>NC_090836.1:71918200-72543200 GCF_028021215.1 Eschrichtius robustus
ATGGAACATGTGGTGTGGAGAGAAGATAGAGAAGAAACAAGAGTGAACATGATAAGACCAGTTAGAAGGTCATTGCAGTAGGCCAGCATAGAGATGGTAGCTTGGACCAGGGTGAACACAGTAGATATAGAGATGTAAGGGGAAAAGCAGAGAAATAGCAATCACAAGGTATGAATGTATTTAAGTTGCTTCTCACCTATTGAATAAGTAGAATAATACTATCCCATAGAATAGTTGTGAGGAGCCAAACCATTGCTTAGCCCAATGTTCAGCATGTAGCAGCAATCATTATTTTTATTCCCATTAATATTCCAAATTTTACTTTCTCTCTTTAAATCCAAGGCTAAACTTTTCATCCTTGCTATGGATGCTATTCTGCCTGATCCCGTGATGTTCTCATGTTTAGTTATCTCCTGTCTTGTTTCTTAAATTTCTGTCTCTATTATATCCACTTACTTCTTAAAATCAACATATGAATAAGCTGCATCTTTACCATTGAAAATGTGATGCTACCTCCTTTTCGACTACCCCATCCATCTCTCTTTCTTCCTTATCAGCCTTCTTAGGCAGTCTAATCAGTATCTTTATTTCTCACCTTCTGTTCATTCCACATTTTTTATTCTTTCAAAAAAACATTTTTAAGCTTCTGCTTTCTTTTATTGTACTTGAGACTGGAAGCACAAGTAAAAATCAGTTCCGGCTTTAGAAGCTCAGCCTAGTGGGAGACAAACTAATAAACTGAGATTTATAATCTCATGTACAATCCTTTCATAAAGTTATGCAGAGTGTACATTCTAGTCACATTCTCATCATTCTACTCAAACTACATTCATTACAGTAATCCATGTTAACCTCTTAATTGCTAAACTCAGGAACCTCTCTTCTGCCCTCATTCTACTTGCCATTTCTTCAGGAATTTCTCTCCCTAGAATTTTTCTCCCTTTACATCCTCATTCCCACTCTCTCCTGGTTCTCCTAGTTATCTGACCCCTCCTTTTTTTTTTTTTTTTTTGACCCCTCCTTTTTAGTTGTCTTCTCTGCCTATTCCTGTTCCTAAAAGAGCAGTATCCTTTAGAATTTTGTCTCTGACCTTATTCTATATTCAATCCACATATTTATTTACTAATACAGCAGACGTTCACTTTGCCGAACATTATACTAGGTCATGGGATACAAAGATGAGTAAGACATAGTCTCTGTCTTTAAAAAACTACCCTTGAGTCCAGTTGAGGAGACACATAAATAAGCAAAAGAAAGCATCATGGAAGTACAAATCAGACCTATTCCCGGGGCGTGATGAAAAGATCAAGATATAACACCTAATTCTCTCATATAACTTATGTTTACAGGAAGTGACAGCTAAATATCCATCTCCATCTTTCCCCCTTTGATTTTTTTCTAGACACTTAAATTTAACCCACTATGTTTAATATGAGGTGTATTATATACACTCCACTCCACCCACCTGTTTGATTATTTTCGCTGTCTCTGTTAATAGCATCGGTAGCCATTCACTCACTTAACCGAGAAAAATCAGAATCATTCTTAATTCTGTTCTCTTTTTCACATGCTGAATGTAAGCACTACCCCCACATCAGCTATTGCCTGCAATGTCTCTTGCCCTGAAATGTTGTCATGGTCTCCTTTCTAATATTCACACATCTCTTAATCTTATAAATGCTATCTTCTATACTTGTATAGCAATGACTTTCTAAACTGTAATTCTGCATACAACACACCCCTGTTTAAAATCTTGTAATGTCCTTCTGTTTCGTCTAGTATAAATTCCAAAGTCTTAAACATACAATGACCTTTACATACTGTTCCCAGCCTACCTTTCCAGTACCACCTTATATCATTTCTCCCCCCTAACCCCCAAATATTCTCTAACCATATTGAACTACTTCAGTATATCCCCAACTATAATGGAGTGCTTGTTCTTTCGAAAAAGTGTCCTGCTCTTCATATTTTCATGCCATTTTCTTTATCTTTATTGCTTTTCCTCACCTTTCTAGTTTCAGACTTTTACTTGTCCTTCATGACTCAGATAAATGTCATTTCATTTGTAAGTCATTCCTAATAACACCAAGCTTCCCATAGGCCTTTGTCATATCTCCTTAATACTGTCCTATCTATTTCCTCCCCTGACTGTAAACCTTTTTAAAGTCAGGGATCAAGTTTTAGTCATATTTCTGTTTCCTCCCATCTTCAGGACCTAGCAACAGTATTAGATTCATCTATACTAGGCATTCAATAAGTATTTGTTGAATTAATAAACAGTTCTGACTCTAAAAAAAAAAATATCTTTGGAGTCTCAGAAACACTCTTCCTGCCAATTGCTATTACTCAAAGTCAGATTATTGGCCTATGCCCAACTTAAACTTACAACTCATTTAGTGTTCACATCCGAGCTTTAGGTCCCACTGCCTCAGCCACCCCTTAGATCTACTAAGCACACTTTGGAATTCATTTAATCATTTCCTACTTAAGCTCCACCAGCTGTGGGGTTTTGGATCTTGGAAAACCTCATCGTTATAAACAGTATCCTTTCATTTTAAGATTTCATAGTTTTTGAAACATTTTCTAGAAGAGTAGAGATGGGTAATATATTAAAGTCACTATATGTTTTTGTGTTCCCAGAAAACTAAATGATTTCTAGTTTCCGTTTATATTTTATAGTAGTTTAATAGAAGTGTGGCATCCCATATGTTTTCCCCACAGCTTCATTAACTTCTGTAAGATTTTTTAATCATTATTTTAATTAAAAAACAATACTCAACCTAACGGTTAAGAGAGTTAGCTATGGAGCCAGACTATCTAGGTTTAAATTCCAGCTCTACCCCTTGCTACAGGTATGACTCTATCATACACTTAATATTTCTGTGTCTGTTTCCTCATTTATGAAATTAGTATAATGAGGTACAATAATGCAGAGTTTGCAGAGTTTACAGAGTTGAGCAAATAAATCAGTACATGTAAAATGCTGGGAATAGTACCTAATGCATAGTAAGCTCCATACACTTTAGCTATTGCTATTATCAGGAACAGTAGCCATTTACAATGAAATCTATACAAGTTAGAATTTCATTATAGTAACTCCATACACTTTGAAACGTTATATTTTAAAGTATGGTGTATGTGTGTTGAGGAAATTTATTATTCTGCTTAGCTGATCATTTTTCCATAGAAAGGGATTTTCTAGGTGACAGTAAATGCATGTACCTGAATAGACAAGATACAGATTCTGATCAAGGATCCATTCTACTCTAAATTTTAGCTGGACAAATTTGACAGGCAGCTTTATTCCAGACTTTTTAAAGTGATGTCAGTCAATCAGTCACACTTCTGGCATTAACCTACCACCCCCAATGTATATGCTATCTCTTGTCATTTTCCTTCTTCACTCTGTGGAAGGTCTTGAACTTAGGTAGCCCATTGAAGCATGAATTAAAGAAGAAACCGATATCTTTAAACATTCCAGTAATAAATCTAATTATAAAAATTAACTTAGTTTTTATCCTCCACTTAGAGATAAAATATTTTGAAACAGATACTGATATATGTTTTGTAAAGATAAAATTTATCTTGCAATTTTATTCAAGAAGAATAAAAAAACTAATATGGAGCAGTTAATTAATTTTCTATAATTCTTGTGAATCTAAGATTTATAATTTTTAACAATTTTTCAATGTTTATCAACATTAGATGGAAGTAAAATTATCCCTTGAACTTTTCTAAAATACGTCCTATGATATTTTGCACCAGTGACCATAAATTGTATAAGAGATTTTCCTATTTAAAGAGAAAAGATTATATCAAGTACTATTTGTAAATTAATTTACTGTATTACTATCAGAAGTAATATTTAGACTTAATCTTAAGAAATTAAAACTCATTTACCATAGAGTCAACATTTTGTCATCACCAAAATGCTAAACTCAAAGTTTATATAAAGCTCAAAGTTGTTAGCTCTCAGAATTGCCACTTAGGAATGACACGCTTATGTTCAAATGGGATTACTTGTGTTTGTGGTGGTGTAATACCGTGAAGCTGCTTTCCAGTTTCACACTGTGCTTGTTTCCATTCTCACCTATTTGCACATGTACATATATACAAATTTCCATCTCGTGAAATGAGTTCTTATTCTTGGCATGCAATGTTAAATTGGAATTTATACATTTTTTTCTTAAACTGCTTGTCTTACCAGTATCTATATTTAAACCAAGGCTTTACATTTTAAATAGCCCTTAAGTTTAATTTTATGTCTTTTTCCTTTGATACATTTCTCTTAATTTTAGAAGAGTAAAATGTTCAAGTACATTCTTTAGTAAGCTTTTCTATTTCTATGCATAATTTATATATTTGAGTGTTTTAATATTTGAAATATTTTTAAAGTAACTTGAATGTTCATAATAAAAATGCTATTTCATTTGGAACCTTACGAAAAAACATCTATTTAAAAACTATGAAAATTTTACCCTTTTGCATGGTTTCTTCAAAGAAGAAAAAAATTGTCCTTTTTAAAAAATGTATTAATAGTCATCTCCAAAGAAGTCATCCAATCACCTCTAAGTTTAAAATACTTTACTTTGAGAAGTATGTAAAAACACCTGAATTATATTCCTGCAACTCATCTCACCCATGATAAGAAGAAAATGTTGCAGAAATAGAAACAATGACAGGGGCTGGCATATAAGAAAGAGAATAGACCCTTCCATATATTTTTATTTGACTATTAACTAAAATTGTGTGTGCCAAGACTTAGGTTAGTTGGAACCCCCTACAAACTGGGCTTATGGAAACAGTAACTGATCCTTCTAACATTGTGTTTTTTAATACACCACAAGAATGCATTTCCCAAAAAGTAGAAGATCCCTATCTTGAGATGTGATGAAATGCTTTTAAAAATTCTATATTAGAAGACAGACGTCTCTCTTAAAATTTTGAATCATGTAGTTAATTTGAGCTCACACAATAGAGCCTGGCGCATTGAAATATTTTCTCATTTTTTAAGGGAATTAATGGCTCTCCACCAGCCCTTTAACATGTAAAATGAGTAAGTTACTTGTGTCCAGTACATCCAAGAAAGAGCCAGGATAAAATAAACATAAGGGGTTGGATATCTTGGAAAAAATCTGTCATGGGTTTGGGTTAATCATCTCCAGAAGAAATTCAACTTGATGCCTGAAATGTAAGACTTCTTGGAGAAAGCAGAAAGGCCCGAGGCAGTGTTGATCTGAAGGAGTGCTCTCCATGGGTCAGAGCTGCTCTGCTGGCAGAGTGCAAACCCAGTTCACAACCGAGGCCTCTGAAAAGTTGTAAAAGACTGCAGGGGCCTTCCCATGCACGCACTCCAGCTTTGGTTACATAGTTTTAATGGCCCAGTTTCTTATTATAAAATAAAACTTAAAAATAAAATCTGTGCCCAGTTTTCCAACTTTCTGTCCATCAATGATAGGATTGCTTCCTTTAACATTTGTGGAATGAAACATCTATTTCTTAAAGTTTTAGTGACCATATAGAGAAGTTACGTAAATATGGAATACCTTTATTTGGTGCAGTTTTCATAATGCCCTATCCTTAGGCTTTCAAACATTAGAAAATGAGTTATTCAGGCAATACTTTGGCTTAATTCTCTTCTATCACTTTTCATACATTTAAAAAAAAATTTTTTTCCAGGCACAAGCTTCTCTTTGCATAAAATCCCTGACACTGCATGCCTTGGAAACTGTGCAAAATGATAATTTTGATTTCTAATAATGAACTTGAATTCTAGGGAAACTGATCTAGTGCTAAATGCCAAATCAAGTATATACTTGTTTTGCCCCAACTTCCCCCTATTTTGACTGTTTCCATCATCAGAGATAGATTGTACTTGCTTGAAGTAGCATCAGGTGAATATAAAAACAGGCTTGGGTTAATCATTATCATACAAGAATATCCTATATGATGGTAAAGTGTGCTGTTAAGTAGTATGACAAGTTTTTAGTCTACTCTGGAAGAAAAACAGCGTAGAGAAGTAACTTTTAAGTTCCCTTTGCTTTTACCCCTAGTTTTATTGCACTCAAATGCCAAGGAACTTGTATTAGCCTTGGACTCAGATAAGTTGTTAATTAAAATATCTGTGCGTATTCTAAAGACCGTTCCTTTTTGTAAATGTATAAGGCTGTTCACTTGTACTCTTATGTCTCTTTATACCCTGTAGATTTTTCTTAAAATTGCTGTAATCATATAGGCATAATCTGACTAGTTCCACTAAAGAAACTTCAACCTTTTAAACAACATAGAAGTCAATCATTTCAATGAGCAGAGTCCTAAGTGCTGAAGCATTTCAAATCCTTTTTCATTTGACCACTCAGTGACCTGATAACTATTTCCTGTCCCTAAATAAGGTTGTGACCCAGGTCTTAGAGTGCGAAACTCAGATAATTTTAGAAACACGTCAAATGCCATAGGATTAAAAAAGTAGAAGACAGTTTAACCAAAGTTTTTCCTTTTAAAGTGGAATTGTGTATCTTAAATACGAAAGAATCAAAATGAAATGTATTAACTTGTTTGTTCATTGTGTTTAAAATGATCAAAATTATTGATTTTATTGCCCATTAGGATGGAAATTCCCCAGGTGTCTCTAAAAGATTTAACTTGTAGTACAATTCCTCATTTCTAGTCTTTTAAGGAATTCAGATTATAAAATAAATAAGTAAATAAATCACAACTAATAATGTTTCAGTAGTTTGAGAATAGTGATGTTAAAATTAACTCCAATTACATATGTACCTATGTACCTGTATGTGTGAATATGTGTGTGTGTATGTGTGAGTGTAATCTTCTGTCTTTATTAGTATTTATAGCTATAGAATGAGGGAAATCATAAAAAGATAACAACAACAACAAAAAACCCTGTATATTTCAGAAAGTATGGCAGGAATGTTTCTAACCACCTATTTGAGCTGCTAAAATGCCTTTGGCAATTGGATTAGGGGAAGGAAGACTCTTACAAGTGCATTTTACTGATCTTAAAATGTAATTGACTGTAGTTTGTTTTGATAATTTTTTTGCTTTTTCATAACTTGGATGTGAAATATAATGTGAAACGTTAATTATTTTAATGAGGTCAAGAAGTGTTTCCTTAAAATAACAGTTTTAATGTTTAACATACGTTTGATACTTTTTCCCCTTGTACAGTTAATAAACTTATATATTAAAGATATATTAGAACTAAACTTAAAAATATATTTTTAAAAGAGTAAATATGGAAAGAACTCTCTGAAATTGACACTTAGTCTGAGCTGTTTAAACTAAGCTGAGATTTACACTTCTCACAGGGGTCATACAATTTTTTAAACTATAAATTCTCAGTTTTGATCTTACACATTCTAAAGAATCATTATAAAATAAATAGCTAAATGCTATACAGTTGATTAAACAGTAAGAATATTATCTTAGATACTGTTTTAGAGTGTGATGTGTCATATTACTCATAGGACCACAGTTTTCTATTGATAGTGTACTAATTATGCAGCCATGAAAAAATAGACTTTCAGTCTTATTCAGTTGAATGTTGAACTATTGCCAATTTTAGTCTACAGTCTTATAATTTAGTTTATTGAGTGTTTCACTTGGAACTATGTTGTGGGGTTGTGTGGTGTGTTTGTGTGTATGTGTGTATAATTTAAATATTAAATATAAGAATTTTCAAAGAGAAATATAATATAAAATAAAACCAGGAATCAAACTCTTGATTTTCTTACTTCTTGGAATTTATATGAACAAAAGAGAGCCCTAGAATGCACAGTTATCCAAGTATGATTTGTTAAAAATATGCAAAGTAGTAAAATTTATAGTAAAAATAATAAATTCTCAAGGATTTTTATTTAAATTAAGCAATAACTAAAAGAGTAGCATAACTAAAGATGTTTTAAACATTTATCATTAAATTGAAAACGTGAACTAAAGTTAAATTTTCAGGTGTGATCTGAGTTTTTTTTAAACAAGGTGGTAATAATTCATAAATTCCAAATTGCTGTGAAGGAAAATGTGAACTAATATTGTACATCATACATCTCATATAAACCTAAATGCAACTCTATTCATATATATTTTATTTTCTCTATTTGATTTAAATTCATGTTTCAGCTACTTATTTATAAATACACCTTTTGTTACATGTTAATTACTATTTGTAAATTTTGCCTCTTTTTTAAATAAAATTGCTATTCTGAATTTAGTTGCTTTTATATAAATGATACATGCAATGATATATAAATGATATTAAAATTTGAGATTCCGTCATTTGAATATGACTATTCTCCTTGTTATTTTATTTATAATGCACTTTATACACTAAAATATGAAGTTTGAACTGTGATTTTTATCATATAGTCAGAATTTTAAAATTGTGTAGGGCAAGCCAATAGTAAAATGGAGTTAAATGACAAATGCATGCATTTAAATGAAGGTTTGCTGTTGTTAAGATCAGAAAACAAACAAAAAAATTATTAAGCATTTCCTTGATCAAAAGAAAATTACAGTTGTAAGTTTAAAAACTGTAAGGGATTAAGACTAGCACGTAAGTTCTAAGTACCAGGGAAAAGAACTGAGATTTAACCTACAGATGACCTGGACTTGTTTGTTCAGATGACAGTTCTAAAAGTGTGCAGGGAATATTCCTGTTTAATACAATTATTTGCCTCAAGCCTTGACCTCAGTGACTGTCAGGGACCAGATCTGAATTGGCCCATTCTCTGATATGGTGACATTGCTTTTGTTACCTCGATTGTGACCTCTGATTGCATGGTACCCTTGAGAGTTCTATGTAACAAGCGTAACTCCTGGTTCTTAGCCAGGAAGGTTAGTCTGCCTACATACATTTGTCAGCCCCCTTAGTCTGAGTTACATATGCTATCTATCCTGCCATGGTATAAAACTATGTTATTTTGTGTATATACATCTCTCTGAGTACTTTAATAGTAGCATTTCACAACTAGTGAAATACGCAAATTTTTTTCAAGTAAGGAGACGTTTGTGTGATCTATTAATTTCTCGAACAAATGTTCATTTATTTTCAAGCAAGCTTATTGTTTTAGTGCATTTTTAAAGTTATATATGCAACAACTTCTTACGTACATCTCTTTGTGTACCTCAGAGAAGTACACACTGCTTCCCATCCCCCATCTTTCTAATCCAACCATATCTAGGTTATAGAAAATTGATGTAGAGAGGTGGCATGGCTGAAGATAAGGTCTAGAGAAGACAGACTACTGGCTTTAAATCATAGCTTCACCATTGTCACCATGAACAAACGACTTAGTTCTTTAAACCTCCTCACTTTAAAGATAGGGAGCATCACTCAGAGTTTTTATAAGAATTAAATAAAAATTAATGTAATGTGAAGGGCATGTCACAACTTCCAGCACATATTGTCGTCTTTATTGTTATGATGATATTCTTTTTTTATATGCCTTTTTTTTAAAAGGAGGGAAAACCATGAATATTCTGACACATAATGGATACAGGATAGTTCTAGAATTCTTGTAATCACAGCATGAAATGAAGGCTGTTCCATGCACAGCAGCCCAAACAGAATAATTTGCATAGCTTTCTTCACAGTTTAACTGAAAGCTAGGATCAGAATCACTTGAAATCATTTGTTTGTCAGTCATGTGTTTAGACGTGGTTTGGTTATTGGAAGTCAAATTATAAATAGGCAGTAGAGTTGGAAATTTAATTTAAACATTTTCATGCTGAGATTAGTGCTTTGTCCACCATATCAGTGGTTTTCAAACTTTATATTTTAGCAGAAAACCTCTTTCTTCAAATGAAATATTACCCCAAATTCAATATAGTGTGTAAATAGCTAAGAGTACATCTGCTCTGGTTTAGGAAGTGGGTCTGATCTCTTGGCTACTTCCCATAGCAGCCACTAAGACACATTTGCAAAGCCTCCTAGGGCTTCACAAAGCACAATATAAAAATAGTGTACCTGATTAGTCTTTACCAAAGAATAATTCCCCTCTTATATACTCCTATTGAACCTAGAACAGACTTGCTTGTGTCCTTAGTGCCTATCACATGCAGAAGTATCTGTTTAATAGCTATAACTAAAATGTCTTTATTCTGTATGCTGCTGAAGTTCAGGACTCTGTTGGTTCACTGCTAGATCCTCACCAATTAGCATAATGCCTGGCAATATTAGGCACTCAATAAAAAAATTAAGCATTTCATGCAAAATGTATCGAATTTATATTAGAGTAACAATCAAAAATCACGTAGCGTAATTCTTGTTCTGGGTAAGCTAATTTAATGATCCAAGATTGACTGTTAGGGATAATTACATTTCATCTTATAGAATACAGTGTGCTAATAAAAATATTAATAATTGATTCATATTTCATTGATGCCAAGATATGCATTTTTTTCACATTTTGTCCTCTCTGAACTCAGAATGCATCTCATAATAGATAGAAGCTTAGAAGTTGCTGTCAGCCAGGTGGTAGTTGACACATTATGTGAAAACCTTCAGTTGTCATTTTCAGCAAGATCAAGATCAAAGCATCATAGACACTATGAAATAATACAGCGCTCTAAACTTTGGCGAGCATTTAAATAGAGCTAATATAAGACTGGCATATTCAAGTATGACTGGAACAGTTAGTTGTTAAAATACTGAAATACGTTTTTATCTTAAATAGCTACTTCCTTGAGTCTCTTGCCACTGCTGCCACAGCAGGCACTATGGCTGCTTTAGCTACTCACCTGGAAATCCCCTCCCAAGTCAATGATACTCAGTAACTAAAGGGCCCCTGAACAGTAGGGGCCCTCCAGAACTCTGTTCCAGTTCAGAGCCAGTGTCCTTTCTGATTGATGAGTGCCCCTGTCATAAAGCTTAAAAAGTTTTTACTATTACCACTATTACACATCAATTTTAAAAATATGTTTCAACTCTGAGAGTAAGGCAAATGAATTGTTGTGATCCCTTAATTTTATAGATAAAGAAATAATGCTCAGCAAGGCAACATTACCTCTCCATTTCTGCAAACCTCCCATTCTGAACTGATGCCTTAAGTAATAGAGACAGACCAAGGTAGAGAATCTCAAATCCAAGCAAGTACAGGCACAAAATTTGTCAGTTTGAAAGATCAAGTTAAGATTAGCGAAATCCCAGTAAAATATAAACAGACAATTCATTCAAAGACATTCTCTCAGCCAGGGAAAGCCAGGGTATTCTTCCTGTTAGTGAAGTAGCTCATGTCCAAAATGCCTAGCTTGGAGCCTACAGATGAAGCTAAGGAAGAGCAAATGGCTAAATTCAACAGTGAGGAGACACACTGAATATCAGCACTCTCCCGCCAGCCCTGACGTTACACCCTGATGTTACTCTATGAATGGAATGACCCCTACAAGAGGCGCCTTTATAGACTGTTCCTCAACTTCTTTAACTATTGTCAGAAGTATCTGTATTCCTGCCATAATATGAACACTGAGAAAAGCATAGAAGGGAAAAGAGTAATTGAAGTAAAGGTAAGGAAAAATAGAAGATGAGTGAAGACAAAGTAGGAAATAATTGAAGAATTAAGAGAAATATTAAAAAACAAAATGACAAAATTTTATGGGTTATGATATCAAATTAAGAAGAAACATAAAAGTATTCCTCCCAATACTATCCAGCCTCAGAAAGACACCATGAATTGTAGGAAAAAAATATGGATATAGTGACTACATCAAAAATTGTTTTTTGATAGAAATTTAAAAGTAACTCCTGACTCCCAAATCCTACATATGAAGGTAGATAAAATTGAGATCTGAACTTTCCTTCCCTGGTGGGAATGTAAAAAAATTATGATTATATTAGTTAAGAAATATTCTGGTAGGAGCTCCAGACTAATTTTAATTTCCCAGCTCTACCACTTACTGTGTGTTGTTATATGTAACCTCTCTGGGCTGAAGCATTCTTATCTTTAAAATGACAATAATACTGTAGATTTCTCAGCGTCCTTGTGAGATAATGTACTGGAAGTGTGTGGAACTCTGCTGGGCATTTAAGTCCTCAGTAGAAAACTGTAACTGTTACTGCTGCTAGAATCTTACCTCTACCTCCAAATATCCCCTCCAGCCATATCAGAAATGTACTCTGTCACTACAGTTTATCACCTATTGGCCTTGGGCTGTTGAGCTTCTGCTTCTGCAGTAATTAGAGATATCTGTTTCAGGCAATGTGGTGAACTAAACCTTTATATACAGCTCACCTAAGATACCGAATTTTTAAAAAATATTTTAAATACTTTAAATATTTTAAAATATTTTTTAAGTAGTTTAGGTTCATGGCAAAATTGAGCAGAACGTACAGAGAATTCTCATATACCTCACATATGCTCAGCCTCCCTCACTATAACCATCCTTCACCAGAGTGGTACGTTTGTAACAGTCATTGACCTACACTGACACTTCATCACCCAAAGGCCATAGTTTGTATTAGGGTTCACTCTTGGTGCTGTACATTATATAGGTTTGGGAAAATGTATAATGGCCTGCATGCATCATTATGGTATTATACAGAATAGTTTCACTGCTCTAAAAATCCTCTGTTCTCCACCTCTTCATCCCTCCCACTGCCTTAAGCCCTGGCAACCACTGATCTTTTTACTGTCTCAATAGTTTTGGCTTTTCCAGAAGGTCACATAGTTGGAATCATGTAGTATGTAGCCTTTTCAGATTGGCTGTTTTCACTTAGTAATATGCATTTAAAGTTCGTATCTTTTCATGGCTTGACAGCTGATCTTTTTTTTTTTGTCATTTGTTTGTTTTCACTGAATAATATTCTGTTGTCTGGATGTGCCACAGTTTATCCATTCACCTACCGAAAAATATCTTGGTTGCTCCCAAATTTTGGCATTTATGAGTAATGCTGCTATAAACCTCTGCGTACAGGTTTTTGTGTGGACATAAATTTGCAACTCATTTGCATAAATAACAAAGCATATGATTGCTGGATTATTCGGTAAGAGTATGTTTAGTTTCGTAAGAAACTGCCAAACTGTCTTCCGGAGTGGCTGTACCATTTTGCATTCCCATAAGCAATGAATGAGAGTTTTGTTGCTCTGCATCCTCATCAGCATTTGGTGTTGTCAGTGTTCTGGATCTTGGCCATTCTCATAGGTGTGTAGTGGTATCTCACTGTTGTTATAATTTGCATTTCCTAAATGACATAGGATGTGAAGCGTCTTTTGATATGCTTATTTGCCATCTGTATATCTTCTTTGGTGAAGTATGTGTTAATGTCTTTGGCTCATTTTTTAATCAGGTTGTTTGTTTTCCTTCTGTTGAGATTTAAGAGTCCTCTGTATATTTTGGATAGCAGTCCTTTATCAGATAAGTATTTTGCAGATATTTTCTCCCAGTCTGTTTCTTGACTTCTCATTCTGTTGACATTATCTTTAGCAGAACAGAAACTTTTAATTTTATTGAATTCCAACTTATCAATAATTTCTTTCATACATCATGCCTTTGGTGTTTTATCTGAAAAGTCTTAACCATATCCTAGGTCATATAGGTTTTCTTCTGTGTTATCTTCTAGGAGTTTTAGAGCTTTGCATTCTACATTTAGGTTTGTAATCCATTTTGAGTTAATGTTTGTGAATGTTGTAAGATCTGTGTCTAGATTTATTTTTTTGTATGTGGATGTCCACTTGTCCTATCACCATTTGTTGAAAAAACTATCTTTGTTCCATTTGATCCTTTGTCAAAGATCAGTTGACCATATTTTTGTGGGTCTATTTCTGGGCTGTTTGCTCTGTTTCACTGATCTATTTGTCTATTCTTTTGCCAATACCACACTGCCTTTTTTGCTATAGATTTATAGCAAGTCTTGAAGTAGAGTAGTGTCAGTCTTTCAGCTTTGTTCTTCTCCTTCAATATTTTGTTGGCTAGTCTAGATCTTTTGCCTCTCCATATAAACTTTAGAGTCAGTTTGTCAATATCCACAAAATGTTTTGCTGGGATTTTGTTGAATCTATAGGGTAAGTTAGGAAAAACTTCCAATCCATGAATATGGAATATTTATCCATTTATTTAATTCTTCTTTATTTCATGAGAGTTTTGCAGTTTTCCTCATATAGATCTTGTATATATTTTGTTAGATTTATCCCTAAAGCCTTTAATTTTGGGGATGCCAATGTAAATGGTATTGTTTTTTAACTTCAAATTCCACTTGTTCATTGCTGGTATATAGGAAAGTGATTGACTTCTGTATATTACCTTAGATCCTGCAACCTTGCTATAATCACTTTAATTTCAGAAGTTTTTTTGTTGGTTATTTTAGATTTTTTTAAAAAATTTATTTATTTATGACTGTGTTGGGTCTTCGTTTCTGTGTGAGGGCCCTCTCCAGTTGCGGCAAGCGGGGGCCACTCTTAATCGCGGTGCGCGGGCCTCTCACTATCGCGGCCTCTCTTGCTGCGGAGCACAGGCTCCAGACGCGCAGGCTCAGTAGTTGTGGCTCACGGGCCTAGTCGCTCCACGGCATGTGGGATCTTCCCAGACCAGGGCTCGAACCCGTGTTCCCTGCATTGGCAGGCAGATTCTCAACCACTGCGCCACCAGGGAAGCCTAGATTTTTTATATAGATGATCATGATTCAATTTTTTTTGATTCAATTTTTAAAATAGATATAGGCCTATTCAGACCATCTATTTATGCTTATGTGAGCTTTGGAAATTTGTGTCTTTCAAAGAATGGGTCCATTTTGTACAGGTTATCAAATTTGTGGGAATAGAGTTGTTCATAGCATATCTTTATTATTCTTTTAATGTCCATGGGATTTGTAGTGATGTCCCCTCTTTCATTTCTGATATTGGTAATTTGTGTTCTTTGTCTTTTTTTCCGTAGTTTTCCCGGCTAGAGGTTTATTGATTTCATTGACTTTTTCAAAGGACTAGCTTTCTGGTTTCAGTGATACTCTCTATTGATTTCCTATTTTCAACTTCATTGATTTCTTCTCTAATTCTTATTATTTTTCTTCTGTTTACTTTGAATTTAAGTTGTTCTCTTTTTTCTCATTTCCTAAGGTAGAAACTTAGATTATTGTTTTAGATCTTTCTTCTTTTCTAATATATGCATTCAATGCTATAAATTTCCCTGTAAGCACTGCTTTTTCTGCATTTCACAAATTTAATAGGTTGTGTTTTCATTTCATTTTCATTTAGTTCAAAGTTTCATTTAGTTCAAAATATTTTTGAACTTCTCTTGAGATTACTTCTTTGACCTATGTATGATTTAGAAGTGTTGTTTAATCTCCATGTACTTTGGGAGTTTCCAGTTATCTTTCCAGTATTGATTTCTAATTTAATTCCATTGTGGTCTGAGAGCAGACACCTTATATTATTTTTGAGGCTATATTATACTCTTAAAATTAAAAGTATTATATCTTCCTGGTTAAATGAACTTTTTATCATTTTGAAACAACACTAATGTTTAGGAATGTTTAGTAAATATTTAGTAAATTTAGGGGTTTTTTGTTTGTTTTTGCCCTAAAGTCTATTTTGTTTTATGTTAACATGACAACACCAGCTTTCTTTTGGTTAATGTGTTTGTGGTATATTTTTTCTATTCTTTTATTTTCACACTTATTGCACCTTCATAATTTAAGTTTGGCTCTTGGATTTTTTTGCTTTAATCTAGAAAAAATTGTTATACGCTAACTGGGTTATTTAACCATTTACGCATAATGTAAGAACTGACATATTTGAATGAATATCTTATCTTATGCTTTCTACTAGCCTGGATACACTGTGTTCTTTTTCTTTACTTTCTTTGCTTCATTTGGATTGAGTACTTCTTTTCTTTCTATTGTTTTCTTTTTATTAATGTGGAAATAATATTATCTGTATATATTCATTTTAGTTTTTACTCTGGAAATCATAACATATGTAGTTAACATAATCTAGAATTAACCAATCTTTTTCTCTTCCTAGGGAGTATAGGAATCTTAGAACATTTTAACTCAATCCAGCTCAATTCTGAATTATATAGTAATATTTCTCTGTATTTTACTTGTGACATATTTAATTTCACAAGATATTATTGCTATTTATACTGTCAATTTTTGTTGATTTTACCAACATATTTCAAATTTTTGAATTTTTTCTGTCTTCTTGCAACATGGATTTTTCATCTGGAATTTTCTTGTGAAAAGGACTGTCCATTTAAATACATTTCTTTAATAAGAGTTTGCTAGTAGCAAACTCAGTTTTTGTTAATATGAAAATGTCTGTATTTTGTCCTTATTCTGGTGAATTCCAGTTTGGCAGTAAATTTCTTTCATTCATACAAATTTCAGATCATTGAAGATATTTTACTCTCTTCTGCCTTCTCATGTTGCTCTTAAGACATTAGCTGTCAGTTTAACTGCAACTTTGTTGAAGATAACCTGGCTGCTTTTTTTCTCATTACTTTAAGATTTTCTTTTTTCTGCTGTAAATAATTTTATTCTTATGAGTCTAGCTGTGGATTTCTTTTAAAATTTATCCTGTTTATGATTTACTCACCTTCTTGAATCTATGGGTTGATGTCTTTCATCCAGTTCAAGAAATATTTCAGTCATTATCTTGGATATTGCCAATGCCTCATGCTATCTTGCCAATCCTCCTAGAACTCCAATTAAACATAACTTAAATTTTCTCTAGCTTTCTCTATATATTTTTATTTTTAAAATGTTTCATCTCTTTGCTCCTCTGCACTAGATTCTACATAATGCCTTCTCACATATTTCCAAGTTCATTATTTCTTCAGCTTTGTCTGATCTGCAAGTAAACCCGCATTATAGATTTTAATTTCGATTATTTTGTTTTTCATTTCTAAAATTTATATTTGCTTTCCTCAAATCTGCCTCCCCTGCATTTTTCCAGAGATGATGTTTTCAGTTCTGCCAGGTATATAGAGGTGCTATCAGATTGGGATCATGTTACAATAAATTCACATCTTAAGATTACTTTTTAAATTATATTCTGAATTTATGGTTTGTCTTAGCAGAAGAACTGATTTATCCCTCTCTATTTCCCCAAATGGAAGTTCTGTATCATTTTTAGCCCTTCAACTCTTTCATTATTTCTGTCCAAATTTACTTCTGTATTCCAATATCATAAAACTCACATAGCCCTTTACTGCCCAGAAGTATTTCTGTACTTTGTTTCACCAATATTACCTTTCATTTCCCTTCTATGTACTTACTATAAGCGTCTTTCCTAAAGCCAAGGGATCATATACTACTGAAAGATTTTCAATATATGGAAAAGAAATAGTAACCAGAGTTGTCTTTCAATTTATTTTACTATTTGGAATATACGTTACTAAAACATTGCCTATCATTTTTGAATGATACAAATTTAATAGAACTTGGTGTGGTGGAGAGAGAATTGAATTAAGAAGCAGAAAATTTGGTCATTACCACTTTAAATCTCAGTTTTATCAGTTGTAAAATGGGAATGATACATGTCTTGCCAATCTGTGAAGCAAAATTATGAAATCAGCGACTTCCCTGGTGATCCGGTGGTTAAGACTTTGCCTTCCAGTGCAGGGGGCACGGGTCGATCCGTGGTCAGGGAGCTAAGATCCCACATGCCTTGTGGCCCAAAACCAAAACATAAAACAGAAGCAGTATTGTAACAAATTCCATAAAGACTTTAAAAAAATGGTCAACATCCGGGACTCCCCTGGTGGCACAGTGGTTAAGAATCCGCCTGCCAATGCAGGGGACATGGGTTCGAGCCCTGGTCCGGGAAGATCCCATATGCCACGGAGCAACTAAGCCTGTGTGCCACAACTACTGAAGCCCGTGTGCCCAGAGCCTGTGCTCCACAGCAAGGGAAGCCACCGCAATGAAAAGCCCACGCACTGCAGTGAAGAGTAGCCCCCATTCACCACAACTAAAGAAAGCCTGTGCACAGCAATGAAGACCCAACGCAGCCATAAATAAATAAATAAATTTATTTAAAAAAAAAAGTCCACATCAAAACCAAATCTTTAAAAAAAAATATGAAATCATTTGAGCACTGTAAATAAAAAGACTACCATTTTCTTGTTTCTGGTGGACACAAACCTTTGAAATGGCAATTTTGATATTTGATCCAAGGTCTGCATGTTTTCAAGACTTTTTTTCTCTCTCTGCTTTAGAAAATGACATGTTTCTTGGCATAAGGATTATTTGTGCTTATTCACGTAACACTTGTCCTAAAATCATAGCCACAACCAGGCAAATTTGACACATTTTTAGTCCTAGAATGTTGTCAGTTAGTATTCCTTAAAACTACTGTATAGCTAATAAACAAAAGTTACACACCTGTGGTTACTAACAGCATTCCCACAAAATGAGTCAATCAAAAAGATGGGATAAAGTACACACACGCTTAAACAACAGTTCATAAAGCAAGAATGATTCATTATATAGTTATATGTGCCCATTATTGGTATTTCATTTTTTTAAGTTGCAAAATTAAAGTTTTTCTATGTCAAGAACTCTGAGAGCTTGAGATTTGATCCTACTTTCAGGTAGAAAGGTAGCCTGACATTATTTTATGAATGCTGGCAGAAGATACAAGACTCCTAGGTTAGGGACAAAGGGCTTTATTATTTACAGCATAGCAAGCAGCCTGAGCACTAGAATATTTGTGTTGGTTCCCTTAGCCCCTCAATTTCCACAGGACTTAACATGTAGGAGTCCAGGTGGATACTGAGGTAGGTTTGTGTCTCAGTTGAGAAACTCCAAGCTTAGGAAGCTCAAATACTTTATAACGGGTTGTAAATTAACTTGCATTTTGTACTGATGAGAAAACATTATCTTTTACTGGACAGCTAACAAATCTGCCCTTTGCTTCAAAGGAGACACTATCTCACCTTATAAGGCTGTTTGGTATACAAAAGGTTTTGAAAAAATAGTCTGGAACAAAAGGCTAGTTAGTGCCACACTTCTGGATGTTCAGAAATGGAGAACTGTGTCACAACACTACCACCTGGTCAGTTTTGAATGTGAAACCAATGACTTACTTCTCCTTTCCGTCTATCAGAATTCAGACTAAAGCAACCATATAGTAATGGTTAAACTAACTAACTATTATGTCGTACTTACTGTCTATGATTTTGAGTGTTCAACTTGTAAAAATTTTCTCTTTATAAAATTGTTTTCTTAATTTGAAAAGTAAATTTAAAAACTAAGCCAAACCATTTACATTTAAGTTTAAAAGAAGAAGACAAAAAAGGGGGAAAAAATCAGAGTTCTACTATCTTTTAGGTCAAAATATGCTGTTTTATAATTCTTTTGTAGCACAGAAGCACATGTAGCTAAAAATTAGTTTTTCAGAGAGCACAGACAAAAAATATGCTTTAAATAGTCATAAATTTATTTATTCTTCAAATGTGTGAAAAAGCTACTCTTCATAAAGCATTTACTATAGGTAGAGTACAGCATTATAGAACACTGTGTTTTTTGACCAATTCATACATAATTTCCTATGGCTAGAAGGTCTATTGTTCTTTTTTATTCCCATAATTTAACATCTGAATAGGTTTAGTAGAAATTTACAAATTCCTCTGAGACCAAATATGGAAAATTTTATCTCAAAATTATTCCTTATTTTCCAAAAGTTATCCACAAGAGAAAAATAAATTCTGTGTTATTTATTACAGCTGGTATATTAAGAACATTTTAAATGTCATTTATTTCCATATTCAGAATCTGACATTAAGGGGAATTTCATGGGAAAATATGGCTTCTTGATGAAATGGAAACACTGTGGGCTTTGGACGCAGCCAAACGAAGGTTCAAATTCATACTACTCTTACATAAGCTCAAAACTTTTGTTTCATTCTCCAGAAAAATGGGGATAATAATTGTTTTCTTCCAAGGATATTGTAAAGACACAATGAGATATATAAGGTCTCTCGAGAGTATTCTGGTTGCTCAACAAATTGCATTCTATCCTCTTTTCTCCTGAGGCAGCCACCTCAAAATATTAAGAATATATCTTAGACATCAATTTCTTAGGTATAGATATTTACTAGAACTCTTTATCATATTGTTTTTTTTACTAGCCTAAGGATAGGGTATTAGTCTTTATGTATTTACTATAGCTACACTCAGAGATAAACTCACAAATGAAAATGCATTTCTTTCATAATAAAAACACACAACCTTTTTTAAAGTGAGAAAACTGAAATTCAGAAAAGTTAAATGATATACCAAGGATGCAACAGCTAGTTAGCGACAAATCAAGAACCTTCTGCTAAGTCTTATTCTTGTGCCCTATTCACTATATTGCTAGTACTAAGCAACCAGTGAGTTTAGAGTTGTTTGAGACCACAGCTGAGTGCTTTCCATGTTCATAGGAGTTAAGAATGCCCACTAACATATTCTTCTGAGTTATAGAGCCAGAAGACAGAAAGAATTTCTTCGGTCTCTACAGAAAAATGCCAGTACTTTTGGTCATGTGAATCCTGAGTAAATCTCAGGTTTATAACATTAGGTAACAATCTAAAATAGTGTGTGTTGTTTTTCGGAAATTAATAGCTAATTTCATAAATAATGCACAATGACAGTAAACCAGGTTCACTAATTTTTTTCTTCAATCAAATTTTATGTTTACTACATCTACTGAGTTACTAATATCGGTTATAGTTCAGTTTTATGATTTTATCAATCGTATTTCTTTTTTTAAATAAATGTATTTATTTATTGGCTGCGTTGGGTCTTCATTGCTGCGCGTGGACTTTCTCTAGTTGCAGCGAGCAGGGACTACTCTTCTTTGCAGTGTGCAGCTTCTCATTGCGGTGGCTTCTCTTGTTGCGGAGCACGGGCTCTAGGCACGCGGGCTTCAGTAGTTGTGACACATGGGCTCAGTAGTTGTGGCTCATGGGCTCTAGAGTGCAGGCTCAGTAGTTGTGGCATACGGGCTTAGTTGCGCGGCATGTGGGATCTTCCCGAACCAGGGCTCGAACCCGTGTCCCCTAAATTGGCAGGTGAATTCTTAACCACTACGCCACCAGGGAAGCCCTATCAATTATATTTCATTTCTAGAATTGCTACCCATGTTTTTCAAAACTTCCTAATTTTACTAGTCTCTTATTGCTTTAATGCCTTTTAAGATCTATTTTTAGGTATACAGATACATAATATTTTGTGTATTTTATCAAATTAAAGATGCTTATTTTTTATTCTGTATCTGATAAATCCACTACCTTCATGATTCAATGGGCCGATTTTATGGTTTGTTTTTTTCTGTTGATTCTCACTCTAATGGCTTATTTCCCAAGGTGTTTAGTGACTTTTGTTATTGTTTTAATTAGTTTGTGTTGTTTAGATCTGTATTAATGGGAATTTTTGGAGGTGTGAGTTTAACGTATCCAACTCAGAAAGATTTTTGACTACTTCAGCCAGTTACTAGAGGGCACATTCCCCCTTAGCCTGGAGAGATAACTCGTAAGCAGTCACTTGCTACACCTATATATTTTCTTTTTGTAATTTTTCAGCAATATTTTTAATTTTATTTTCAATAAAAAGTATATATATTTAAAGTGTACAGCCTGATGACTTGGTATACATATGTAGAGAAAAATGATTACAAAGCCAAGCTAACTAAAGTATCATATCCTCACATAGTTATCATTTTGTGTGTGTGTGATGAGAGCACGTGAGAGATTTCCTCTTTTAGCAAGTTTTCAGTATTCAATGCAATATTTTTAACTATAGTTATCATGCTGTACAATAGCTCTCTAGACTCATTCATCCTTATATTTGTGTTTTCTTGTCATTTCTCACTTCTGAGGATTTCTCTACCTTTTTTACCAGCTCAAACTTTCATTTTAAAATACTTTCTGGAGCATTGATGTTACCTAACTTCAAGACTTACTATAAGCCACATTAACCAAGACAGTGTGGTAGTGGCAAAATAATATACAAATAGATCAATGAAACAGATAGACAGGTGAGAAATAGACCCACACAAATATAGTGAACTGATCTTTGATTAAAAAAAACAAAGGCAATACAATGGAGAAAAGATAAGTCCGTTCCAACTCTTGGTGCTAGAACAACTGGACTTCCACATGCAAAAATTAAAGGAAAAAAAAAAGAGTAAGAATCTAAACACAGACCTTATACTTTCACAAAAATGAACTCAAAATGGATCATAGACCTAAATGCAAAACTCAAAACTAAAAATTCCTAGGAGATAACGTATTAGAAAATCTAGGTGACCCTGGATTTGGTGATGAACATTTAGATATAATATCAAAAGCATGATGCAGGAAATAAATAATTAAAACCTTCTGCTCTGTGAAAGACACTATCAAAAGCATGAGAGGGCAAGGCACAGACTGGGAGAAAGTATCTGCAAAAGATACCTGATAAAGGACAGTTATCCAAAATATAGCAAAAACTCTTAAAACTCAACAATAAGAAAACAACCAACCTGGTTTTAAAAATGGATAAAAAACATTAAAACAACGCTGAGATAGCACTACACACCTATTAGAATGGCCTAGGTCCAGAGCACTGACAACACCAAGGAAGATACACAAATTCATGAAGCATTCCATATTTTGCTTTTCTTTCTAATGTTCATGAATGACAAAACTAAGGCTCTGATAAGGGAGGTGACTCACCCAATTGAGGGCCCTTCCCACTTTAAACCCCACCCACAATTCCTCTTCTACAAAAAATAAAAGAGCTCCACAAATCAATATTTATCTAAATAGTTTAAAGTTAAAAGTTAATTTTGTAGGGAAGTCCTATAATTACTACCTTGACTTCTTTCTCCACTAGACTGTGAGTAGAGCAGTAATGCTTTTCATGAATGGAGGCCCTGATTCATTTACAAATGTAGTTCTGCTACATAAAGTTCTATCTTTCTTGGGTAATATAATAAAAGATAAAAATTTTTCATTAATGAGTATCCACTTAGAAGACTCTTAAGTCTTCAGCAGGCTATGGGATACTTGCTTAAATTGTTACCAATGAAAAACAATAAGTCTGGGGCCAGGTTTATTAGTCTCTGATATGTTGTTACTCAAATTGTGAAAGAAAATTATTTTTACTTACATTTACTTATTTTTTTATAATCAAGCAATACTTTAATTATTCAGTGTTTCATATGATGTTATCTCTACCTGTAACAGAAGTGTATCTGTATTCTTAAGTTTGGCAAATACAGAAATCATCAGATGCAGAAAATTAATAAGTAATCAATGAGAAATATATAGGAACGTATAAACATATACATTATGAGCATTTCTGTTTTATAGCTATTCAAAAACAATGATTACAATGATAAAAGTGTCTAATTGGGTTCATCAAGCCTCTATCATTAATGTACCAATGTAATACCACTTATTGGCTTCTTTTGAAATAAAACTAGTAAAGAAAATTAATCACCTACTTGGCCTCAATTAATAAATATACATGAATTAGAGATGTCTTTTTAACCAAAGAGTAGAAACTTTTAGATACAACAGGGAGCTGAAGTCTAAACTATACCAAACAAACAAACAAACAAAAAAACAAAACACAGGTGGCAGTAATATTTATGCGGCCATTATAACCATATTATTTTGAAAGCCAACCTACTTACATCATCAGTTTCTCCATTATTCTATTGGGTGGGCCCTAGTTTGGATGACCTACTACATTACCACTCCCTGAGGGAGTCTAGGTTGGATAGAGGAATATTCTCCAAGGATAATTAAATTGAGAAAGTGAAACAGAAGAGAATCATGTCAATGGAGCCTCCTTCATGGTTATTACTGAGCAACTGCTAAAAATTATTTGAAATAACTTCAAATCAATTAGAACTGTGTACACTTCTTATCTTTTGGAAATTAATTTTTCTGTATTAAAGACACACTAAAATCCTCATATATTATGAAATAAATACATTTAAAAAAATACCTGAAGCAGATTTAGAATTCTGGGAAGGCGGACTTCCTGGACTCCCCCAGAAAATTTTTCTGTCTAATTTTGTGGTTAATCCTGGAATCTTCCCCTCCTGACAGTGACCCCCTGAAACCTTGATTTTAGCCTAGATTTAGAAACTTCTACAGCTAGTCCCACCTCCAGGGTGGGTAAGTCTTAGCCTGTGATAACTGAGATAGCATTAAATCTATGCATAATGGAGCTCATTTCACTTTAAAAAAAAGAAAAGAAAAATGGCTACAGTTATTAAATCCATACTAAATGTGCAGCATTATATGTGTTCTATTATTTTATATTGTTAATATATCCATTTTAAGAGGAGAAAACTGAGGCAGGGAGGGGGTAATTTGCCCAACATGACACAGTAAGTGAAAAGTCAACTTACTATGTGCTAATTAGTTGCTAGGCAGATAGAAAGATGAATAATGTATAGCTTTCCTTTATAGACTGAATTAATTTATTCTATAATTATTTTCTTATATGTCACAAATCAAGGGCCTCGTCTAGTGAAAAGCTCAGTGGTGTGCCTGATTCATGAGAAACAGTGGAAAGCAATCTTAGACAATGGCTATCTGGTAGTTCTTAAAACAGTGTCCTGTTGATACTTTTATTAGTATTACTTAGCAATGGGTAATTCTGCCGATACCATGGCAGAGAAGGATCAGTATTACCAACTTTCCCTTTTACCTCAGGCTCCAATAGCATTTAGCACCACCCTGTTACAGATTCTGTCATTTAAAACTTTGATATTTTGTTCATCATGGATTTTTGCATTAATTTTGCTTTTAAAATATTACATTAAAATATTATTTATCTCGATTACTGATTTTTTTTTGGCACTCCCTTAAATTTTGTGCTAAGGCAAGTACCTCATTTACCCCACTTGCCTTATCCTAGTCTCAGCCCTGGTTAACAGCAAACATGGAGACACACCATACATGAACAAGCCTGCTATTTTCTTGAGTTATGTGGCTGTCACAGGAGAAACCAAAGAACCACTCTTTATGTAGTAGTTGGTACTCCTCTATAAAGACATTAATGAGGAGATACAGCTCAACTGAACAATACAATTGGGAAAACATACCCTTTCAGGTAGAATTATACATAAATACAGAAGGCTTATAACTGTTTAATAAGCACAACTATACCCACTTTGTAAAAGAATGATTCTGTTATTCCAGAGGGATTTGCTTAAAGCTAGCAATTCCATAGTATTGAAAGTTATGTCTTACAAAATCCATGTATTTTAAAATGTATAATTTAGTAACTCACTTTTGTTTTTCTTTGCTTTCGTAAGGGTCATTCATACACTTTATGTATTACCCAACACCCCCCAAACAGATGAATTTTGAAAATTCAAATGTCAGAAACTAGAAAGTATTTTTTATTCTAGTACTTTTTTTTTTAACCCTCTTTGCCATAAAATTTAGTGAAATATGTAAAGGAGTGATTAGAGCTGCAGTTAGCCTTTGACCTTTACATATAGTTTGGCTCTGTTCCCCAAATTTCTGTTTTTAAACTCTTGAACCAACAGTCCTCTTCTTTATTCATACAGTAATTTTTCTTTAGTGATCAATTACATACATATTTAAGTATATTTTAAAAGAATAGAAATGTAGCTTGTCATACACAAATGGCTCTTAGAGAGTTATTGGTTTCATGCCAGTGCTGTCAACTTTCCAACAACAGATTGGATTGGTTAAGAAAGAAGCCATAAACAGCCTATCAACAAGTATTTATACAGATGTTAATGAATTTAAAATTCTGTTAGTATAACATTTATGCCAAACTCCAATTTTATTTGTCCTTTATTGTGAGATATGATGCAATAACTTCTTTTAATAAACACATGCAGACCACTTACACTTTATAATGTAAATCATATTTTTACTATGCCCAGCATAAGATACATAGAATCAGCCATTTATCAAAGTTACCAAAAATATTTCCGTCACATGACGCATTTTGCTCAGTATGCAACCACGTCCTTCAAAAGCTTTTGGTAAAGAAATGAACTCACCTCCATCCATGAAACCAAGAGTATTTTGTTACTATATTACTGAGAAAGGCCATTAAGAGAAAAGAAAATAGTCATGGGAAAGTCACTTTATGTATTAAAAATATAAATAATTAGCTTCTTTTTGTGTGCCCCAAATGATAATTGAATCCTAACCTCCCTCTGTAAATTTAGAAAACTGATTAATTTGAGGCATATGAGTTTAATGAACACTTATTTTGCTTTTCATGAAGAAAAAATAATTTCCATTAATTTAAAAAAGACTTCATTTCTTTTAAAAAAAAAAAAATTATTTATTTATTTTTGGCTGCATTGGGTCTTCATTGCTGCACACGGGCTTTCTCTAGTTGTGGCGAGCGGGGGCTACTCTTTTTTTTTTTCTTTTTCTTTTGAATTTTATTTTATTTTTTTATACAGCAGGTTCTTATTAGTTATCAATTTTATACATATTAGTGTATATATGTCAGTCCCAATCTCCCAATTCATCCCACCCCCTCCCACCCCACTCACCCCACCCCCACCCCCACCCCCACCCCCACCCCCACCCGGGCTACTCTTCGTTGCAGTGCACAGGCTTCTCATTGCGGTGGCTTCTCTTGTTGTGGAGCATGGACTGCAGGAGTGCGGGCTTCAGTAGTTGTGGCTCGCGGGCTCTAGAGCGCAGGCTCAGTAGTTGTGGCACACGGGCTTAGTTGCTCCGCGGCACGTGGGATCTTCCTGGATCAGGGCTCGAACCTGTGTCCCCTGCATTGGCAGGCGGATTCTTAACCACTCTGCCACCAGGGAAGCCCCCAAGACTTCATTTCTTTTGGAGAACTTCTTAAAGCTGAACTGCTTTCTTCTAGGATTGTGTACATTGTCAACGTTTTATTTATAAAGTAGCTATACACACACACACACACACACACACACACACACACATATTGTTTTTAATTTACTACCTTTGGTTGTCAATTTTTATCCCAATCTAATTCTGACTTTCAGAGCTGAAGTTTCTATTATAATAATTAAGTTAATCACATTTAGACATGTGTTATTCTCCACAATGCACAGGTTCATCTACATGCTAAAAATCTAAATTGCAACTCTATATTTCTCAGAGAACATTAATCAACTATGACAATCACTCCGTAATTTTACCAATATTTGTTGAGCACCATCCTACTATGTATCACTTAAAAAGTGTATATTCTAGTAGGCAAAACAGACACATGAATAGGTAAGTAAAGTATAATGTAATAAATGCTATCATCGGGTCTCTATATTATCCTTTGGAGGGCATCTCTAACCTAATTTGGATAAGGAATGGAAGTGTTCAAGGATCAGGAGCTTACCCCAAAGAATGTAATTTCTAAACTAAGACCTGAAGACCTGAAGTAAGAACACCATTGATAAAGTGGATAATCCCAAACACAATGTCTATAGGCAAAAAAGATCATTTTGAGTAATTATAATACATCTGGGTGATTGAGGCAGGAACTTAATAGATGTGTCTGAAGGTATAAGGAAGGCCTGTATGCTATGCAAAATGTTTTGAACATTATCCAAAGATAGTAGAGAACCAAGAGTTCAACCTCTGAAAGAGCAAACTAGACGTGTACTTTAGCAAGACCATTTGCAGTATGGAGATATATAAGTGGGAACAAGGCCAAATGGAAAAAGACCAGTGAGAAGGCTGTTACAGTAACTAAGAAGAGATGATAGTAGCCTGAATTTAAATAGTCACAATGCAAATACCAGAAATTTGACAGAATGAAAAGAATTTAGAAGGTAAAATCTGCAGCTGAAGGGTGAGGAAGAATGCTGATTCAGTACAACACTCTGGTTTCTGAATTTTACATTGACGATGATAGTAGAATTATAGGAACTTAGAAAAGGTGGGATAATACATGAGTTCAGCTTTTTACATATTCTGTTTAAATTATCTGTAGGATACCAAAATGGAGAGATTTTGGATGGATACATTTCAGAAGGAGATAAGGAAAGTGATTGAAGAAATTGAATGAATATCCTCTTACAGGAAGATTATAACCAAGGAATAAGATAGGGCCAGAATAGTATCCCAGAGAAGAATCCTGAGAGTGGAAGAGATAGCAAAGGAAGATGAGCCCTTGAAGGAAACTGGGGTTTAGACAAAAGGGCAGAGAAAAACCAGATAAGTGGAATTAAACAAGACTCAAAGGAAATAATCCTTTTAAGAAGGAAGACGTGAACAATGTATAATATTACAGAGGAGTCAGTAAGAATTTCAAAAAGTCCCAAAGATTTAGCAGTACTAATGATCTCGGTGTGAACGGTTCCAGTGAAATGGTGTGCGGAGGAAGCCATATTGCAGTGAGTTGAAGCACGAATGTCAGTAAGTCAACAGAGACTCTCACTCACTCCTGTTCAAAATGAGGGCAGTGGGGATGAAAGGAGGAGCCAGGTATTACTGAGATACCCAGCAGGGAGACTAGACCCAGTTTCTGGATTAGATGTCATTACATAAGGAATGAGCAGCCAAGGTTTACTCCAGAATATCTGGTCTGAATGACTTGGGAATTCAGGAGAAAAACCAGACTTAGTAGGATGATAATGGTAAAAACAAGTTGTGATTCTGAAGTTCAGCTGGATCTGAGAACAGGAATAAGATAGAGGTTGGTGATATCTAGTTCTCTAAGCTGCCAGCCTCCTGAGGCAATAAACAGTGCATATCTAATTGACTGGCATCAAAAGCCAGCACAGGGCTTCCCTGGTGGCGCAGCGGTTGAGAGTCTGCCTGCCAATGCAGGGGACACGGGGTCGAGCCCTGGTCTGGGAGGATCCCACATGCCGCGGGGCAGCTGGGCCCGTGAGCCACAATTGCTGAGCTTGCACGTCTGGAGCCTGTGCTCCGCAACAGGAGAGGCCGCGATAGTGAGAGGCCTGCGCACCGCGATGAAGAGTGGCCCCCGCTTGCCGCAACTGGGGAGAGCCCTCACACAGAGGTGAAAACCCAACACAGCCATAAATAAATAAATAAATAAATAAAAATAAAATGACTAAAAAAAAATTTAAAAAAAGCCAGCACAATACCAGGCATGGGGTGTGGTGGTGGACAGCAGGGGTGCGGGTGCTCCTAGATACTTGCAGAATGACAAGCATCAACATCTGAAGGAACACAAATATAAAGGAGCCTGAAAGGAAGCACTCAAAGTCTGATGTTCCAAAGTCCTGCAGAGAAGAGAGTTCTAAGACAAAGAAAATGTTCTGTGTAGTTGAATTCAGCAGAGAGGCCAATGAAGATAAGGAATAAATGTGTTTGGTAGATAAGATGGTTTAAGACCCTCATAGTAAGGACAGTTTCAATTTGACAAAATCAGATTGCAATAAATTAAGGAGGAAATGTAAAGGAAAGACCGAGAGAGTAGATTCCTCTTAAAAGAATTCTGTTAACAACCGGTATCTTTTAGTGTGAAAGACAAAATATTAGAAGAGTATAGAATTTGTCCCTGAAATCTTATGTGTCATTTTATATAAGTTTATCAAATCGGGAGATACAAACCTATAAATTATGAGACGAAAATTGTTTATAGTTTAGAAAATATTTAGCAAGTAGATAAATTTGGATACCTAGAGAAGAAAATATGTGCACCAGTGATAACAGATAAAGGATTATGAATGTCAGTTGAAAACAAAAATGGAAATACTAGAATCCAGCATATAATTGGGGAGAACAAGAAAGATATTTTACACTTTATGACCTATAATTGGTAAATAATCATATGAATCACTTTCAATCTCACTAGCAGTAGAGACATATAAATTAAAATCATATTAGACAATATTTTTCTCAAATTATCAACAGCTTTAAAATATTTAATATCCCAGTGTTGACTAGGGGCTTAGTGAAATGAATAACCTCATATAGCAGATGGTAAATTGGTGAAAGTTTTTAAAACTATTTGACAATATAGATTATATTGTGTTCCTCGAAATATTTATAACTTCAGACATGTTATCTTTAATTCCACCTGAAAAAGTGGATTAATTAAATAGAATAATTAAAAACCTTCATGTAACAAGTTAGTACCTCACAGTGTATAACCCCTAAAAGTATTTTCAGGATGAGATTTCCATTACATAGAATGCATCTGTTACAGTACTAACTGAAAAGTAGAATGTATAGGATACATACAATTGTATGTAAACGAAAAACAAATCTATGAACAAAAGAACTAAAAGAAAATGCCTTAAAAGTGTTATCCAGTTGTTGTCTTTGAATAGTGGGGCTTTCTGTGGATTTTCTTTTCTTTGACTTTTTAGTTTTCAGTATTTTTTAAATCATCTATTATGAAAACGTATTATTTTTATAATAAAAAGTTTAACAATTTGTTTAAATAAAATTATTAAAATGTGTGTTTTGAAGTAAAGCAGCATATATAGACTGTAGTAACTAGGGGAGAGCAGGAATCAAAAGGAGACTTTTTTCTTAGGTTGATGGTACGAGAAATTTATGAAGACCCAGAGAAGTAGGAAAGAGCAGTAGATAGGCAGTAGCTTCGAGTTTTGCAGACCAAATGATGCTTCTTCTAAAACCAAGAGGATTTATTGGGGAGCCTGAGTAGAAAGTGATAAGCATCTGTTAAGTAATCCGGGTCACCATCATTCTTCCTACACAAGATGCTAAAAGCAAGCTTCAAGGAGTAAATGCTACTTTCTCCTCAGTGACAGGGGTAATCCTAAAATGGTTTAGCGAAAATCATTTGCCAGAATCATTTCCTCCAGCATTTGAATGGAAATATTTTTGAATACATCCAACCAATATCACCACTATGCTAGTTCTCTTTTTTACACTGAACTCATGCCAATCTACCAATCTATGCCTTCAGATTAAAAGGGTTAATATGAATTGGACCCTTACAGTGAAATCTCTAATCTTTACCCAGGGATTGTTATTTAGAACCTTGGCTGAGTTCTGATGTAAAACCACTAAGGGTTTATGGAGTGTTATCGTACAGTTGAGGAAAACTTTTCAGAATGAACACTTTAAAAAGGGACTATTGCAAGTATATGTAACTTTTTTAAAACAGAAAGACGTAGAGATAATTTTTATTTTCAGCTAAAAGTACACTTGCTACAAAACGATTCTCTACATATCAAGAGTAGGTAAGTTTCCAGTCGTGGGTTCAGTTGATTATCAGGGTCACTGATTCCTCACTACTATCTGTCATTGTACTCATGGGTTCACCATTTGGTCTAGTCAACCAAGAAAGGCAGATAAAAGGCTGGGACTCTGATGGCGAAGAGACTTAATGCTTAATGCAGTGTGGGTGTAGCAACCCCAAATCTTCCCTTTGTTTGAGTCTTTTTTATAGTTTCTTTGTAAGGAAGGCCATTTATCAAAATGGTGTCTGCTCATGGATGCAGTGGTCAGCCCTTGAAAGTGAAGTAATTGTTCATTCAATACAGCAACTATGGAGGGATTGGCTTAAACTCAAGAAGAAAGGGTGTGACCATTTTAGAAACATAAGGTGGCACAAGAAGTTAACAGGAAGTTAACTTTACTAAGTAACGTAATTTAGAGAAAAAAAATCTTGATTTGTAGCTTTCCTGAGAACTGGCTCCAGTATCTCTTTGGACTGAAAACTAGAGTCATTTCACTAATACAACAGTAACTTTTATGGAATAAAAAGACATGATGAATGTACCATCCTCAACATATTCAGAAAGACAGATGCTAAATGTGTGTATACATGTGTGATGTGTCTCTGTACAGCACCAAGCATTCAAAATAGGCTTTGCACCATGCTCCATTTGTTTTCCAAACAACTTGCAAATATAAAATGACTTTCTATGTACGAAGATCTATAGTGAAAGAATAATTCCAATTAATAAATTGACATTTTAAACATCAGGTTTTAAATTATAGAATTCTTGTGAGTTTGATTACCATGAGTTAGTTTCAAGAGGTACCTTCTCTGGTGTACTGTCAGTCAAGCCTACAATGCTAACAAGTCCCTAAGCATGGTGATGGCACCAAAAAAGAAGCAGTCTAAAAACTCAAGAGAAGTGCTCTAAAACAACAGCTCTTCATTGTAACTCAAATGAATGACATTGATGTAGCAGCAATGTCTGCAGGGATTTTTTTTTTTGAAAAATACAAACATATATATAGTAAATTTAAATGTGACTATAACGGTCAGATTTTTCTTTTTCTTTCATTTTCTTACTATTTTATTTTTCTTTATGTTTGTTATCGTGTGTTCTTACCTTGTATAATTTCTCCTCTTGCATATTCTCTATACCCATCTTCACTGTTACGCTTTCCCCCCTCCATCTTTGAAATCACTGTTATGGCATTAGCACAGGTTTCCTAAACCAAACATAAATGATATCCTAACTTAAGTATTGTACTAGCTTACACAAACCAAGCTTAGTTTTACATAGAATTAAAATTCTGTTTTGAAAATCCTCAATATAATTTATAAATTCTACATATGGATAAGATAGCATGAGAACAATTAGACTTTAAATTCCGTCTACCAAAAATAATTATTTGTATTTTCTAAAACACTAAAAAACAAGCCCTATAAAATGTAGGTTGCACTAAAACAACTCCTTTATTTTTCAATATAGTTGGGTTTGAAACTCAAGTTGGAAAAGCACTTAATCTATAAGTGACTGATGTTATTTCTCTTACAGATGATTTAGCTCCCATGAATTAAATTGTCTTGTTTTTCTTTTTTTTCTTGTGACAAAATTGTTAGCCTAGACTGAACTGCTTGGCCAAAATTTGATCTCTTTAAATAACAAATAAAATTTCCATATTTTTTCCCTAGGTAAGGAAGAAGAATTTATGTATAAGGATACCACTGCAAATGAAAAATTAGAAAGGACTAAAGAATATACATACCAATGGCTTCATACACAGGTTGGGCTTCATGAAACTAGTTCCAGAAACATGAAATGGTGAGGTCATTTCCTTTAAATTAGATTTTTGTATTGCAAATACATCTTGAAAACTGAAACCTAGGTTAATTGTGCTAAAACAAACATGACTTTATATAGCCAAAGGCCAATACTCTACATTGCCAGGTTACAAATGGCCTCTTATGTAGAATAGATTTGATCGTTCTTTATATTTTTCACCATAAAATATTCAAGAACTTAGTTTCTGTATTGCTTCAAACCAACACAAATGATTGATGGTGATGATGAACCACACAAATAATTCTACTTTATAAAGTAAAATGCGTGGTATCGATTAACTGTTTATAAATGTCATATGTATTGGAGGTTATAGTATTTTATTTTATGTTATCTTTGTTATCATTTATGTTTGGCAGTTAAAATTATAATTCAACCCTGATGCTGCCACTTTACCAGTCATGTAACTGATTTTCAATGATGTCTCAATGCTTTAGTTTCCTCTTCTTTATAGTGAGATGATAATATCTTATCTCTCTACTTCACAATAGAAGTGAGCTCTCAAGGTTGAGGGTATCAAATGTTGATGTGCCTTAGCAGCAAACAAGGTGCCTTAAGCTTAATAGGTAATCAATAAATTTTTATTACATTAATGTATGTATTAGTTTTCTAGGGCTGCCATAACAAAATACCACAGATCATGTGGCTTTAAGAGCAGAGATGTATCGATATTTTCTCACAGTTCTGGAGGTTATAAGTCCAAGATGAAGGAGTCAGCAAGTTTGGTTTCTTTAGAGGTCAGTCTCCTTGGCTTGCAGATGGCTACCTTCTCACTGTGTCCTCACATGACCATCCCTCCACCTGTGTTATCTGTGTTTTAATCTCTTCTTACAAGGACACCAGTTATATTGGATTAGGGCCCACCCCTATGACCTCATTTTACCTTAAGTACCTCTTTAAAGGCCCTATCTTCACATAGTCGTATTCTGAGGTATTGAAGATTAAGATCTGAACATATAAACTGTGAAGGAACAAAATTCAGCCCAAAAAATGTAACATAAAGCACTTATGTGCATAACCACTAAACCAAAGTTTTAAGGAAAAAGAAGTCTGGATATAATATTTTTTTTAATTAATTTATTTATTTTTGACTGTGTTGGGTCTTCGTTTTCTGCGCGAGGGCTTTCTCTAGTTGCGGCAAGCGGGGGTCACTCTTCATCGCGGTGCGCGGGCCTCTCACTATCACGGCCTCTCTTGTTGCGGAGCACAGGCTCCAGACGCGCAGGCTCAGCAGTTGTGGCTCACGGGCCCAGATGCTCTGCGGCATGTGGGATCCTCCCAGACCGGGGCTCGAACCCATGTCCCCCGGACTGGCAGGCAGACTCCCAACCACTGCGCCACCAGGGAAGCCCCTGGATATAATATTTTGACATAAATTTTTTAAAATTGAAGTATAGTTGATTTACAATGTTGTGTTAGTTTCAGGTGTACAGCACATACATATTCTTTTTCACGTTATTTTCTCTTATAGGTTATTACAAAATATTGAGTATAGTTCCCTGTGCTATACAGCTGACATAAATTTTTAAGACTTTCATTTTAGCGACATATATCCACAAAACAGTAAAAAAAAAAAAAAAAAGTGCTATTATAAGCATTTATTAAATATGTAAACCAGTATTGAATCTAAATGTAGATGACACTTTGGAAACGTTTCCAGGGATTGTGGGTGATAACTATTTAAATGAGTAACAAACAAACAAATCTACAATTATGAGGGCTAAAACTTAATTTAGCAGAAAATTATAATGTGCAAAAATGCAACCTTTTTTAATAATATATACGAATGGAAACCTTTGTATGTAGTCAATTCTATCCATACAGTTTCTTTAAAAACATGGAAAAGAAAGTGAAGAATGAAAGTGAAATTAAAACATTTCAAAATCTGGATTGTTATAGCCTATTTCATTGTGAGCAAAGAAAGTAGGAATAAAGCAATCAACATTTGAGAATTTATTATTTTGCTAAGTATTCTAATTAATGCAAGCACAATTTATTTTATGTTGGTATTAATCAATTTGGCATAATTCATAACATGACATTCTTAGGACTGTAAACAAATATAGTATAACCCATAGCTTACCATCTGTATTAACCAGGTGTAAGAGGTCTGGTTTAGAAATATAAAAGCATCTGTATAGAGAGTGTGAAAAATACAAGCAAAATGTTTCAGGATGTATTTTAGATATGCTTAAACATTTCACAACATCCCTTACTCCTAAATAAGTTATGTTTAAACATATACTGCAACAGGCAATTGTTGATGGATTTCTGTTTTGAAAATATAATATATTATATAAAAGAAGATATAGGTAGTAATATTTTAAGAAAAATTGTTTTCAAAAACAGAAGTTCTTGAAAAGCCAAATATCAACAGAAGTTCATTGTGAGCATTAGTATAATGCCTTAAACATACCAGAGCTATTTTAAAAATAGGAAGTTTTGCCTTTCTTATAAGTAAGATATATAAGTACATGTAGTAAAATATTTATATTTTCTATAATTTATTAGCTATGGTTACTGGTACTTTCAGATTTTTGATCTGTGTATGTGTTTATGTTTGGCAAAGAAGGGTGGCATTAAAGTGTTGTTTAGAAATTTAAATTTCATGTCAAACTGAATTTTAAAATGACTATGAAAAGATGTAAATTTGTATGTATCTTTGCATGTCACCTAATTTAAGAAAACTATTATTTCCATTTTGTAAATTATTGATTTCTCCCAAACTTTTCATTGGGCATGTCTTTCATAGTCTTCCTCTACATTTATATAATGATATGATTTCTGTTTTTGTCACTGTGCAGCAATCACTTCTTGCCTGAGTTAGATCCAGATGTACTTAATGGTGGAAGAGTTCAGCTTGTGGTAAGAAATGTGTTTAAAGTTCAGAAAAAATGTTGTGCACACCAGTACTCAATAAATGGCACTTTAAGATATGTCCATAAGTAGTGTAAATTATGAAAATACCACAACTGTATCTTTTTGGGATAATGTCAAAATGCTATGTATTAAAATAGTACCATGTTTTCTTGGCTTGTAATATATCTTTAAAATATGATATTACTTTAAAATATTAATTCTATACGGCAGATTTTAAAATATTATCATGCTACCATATTTTTAAAAATACTCTGGACAAGAAGTTGTATAATAACATTATTTTCTAGAATATTTTAAGAGTAGGATATTTGAGGGAAACAGCAAAGTACCCTCACAACTCAGGAAATCAAACCAGATAAAAATTAGAAAGTAATTGTGAACTCAACCATTCTAAGTAATAAAGTGTAAATTATTGGAGCTCAGGACTTCCCTGGTGGTCCAGTGGTTAAGACTTCGTCTTCCAATCCAGGGGGTGCAGGTTTCTATCCCTGGTGTGGGAACTAAGAGCCCACATGCCTTGCGGCCAAAAAACCAAAACATAAAACAGAAGCAGTATTGTAACACATTCAATAAAGACTTTAAAAAAAAATGGGCCACATCAAAAAAAAAATTATTTTTTAATTGTTGGAGCTTTAGGAACAACCAAGTTCTAACTTGGTCACCAGAGTGTAGACTCTAGACAGTATAACTAATGGGCATTGCAAAAGTCAATTGAACTATATATATGCTATTAGAAGGAAGACTATAGTAACAGAAGGAGAATGGCCAATATGGAGTGTAGAGAAAGAATCCCCAAACAAGAAATTTTAAATGTGTTTCCAGAAATTTCCAGAGAAGAGGTTACCCTAACCAATGATGGAAGTGTGTGGCCTCCTTGGCAGGTGAAAATGGATGCATCAAGTGACCCTAACTTTATGACACCTTCCATTTATGTCAACTAGTAAATATTCCTTGCTCAGATTCTACATTCACCAAGAAAACTGATTATAATTTAACTTACCATGCAGAATTTAGTGTAAAAAGATAATGTATTCCCTAATGGGAACTAGTATTATCATATCCAGAGCAGTTATTCATCATTCTCATGAATAACTCATTCAAGGAGTTTTCCTGAAAGAGGAGAAAAATTAGGACAATAGCTAAAATTAGTGTGTTTATGAAAATATATAGAATCTATGTACATATTTGAAATAATCACTCAGCAAGTATTTTCTTGCATTTTAATAGAGATCCCTGTGGCAGAGTGACATGTAGATTACCCTAGGAAAATTGGTACTTCAGGCTATTAACACCCTACGTGTTATTGACTAGCACTTTTGCACAGATTTTTGTGTGGCCACTTTGGAGCAAGAATGGGGAATATAAAAGTGCCAAGGAATGCCAGGATAAAGGAAGGGATATTACATTTAATTATTATACCTCTAAAAATGAATGAAAACAGATTGGGTAGATTACTAATCAAAATGGTTCTATGAGATTAATGCTCTGACATTAATCTCCTTCCTCCCTATCCCACTATATTATACTACCTACAAATGTATGGCAAATACATAGCAATGATAAATGACTGTTTTTTAATATGTTGAAGAGGTACAGCTGAACACAAAACAAGGTAAGTATTAATAGTAGTAGAACAGACTCTTTTTTTTTGAGTCAAGACAGGGGGATGGATCAAGGATTTATGCTAAAAGGATACTGGGGTAATTGAAGGCCAAGAGTGGAAATCATGCAGGGTGTTGGAGAATAAAAACACCCTACTAGTGGGGGAACTTGTACAGATAATTGCAAAACTGAGACCAGGCCATAACTAAGAGGAAAATCTTAAAATTTTAAAAAGCTGCAACTGCTGCTACTATAAGATCCTCAAAGACATAAGAATAACACCCATAATAAAAGGACAGAAAATTATGGAACAAAAATGATCAAATTTTAATTAAAGGAGAGATAGATATGCAAATAAGCCTATTATAAATTCTGGAAATAAAAAATATCATTGAACTGAACCCTCAACTAGACATCATAGAATAGAGAATTAGTGAATTGAAAGTTTATTTACAAAGGAACAATAGATTGACAGCTAACATCATATCAGAACAAGGTATACCAAAAGCCAATGGAGTTATTTCTTAATAATAGGGATGAATATAAATATCATCTAGAATATTCATCACTAACCTTCAAAAGTGAGGACAGTTAGACATAATCAAACACTCAAATGCTGGGCTTTGAGGAAGCTAATAACCTCTCTGTCTTCCAAATGGGATTAAAGCATATTGTATGACAGACAGGAATGAGAAAAATGGAAACAAGATATTATTTTACTTACCTACAAATATATACTTCAGAAGGCATGTCATAGAGCTAGACAATTATATTGTTTATTAAATTTATCCCCCCGAACACTAGCATTTTCCTGCAGAAGACAGTCATAGTTCAGGTTCTCCAGAAAACATACTCTGAGATTCTGATATTTGAAAGCAGGATGTTAATTGGGGAAGGCTTTCAGGAACAACTCCTTTGAGGGATGAAAAAAGCAGGATTGAGCAGAAGGAGAAGGTGAATTGCAATAGAGTTAAATGATAAATCTTAACATTAATATGTGCAAGGCCCCTACAATGATAACTCTCAAACATTGCTTATAAAAAAATCAGAGATATCTACCATATGCATGAATAGGAAGACTCAAATTGTAAGACGTCAGTTCTTTCCAAATGATCTATAAATTCAATAAACTTTTAGAAAGCTTTTTAGTAGAAATGGACAGATTTTTAAAATGGAATTTTAAATATGAAAATGCATAAGACCTAGAATAGTCAATGCACTCTTGAAAAGGAATAGTAAGGAGAGTCACACTATTTGATTTCAAGACTTGCTATACAACCCCAGTAATCAAGACTGTATGTTATGTTCATAAAGAAAAAAAAAAAGAAATCAATCAATGGAAAAGAATAGAGAGTCCAGACGAATACCATACTTATAAAGTTAATTGATTTCCTTAAAGATACTAAAGCAATTAAAAAGAGGAAAAGAATAATTTTTTCAACAAATAGTGCCGGGCAACTGGACATCTACATGGAAAAAAGAAATGAATCTCGACTCCTACTTCACATCTTACTTAAAAATAAATTTGAGATGAATCATGGGCCTAAATGTAGAAGCTAAAATTGTAAAAATTCTCAAAGAAAACATAGTATGGTATTTTCAAAAACCTGAAGTAGGCAAAGATTTCTCAGATAAAAAACGCATAATCAAAAAAAGAAAAAGGTAAATTGTACTTCATCAAATTTAAAAGCATTTGTACTTAGAAACAACATTCAGAAAATGAAAGGAAATGATAAGTCAAACCACATCCTAGGAGAAAAATTCATTCTCCCTCTTCCTCCCTCCCTTCCTCCCTACCCACTTCCTGTTTGTCTTTTTCACAGCCTTCTTACAATCAATAATATAAAGACAGACACCCCAAGTTATAAAAAAAAGTGGCAAAAGGTTTGAGAGACTTCACAAATGAAGATATTTGAATGGTTAATAAATACTTTAAGTTAAAACAACAATGAGGTACTACTACATAGCACTAGAATGGTTAATATTTAAAAGGCAAATGTGGGTAAATATATGGAACAACTAGGACACTCACACATTGATGGTATAGTGAAAAATGATAAAACCATTTGGGAAAATAGGCAGTTTCCTATAAATTTATACATACACCTACCCTATGACCCATTAATTCTACTCCTAGTTGTTTACCCAGAGGAAATGAAAACAGATGTCCACATAAAGACCTCTATGAAAATTATATAGCAGCTCTATTGATAAAAGCCAAAACATGCAAACAGCCTAAATGTTTATCAACAAGAGAATAGATAAACCGTGGTATATTCTTGCAATGGCATACTTACTCAAAAATGAAAAGAAATAAACTCCCAATACACACAGAAAAATGGGTAAATATCAAAAACAATATAGTGACTGAAAGAAGCCAGACACTAAAGAGTGCATACTATATGATTCTAGTTTTACTAAGTTTAAGAATAGAGAAAACTAACCTATCCAATGGTGAAAGAAATCAGAACAGTAGTTGCTTTAGGTATGAATTACTGGAAGGAGGCACAAAAGAACTATTTGGTAGTTATATTAGTCAGGGTTCACTAGAGAAGCAGAGTCAATGGGATATATATATATCCTATATCCTATATCTCTAAATAGATAGATGATGATAGATAGATAGAGAGATAGATAGATGATAGATAGATGATAAATAGATAGGCCAGAGGGCTGATGGTATACGTTACAGTTCTAGTCCAAAAGTCTTGAAATCAGGTAGTATGAGTCTTCTTACTGTTCTTTTTCAAGATTGCATTGGCTATTCTAGGTCCTGTATACAAAGCTTTTTTACGTGTGTGTGTGTGTGTATGTGTATGTGTATATATATATATATATATATATATAGAGAGAGAGAGAGAGAGAGAGAGAGAGAGAAATTTATTAGCAAGCTAGCTAACTAGAGATTTTATAAATATATTTATTTATTTAGTATAAAGGATTATATACTATTTATTATAAGGAATTGGCTCATTTGATTATGGAGGCTGAGAAGTCCCATGATCTGCTGCCTGTAAGATAGAGACCCAGGAGAGCCTGGTGGTATAGTTCCAGTCTGAGTCTGAAGGCCTGAGAACCAGAACCAATGGTATTAAGTTCTAGTTCAAGTCTGAAGGCCTGAGAGCCAGGAGTGCTCTCCTGGCTCTTATTGGATAAGTTTCAGTCTTAAGACAGGAGAAGACCTATATCTCAGCTTCATCAGTCAAGCAGAGAGATGACTTCTCTCTTCCTCCACCTTTTTGTTCTATTCAGACACTCAAGGATTAGATGATGGCCAGTCACATTTCTGGAGAGCATTCTGGTATACTCAGTCTGCTGATTTACATACAAATCTCATCCAGAAACATGCTCACAGACACAACCAGAAATAATATTTAACCAAATATTAAATATTTGGTTATTTAATATTTAATAATTGAACTGAACAATGTAATTAGAAAATGAGCAAAGGGCTTGAATAGTTACTTCACCAAAGAGAATATTCAGATAGAAATAAGCACACGAAACGATTTTAAAAATCATTAATCACTAGGGAAATTGTTAAAGCCACTATATGACACCACCCATAACCTATTAGAGTGGTTAAAATAAAATGCTGACAATACCGAGTGCTGACAAATATGTGGAGCGACTGGATCGTTCATGCATTGCTACTGAGGAAAAAAAATATTCATACATTGCCACTGGAAAAAAAAATGTGTCAATTTCTTATAAAGTTAAATATATACTTACTTGACTCAGTAGTTTTGCTCCTGAGCATTTTTCCTAGAGAAATGAACTTATGTTCAATCAAAAGCCTGTACATAAATGTTCATAGCAGTTTTATTTGTGAGAGCCAAAATTGGAAATGGCTCAAATCTTATTCAGTGAGTGAAAGGATAAACAAATGGTGGTATATACATACAATGGATACACAAAAAGGAATAAAAAGCAACAAACAAGAACAAACTCATGTTACACACAAAGACCTTCATGGATCTCAAGAGCATTTTGCTGAGTGAAAGACAATTTCAAAAAGTTACATACTGGGACTTCCCTGGTGGTGCAGTGGTTAAGACTCTGCTCTCCCAATGCAGAGGCCCATGTTCGATCCCTGGCTAAGGAACTAGATCCCACATACATGCCACAGCTAAGAGTTTGCATGCCACAACTAAGGAGCCAGGGAGCCACAACTAAGGAGCCCACCTGCCACAACTAAGACCCAGCACAACCAAATAAATAAATAAATAATTTTTTAAAAAAAGTTACATACTGTATGATTTCATTTACATAACATTCTCGAAGTTATATAATTATGGTGATGGGGTGTATATTAGTGGTTGCCAGTGATTAGACTGGGGGGAGGGTATGACTCTAAAGGGAAAGCAAAGGAGTTTCTTTGGGAAGATGGAATAATTGTCTATTCTGATTGTGGTGGTAGTTACATGAATTTACACATGTGATAAAATGTCATAGGAGCATACACAAACCAAAAAAACAAAAAATACTGCATGTGAAAACTGGTGAATAAGGTCTGTGGTTTAGTAATGGTATTGCACCAATGTCAATTTCCTGGTTTTGTTAATCAAACTTTGATTATATAAGATATCATTTGGACAAGTTGTGTGGAGGGTATACAGGGAACTCTTAGTACCAATTCTGCAGCTTCTATGAGAGTTTTAAATTCAAAATAAAAATTTTGAAAATGACTGAACTTCATGTTTAAGTTCTGTGCATTTCATTACATGTATATTATAACCCTGTAAAACATTTGAAGTGCCTTCCATGCCCACATATGTTACATAACAAGGTGTCTGCCTTATTATATAAGAAAAAGGGCTTGTGCAATTATGAAAATGTATTATGAATGGAGGGGTATGCATACCTCAGCTTTCTGCAACCGAAGATAAAAATATTTTTAAATCACTCATATGTCTAGAAATAATACAAATAATGATGTGGTATGTTCATAGCATATACAATAATTTGCATATTATCCAAACAGTTGAATGAACTAAATCTAATTATTATTACATCTGTAACTAATTATTACAGATGTAATAATGTACAGTGAAAAAAGCAAGTTGCAGAAAAAAGATACCACTTAGGTTAATTTTGAAAATAATACTCTAAAATTTTTGAATACCTATATGTAGAAATACTAAAAGGTAGCTTATAAGTGAACTTCACTTTATAACATTTTATTTCTCTTTTTAAAAAAATCTGGATAATAAGTAAATAGGTATTTATTTTTATCTGTGCTGTTTATGTCTTGACTTCTAAAAATAAAAACTTTTAAAATAAATATTTAATAAAATCTTGTTTATGAAAAAAAGCAGAAGGAAGAGGAACTCACAGTTCTTTATTAAATGAGAGACATTCTCTATTTTTAAATTAAGTTGCTTGGTTTGGAGGTGAACCAAGATCCACTTGCTTAGAGAAGTCATGTTCCAAAATTCATACCCCTCATTTCATTGTGAAAATATGAGAAAAAATATTATGAACTTTGTAGATGGGGCTGCAAATGTGACCTGATCAGAAAACAAAGACCAACGAGAATTTTGCAAAATCACTATTTAAATATTTGCTATTGAATTGCATATAAGAAATGTCCTATCTGACATTAACTCAAAACTGTTTATTGTGTTATAACCGTACAGAATGTTTAATATTACAGTGTTTTGGAATTAAACATACATTTTTGTAGAACAAGTATTAAAAGCATGGTTGATTATATTCCATTTTTAAGTATATCCATTTTGCATGACATAGAAGAACATATATATTTTCTTTACGATTTCTCTACTCGTTAACAGTAAGAGGAAGAACGGTGTTCAATTTGAAAGCCAGTGTTTTCAGAAATAGAATTTGAATATAAATACATATGCGCTACTGGACTTGTAGCTAGCCTCTTTATGAAATTTCTAGGTTTGCATTTAAGCTGATAGGTGGCACCGTTGTGAAATTGTGTGTTACTGTTAAATTTCACTTCTAAATTTGATTCCCTGTTAAAATCTGGCTTAATTAGTAACTGACATTGTTTTCTACTTTGGAAGAAACAATCTTTTGGATATTAATGGCTTAGATGATAACAAGGTTTTGGGAAGGCATGTGTTCACAAATATTTTCTTGACATGTAGGTATTGTCTTGTTTGGAGGAGGGTGGGATTTCTGCGTTTTAAATAGGTGTAGTGAAATTGTGTCATTAAATTGAAGCAAATAAAACCTGATTTTAAAATCCTGAGGCTTACAGATAAAGCCTCTTTAGCCAGCAGGAGAGTCCCCTATGTGGTTAACATGTTTTTCCTTGTTTTGTAACTGGTCTCACCAAAATTGTGGTATTGCTTTGATAGTTCCCCCTTATTCCTGTCTGGTTCTTTTGATGTCTTAGTATTGATGGAGCTATTCTAATGGGAACATTAAATACATACTCTTGTGCACTAATTGAAATAAAATCCGGAAAGAATGTGTTACATTTTTCGGACTAAAATCACAAGTGTAAATTGGAAGCCAATTGTTATTTATTTCATTTTCAACAGTTTTCTACTGAGGTTTTTTGACAAAACAATTGTATCACTTAGCCAGATACATTTTAAAAAGTGACTGATGCTATAGAATGGTTTCTATTCTGAGTTCAGTAATAGCAAACTTGCTCACTTAACAATGAGAAGGTCATGCATATGGGTGGGAAGGTGGGAAGGGGATGTAAAGGAGAAGAGCAGAGATCTGGATCTGAAAGAAGATGATCTTTAGATTCTGGTTTCATGAGTTTTTGTAGCTTATCATATGGGAATAGCTTTTTAACCACAGCGATGGTTTTATGGCTTTCTTTCACTCTATTTAAATTTTTCTCACATCAAACATTAAGGACAATGCTTTCTCACAGGAGTTCAAGCATCCTGTGGTTTGGGTGAAATCCCAGCTACTTTGAGGCTGCTTTGCATTCCATCATGGCATTTTCTCCCACTTCAGGGCTGAATCCTGATAAATCCTTACTTAATGATATTAGACATTATGTAAAAACAATATTTTATAGGCAAGAAGTGACTCTTTCAACTCTTAAGTTCAGCCCAAGATAGTAATAAAAGTTCTGAGAGTAATTTTAGATGAAATAAATTACCTAACACATATGTCCTTAAAATAAAATATCTTGAAACTTCTATCTATCCTTACTCCCAAATTAGACTTAATGTATAGTATTTTTATATTAATAGTGACTATAATGAGAAGGTAGAGGTCTTTTGTGACTTTGTAGTATACAATTATGTGACGAAAGACATTTCAGGGAATTTTATAAGTGGTAAAACATAAATATTGCAGAAAATAATCCAATGTGACATTTCTAACGTTCAATTAAGAATTAAATAATATCCTTGGTAAATAAGTGATGTTAAGTTATTTAAAGTTTCGTCAGTTGCCTTTAAGATTGATTTTCATCAAAATTACTGTACTAAAGTATTTTCTTTTGTTGTACAGACTCAAATCGCAAACCTCAATTTTAAAATCGGCTCTTATTTGCAAAAAATGCTTTGACATAGTGCATTTGTTCTGCCTGGGCTGCAATAAAGGATTGTGGTATCATTTTGAAGAAGGTTGTTTGACAGAGCCTGTTTGTTTATTTGGGGTAATGTGAGCTGCATTCAGAAAATGCCATATTTTGTTTCATGATTGTATACATTCTCTCCCACTGCTCCCAGACAAGGCTTGTAAGCAGAGAAGACACGGATTTAGACCTTTTTTCCATGACCAGTGGAAGTGCTTTGTCTGTGAAGAGAGAAAAAAAAAATCAGGCACACAGACACTCAGCAGGATCTTCAAGTAAGTTGTGGTTTCCTTCAGAATTAATTTAGAAATCACAAATGAATTGATGGAAACTAATGCCAGCAAGCATTCTTTTACAGATAAGGGGTAGAATGCCAGCAACCAGAACTGCCCAAAACTATGCATTTGAATTTTTTCCTTCTTTTAATGTCTTCTTTTGATATAAACAGAATTAAATTATTTCAAAATTAATAGCATCGGTTTTTATTTTAATTGTATTCTGTGACTCAGTGGTCTACTCCCCCACCCCCCAACCGCCATGGATTGTATTGAATTCTTTGATCATTTAGTTCTAAAAGAATTTGTTTAGGCTAATTGTAAAAAGTTGGATTTATATATCAAAGTAGTGTGTTTTGGTCTTTTGTCATTAATTTAATATATATTATAAGTAAAGTTTGTTTTTGAAGGAAATTTTTTTTTAAATAACAGATTTTAGATAATAATATTATACTGTCAAAACCATGCTGTTAAAAACTATTTCCTTTGAAAAGATGACAGTTTATATTTCTTAATGATGACTTTTTCCAATTGTAAACTTGTCACACACATCTGTTACCTTTAATTTGGTAATATAACTACATATATATACATATATATATACATATATATATATATCATGGTTTCAACAAGAATTGCATAGCAGTTCTTAACTCTGAAAAGATTGTAAACTTTAAAAAATATCTGTATCTTAGGATATTCGGGGGTAATAAAGCCTAATTTTTTCAAACTCTTCCATTAACTTACACTGTAGAGATTTTGAAATATCTTCTAAAGTGTTATGGTATATGAGTATAAAAGATGTTTCATTTAATACCGTATTTTGTTAATTTTCCCAAAGTATAGTGAACCTCAAAAGTCCACACATTAACTTACACTTCATTTTAAGGAATAGTTATTCTCTAAAAAGATTTATTATTCATTGATGGTATGGTTATATACACACAAAGTCAATATTTGATTGAATATGAACAATTCAACGGTCCAGATGGTGCTCTTCAGATAAATGAAAACTTCAAAATGATTCTCTGACTTTTCATCCAGATGCTTGGTATTATTAGATTCCAGTCATTTAAATCCATTAATATGTGCAAGTTCATTTTGATAAATTTTAATTTTGTTTTAAAATTATTCTTTTAATATGTCTAACTTAAAAATATTTCCCAGCCTTCAAAGTTCTTAGAGTGCTTGAATTTTCCTTACTTAATTATAGAATCTGGTCATGAAAGGTTACCCTAGTCAATATGGTTAAGAAATATTTTAGGTTCATTCACCTAAGTAAAATTATTCATTTAATATAAATTTTCTACAACAACATAATGTGTTAATTACATCAATTATATATATATATATATATATATATATATATATATATACATATACATATAATACCTTTCAGAAGGAATCAACCTGTGCCACACATAATAATGAATATTGCCATATCTGTTTTAAGCATTGCCTATTACAAACTCATATCACTTCGAAGCAGTGTAGGTAAAAAGAAACAAACCCAATAAAATTTTAACAAAAATTGCCTTGTCACTGTACAGAACAACAAAGCTTCTGTTCATAATATACCATCTGAATGTTAAAACATAAATAACTCAATGTCAGCAACTATCCTGAAATGCACAAGCTTCATCTTTCACTTACATAAACACTGAATCATAGATTTTAGAGTATACAAGATCATTATAGAGAGTTCATTTCTTAACACTTTCTCTAAGAAACTGTAGTAAGGCAATTCTCACTGTAATTTCAATTAGTTTGTCAATAAGTGGCATTATTGCAAACACTACTAATCACTAAATCTGTTCATCCTCACTGTAATTTCAATTAGTTTGTCAATAAGTGACATTATTGCAAACACTACTAATCACTAAGTCTGTTCACTTAGTGACAATTTAAGACAAGCCACTTTAGAAAAATAGAGTTTTTATTAAAAGGATGAATATGAATAAATACTACTTGCTGAATTATTGTAATTACTAGTTTACTATAATAGTCATGTAATATAATGGTAAAAGATATGAGTGAGCTCTGACACCAGTTTGCCTAGATCTGTATCATGACTTAATTTCCTCATCCTTAAAATGGGAATGATACCTACCTTGTAGAGTTGTTTTAGGATCAAATGTAGCACATTTAGAATAGAATCTGACTCAGAATAAGTGCTTAGTAAATGTTCTTTGTAATTGCTACCCACACATAGCTGTAAAAAAAAAAAATCAATTGAGGTAAGATATTGAAGTCTCTAGTGTCTAGTCACACGGGCTAATGAGCTCAGCTTAAAAGAAATGTACTCTTAATAGTTACTTGACTGAAAACATTGGCATAGCTTATTATCCATAGAAATCTTTTAACTCTCAAAGTCTTTGGGTCCTAGGCCCCCATGGTCCTAGGCCAACCACTTACAGTCTTGGTATTTTGAAAGCTCTTTTTCCTCCAGCTGTCTCTCTCTCAAAATCTTGTCACCTTATTAAAGCTAAAATATTTCTTTTAGCTTTCCAAGCCAAATCTAGAGAGCAGTTTATGGGATGCAGCTCTAAAATTCTTTCAGCCTTTGAGCTTTTCTAGGTATTTCTCTTTCAATGTTGCTATAATATTTGTAACATGTATTCTTTACAATTAGATGCATTCAGGTTTAAAAACCCCATTCCACCATCACATATAAGTTGTGTGACCTTGGATAAATTATTTAACCTCTGAGAATGAGTTTATGATCTATAAAATGGAAGTATAATGTCTATCTCATAGAGTTGTACTGAGGAATAAATAAGTAAAAATATATGTAAAGTATGTGATATATTGCCTAGTAATAAGTAAGGGCTTAAAGTATAGTCCTTGTTGTTTGTATTGTTTGTTATTGTTGTATGTTTTATGTTACTGCTGCATTACTTTAAATAACTTCAAAGTAGAGTTGTCTTCCTTTTCTGTGTGTCAAATAATTCCAGAACCACTGTACTTTCAGCATGCTATCCATCTCAAGCAATACTGTCTTTTCTTAGAGGATTTCCTGATTTTTTGTCCTTTTCCTTTTAGGTCTTATTGCTCTCTTACAAGAGGCCAAGGGAATCTTCTGCTACCTATCTTTATAATCTATCTAATGACTTGAAAAGAGATGAAAGAGGTCACATTCTTATTTAAAAATGTGCCATTTATAAAATGACTATGCCAAGAAATTTCCTCATTTAGACAATATTTAGATTAAAATATTTGATTTCCTTAAATGGTTTTGGTTTTGGTTTTCTCGATTAATGTTCCCATGTAATACTTAAAATAAAGGATGCATTACAATAATAATAACTTTATTGCTCTAGCAATTTATAGCTTAACCAATTTCTTTTAATTATCTTTTCTTATTTATAGTGATTATTTTTCTTTGATAGCTAATATAAATGAGACTTTGAGAGTTTATTTAATTTGACTTTGGCACAAAAAAAACTTAGCAAGGGAAAGCAGCAACTTGAACCCATCTTTTCTTATTCCAAACTCAGTGCTATATTGTCTTCTATTCTTCCTTGGGCCAAAATATATAGCTTAGTTAGTAAGAATAGAACATAATTAATGTAGTTCCTCTTATTCATTCATTCATTCATTCAAGAGCCATTTATTGATTGATCATTGCTCACTATATACCTAGTTTAGGTTTCCAGTTGCCTTCTCATCATCTCTGCACTTTCCAGGACATACTCCATTTTCAAAGTTAGCCAGGGACTGAGAATCCACAGTACCTCTGTAAGAGTGCATACTCAGCCCCAAATCAGCTTCTTCTTTGAGCATGTCTAAATTCTCATGAAATGTAAGCCCTTTTAATATGGTACTGAATTTTCTGAATATGGAAAAAAATATTTTTCAGAAGTAAAACAGCTAATGTTGTTGGAGTGCAGAAGGCTTCTTGGAGGCAATATACTTGATCTGTACCTAGAATGACATTTGGGATTTAAGTAAGGAAAAAAGTGGAAATACATCCACTAAACGAAGGCAAAGGGTGAAATATATTTGTGAAACTTTGAGGAGTCCGTCTGGACCAGAGGTTCCACATACTGAAGTAATGTAAAATAAGGTTGAATTAAAAATGAAGCCTAGTTTCAGGGAAGTTTGAAAGTAAAGTGGAGGAATTGGACTTTCCTACTGATAATGAGTAACAAAGATTTCTGAAAATACCTTAGTGTTTCAGAAAGCCTAAGATCAGTTGAAGAAAGGCATTCTGAGTCAATCCTAACATTATACAATGACTCCAATATATTGACAAAGTAATTTTATAGCTCTTATCAAAAAAGGTTAATTTGATTATCAAAAGTACAAAGTGAAATGTATAGTTTACTAGATGTCAGTGCTCTGTAGTATGTGGAGATTGAGAGACTAAAGGTGGTAGCTAAAGCAAAAGTAGATTTCAAGGATGACCATTAAAGTTTACTCCAAATTTACTAAGTACATTCCATTAACATAAATTAAAATTTGCAAGTCAAGAATTATTAGCATGTTATATATTCATGTATGTTTGTATGTATATATGTACATATATATGGTATCTAATTTGTACATAGCTGCAGTATACACACATAATGTGCATTTATAATTCCTCACTGAGTAAACTTAAGACTTAAATAGTGTTGCATATATCTGTGGGTCATTATATAAACCACATCATGGGTAGGTGGTGGGTGCAAGCAATTGCATGCCTACAATAAGCAAAGCACTGTACAGATCATTAAGCAAGTACAAAGATGGAGAGGTACAAGACTTAGAACAACCAACACAGTGTTGAAGAAGAAGAACAAAGTTGGAAGGCCAACACATCCACTTCAATACTTACAATAAAGGAAAAAGCAAATTAAAATGAGATGCCACTATACACCTATTAGAGTGGCCAAAATCTAGAACACTGACAAAACCAGATGCTGGCAAAGATGTGGAGCAACAGGATCTCTCATTCATTGCTAGTGGAAATGCAAAACGGTACAGCCACTTTGGAAGACAGTTTGGCACTCTCTTACAAAACTAAACATACTCTTACCATATGATCCAGCAGTTTTGCTCCTTGGTATTTACTCAAAGGAGTTGAAAGCTTACGTCCATAGAACAACCTGCACATGGATGTTTATAGCAGCATTATTCATAATTGCCAAAATTTGGAAGCAACCAAGATGTCATTTAGTGGGTGAATGGCTAAATAATCTGTAGTACATCAGATAATGGAATATTGCTCAATGCTAAAAAGAAATGAGCTACCAAGCCATGAAAAAACATGGAGGAAACTTAATTGCCTATTAATAAGTGAAAAAAGTCAACCTGAAAAGGCTACATACTGTATGATTCCAAGTATGTGACATTCTTGAAAAGGTAAAATTATGGAAACAGTAAAAATGTCAAAGGTTGTACGGGGTTGGGTGGAAGATGAATAGGTGGAGCATAAAGGATTTTTAGGGCAGTGAAAATAATCTGTATGATACCATAATGATGAATACATGCCATTCATTATACATTTTTCCTGACCCATAGAATGTACAAAACCAAAATCCAAGAGTGAACTGTAATGTAAACTGTGGACTTTGGGTGGTTATATTTTGTCAATTTAATTTCATCATTTGTAGCAAAGGTACCTCTCTGGTGGGGATGTGGATAATGAGGGAGGCTATGCATGAGTGGGGGCAGGAGGTATATGGGAAATCTCTGTACCTTCCTCTCAATTTTTCTGTGAACCTGAAACTGCTCTAAAAAAATAGTCTTCATAAAAGTGAGGAGGGGAAAAAAGAAAAAAAGTGAAAAGAAAAGCTCAGAAAGGTTTTCCTTACCAGCTATTGCCTGAGATTTACTTTGGAATAGGTGGGATTTAGCTTTTAATTTTATAAATAAATTGTCCAGAGCTAAGGACGCAGAAAGTTGTAGAGCTGAGACTCAAATCTGAGTCTCCTGATTCCTAGTGTAAAGATATCAATTGCTTCCCATCCAACTTGTCTGCTTCATGAATGCTTTGCTTCTATCTATCTCAATGTAAAGATGGGACAAAAAGACAATATTATAAATTATGATTTCTTCTTTAAAAAAATACAAAGAGGAATTGTATATGCTTAGCACATGGAAAGCACTTAAGCGAATAAATGAATTTATCAGCCATTGTTGCTTTTCTCCTATATCATATATTCATATCACCTTATTTTTCAACGGATATTATCTTCTCCAGAACAAGGGAAAACATTTCCATCAATATTTTATGATCTTCTCTCTAAACTGTTTATATGAGATTTATACTAGTAAATGGTTACAGATTTTAAAGAAAGGTTGTAATATGTTATAAATAGCACTGTATTCTGGAATTCAATCAACATGAAGACAGAATTTTGAAGGACTTAGCCTCTATCAGGGAGGAAAATCTAAACACTTTATTTCAGATTCCATTGGCCACAACAGTGTGGTACTAATTTTCCATGTTTCTTGTTTATTCTCCTTCTCCCCTGCTAGTGTGTATGTTCCACGGGGGCAGGGAATTGAATGGAGTATCCTTGGTGCCTAGACTAACTCTGGCGCATGGTAGGGCCTTTGATGTATATTTGATGAATGAATTAATGTATGAATGAATGAATATGGCCATCCTTTAGCTGCATTAGCGCCAAAAAAGAGAATATCTGACATTTTTTTCGAGTTCCGTGACGGGAGGCAGGCTGTACTGACAAAGAAGGTGGGTGGAAGGTTTACTGTTTGGTAGACATTCAAGTATCTGCCAAGGCTTCTAAGAGCACCTGGCCTGTTCAAAATCCTGGTACTATTATCATTAAAGAGAACAATCTACCTAAATGGCAAGGATTTCCTTCTGGGTGAGTCCTTCAAACAGCCCAGATCATGAGCTGCAAGTTCCCATAGATCTAGCCTACATGAAGCCAATCCTGTCATTTGTTCATTCAAAAGTATGTATGGAGTGCTCCTTGAAGGCCATCGCATCATACAGGGGAAAGAGTGCTGAGCCACAGCAGCATAATTCTGGCCTTCGTGGAGTTATAATCTGCATAAATACCAACTGTGACAGTCTGGGTCCAATCAGGAGATAGTTATTGTAAAGTAGGTTAAACAGGGAAAGCTTAAGTGTTATTTATGCTAAAAGAGCAAGTATAAAATATAAGGAATGGTATATCCTAGGGCTGAGGAAGAGCACCCAAGGAAGATAAACTTGGAAGTTCGGACTTCATTGGAGAAGGTGTGGTTTGGCCACTGAACAGCAGAGAAGTTCTTGGTTTAGCCAGACCAAGGCTGGTCTGGGGTTACAGGGCAACTCTCTGGAGTAAAGGAGGGGGGCAGGTGATGAGCAGTGGTAGCGTAGGCAGTGAGTGGACTTGATAAGGGCAGAAGGTGTGCAGGCTTAGATTTCCCTGTGGAGAGGACAGCACACAGGTTATGGTTAGGTCGAAGCTGCAAGGTTGCAGAGGGATCATGTTCTGGGCCTGTGGCTCAGGCAGCTTGTATCAGAGGGCCTCAAACCCACAAGGCCAACCCCACCACCTCCATCTATGCCAGAAATTGCAAAGCCTCTTCCTCTGGGAGTGACCCTTCAGTACCCTCTACTGAGAAGGCTTCACGTTTTTCTCACTTTAAAGGAGAAACGCTTAAAGGAATTCTTTTATCACAAAACATGTAATGAAGGGTGTATTCATTGCTAAGAGGCAGTACATTGATAACTGACACATATGCATGTACTAAATTACTAGTCTCTGAATACAGTCATTTATATATATATGTGTATACGAATTATCAGTATATGTATGAAAAATATCCTTATAAAAATAAATTGGACTCACTGTTCTCCCAAAGAGGTTCACAACTTGGACCAAATTAAGGCCTAGTATTATTTTACTCAGGGTGTCGTAGGCTAAAAATCATGTTTAATGAGAAAAATTGCAAAAAAATTTTCACAGTTGAGAAAAACTGAGGAGAAGTATAAGACCTCAAATTGTTAAGATAATGTTGTCCCATCATTCTCTTTCTTCTAAGTTTTAGAAACTATTGATACTTCCAGCCTATAAAGCCATGTCATTAACTAGGGAAAACAATTAACTAGGGAATGACTTTAATAAAGTATAGCATAGCTCTTACTAAACTGGAATTATGAAGCACAGAGGTGAGAGATGTTTGATATGTCAATTGCATTTTTAAACACACTGAGAGACAGTGTGGTATTGGTAAGAGTATGTGTTAAGAGATTGAGAAGTCAATTTCTAGTTCTGCCTTGGCTCCTCACCAGCTTGTTTGTGACCTTAGGTTTGGTAGGAAAAGGTACCCTGGAATAGTGGAAAGAAATTTGGAGAAGGACAGATTGAATTTGAATCCCATTTCTCACACATATGTTTTTGTGAGCTTAGGTGAGATACTTCATGTTTGGTTTGTTCATTTAGAAAATATCCTGGGACTTCCCTGGTAGTCCAGTGGTTAAGACTCCGCACTCCCAATGCAGGGGGCCCGGGTTCGATCCCTGGTCAGGGAAATTAATCCCACATGCTGCAGCTAAGACCGGGAGCAGCCAAATAAATAAATAAATATTAAAAAATATATATATCCTGCTGAAAATTAGATGAGTATATAAATATATATTTTGTGTTCATGTGGGATGGGGGGGGAGAAAAACAAACATAAATGAGATCCAAGAATTCTTATAGCTTTAAAATTCCATAATCTGCAACTAAAACAATAAAACTTTATATATGACAATTTTCCAATTAGAAGGCAACAGAAGCTATTATTTCTGATGTTTTATTGTGTGAAAATCATGTTTGTAACTGAAAATTTTCTCCATGCCAGAATACTTTTAAATGACCCTGATTTCAATCATTGCTTAAATTATCTCTAATTACTTGAGCTAAGCACAGTCAACTGAGATGGGGAATAAATAAATCTCTCTTTTAAATGTTTTCTAAATAAAGATCAGAAAATTCCATCATCTATGAGAAATGATGGGTATTTCATAAAATCAAGTTGAATTTTAAAAATTTAGGAGTGATTCTAAAACTCAACATGCTTACTAAAATAATTTGGCTTAAGAATATTCTACAGTAAATGCTTACTTAGTAGTTGATATCTTCAGTCTCTCCTGAAGGAAGCAGTGTTATGTTTTGAAAATTCTAGTATATTTATGGGCAAAAACCAGAAGGAAAGAGAGGATTTCTCTCTTTTTTTAGGGGATCTCTTTTGAAAATAAGGCTAATAACATTAATAATACTTTAAATCCACCCTGAATGAATTGTACCTCTGAAGTTATTTGTGGCTGTTTTAATCAATGAACATTTAATGAACACTTATTATATATTATATATTAGGCATGATTCTATCTCTAATAGAGATGATTTCAAATTCAATTAAATATCAAAATTCTAAATTTTTAAAAAATACAAGTCAGCTTGTGTACCTTATACTTAATATAGCAAATATTACAAATTTTTTAAAAAGTAATGCTTCAATTTATTTTCAAAAATTGTTTTATTATTTTGGTATTTCAAAAACATGAACAATATATCTTATGTGAAATAGCTTTGGTTTTTCTCTCTGAAAGTATTAATAACAAGTTTCATCCAATGCAAAGATGTGTTCATGAATGGCAATGTTAATTTTTAATGTGGGAGGACCCACATCTGTGGTCAAGAGCCGTCTCTCTCCACTCCTACAGTAAAGAAACTTGATTGGGTGAATACAGTTGTAAATATAGTTATAAATGACTTTAATCTATGAATACTAGTCACTGATGCTTCACTGGTGAATTTACCTCCCCATTTTGTCATCTTGCTGCTCTCCAAGGCTTCTGCCACCCTACTCCTAACCTGCATCTCCTTTGAAATTTCCCTTTTTCAAGGCTCCAAGATCTCTAAGTAGCATTATGACCATTTTGGCAGCTCTGCTACTTCCAACTGATTCCCTATATTCCATAACTTAAATTTACAAATCAATTATTTCCTCACTGGATGTTTAGAAACGTTTTACATTTAACTTAATTTTCTGTCACATAGAGTGGTCAAAAGGTGAGTGAAAGTTATGTTTAATTATGTCCTTACCTGCATATTTTTTAGTATAGACTGAAACTATATATTAAAAAAAAAATTGAGTTTTGGTTCAATTGTCCACTAATTAACTTGGTTGGGAGATTGGGATTTACTTGTACATGAGCTTTAGAAACTCTAGGTAGCTATATAATTCTGATACATTGTCCTCATATACTTTCTTAAAGAAAAAAAACATGTAGTTTCTAATATTCCATGTCTATTTTTGCAAAGTTCAAAGGAGACACTCTTTAATGTTATTTTATTAAAGTATATGTTCATGTAATTCAGCCAAAATCATTCAAATATGGGAGTGTTCTTTGAAGGACTTCAGAAATTCTGGTAACACCTACTTTACAAAGACCTTGACAGGTAAACAGAAAGACAGTGACATAAGTGAAGGATAAGAAAGTCTGAAAAAAATCTTTTGGTAAAGTAATTCTTAAATTAAAAAATCATGTTGGAAGGGGAGGGATTAATAGGTGAAGCACAGAGAACTTCTAGGGCAGTGAAAATACTCTCTATGATACCATAATGATGAATAAATGTCATTATATGTTTGTCCAACCCACAGAATTTCAATACCAAGAGCGAGCCATAATGTAAGCTCTAAACTTCGGGTGATTATGATATAGTTTCATCAATGTAACAAATGTACCTCTCTGGGGAATGTCAATAATGGGGAAGGCTGTGCATATATGCTGGCCAAGTGTACATGGGAAATCTCTGTACCTTTACCGCAATTTTGCTGTGAACCTTAAACTGCTCTTTTAAAAAAAATAAAGGCCTTAATAATAAAGAAAAAAAAATCATGTTAAGGGTTATGATATCATACATAGATACAGGTAAGAAATAGATATGGATACAGATAAAGAAGTATCTTTCTCTTGTTTTTCCTCAGCCTACAGAAATTAAGGATAGTATTGTTTTTCATTTACACATTTTATTCATTTTTAGTTTCATAGGCCTATTTCCCATAATGGACAGTTCTTTCCATTGCAAGACATGCAAAAACAGATACACATCTCACATTTGCTGCCTAATGATTTTCTTTATGGTACTGTGATATTAGAAGCATACTTTATTTCTTAAAATTAAGAAAGATATTGTCTGCTTTTTAATAAAACTTAGTCATGTAAAGCCAAGTTTCAATTGTGTTACTGTCGCTTACTTTTGGGCAAATACTTTAACTGCATTGCCTCAGTTTCCCCATTTTTGAAATGAGGGTGATATGTATCGTGCACAGTTGTATTGAGGATTAAATGATATGGTGAATAAAAAATGCCAAGCCAGGGCCTGGAACATAGTGGACTCCTAAATCCCTGCTACTCCTTCAGTATGACATTTTCAGGAAGGTTATGAGTAAATGGACATTGGCAGAATTGAAGACAAATGCATGATGAGAAAATGTGGACGATAGCACATAATAGTATTTTAATAGACTTGATAGTAAAAAGTAATATAATTGTGTAAAAGCAAAAATATTGTTGATGCTAAATGCACAATAAAGAGGTTGTTAAAAATCGCACTGTAGTAATACTTTTAATTAACTGGCATACTTATAAATGATGGCGTTCTGCCCACAAAATCTTCTAATAAAATAATTTCACAATACCACTATCTATGTCAATTGTTGCAAAATTTCATTGTAGACGTAAAAATTGACTTATCAGATTTCCTATTGAAAATATTCAAACTTTAATCCTGCTCTAGATGTTATATTTTTCCCCAGATAAAAATAAGGTAAAAATAAGATTTTTCTAAACAACTGTGGCCAAGTTAAACTTTTTTGTTCTGTGTATAATAAAATCTGGCTTTGTTTATCCTCTTGTTTCTTAGCTGAAGAGTTTGATTTTAAAGTAACACATCAGTAAAGAATCTTAGAGCTACACCATAGAATTACTATTTTTAAAAAATTTTGTTCAGCAAGAGCTGGTCTGTAACAATGTAAAATTTTAAACTTTAAGGCTTTTATTTTATTATTGCTTAAACCATTAACTCTGATTTTTCTTGGTCTCAATTTTTTTGGCAGGAACTTTAATACAGATTTTTTAGGCCTTAATATTTTGTCCCTGAATAGACAAACACATAAACATTAACACTTCAATCCTTCAAATATTCCCATAATCAGAACTGGATAGTCAAAATTAATTACTATTATACCAAGAGCATGTTTACGTGGTTGCTGGAAACATCCAACAGACATATATTAAAATTCTAGCACAGAGTAGGGCACATAATAAATAGCTGTTGATTTAATGTCCTTTAACAGCTCAATACAGCCTGTTTCCAGGATCTGAGACAGTTTAATGAAACAGTCAACAATGATTCCAGACAGTTAAATGTAACAGTTATTAGTAACCACAGAATAATGTTTACAGATCTAAAACAGTAGTTAGTTTCACCAGCAGTTGACATTATCCAGAGAAAGACAAATCTCAACTGTACTTGTGTGAGAGAACTAGTTGTACATATGTCAACTACATTTATTCTTTGTAAAAAAACAAAAGAAAAACCCAACTTACACACATTTTAACAGTTTTGAGGATAGGATCCATGTATGCTCTATTGATAATAGATTAAAGCATCATGTTTCTAACTGTAGTATTTTAGTTCTTACCCCTTTCCTTCATAAATAAATAGCTTGACTTTGACTTTTTTTTTTTTTTTTTTTTTTTTGGTTGTCGCTTTCAAACCGATTTCTTACACTAGCTAATGTGGTGCAAAAATAAATGGGTATGGTCAAATGTGAAATGCATTTGTCAAATGAATGAAACTGAAGTGCAATAATATAATAAATCCTCAGGCGAGTCATGTTTATTGTTGCCAAATGTCTCCCTGCTTAAGAACTAATATGCATGAAAAGGGATAATGAAAGTTTCCATGAAAAGTTTTTGGGAAACCTATCCACAAGTCTTCACTATCTGGGAATGTGGAAATAAGTATTTGTTTTATACAAGTTCCATATGAGGATTGTAAGGATGGAATTATGAGAATAGAGTGAAATAGAAAGCAACTGTAGTATGATGGTTACTAATATTACTTGGCACATGGAGGAATATTGACAGGGAAGGTTCATTGAAAGGCAGAATAGAACAGTGCCTGCTACATAATGGGCACTAAGTAAATACATATTGAATGAATGTGTAAATAAAAGGAAGAGTTTAAATTCAAGCTTTCAAAGACTCCAAGTGATCTTGAAAATCTAATTTAGGTTTTAAGTATTTAAATTCCAAAGGATAACTGCACAGTGATAAAAATTTGGGAATTTACTTAAAATGCATATTTTTGCTATATGTTTACTTTTGGCAAAATTAATTAACATGGGAAAATGAGGGGTAAGACAAGATTATTAGAAATTAGAGTGTTATATAAAAACTGGGTTGTTTCAAAGGAATATGCATATCAAGGGTAAAAAATGCTCTCAATTATTAGCATAATTCATGCCATTACTCCTTAATTACAAATGCTTATGGACACTTAGTTGTAAGTATAATAAAATTGAATAGAGTCGTGAAGACAATATTTTTAGAATGACTGGAGAATTTGGGAACAGACCTTTTCTGAATTGACAAGAATAACGGGACATATGACCTGATTTTTTAGAACCAACTGTGTACAGAAGAAAATAGATGCCTAGATAACTTATAGATTTGTTAAATTTCATTCTTAATTCCTTATTGAGTTACACTTTTCATTACCTAGTCAATTTAGGAGTTTAAATACGCAAGTATCTACTAGTTTGGTGGGAAGCCAGAAAAGCCAGGACAGAATAGTTATTTAAGGGTCACGTGACAGAAGGCAAATCTAATTCTGAAAAACATCACAAAACCAATTTAGATTTTATAACCAAAAAATAAATCACTCAAAAAAATTTCCTCCAGAAAAAAAATGAAAACAATCTTGAACAATATTAGTATAAGAACCACAGGATTTAAAGAAATAAAATAGTATTTTTAGCACCACATTCTAGCCATCCTTGTCTGTGCAAACACACCTCTAAGAAGAAATCAACACAATAGTATGTTAAAAATAATAAAACCTGGGGAAACACTGCATACTACAGGGAGGCCTCAAAGATTCTAGATCAAATATGAATGGTAGCTATTATAAAAGATCAAGAAATGGGCAAAATACAAAAGTAAAAATCTACATTGTATAACAAAATAAGATACCCTACCCTGTATGATATGTATTAGATTTTATGCTCATTAGGAATTGTTTTTTCAAAATAAATGTACGTAGACAAAGCAAATTGTATGTGTCATGTTGATTTAAAAAGAAACATCAGGCATCATGATTTTTAGCAACAATAACAAATACTGTGGATATTTTTGTGACTATCAAATGTACCAAACCTAACTGGTTTTCTTTTTTATATGTCTCTTAAATATTGGGTAAGAAGGATAACTGTAAATGTCATTGTCCAATTGGGATATCAAGAAACAGGGAAATTTTATTAGTATTTTTATAAGTTATAGAGAAAACTTCTATTCACTGAAAAAGCTTGAAAACAATTTCAAAAACAAGCAAAATCACCATGTTACATTGAGGCAATCTGAATATGATATAAACAACCTGATTATTTGTTTTATTTTCATTCTTAGTGTTCGACTTTAGCTATCTATAAATACTCATTATAATTCAAGGCTGGGTATAGCAATAGCCTTAAAAAGCAACTGTTATTTGAACACTGTAATATCTAACTCAACCTCAAACTTGCCCAGTGTAACTCACTCACAGCACTTAAATTGATGTAAACGCTTTGCTGCTAAAAATTTGTTCTGGTCACTTTCATTAAAATGTTGAATTTTTTTCCTTCATGCTTTACTTCTGCTGTATCTGCTGTTAAGCAGTACAATATGGGAAGGACTTTGAAATGATTTCTATATCCAGACACATAGTGTATCGACAAAAATCCGATGACGTATTACTATACATCATGAAATTTCTATTTTAACCTGTTTAAGGAAGTTTTTCTTCTTCATACCAGGAGAGTCATTCAAAGCATTTTACATATTAAATTACTTATCAAAACACAGCATATACAGACCTTGACATTTGTTAAAGAACCAAGGATTTAACCCCCCCAAAATTTTAAAGGACCAGAACAAATCTTTAGCAGAACACGGATTACGTGGCAAGCAGTGAGTTACTGAGTTACTGGAAGATAGAGCGTACTTATCAACACATACTTTCAGCATGTATGTAAGAGACTGATTGGTTGATTTGTATGGTCACCTGCACTGTTGTTTAAAAAAATGTAAAATCTGTAACAATAATGTTGCAGGAAAGAGAAAAAAACTGGCAAAGATCCTTTAGTTATAATTTTTTTATTCCAGGAACCCATCAGTAGGTCTAGCTCTAATATCCATTTTTTGAGGCAAGATTCTCTCACTATTGTATTTTCATGTGGGTAAGTAATTTCAGAATGATTATACATTGACTGTATTAAATTGCTTCTTTATTTTCTTTTTTCATTTCTAGAGTAATCATAGGACAAAGTAACAGCTTTGCAATGAATGCCAATATGTGGTTCCTTCGTAGATGTGTTGCTTTACTCCTCAGTTTGTTTCTGTATATCTGGTGGTTCAAGAATTTATATGATAACAAAGACTCACTATATGCAATGAGAAAATAAGCTATATTGATTACTGCTCAAATTGTTTATTTACACGTAGCAAAACAATAAAATGCAAGCTTATTTAATCACATCTAAAATATTGTTGTTTAAAAAACTATATATTCACATAAGTATTTATGTAATTTTAAAGACTAATTTCCTACAGCGTTTTCATTCCACAGAAAATGTACTTCAAAATTGTTATAAAGCTGTCTTGTAATATCACACAATATGTTTTTTAAATTATAATTATTTGCTGAAGGAATTACACTAAACAATGAAAAATATACAAGCTGCCTTTTAAATATAGGGTTACACTGTGGATGAGTACAAAAAGCCTTGAAGATTCATCAGCAGCTTCAAAATAACAAAGACAACAGAACAGTATTAGGGAAAAAAATGTGCCATACGGTAAATTTGTAGTCAATAGTAAAATTCTTTAGAATGCAGAAACACTGTTGAGAATGAGGATTTGGTCTACAGAAAAGTTATGTTGTAATGCAATTCACTTTAATTTTGAAATTATTTTAGAAGTATATGAAATTATCTTTAAATATTTCAATGCTTTGTACAGAAAGTGCCACCTTTCTTACATATTATTTGCCGTCTTTGATAAAAAGTTTATATTAAGAATAAAGGCATTAAATAATACCTCTATCTACTATTAGGATACTTCCATCAAAAATATTAATCAATAATGGAGCTATGTTATTGAATTATATTTTAAAATATATACTTATTTCTACTTATTACCTTGAATAATGCTTGCAAGGAACTTGATTTAGCTTTCGCTATTGGAACAAATCATTTGTGTCAGCCATTTGTGGAAATTGGCTTACTCTTTAATTAATCTCTAGTTTTTTATCTTCAATAAATATACCTGAATTTTAAATATGTCCCAATAGCTCTTCATTTCTCAATCCTCTCTGCCGCCCCGCCCATCAAGCCCCAGCATTCTCCCTTGATAATGTGCTCTCATAAATAGGTACTTGTTATCCAGGAAATAGTTTATTCATCAAAGAATTTTTACTTGCTAGGGCAAGGTGAGGGTTTGCTGTTACTGTGTTTTTTTTTTAAATAGACCAAAGTAGACATTCCATTCTGTTATTTGTTTAAAAAAATGTATATGTATTTCCAATATGGAGCTCGCAAATAGAGGACAAGCTTTGAGAATGCTTTCTTAGTTTTTTAGGCCACTATTTTATCATTAGGAAATTCTTGCTTTCATGTAGCAGTAGCATTCCTGTTGCTTGAAAGAGTTCTTGCAGTTCTTGCAGTTTCAAAGAGGATACTGACTGACCTACTGGGGGTAGTTTAACACAGGCTAAATCTGGCTGGCACATAGAAGCCAACCTCACTTGGTATCTCTCTTGTTTGTCTCTCTGCTGAGATTGTCTTCATGAGGGCCAGCTGTGAAGGTCTCTAAACTGCACTCTCTTCTATCTCTTAATTCCATCACAGACTTCTGCCTATAGTCATAGGCATCAGCCTTTCTGTGCCTGGATTACCATTTCCTAAAACAATAGCTTTTAATTTTTTTTCCTGCCTTTTAGTAACATTTTCTGTATGGACTGATAGTAAAATATGCTCCCTTTATAGAGGCTCATTAACTCCTTTGAATTTGTTTTCCTAATCATAGTTTTAAGATTAAAAATCAGAAAAGCAATACTCTGTTTTAAAAAAGCTTTTAAATATAAGATGGACTTTTACAATCAATTTTCACCATCATGTTGCATTAAATTTGGAATTACAGACCAATTTCCACAAACGGTCTAATGTTTTCAAACCTTTCTATTTGGACATGTATTTTAAAAATATTTTAAAATTTAGTTGGAGAAGTATTAATCCAGAAAAGAATTTTTTGATATATTTCCCTCGAAAACTTATTTAAAGCACAAAAGCATCACAACGAAGAAGAGTCACGTGGTTTGAACCTTTGCCTCGAACCAGGACTGAGGGAGCTCTGGAGTGCCTCACTTTGCTGCTTCTCAAATCGTTTCCCCACTGATACAGCCCTGTGCACTTGCTTAATCCTCAGGAGATTTGAAGCAGATGATCATAATTCTTTAATAGTATTCTTGATACGGCATCTTGGGGTCTTGCCGAGTAAAACATTCCTAATCTGCTATCCCATTCTTGCAACTACTATGTGCTTTTAACCCTCTAACAATTTTTGTTACTTTTTTCTGGATAAATTCTAACTTGTTGAATGTAAGTAATTATTTCTTCCATCTTATAGCACCTGCTTACAAAGCATTCTCCCAGGTCTAACCACCACTGCAATATAATCAGAAAGTTAACCTTCACAACAACCCTGTAATGCATGATCATTTCCCTCATTTATCAAACTAAGGCTCAGAAAGGCTGTGACCTGTCCAGTCACAAAGCTGTGTTTTATGCAGCCAGACTAGAAACCATGAATATCTTTAGATTCTGCATCTAATATTCTTTCCATATTGCCAAGGTTTTTTTTTTTCTGAAAAAGTTCTTAATTCAATAGGACTATTTCTAAAACTAATTTTAACATATTCACTGTTTATGAAATATAAACAATTATAAAAATTTAAACTATGAAAACATAAATGTAAATATCTAGAAACTAAGACATATCATTTCATAGTCTTGAAATTCCAGGGACATTTGGATTGTAGATAGAAGGAAATTGTTATATCTATTTAATTTTTTTAAGTCAGTTTCTTTCATTTAACCTAAATACAATTTATACTAAACTTTGATTATATTATTTTGCAAACAAAAAGGAAACTCAATATACTTTTTTTAAACTGAAAGATCATACAATTCTAAAATGCATGTGATTGACAAATGTATTTCTTTTAAATATAATTTTACTTGGATCAAGTTAAGTGAAAGTGAACATTTAATGTCACTATCTAGGTTGTTCAATTAAGGGAATACTTGCATCAATGATAACAAATACAAGACCTTCTAAGAAAGAACGTATATCATTCCGTGACAATCCTGTACAACTCAGTGGTGGATGGGGAAGTGGCAAAAAGAAGGTGAAAACTTCAAACTAATCCTTCAAGCTTCAGCATTCAAAGCATATGGCACACAGTTTCTTTTCAAGAGATCTGTGGATAAACTGGTCATATTACCAATCGGATACAAGGTTTTAAGTGTATTTAATTTGTATTATTATCCATATTTCACGATTCTGTTTTCTGATGGATTTCTCTTATTTTCCATCTGTAAAATACAGTTTTGCTGTTGTTCCTGTGTTCATATGGAATGGCTTCCAGAAATTAATTCTTGAAATATTGTAATGGAATTTGCATATCCAATTTCTTTTTTTATTTAAAATGTTTATTACACATGTACTAGAGATGGTTTTTGTAACCCATAATAAATTGTAATACCATAAATATTATCATAAGAGAATATAACTGTATTTTATGGGACCATTTGTAGTACTAATGGATCATTAATACATTAATAAATTTTATTTGACTATATTATTATAATTGGATATTTCGAAGATAAATTGACATGTAAATTAATTCAGAATAGAAAATGAAAATAGCCTTTTTCTTTTACTTTGTCATCTTAAATAGATTAGAGTTATGTTAAGAAAATATACATCCCATTTAAATTTCAGTGACATAAATTTAAATATTTATCAATTTAATGATTGGATATTTTATGTGTAATGTTTCATTCTTATCATTTATAAAGGGTAGATGCTCATTCTGCTTCAATAATATTATTCTTCTGACTCAAAAATACTCTATAATTTTAATTTTTAATGTGCCTTAAAATAATTATCATTAAAAAATCTTTTCAACTTTTCAAACCCCAGTCTTATAATTTTGTAATGTTAATATATTTTCTAAAATTACAGATGAGTTTTATTAAATTCTTACTATTGTGTAGTCAGTATTCTGTGATAGCTTAGTAAATATAATGTGCAAAATGCTGCATTTACCTTTCATGCTCCTTAGGATCTTTAACTCTCCTGAGTCTGAGGCTTTTTTCACAAAGCTAAGTTCTCCAGTGACTTTCCAGTTTGTTGCTGTGTAATAGGATCCAGTGAACTTCAATTTTGTTTTGTTTTGCTTTTCCTACTCTTTATTGAAATATTTCATTTTAAAATGATTAGCAGATTTAGAGATGCATTTATTTAGTTTGTGTCCCCCATCTACTTTTGGAGCTCTGTAGCATCTCAAACCTGTAAATCTCTTTTAACTTGATTGAGATGGAAATGTTAATGAGCCTTGAGCTGTCAATCAATAAAGAAAACATGGATTCATATGTTGTGGCCTAGAAATTGAGGCTTTGGAAAGTAAGCTCCATGTGTAGTTGCTTTATGAACATGCTGTTATGTCATCTTTTTACTAATGGCATCCACAAACCAGCATAATGTAATGAGGGAAAATATTTTATCTCAGCTTATTGTGAACCCTGCAAGAGAAAACCACATTAAAGCTGATATTGATGGGGTTTTATGGTTCATATGTGCAAATCAATGAAGTGGAAAGGCTGGTATGAGAAGTGAGATGCTTATGATTAAACTGTTTTAGGGCCTAAAATAATTTAATCTCTAGTTTCCTTATTCTGTGATCTGTGTAATTGTTTCATAATATTAATTTTGAGGAAGATGATGGGTGTTGATGCTCCTTAAATTTGTAGGTTATGATTGACTTATATGTCAATAAAATAGTTTCCTAATTATGGAGTTATATTGGAAGTTCTTTGTAGTGTTCTTTATTGTGTCCAGCCCTAAAATGGTCATTTGAAAAATCTTTCAAAGTTCAAACTTATCATTTTTGATGCTAGTTTATTTATGTTTATGAAAATAGAAAAGGGAAATTTTAAAACTGAATAAATTTTAAATTTTAATTAAAATTTTTTTAATTTTAAAAATTGAATAAAACCTGAAAAGAAATCAAAACAAGAGATACTCTTTCTCCTGTTTCCTTGATGAGACATTAAGGCAAATATTTGTCTTTAAGATTTGTGAAGGTAGAAATATGAGCTTACATTGTCACTTGGTTGACTGAATTTTGGATTGGCAGTGATGGACCTAGGCAATGCTACTATTCAAATGCACATCCCAACATGGCATTTTGCTCTTTCCTACACCCTATGTTCTATGACCAGACCCTTCCCAACTCAATTCTCACCTTCCTACCTGGCCACCTCCCCCAGTGCTATCACAAACAATCATCACCAATCACTTCTTATAAGAATGGCAGAGTGAATCACTGATCACGAAAAGGCTGATAGGATGTTTGGTGATTCCAGAATGTCTTGATAGGAGAGTTAACTATATTGGTTTATGGAGCTATCACCCTCCCAAGGTCCAGTCTGCCCAACATCTTTGGGCACATAGTGCATTATAGGAGATCTTACTAGACGCTGTGGGAAGCATTCCAAATCCTAATTTCTTATTGTGCTCATACAATAGTTAGTGCTACAGCCCTCACATATTTCCTACCAAATGCAGTTTCCATCATCTTTAGAGGCCAGAAAATTACTCACCGTCAGGATTTATGATTTTCATGACTGTACTGGGGTCAAGTGAATTATCTACTGAATATGCTGTAATTTAGGGGAAGAAAACCCCTAAGCTTTCTAATAGCATATTGGTTGTCAAAGCTAATTTCTAACTAATCTCTAATAGGAGATGTAATTTTACTGTCTATTTCAGTGTAGGATGCAATCCATTATCTACCATGATATTTTTACCTACCTAGATAGAGCTGTTTTTTTGTCATTAATGTTTGTGACATTCAGAGGAAGCCTCTTTCCAGCACATAAACAACTATAATCCAGATCTGTGCTGTCCAAAATATTAGCCATTAAGCCACACGTAACTACAGAGTACTTCTGATATGGTTAGTCTGAGTTGAGACCTAAGTATAAAATGCACAGCAGATTTCAGACATTTAGAATGAAAAAAGAATGCACAGTTGCCCAATAATTTTGTATTGACTATGTTTAAACAATAGTATTTTGGCTTAAATAAAGTAATATCATCTATTTTAAAAAATGTTTTAATATGAGTACTAGAAAATGTTAAGTTACATATACATCTAACATTGTATTTCTATCAGGTAGTGCTGACCTGGAGGCTATCCTGTGAGATAACTTAAGTAGGGTGTATTTATGCAGAAAATAATTGATAAAATAATAGATAAAAGATAGTGCCTACAAAACAGGCACAAGAAAATCCTAGTTTATAAGAAAAGGAACTTTGATTCTGCTAAACATAGTGAATATTATTAAATAAAAAGGAAAAATAACCCTCCACTGTGGTTCCAGACTTTAAGATGGCATAAGTGCATTTAACTCTGCATAAATTTAACTCTCATATAGTGTGTGTGTGTGTGTGTGTCTATTTTTACTTGATTTTAATAAGAGACCATCTTATAAAGTCAGGTTGAAGTCTTTTATGTAACTGGCGATAAGAAATAGAATTCACACCCACCTTGTAGTCTATGTTGTATCAGGCTTTACATATATATAGCTGTTAATTTTTCAAATGGCAGGATTTGAACTGTGACATAGATGGGCTCTCTTAATGGGAGCCATATTATATTTGGCATTCTATTGTATAATAAATCCAGTTTTAATCCAAGATCTAAAACATAAAGGCCAATAACAGTTGGATAAAGGAATATAATGCATTTGAAAGTAACAAATGTAGTGTGTTTATAACATATGCTTCATTTAATACAGCCTGACCACCAATCTTCCTTACCTCCAAATATCATGCAGTTGATGTCCTGTTTCTAGGATCCAGAATTTTACCCAAGTCAAAAATTGAAGTGAAAGGTTTCATGTGACTTTTCATTTATAACTTATCTCCCTGCCAGCACTGAAGGGCAAGAGCCCTCTGTAGTAGATCTGGAATGGCCACCAGTAGGAAGGACTGGTGAGGACTCTAAAGGACTCTTTAGAGCTCAGTGAGGAAGGATGCAGGAAGTAGCAGGAAGGAGTGCCACAGTTGGCAATGTCTGCTTTAGCACTGGGAGGTTAGAGTGAGGGCTTCTCTGGTGTTGCTTTTGCACAATAGCTAACCAAGGTGCTACAGAAAGACAAATCCTTTCTATGAAGCTTTAGAGAAAAGTGAACCAACTGAATTAACATTACAAAGGTTTGTCTTTACTATGAGTGTAACCTTCGTAGCATCCCTACATTTTAGGAGGTCTTGTTATAACCACTTTTACATCACAAGAGCAAAGGTGAGAAACCACTGCAAGTCCATGCTTTGCTTATGAAGGCCTGACTGCATCTACCAGTGGTTACCAGGTGAGTAAATGTAAAACTTTTCTAAAAATAAATATATCATTGGAATTTCTAAAAAGTTATTTTCTCCTGCAAAAGCTATAAGAGAAACTTTCAAACTTGTTTTATAATATTCATAGAATTGGTCTAGATCAGCATTGTACAATACAAATATAATGTGAGCCACATATGTAATTTTAATGTTTCTAGTGGCCACATTACAAATGTAAAAAGGAATTGATAAAATTAATATATTTTATTTAACCCATATCCAATACTTTTTTTTTTTTAAACATCTTTATTGAAGTATAATTGAAGTATAATTGCCTTACAATGGTGTGTTAGCTTCTGCTTTATAACAAAGTGAATCAGTTATACATATACAATATGTTCCCATTTCTCTTCCCTCTTGCATCTCCCTTTTTTTAATCAAATGGAATTATAAGAACATTATGTTACAGGAGAAAACTTCAACTTTACCAGCCTCTAAAATTACCTATCTTGGAGAAAAAATAAAAACGTATAAAAATAAGATGATTTCTGATTAGATATCTATTAATGTATAACAATTAGTAATATTCAGCTATACACATTCCAAGTCAAATATATGCTGACTTTACTGTTTTGCTCTTTGATATGCATTTGAGGTTTCCTCCCACAGTTATTCAAGATTTCTCTCTCAAAGTTCATGTAGCAACAGAAAATTACAAGAAGACACAGTAAGGGTGGGTCTGTTTTTCATCTCTCTCTGGATCATTCAGATTTGGTCTAACCATGGACTTTCTATTAACTTCAAAATGAAACCAATGCTTAGAATAACTCAATATAATACAAAGAGCAAAGTAGGAAATCAGCACATCAATTTTGTTCTGCTCAGCACATATTTTGATATGACACATATGGAAGAAAGTGAAAAGAACATGATTTTTTTGTAATCTAACTGTCCTGTGTTCTAATCCTCTGATATGTTACCTTGGACAAGCAGCAAACTCTGAGTCTGTTTGTTTACCAGTAAATTAAAAATACAACTTATAGGGTGCAGTGAGATCAAGTGACAAAGTAGATGAGAAGCCCCTGGCTCCGTCCCTGGGGTATCATAAGCACTCAATAAATGGTGACTTGACACAGAAAATCTTTCCAGACCAATCTTCCAAAGTTAAACCAAAAATTGGATCAATTCCGCATACTTTATTTTAGGAAGTATTTCCATGAAATGATGAAAAAAATATTTAAAATATATCTTGAAAACTGACTTCTCGAGATTTGCCTTGAAATGGAAGTAGAATTCAGTGCTTCAAATACATACATATTGAGCCTCCTCCATATGTATGAGTGCGGAATACTTTGGAAATGTAAAAGTCATACACTTCTAATAGCATGTTAACTTATTTTTTCACATGGACAAGTAAAAACAAATATTTCTATAAAACGGGCTGAAATGTCAGCAGCGCAGCCCTGTAGGCAATGCTCTATACCCCAAAATAGACTCATAAAATGTTTCCACTACCGGGTCCCAAAGGGGATGCCAAGTAATTGGCTAGATTGGCTCACATTCTCCTCTCCTCCCAATTCTCCACTCCTCCCAATTCTCCACTCCCCATGCCTTCTCTTCAAAGGAAAGACAGAAAAAAAAGGGGATCCACCCCTTGATTTCTTTCTTAATCTTTATTCAATTTTAAAATTGAGAACAAAAGCTTGCATATTTTATTATCTTCATAAATATAAACTGATTTTAAAAGATGAGTATACCAGCAAACAGCTCTATAAGGAACTTTTATTTTAGTATCCTAAAGGGGATAAAAAATGTTTTGGGCATGGGAAGGTTAGTTTCAGAGGAGAATGAACAGGGAAAGGGTGTTTTCATATTCTGTTTATTTAACTGATCTTCAAGGATGAATTGATATTGAGGCAAGCAAGCATTTCAGGCAAAGGATACAGTCTGAATAAATACCTGGAGACAGCAGCATGTCCAGGGAATGGAGAGTAGACAATCCAGGGACTGAATTACTGGACAGAACTGAGAGAGCCCGGTGAGAGAGACAGGGAATTAGTGGGAAATAGGATTGAAAAGTAACATTGGACAAAGTACCTTGAGACCTGCCCAGCCTATAGATTTTAGGTTATATGTGTGGTCTCTAAGTGGAAAACTGCTATGTGATGGTTTTCAAACATATTAATAGGAAGATGTTAGTATTTTCAGATAATGTTATTACCAATAATTACTGGCTTATTTCAAAATAAAAATAGATACTATTAGGCAAAACATTAATTTGATTCAAATACGAAATAACAGTATAGTTGCCTATCCCAAAGTCCCTGATTAACGGGTACACTGAGTTTTCTTTTATTCGTGTTAAGTGGGAGAAAATTGAATGACTTACAGAGGCGTTGGCCTTTCAGTCTTTTGAGACTTGATTTCACATATGCTGATGCTTCTTAAATCTGCCTGGCAGAATTCTTTGTAAATGCTTTCCTCACAAGGATATTGCTACAGATGGTGACATCCTGAACAAGCTGTTCTACCCCAGGGAATGAGCTCCATGAGGGCTTCAGGAGCACTGTGCTGAGTCCTCTAAGTCCAGCAATGGCTGGAAAAAGCTAGAATTTCTAATATTATTTACTTGGAGTATATTAGAATCAAAGAATTGGAAGCCCTCTGTCCTAGTCTGCTTGGGCTGCTCTAACAGACTACCATAAACTGGGCAGCTTAAATAACAAATATTTATTTCTCACAGCTCTGGAGACTTGAATTCTGAGATCAGGTTCTTGGTGAGGGCCCTCCTCCTGGTTTACAGATGTCCGTTTTCTAGCCGTAACCTCACATGGCAGGGAGAGAGACCTCGTGTCTGTTCATCCCTTTATAAGAGCATTAATCTCATCATGAGGGCTCCACTCCCATGACCAAATATAACCCTATTTATCCCCCCAAGGCCCCACCTCCAAATAGATCATATTGGGGATTAAGGTTTTGACATAATGAATTTTGGGCGAACACAAACGCTCAGTCCATAGCAGCCTCCTAGAGACCATATAGTTTAATTGATAAGAATTGTATTTCTAATAAATAACTTCAATAGAGTCTTTTTTGCAATACATGGCTTACAGTGAGAATATTTTAACAAGGGGAGCTGAGACCTTAACAGGTAACTCTATTTGTTTTAGGTTATACAAATTGATGGTTAATCACAGAGCTGGGAGTAGGACCCCAGTCTTCCGAGTCACAAAAATCTTGGAAAATTTGTTAGAGGTAATGCCTCTGTCTACAGCCTAACTGAATAGTAGCTTTGGGCAAGCACACTTACCTTGCATTAGCACACACACCTCAGGACATAGCATCTTCCTGGAGATTTGTTTCCCATATGTGATCCTTTCTCCGTCTCTTTCTAACTCTTAAATAACCATAATTGTATATTTCATTTTTTAAAAATTTAAATAGTTGAATTTTCTGTTTTTTAAAATCACTTTTCACTTCTTAGCACCATTAATTTATTTTTACTACGTCCGTAATTTGTATTAAATGCTTCCCTATTCTGAATTTTAAAAATCATAATAATAGTAAACATTTAGTACCTATAGTATGGCCAGGCACTGTCCCTAAATCCTTTGGATACATTAACTCCTTTTATATTTCCTCCCATCCTTTGAGATAGGTACTACTCCTAGCCCCATGCTACAGAAGATGATACTGAATCTTAGAATGGTTACATACTTTTCTCAGCATCACAAAGCCAGCAGGTGGTAGAGCTGGACCCAAATCCTGTGAATGTGAGTCTAGTTTGTACTTTTCAACATTTTTGGTGTTATAGATAAATAGATATGCCTACATATGCATTGTCCTAGAAGTTGTATGTAACCAGTTAGCCAAATGCCATCAATAGGTAATCAAAAATATTATCTAGATAAGAAAAATATAGGCAGACCAGAATGATACCATGGTTATTTGACAGAAAACACCTGCTTTCTAAGTGTAGTCTTTAATTTCAGCTCATAATTAAGGCAACATATGCTACAAAGTTATTTTTTCCTTAGAGAAAATTAATCCTAATTTGGAAATTAGTACAGTAATTTTTTTGTGAAGGAACTTCAGAGATGTAATGCTACTGTAAGCATTAATAGCAACATTTGGAAGCTTTGGTTTAGAAGAGACCTAGACAAGACAGATTTCTCTAACATCTCTTGTCCAGCAGTGTGCAACTTTGACCATCAGCCCACTTTAGTCAGAGAGAACTGTCATCGTTTAAAAAAAATTTGCTTTTTACATAAAAAGCTGTTTTCCAACCGAACGTGATCCACTTAGTTCCACACTGGGGCTAAACTGAAAACATTTAATCGCTCTTTTGTATGTCTTAGCTAAAAAATCACTAACTCCTTTAGCCATTCTTTCCATGACATGGTTTCCAGATCCTCTTTGACTCACCCCCAGTACACTAGAAAAGCTCAAGATTGTTAATTTCTCTCAGTAAAAAGTTTCCAGAGCAATTCTCAGTTCTCTAGATTTCTGCATAATACAGTGTGTAATGAGGACCTGATCTTTCTTGATGTGTGACTGCTTCACTTTTGCTAATGCAATATAAGCTAAGTTTGTTGCAGCTACCTTAGCAACTAAGTCATGCTGTGGACTCAAAATATCTGCAAATCTGTATGCTATGGACTCTTATAATAAAGCTTTGTTTCCCTTCTCCTATATTTCTTTTTTTAACCTTAATTTGCAGCTTTATGTTGGTCTTCACTGGTTTAATTCCATCATTCATTCTACCTTCTCCAAAAATATTTGCCTCCCAATTTCTTGTATTCTAAGGCTTTAACTAGCCCTCTAAGGAATGCATACTTCGTAAAATTTTGTAAGTGCAAACTATATTTTAGTTTTTGGTGAAACTATTGAATCGAATTAAGGTCCACTTTGAATAGATAGTACTTGAAGGAATTTTTAAAAAATGATTTACAGGATTCCTCAGTGTTCACTTCTAGAGCCAAAAAGTTGCAAGAGATACTTTAAAGAAGCTCTTATATCCATCCTATATGGTTTGCCTCAACTGTGATCCAGCAGTTAAACATGCCCAGAGAAGCTCATATAGTTCAAGTAAAACACTGCCCATAGATCTATTTTATTTCATGAAAAATAAAAATTACATTAATAAAGTCTCTTTATTTATTTTGCCAAGATTTATATTTCTTTTTAAACTCTAAGACAATATTCAAAGTTGTATTAACATTAAAAAGAATGCAAGATTAAAGAGCATTCTTACTAAAAACAGAAATCAGTTACTTAGATTTTGTTTAATTCAATTCAATTATTGAGCAATTCTTAATGCAGCAAAAGAATGACTGCAATTCCCTCTCTGCAAAAGTAGGACATGTGAATCAAATACAGGGTAAGAGAAATAATTTCATTAATGTTAATCCGAAATGAACTTTATTGGAAATATGTGGCTTCCCTATAAGTAACTGTATCAAAGAGATTTCCCCCCAAACAAGTTCCTTTAAAATTAAAGTCCTCCTTAAGAACTGAGCTTACTATATATATATATATATATATATATGTATGCAACACATATATATATATATTGCACGAGTGGTTGAAATCTCACAAGAATGAAATATAAATGACTTGTTTAAAGCCAACTTTTTTTCTTTCTTTCTCTTGGGGAACTTGAGAAAATACTCGCTGAAGGATGAAGGATTTGGTAGAACGGCAGTAAATATTTTAATTGCTTGTTATATTTGAACTTTATTAATAAATTGTGTGCTCATGACATTTTGTTATCTCCGAGAGCAGACTGTGAACGCAGGAAAGTGTTTAACAGATCTGACTTTATAACAAAGGTCCATGGGGCATCTGCCTCTGGGAGCTGAGAAATGACGTAATCCGCTAAGGAGGCGGAGGATTCCTTTCTAGTAGACGGCCTCCAATGCGTCGGGCACCACCCTGCTAAATGTAGTGCGTCAGTTTTGTTTAACAAAAAGGACATTAAAAAAAATGCAGGAAAGGTTGAGAAATTTTTACTGCAAAACAAGATCTTAAGAAGAGACCGCATCATTGCCTTGCATTTACGTATGTATCCGCTAGGAACCTCTTGCAATCAGGGTGAAAGCTGGCTCTCCCCAACGGAAGAGGCGCTCATTCCCGGTGGAAGGCAGGTACAAGAGTGAGGTGTGCGCTACTTCACACACTCACGCGCACACGCTACTGTTAAAGAGAGTCACACGTCTTCTGCTTCATCCCCTAGATCTGCAGCAATTTGTGATATGGAATAATTCTGGTTGCCAACTTGTGAAACAAAAAGTGCCCTGTCCTTACCAGGGGACTGTTGGATGATCTATTTGCCAATATCAATATTTGGATGGAAAGCTTAAAATATGCTGTTTTCCCAAGAGTTAGACATTAAAGGAGGGAGAGCACCACTGATGACATATTAGCAGCAAATCGGTTAACCACTAACTTCTTTCTGTAGTCGTCGAGGCTCTTTTAAGTTTTCAGGAGAAACGAAACTTCATTCTCTTTGCTCAGAACAGAGACTCCTCCACATCTGCTCTCTTAACCACAGCGTCGTCCCCGGCCGGTAGGTGACTTCGCCTACAGCCTTGAGGTCAAATCAGGCGGCGTCTGGAGACGCAGCCGTCAGCCCAGAGGCCCGCCAGGGCGGCCCCCTGCGGCTCCCCCGGGCCGGTAGCCGGGAGGGTGGTCCTACCCCAGAGGTGCGCGCCAGGTGGCGAAGCACCGGTGCAAGGGGGCGCTCCGACCGGCCTCGGAAGTTCGCTCGGCTCGTAGCCTTTCTCAGGTTCCCGACTGGAGAGCGCCGGCGTGAGGTCGACCGCGGCCGCGGTGGGACACGCGCGCAGACTCTGGAATGCGGGTTCGCGCGGCCGAGGCGCCGCTCGCAGCCCCGGTCCAGCCTGCGCCCCAACGAGGGGCATCCCAGGAGCTCGGCTCTCCTTCTGCGAGCCACAGAGACTTTTTTATTCCGCATCTCTACTTAACGGCACTTTGCAGGTTAAAGTTTACTTTATCAAAAGCCACAGCGGAAATCCATGTTGTTGGGGTCAGGCAGGACAGGTTGGAAAGGAGAAGTTGAGTGAATATTAATCTTGACCTTCCTCTAAAGTTCTTTAATGATTTTTCGAATGAAGGAGTTGGCGCCCTCCCCCATCCCCCCACCCCTCTCCCCTCCCCGACTAATCCTTGATGTAATGACCGTGTTTGTGTTTTTCTTTCTGTTGAATTCATAGAGCACCGCGGCAAAGAGGTTAAACTAGATTACGAATGGTTTTCAGCTGCTTAACGATGAGGTGCGTTCTAAGCGCACCACCTCGGCACCCAAACCCTGTTTTCTTGTCCAGAGGTAAAGGGTATTCGTGGGCGAGGGAAGGGCACAGTAGGTGGGGGTCTAACAGGAGGAGAATCTGCTCCTCTCGGTTTGGATCTGCCTTGATTATGTCTATTGGCCCTACCCTGATCGGGTTTGTTTAATGACCATGGGCTTTATACTTACATTGTATATAATTCCAGTCCAAAGGAGAAACATCCGTCCTGTCGTTTTGCTTCCATCTGTATTGAGATGTTAAGTCTTCTCCTGAGACGCGAAAACTCAACGCGTAAAAGTGTTTGCACAGCATTTTTTTTGAAAGTAAGTTCTGTCTTTAAGAGATAGCTAATAAATCAGCAGGAAAAATGTATCAAGAACATATTGGATAGAAGCTTAAACAATTCATATCTCAAATAAAACGGTGGAAGACATGTTATAGGTAAGCGATTAATAATTTGCTAGTGAAATCTGGGTTTATGAATTGAATACAGTTTATCTTAATTATGCACTATACGAAAGTATAGGTGTCATAAAAGAGATCTAACTTTAACTTTTTATTTTATTATATTTAGAACTTCCTGGAGCAATGACGACAGCCATAAAGAGAAATAAAGGTAATTAGATTATTGCAGTTGAATTACGATTTTTTAATATTTGTAATAAAATACATTTCTCTACTAAATGTAAACAGTGGCATGTTAGGTAAGTCACAGTATTTGCAAGTGGGGAAAATAGTCATTTTAGACTTTCACATTTAAATTAGATCCTTTAGGAGAGCAGAAATTAAGTCCATTTCTCTCTTTAAGAAAAGGGCAACTCTGTAAGAAACTGTTACTGAAACAAGTTGAAATTCAAAAACAAGCATAGGTCTTCGAAAAAGCATGTGAATTTCTAAAATGCCAGAACACTTACTATGATTGAAATCACAGGTAAATTTAATCCATTATATTTGAGAGCTTTGTTAACAGCACACTTGAAAGACTGACGGGACTGATTAAAATTCAGGCCATTGTTTTTTAAATTAAAATATAGAAGCTTCAAAAATATGACAAAGTTATATATATTAGTCTATAGGTGTGTTTTCTGGAGTAGATGATGGAACAGATATTTTAAAGGAAAGCTTAAATGTTTCTTTGTGTATATATATATATGTACATATATATTTTTTATTTTGATGAAAACCTCTTGAGCTGCTTCAATGCAAACTATATTTCTGTATCTGTTATGTCTGTAGAGCTGCGGGAAGGGTGAAGAGGAAGCCAGGGAAGGAAAGCAGCAGCGGAGCACACACAAAACATGAGGCCACCTGGCTTCTTGCCATCATACATGACATTCAATTATTTTAGTACTTTTTCATGAGAGTTTTCTCTCCACCCAGCTTCCCCTCCCCTCTCCAGACTCTTGCTTTTCTACATTTGTCATAGTTCATCTAATTCAGCACGCATTTTTCCTAGCTTTACTTACTAGTATGCCTCAAACTCTTGCCAAAAAAAGAAAGGGCTAAGATGAAAATTCTTGCAATCCTATCTTGACATTCCCACTATTATTATATAAGTGTGACATTTCTTTCAAGAAGTTGAGAAAGGAACCAGAGTGGCATACACATTGCTTCAACTGTTGCTTTGAGGTATGTACTCAAAATATTTTTCATTTCCCAAAATATAGTCTCATGGGGGAGGGGGGCATCAAAAGCAACTTTCAGACCATGAGAATTTTTTTTTAATGTAAACTAAGTCGAACTGACAGCCAGTCCCTTATCTGAACTTGACTTACCTGAATTACCTTTGTATGTGTGGGGGGTGGGGGTGGGGAGGAGGAGTCAGTCATTTCAGTGGACTTTTAAACTAGTTTTAATTTAATTACTTTAATTCTAGGCTCTAAAGGGAACTAAGTAAAGAAAACTTTAAACACATCCCAAATCACTGTGTTTGGGGAGCTGGCACCTCACAGCAACAGCAGGAACAACCACAAACTGGTTGCAGGAATGTTAAATGTAACTTCAAATCAGAACATCAGAGTCACTTCACAAAATAGCCTTTCCGCTGTGTTAGCATCCCGGGTGCCAGAGAAATGAGAAAACAGTGTTGCAAAGAGGCTGAGACTTGAACCTGCAGTAGGTCATGTTAACCCTCATCCTTTTGCTTCCTGGACTCCGCACGTTCCTTCCTGACTCTGCCTCAGTCCCATCAAGGAGATGTGAAGAAGCATCAGTAGCTGCACCCAGGGATCTGAAAGTGCCAGCATCCTAGAATGTCCTAAATTTTGTTAGGATCTAAAAGAAACTGATGGCTCCCCATCTCTGTCCCTCTCCTACCCCCACTCTCACCCCACTCCCACCACCTCCTGCAAGTGCTTTTTGCCAGGTAGATTTCTTCACTAACATGAAAGATGGGGAGCTGAATCCTGGATTTAGAACCCAGGTTCCAGGTATGGAAAGTGATGAACAATTCTCTCAAAGGAGAAATAGAAAGGTGGAGGAAAGAAGGGAATGGTAGCCTGGGGGTGATGGACTGAGTGTGCTGAGATAAAATCCCAATTAGAACCTGGTTTAATAGACTGGCTCTCTCTGGCCAGCCATGGTTCCTCGAGGCACTGGACCCCGGGGCCCTAGCCATGCTGACCCGTTGGAAGTGGGGAGGCTGGGATGAGGAATGTGGATTTAGAAGCAGGTTTTTAAAGCCTGCTGAAGAGGAAAGAGCTATGTAGGCTCTGGATAGAGTAGCTGAAAGTATTTATCAAAGTGCTGTGGTCAATTTCCAAGAAGGTTATCCTCAAAGCACCAGGCAGAAAATGCCCAGGTAAATCTCAGAGAGGGCAAGACACCCTCCAATCCAGTCAGCCTCGTTTCTTCTCCCTTCTTGTGCCTTCCAGAAATCATTTAATTATTGTTGTTTTAATTAGTACTATTTTAAATTTATTATTTAAGGCTCCAATGGTTAGAGCTGTGACATTACCATAAACTCCATCTCAGCCTCTCAGAATCCATTTAATGCAGCTCTTGGCAACCAGAGACCCAGCTTCTTGCCAAAAACTGCAGATTAAGCATTCGTTATGGGAGTTTGCCATTAGCTGTTCCCTACGTTTTGGGCACATGTGGTTACATGTCCCCAAACGTACAGGACTCTGTGTAATAGATTTGCATTTCCAAGAGGCTCCAGGGATATTAAGTGGGGTTGGTGACACCTTGCACCCACCCCTCCAACCACTCATCAAAAGTGGGGTTGAGGTGTGGGGTGGAAACGGGTTTACTAGGCAGCTGTGGACCCTGGCCCTTCTGTAGTTTCCTCTGCGAGCTGGACCTTTATTGGTTTACAAGCACTCTAGAGCTTGCATCATATGTCTTTCATTTAAGAGACACCGAATGTTTTTCAGGGAATTCAGGGCTCTTAAGACGCATATTTATAAACAAGCTGACAGAGCTCTACGAGGTAACTAAGTTCATTGCTAGGAGTTGTTTGTATATTTCCTCAAGTCAGCAAGGCGTTGTTCTTGCTGCTGTGAATTTTTGAAAAACCTATTAAACGACCATTTCTCTTATCCTCCCCGTGTCTATTAGAGAAAGGCAGGCTGTCAGAACATCTGAAGGTAAGGTACAGAAGGGGTCAGGAGAGAATCAAAAATTATCAACCTGGATAAGAGTGAGTGGATAACTGGACTTCCGACATTCCTGTAGGGACGGCCCAGGAACAGCTAGAAAGTGCTCAGGAAGCGCATAGCTTGCTCCTTCGCCTTAAGCGTGGATAGGATGTACCAGGGCAACCTCTCGCCAGCTTTTCCTGGGCCTTCCTCCCGCGTACCACCCCCACCCCAGCACCCCACACCCCCCATCCGAGGATGCCAGGCTTGGAGTTCGCGCGCCTTGGTGCAGTCTGGAATTCTCCCTGAAAGCTTTTCTTTGCGCCCCTTTTGAGATTTAACAATTAGTGTTTGGTGCCGGCTGCACGGCTCCGGAGGTAGTAATAATACAGCTGAAGTTGTATCATTCAGGAATAGTGTCAACTGGCGAGAACCTGAGTGCGCGCTCAAGGCCGTGCAGAGCGCGGCGCCACGTGAACCGAGCTTGTGCCCCTGGCTCGGGAGAAGCGTCTTGGGAGAACGGAGGCTGCTGCTCGGGGGCGCCTGCTCGGGTCCCACTCGGCCGGATCTGGGTTTAGGACCGGCCCCGCTTCTAGGGCAGTGCTGAAGCGCCGCTCTGAGGTGCGCAGCGCTCCATGATTCTTCCCCGGCTGCGGCCCATGCTGGCCTCGAAGAGGGTCTCCCAGTGAGTCCTAGGTCAGCCAAGACCCCGAAGAAAGTGCAAATTCCCGAGCCCATCCGGAGGCTCGCCAGAACTGGGCTTGGCCTCGCCGCCCCGGAGTCGGGGCTGCCCCGCGTGCCCAAGGCCGCGGGGTGGCTACCCGGCTGTCCTGGGGAGACGCGACGGGCGCTGCGAGGGACTGTGCGAGAAAGGCCGTCGGGTAGAGGCCTCCCTTGGAGGGCGCAACCCTTAGTCCCCAACTTGTGGGCGTTTTCACCCAATTTGCCAGTTTAAGAGGCCTGTTGCTAATGGCGGCCTTTCCTTGCCCAAGGCGCTGAACGCTTTTCCCTCCGACGCGGCGGGCTCCTCCGAAACCAAAGGCAGTCCCGAAGCCTCCCAGAGGGGCTTTCAGCTCCGCAGTGCTGCCTGCCCTCAGGGAGCGGCCAGCTCCCCAGCCCCCCACCATCCTCTCGGGCTGGAACCGAGGTCCGGGCCCAGCTCCGCGCGCGCCCGTCGCTCCCCGAACGCGCTTTTCAAACTCGACCGCGACTATTTAAGAGTAAAATAATAATCTTTTGAAAACCACCCTGAAGGCCTTCCTCGTTCATAAACCCCTTTGTGTAACGAACCTCTCTCTGGCCTACACTAAGGGCCCTTAGGAGGTACTTTTCCGATCGGGGTTTCTTAAAATAATCTGGATCTAGTGATAAAATCGTGGACCAAGGGGAGGGGTGGAAGAAGGGTGGGGAAATCAGGTTGGTATCGGTATAATGTTTTCAGTGCCTCTTGCTCGGCTTTCCTCTCCCACTGCCACCACATCCACACGCCACCGCATTCCAGAAAGAAAGAAAAGGCCACGAGTTCGTGAGCGCCGAGAGCCCCCGGACGCCGAGCTCCTCGGGATTGCAAGGAGAAGCGGCCCCTCTAACCACGGCCATCCCAGTTCATAGCTGCCAACGTACCCGGCTTCTTGGGCTTCGGATTAATGTGGATCTTCCACAGAAACGGTTTACGGATGAAGTAAAAGCCCTTTAGAGCAGTACTTCCTTTCAAGTTGGTAAGACGCCTCTAAATCTTTCTGGTAGTGAGTGGCCGGCGTGGGGGTGGGGTGGGGACCGGGTGCCGGGCGGGCGGCCCGGGAGGGCGCGGAGAGCGGGGAGTGGAGGGTTAACTGCTTTGCGATCTCACCGAGCTCTTCCGAAATGCCAGTCCACTGTCGCGGCGGCAATGTTTCTGGGTGTCGTGGCCTCATCCCTGCTGGCATTTGTCTGAAATGGAGCTGTCTGTCTAACCTAGGCCTGGACGCGCCCTGCCCGGGTAAGTGGGGGAAGATGGGGGTGGGGTGGGGGCGGAGGGGAGTCCGGGGTGGAGTTAGTCGCCTGCCTATTTTCATATTCATTAGAACTGGGAGGTTGTCCGAGGAGCCCAGCTGAGTTTCAAGATATAAAAGCAACTTCGGGTGCCCCCTTTCCAGCCGGGACTTCTTAAAGGGCTCGGAGCCGGGCAGCTCCCCGCGCCGCAGCGCCTGCTTCCCCTTCGCTCCTCTCTGGCCCTCCCTCCTCCCGCCCCCTCGCTCCCTCCCCCAGCGCGCTCCAGCCTCCGATCTCCAGTAGCTCCGAGACAGCTTTCCAGGATTATGGAGTTTCTGAGCGAGAAGTTTGCCCTCAAGAGCCCACCGGGTAAAAACAGTAACTTTTACATGGGCGCAGGAGGCGCGTTGGAGCACGTTATGGAGACGGTGGACAATGAGTCCTTTTACAGCAAAGCGTCGGCGGGCAAATGCGTGCAGGCCTTCGGGCCCCTGCCCCGCGCCGAGCATCACGTGCGCCTGGAGAGGACCTCGCCCTGTCAGGACGGCAGCGGTGAGTCCCCTGCTCCAGCCGGAGTCGCGGAAGCCCACCCGCAAATCCGGAGTGCGGGGAGTGGCCGGGGCAGGGAGGGAGGGAGGGAAGGAAGAAGGAAGGAAAAAAGGAAGGAAGGAAGGGAGGAAGGAAGGAAGGGAGGGAGGGAGGGGGAGCGAGAGAGCTGGAGGGCGGAGGAAGGCAGTGGAACGGGGCTTATTTTAGGAAGCGGAGTTTTGGCTGCTACAGACTTCGGGGGGAGCCGAGGAAGGAACCCGCACCCGGTTGCCTCCGCGCGGTTCTCCTTTCGCTGTCCTCCACGGGTCCTGGAGTCCCTCTGTCAGGACCCCGGCGTAAACTGATAGGGCGCTAAATAGAGCGTAATTGAGTCAAGACAGCGCGCTTCCTCTGCGAGCCCGCCGCGCTGCCCAGGCAGGAGGAGCTGAAATCCATCACAGCTCGTTAGAGGACGTCACTACCGTCACGAATAAGAAAACTTAGGTGAAAAATGTTTTTTACTTTTCAAGACGCAACGATATTTTTCTTTGGGAAGTTAGAGGGTTACTAGATTAGTTTGTGGGGATCTGTAATTTCTACTTCTTTGGGTTTGCGATACAACAACATACAATTTTGTTAAACGCCAAACCACTTTAAATAGCTTCGGGCAAAGAATCTTCAATATAATCACTCACTCCCGAATTCTGCATTGTCTATTTTTCTGACTCCACGTAGAAGTCACCTAAGAAGACTTTCGGAATGCTTCTGGATGAAATCTTTAACTTTGGATGGCCAAGTATCTCAAAGTCAAAATGTTATCAAAACAAACCATCTATCTTTTCTATCTTGTAACCCAATACAAACCTATTTTTTTAGATCGCGACAGCTAAAGCAAGTTTACAATTCCAAGAGGACTTTTTCTTATCATTGTATATATTCCACAGTTAAGCTGTAAGGAGCGGGTTGTTTTAAAATAACAAACGAATTAAGTGTGAAATATTTACAGCAAGCCTGCCGCCCCCTATTCTAATGGTAGTTCAAAATCTGGCAAGGCACCGGCTCATAGAAGCTCCTTTTCTGAATACCTAGTACGCAATAAGTTTAAAAAACGACCTCGTATATTTTACTTATTTTGTTCAACGTTGCAAGTTACTTTTGACCTGCAAGGTTAAATAAAAAATAAAGGCGCAAACAATAGAGAAAATCAGTTAAATCTCAGTCATTTATTTAGGAAGACGCAAAAAATTTTTTATTTTAATACACTGAAGTTTTGGCTTTCCGGCTGTATTTCACATTGCAATATTTTTATTTTGGAATTTACAGAGATATACATAAAGTTATTTCTATGGACAGGATTTTTAAAAAATGGTTCTGAAATGTCCTCTGTTGACAGCTGGATACGACTCAATCATAATTTTTATTTAAATTCTCGGGATTCCAAAAATAAGAAGAGAAATAGGTGATTTTTGATACTTTATCAAGTTTTTAAAGAACATCATACTATTAGGATGGATTTTAGTAGGAAAGTATTAAGTAAGATAAATGTAGGCAACAAGGAGTCCGCCAAATTTAGGAAAGTTCCTGTCTTTCTCCTGAGATGCCCTTACCCTCACGCCTGCTTCCCCTCCCCCATCCCTAATTGCCGCAGTTCCCCATTTAACTCTGCCCGCGGAGACAAAACCGTATTGTTTGTTCATGTCCAGGCTCTTCTTTCTGTTTAGTTTTACATCACATCTTTTTTTGCCTAAATACTCTTCCGTATTTAAGTTACCTAGGTACTAGAGTTCAGTACATTAGTTTAATGATTAAAGCAGTTGTAAAAATACATCATGAGAGAATTTTAAAATAGACAAAAACGAAAAAAGTGTAACAATTCATTGGAAATCATTGTTGTGGCAGGGCTGACTTAAGAAAAATGCTTCCCGTTGCATTATGTGCCTCCATTACATTTGTGTGTGTGTGTGGCACCATATGATGCATTTTCGTTTTATATCATACTGCAAGCATGCACTCAAATCTGGAGGAAATCACTAAAATTAAAGCACCCCTAAACAGAATGCCAGGTGACATCCTTTGTAATCTTTTAATAGATGTTTTAATTTCTGTGCTTTACTAGAGGGAAGAGTAAAGCTTTCTGTCTTAAAACATGTTTCATGAGTTAGGCATAAATTTGACAAATTTAGAAAGAACTGCAAATGAGTTTTTAAGCTAAAGAAGTCTACCTAAGTCTTATTATTTTCTGTAGGAAACACACACAGAAACTGATGGAAAATTCATTTTTTAACTTAGTAGGTTGCTTTTTGAAATAAAAAATTTAAATGCAGACATGATATACAGTTGAAATATTGGAAATATAGTAGGAAACAATACCATATCTTAAATCTATAGTCCATAGGTTTTGTGTGGAGGAGAAACATAACTTTTGAAAAGAGTTTGGATTTTGGTTTACGGATAGTATTTAAAATTGAAATATCTTTTTTGAGCCATGTAAGTAGCTTACTTTTGTCTGCTGTGAATAAATAAGACATATTAAATTTGGCTCACCTTTCAAAAATTATGCTCACTTAGATTTTTTTAAAACTACAGCGTCTTTTAATTTGACTAATTTGGTTATAAATTATGTGCATAAACATTACGTTAATCCTGGAAAATAGAACTGTGTGTTTTGACAAATTATATGAGTTCCATGTACACATTTTTAGATGATTCTAAACCTGCCCAAAGTGAATTAATAATGTGATGATCAAATTAATACTGGCACAATAAATCATAATGGACCGCTTCCCTGGTGCTCTAAATTACTTCAACTTAAGTCCTTCATCCATATGTTTTGCAATCCTGAGAACTGTTGTTTTCCCCCTTTGGGTACAGTGAACTATGGGATCACTAAAGTAGAAGGACAGCAGCCTCTTCACACCGAACTAAATAGAGCTATGGACAACTGTAACAGTCTCCGGATGTCTCCCGTGAAGGGGATGCCAGAGAAGGGAGAACTGGATGAACTTGGGGATAAATGTGACAGCAACGTATCCAGCAGTAAGAAACGGAGACACCGAACCACCTTTACCAGCTTGCAGCTGGAGGAGCTGGAAAAGGTCTTTCAGAAAACCCATTACCCGGATGTATACGTCAGAGAACAGCTTGCTCTGAGGACTGAGCTGACTGAGGCCAGGGTCCAGGTAGGAGCCAGATGAAGGCTTGGGTGTGTGTGTGTTTGGAGGGTGGAGTAGTTGGAGGGGGGATAGTGTTTGATCCATAGTTGTGTTTTACTACAAAGGAAGAAACTGATTCTCCTACTGAAGATACAGAACAGTGTAGTATGTAAGTGTAGCATGTAAGTCTACTAAAGTTACTTTCTACTTGCAAAGGATTTGACAACTCACACACAAGTATAAAAGAAAAGAACACTTGAATTATTACATAGGCATAAAAACTAATGATTATTTTAAAAGAACAGAATATGATAACAAATCTCTGATTTCAAAAAGTGATTTTTAAAGGACAAAAAACCAGTCATAGCTATCCAATCTAGTAATCCATGTATTTTATTTTTCTATTTTATCAGCCGTTGAAGTTCTTTTTGGGTTATATACCCTATATTGGTAACTTATTTGTATAGTGGTCCATAAGTCTATAATTTTACTGAGGTTGGGGTTATAATAAAACAAGGAAAAATGAAACAATCTCACAAACTCCCAGTTGTTATGTATACCATAAACTATTTTCACTGTACATAATTAAAGAAAGATCATATAGCTCATCTACAGTTTTCTAGCCCCAGGAATTGCCAGTACATGCCATTCCGTTATAATTTTTCAAATCTAGATAACTTATATGATTTTTGCAGAGGCAATAGGAATAATAAAGTAATTTTTAAATATATAAATTCAGTTAAATTATATCTATATGTTGTATTCAAATTATCAAATTGGATGATTCAATATACGAAATTTCTTAATAATTTGAAAAAAATTTTTAAATATTGGGTAAAATTCTACCTCCTAAGTGTATTTTATTTTTACTAGCCTTGATATTCTAAACTATATTAGTCCCTAAGTAACAATAATTCAGAAGAATAACCTTTTTCTTTGTGTGTGTTTTTACTACTCCAAATAAAATAATTTGAATTTTGCAATTCCCATAAACTACTAGAATAGAGAAATAAATAAAAATTTTATTCTGAGTGGAGTAATAGTATTCCTTCTGAAGATTGAGCCATTGTAAGGCCCTTATACATCAGTAAAGACAACATCTGGTGGTGCAGGAATACCAAGCAGCAGATTTTTGCTTTAGTTCGTGGAGACAAATGGTTACTTTATCTTAGTTCAGGAAGTAAATGTATAGAAAGTCAACACTAAGGAAGAATTTTAGAACTGTCAAGTGTTAACACAAACCCCCCACATGTGTGTTTCTTGGTCTTGTGTTCATATATGTAAATTAGTTATACTTGTAACCATAGAAAAATGTATTTACACACACACAGTGATCAGCTGTGCACAAAGCATGTTTTCCCCCTATCATTTCACCAAGTTCTGATTAATTTTTGTCTAAGAACATGCACAGAGAGCCAGCCTGAACCTAATTTACTCAGATGGTTCTCTTTTCTGCTTTTCACATCAGAGTGGTAATTGGCACCCATTTTAAGGAGATTGTCAAGTCTTTTTCTCAGTAAAAAAGCCCTCATTACTAAATTCCCTCACTATGCTCCTGCTGCGGAGAGAGCAAGAAAGTGTGTCCTGTTTTGTCTTGTTGTTGATGTTGTCTTAAGCCCTGAATATAGTGGATAATACACACTTCCCAGCAGTGTTCTAAGAAACCATCTGAACAGGTAGCTGTCTTTGTCTTCTTTTAATTGCTGAAAACTCTTCAAAGTGCCATCTTAAATTTGCAATACATGCTTACGCACCAAACTGAGTATTAGTATGTCTCCATAAGTGTGAAGGTAAAGATATGAAAGGTTAGAATTGAATATGAAAAAGAGTAAAAATTTCAAATAAATTTTAATGAAAGGCTTTTTACAATTTGCATTTTTATCCTTCATTTCCAGCTTCTTTCCTAAATATTTTATATTCTGAATATAGTTCTGTAAAGAGCTTCCTGAAAGCTGCTTATGTAAATTTTACATATTGAATATCAAATTATACATATTGAATATAATTTTCTATATAGAGAAGTGTATTAAAGAGAGCTTTAATACCTTAAAATATTAAAATGATGATTCTGCAAAGCTACAAGTGTGAATTAGTTAATATTTAACCCTCTGAGGAAGATAGGCGTTATAATGGATATTTCATCTATGCAATTAATTAGAGAGATTTGGAAGGCAGTTTAGTGACCCTGTAGAGGCCGTACTAACTCACAGGCTTTCCTGACACTTGATTATATCTGCCCTGTTTCTTTTTTAATTTGTATTACCCGTAAGTCTTTTAAATTGGATAAATGATTTTGAAGATTTTATGAGCATTTTCTATAAGAGAAAATAAATAAATGGTGTCATTTACATAATAAACAATTTGTATATTTTAAAACCATAGTTCAGCTTCAGATGATACCATTTTACCCTAAGTCTTTGTCATAATCAATATAATATATAATCCTAATGGTTTTTGTTTCTAAATAATCATGATATTTCTGCTGATGCCATATGTTTTAGATATAATCTTTATGTTTACATTTTTCTAAGTTTTTCTAAGTCTGGGTACAACCCAGAAGAGCCAATTGTTTTGACAGACCCAGATATTAATTTGGTTATAGATTGGCTGGGTTAATGTTATATACATAGCCCCAAACTAAAAGGTTATGAATGTCTTCCAGGCTTGCAGCATTCTCTGAGAGAGGGATTATTATCTGTGATAATTTGGAGATATAAGGAATCTTCACGGTCATATAATCTAATTCTTTTTTGTTTTCTGTAAATGAAAAAACAGAGGCTCAGACATATTAAATAAATTTTTGAAAATGTCTTGTCTCTTTGTATTAAATTATATTGCCTCATGGACATGGCACTTGTCAGGGTAAAATAGAAAGTAAAATTTGTGGATCCTTTTCTAATATAAAAAAATTCCCTTTTTAGTAATTATGTTGACCTGGTTTACCTTTCTAATTTGAAGTCTTTGAACATCATATTTGCATTATCAACTATTCCTTACCTAAAATTCTACTTTTTTAAAAAATTAGGTTTGGTTTCAAAATCGAAGGGCCAAGTGGAGAAAAAGAGAACGTTATGGCCAAATCCAGCAAGCTAAAAGCCATTTTGCTGCCACCTATGACATATCAGTTTTGCCAAGGACTGACAGCTATCCACAGGTATGGTAAACTGCACAGAACACTGAGAGGCATAGGTGTGGTTTGTATATTCTTAAAAGGGCTAGTATAAGCTTTATTATATCTAATAGCCAAGAATGAAAATTTTAATCTCCAAAAGAATTTTTCCATGTTTGTTAGATTTTTATTTTACTAAAATATTTATTTATTTATTTTAATTTATTTTTCTAGAGCCATTCATGTAAAAATATTTCAGGGTCTCTTCTTTGGTATACATTGAAACAACTTAAGAAGCATCATTCAGTAGTATGTCTTTTAATTACTCACTCCCTTTGTTAACTTTTAAAATACATAAAGCATTGCTTGGCATGCTATCTCTGTGGCTGTTGTTTCATGAACCATACCATAACCTGGTGTCACATGTGACCTGTGACACCTTCAGTTTCACTGAAAACCATCTTTTTTTCAGTTTTAAGTTCCACTTAAAACTATGTTGTCTTTTCAGCTTTGAGTTTGCTCATTGTTTCAAGGAAACATTTAGCCCTTTGTGACATAAAACATATATAGAATTAGTACTGGACATAATTTTTTCAATGTATCATGTTAAGAAAGACTTCTTTTATAATGAATGGGAGCTCTCATCTCATTTCAAAGAATATTTAGAAATTCATTTTCCTCTAATTTTTCCTTTTAATTTAGAGAGGGTTTTTTTTCATACTTTGTAATTCACGTAAATAAATTTTGTCTTTCTAATTGGGTATTACTTTTTCCTAATACTGAATTATAATATTCAAAATTGTATTTGATACGTGATAAAGGATGTGTGTATTATAAGGAACTTTTAAACCATCTGTTATTTCATTCCTTATTGTTTAATGATGTGCATTGTAAGAGACTACTTTGAAAACAAATATGTAACATATATGCTGGTAGAATACCTTGATAGTCCAGTAAACAAATCATCTCGGCCCTAAACTTAAGGGTATTTGTTTTCTTTAACTGTAAATTCATACCCTGTGAGCATGAATTCAGTCCTTTAATTTCATGCTATCTTTGTGTTCTTGGGCATTTCATGATTTTTTAAAAACCTATTTTGAGACCTTCATTCCTCCAGATAAATCCACCAAATTTATTAATGTAATATTATATGCAAACAAGAGCCTTAGAGATCACCTAGTTCAATTCCTTCATTTTAGAAGTCAGGAAACCAGACCCAGATGAGGTATAAAAAAAAAATTGGTCTGTGATCACACAAGTGGTTCCTTACAGGGTAGTCTATAAAAGACTGTTACAGCTAAGCCTTGCCACTGCAGTTTGCTAGAAGACCAACATTATGGGTACCTTTTGAATAAATGCCCATACCTACCTTAAGAAGAATCTTGTTTCTTTCACTTTAAAAATTTTATCTGAAAGTAGCTCCTTTATATTTTCTCCTATTTTAAAAGCATGTATATACTCCTGGTTACTTAACATCACAGGGCTAATGAAATTTTATTCACCAAATATTTTGAGTGTCCTAGTTGAGTTCTAAACAGAGTGCTGTGAGGATGTTTGTCCTCTAGGCTGTAAGCGCCATGAGATCAGGCACTGCTATTTTCCTAGCTGTTAACACGACTATAGCCCTTACTGTCAGGCACTATTCTAACTAGGCTACATGTGTTAACTCATTTAATCCTTACAACAACCTTATGCAGTAAGTATTATTGATTATTCCCATTTTTCTTATGAGGAAACTGAGGCACAGAGAGGTGAGGTATTTACTCACTTTCATTAGTGGTAGTGAACCCAGATTTGAGCAGAGCCAATCTAGCTCTCAAGGGCAAGATCCTAACTCCCACAATAGAGTGTCTCTCCCAGTGAATATGTTTGAATGATTGAATGATTAACTAATACCAAAGGAGCATAAGGCTTAAGTTGCATTATTCAAATTGCAGTTTAGTTCAGGGGAGCAGAGGATGTTCTCACAACCAGTGAAATCACAATTAAAAAAATAACGGAGATGGCATATAGTGCATATAATTTTGAACTACTTGACTGTTGGTGACTTTAGAAATAATAAAGTCACAAATTATGAACTCTTTTCAAATGGATTTTAAACAGTCTTACTGATATGTCCCACAACACTTGACTGTGATGTATCTTTTTTTCACCTTATTATTTCAATATTCATTCCTTTCCTTGCTACCATTTCTATTTGCCACTTTTCTGCTCCTTGCTTTTGGTTGCCTTATCTCCAACCCCCCTTTCTTCTTAGTATACCATACAATGTGTAGAATAGTGCCTGGACCAATCAAGCTATAACAATATAACTAGTCACCCTTTTTTCCTAAAATTATCTTGCTACTATGTTATTGTGCCTCATAGCTTGTGACATTAACGATTAGCAGAATGAGGTCACCTAGTAGCTCAGGCAGGAAAGGAAATGGTAAAATCAAATTATACATTTGATAGTCTTTTTCACGCCAACAAAGGATAAATTTAAAAAAATTCCCCTCACAGATAACAGAATTTTGCACTAATTCTTCTTGTGGCTTCTCCATAACTTATATACATTGGTTACACCACCTCATAATTTAAGTATGGGAATGCAGAGATCATATGTTGAACTCATTTTGACAGTGCAATTCATTAACAATGATAAAAATCAATACTGGTGAGTCCACACTACTTTTCTGTATTGGTAAGTCATTTAATGTTTGGTTACCCAAAATTCTGAAATCAAGCATCTCCCACTCCCCACTGTAGGTATTGGATAAAGTCAGGGGAAAATTCCATTTTGACTTAAGAATATATGGTTGACATTTTTTAGTTTGTTTGAAAAAAAATAATTATGCAAAAATCATGTCTCTCAAGACTCAGCCTAAGGAAACTTTTTTTTTTTATCATGTGGCTTAAAAATAGAAGTCTATAATGGGAAAAATAGGAACTGAAATAGAGCCTAACCAACTCAATGCAGTAAGACACTGAATTTGGTTACTGTTACTAATTACAGAAAAAAAATTATTAATTACAAAATGTTGGAACTAGAAAATGTTGGCGGCAGGACAGAAATAAAGAATTAGCAATTTGGCAAGGAAACAAAAGCATACACAGAAATACATCAAAACCAGAAATTGTTTACAAAATGATCTCCTTAAGCCTGCTCATAATAATAAGCCTGTGTATCATAATCTTACCTAGCCTAAAGGTATCTGTATATAACATATAATGTTTATTTGTGAATAGTAATTAATATTTTCTAAAATGTTCTAAATACTTTGTTTCCACTGGTCTTCATTACACTATAATGAACAGTAACAGTAAAAATAGTAACTACCAGTTGAGGGCTTATTTTAAGCCAGGCTTCCTTCTTATAGCCATTAACTCATTGAATTTGAGCCCAAGTTTCTTGAGTTCAGGAGTCCCAGGCTTTTTATGCAACATTATGTTGGATTCTCCCTAATCCAACACTAAGTGTTGAAATAGTACAATTTTGACCCTAAAACATCACATTACTTTGGTAAGGAAAAATGCTTTCATTTTTAAAATTTGTAAAATAATAAAACATTTAAAAAATGTAGATACTTCTTAGACTGTTTAAGATATTCTTTCATGAAGCCTCCTCTCAATTTTCCCTCAATCAGCACATCACTTTCTCATTGACATTGTGGTGGATTGTGTAAAATGTCTCCCACACATTTAGGATGTAAAGTATTTGAAAGATGATTCAGTTCTTATTCACGTTTGTATCACCACAGTATTAAGCAAATTATGTATACACTGAATAGATGTGAAAAAAAGTACTGGTTCACCTCAGTATTCAGGATTACATTATAAAACAAAAACTAGTCTATTTTTAATAAAAGAGATGGTTTCTGAATCTCTGATATTAAGCAGCTCTGTGGTCTTAAGCAATTAACTTTTCCTCTTTGAAAAGAATAGACTAGAAAGATTTTGTAGACCCCTTTCAGCTTAATTTGTTTTTCTTGCAGAGTTATTTGCATTTTATCAAACAAATATGCCAGGTATTGTTTTAGGCACAGAGGTTATACAAATGATCCAGACAAAATCTCCTGCTTTGTGGACAGATTACAAACTAGATATTACAAATTCTGCAAACACTTCTTGATGCAAACTAGACCCAGCAAACCAAACCAATTAGAGACCTACATAATTTTGTCCTTGAGTTTAAGAAGCAAGCACGTATCTATCAACATAAGATTCTAACTTGTTTCTAATTTATCAAAACCAAAGCATTTTAAAAATAATTTTAGTGAATAAAATATTTTCTGTTAAGTTATAAACATTTTCTAGAAGATTATAGCAACCTTCATTCTTAAAAGAAGAGCTAATTTCATGCCACTAGGTTTAGTTTGGATTAAAAGTACATTACCTTTATCATTTACCAGCTGAGTAACTTTGGGTAAGTCTCAGGACTTCCTTGATCTTCAGAGTCTTTATTTGTAAAATTGAGGTGTTGGTGGTGCTAGAGTTGGTGGTCTTAGTAGTGTAGGTGGTGATGATGACGATGGTGATGATGATGATGATGATGATGATACTTTTTCTGTTATGGAGAGGATTAAAGTGATTTCTAAACAGTCTGTGCAGCTAAATCCTGGGATTTGGGATGGGCCATGGACTAATGTATGACTGTGGGCTGCACAATTAGGGAGTTGTGGATTCAAATCCTGGCTCTGCCACTTTATAGATTTTTAGAACTTTGGCAAATGAATTAACCTCTAGGAATGTTTCTCTTCATTTATAAAATGGTGATACAAGTTCATATGTTATTCGTGAGGATTAAACAAAACAGTTTATGCAGAGTTCTTAGGATATTGCCTAGTACATAATGAGTGCTCAATAAATAGTCATGGTTCTATGATAGTCATTAGTCATTATTAATTTTTTTCTGCAGTAGAGAGGTAGCTAAGTGGTTTGAATTTTCCCTTATGTTGTAGCATTTAAGCTCATCCAATCTGTGAGTGTATTTACTATTTGGGGATCTAGAGAAAGATCAAATTCAGTTAAATACGCTTTCTTCTTTAGATTAGGATGAACAAATATGGTAGCTTTAGGAAAATTTGAGTATATTCTTAACCCACCAAAATTATTTTCTCATGAAGAAAATATTTTCATCAAAAATTTTGAAAAAAGGGTTGAAGGTTTTTCCCACCAAAATTTTCAATGAGGTTTTACTTAGTATATATTGAGAATCATAATTAAATCTATATATTCCAAATGCACTAAAGGACCCATGCAGTATTTTTGCTTTCTGTTGTTTAATTGATGACTTTATAAATATATGCCACTTGGATGTTGAACATACCAAGAGTTGGATTCAAGTTATAGATAATTTGTAGTAACTGGAGTAATTTTAAAAAGCAGATGAAAGTTGTCTTTCTAGTTTAACAAATCTATTTCAAACATTGTTATTATATAACTTTTAAAAGGAAATGTTAAAGTTTCTGTAAAATAGTGATTTGAAGATATTGTTCACCCTACTTTCTTCTCTCACAAGTATCTGTCCTAATCTTAAAGTTTACCTTTGCTTAAGCTAAATAAGGAATATGAAACTTGTTTCCTTTACCACCGTGGTTTAGTGATTTAAAGGTATCTGGAGCAGGTTTTTTTTTTGTTTGTTTGTTTGTTTTCTGGAGCAGTCTTTACCTTTAGAAAAAGTATCACATTTTTATCACTATTATTTCTGTTTTTTCCCCAGATATTTGAATTAAACAAAGATCCCAAGATCTTTAAAAAATGTTAATAATATAGCTATACTTGATCATTGTGTAATGAATAGTCTCATATCTGTCAAACTACCAATAAGATGGTCATGTATTGTGATACAATAAAACTTCCCTCATGATGAATGGAGGGACAAAAATGTTACCAGCATCAGGTCAGCAGGTCATAGTGATATTGTACAATTTCTCACTGATTGTAAGCACAAATATTTAATATTATAGAAGGACATAATTTATTCAAATTAATATAATTTTTACAATGGATAAAGTTGCTAATTTAATTAAATATATGCATATATATTTTATATAAACACATATAAAGACTATTTCACATATGTGTGTATGTTAAAACTAAGTTATGTGTAGTAGGAGGTAGATTTTGTTAGTATCAGGTAAAGGTGCGGCTAGACACAGACAGTGAATAATTCTTTTATTTTGTTGAAAGTACAGATACTTTAAAGAGGTAAAGAATATCCTTCAGAAGAAGTAAAGTGCATTCATGTTGTTGACTATGAAAATAGATTTATTTTTTTTAATGTAATATTCAAATTTAATGTGATTTAAAGACTTTACATAGTCGTAATAACTTAGCTGGTTTTTTTTTTTTTCTTTTTTTTTTTTGCTTTTAATAAGTGACCACTGTTAAAGCATTGTATTTAACTGAATTGGTCATACATATTTTATATTTTAAGAGGAAAGAGTAAATCAATAAATTGAGTAGGTTACCAAAATAAGTAATAAATATGAAAATAAATTATTGAGAAGTGCCAATGTTCCTCATACATATAAAAACTACCTTATAGGAGAATAGGGAAGAACCAGGGGGGAAATTAAGCATCAAAGTCTGAGAAGTCTATGAGAACAGACTTGTGGATTAAAACCTACAGTTCAAACCATTATTGTTAGTGTGAACCTCAGGATATATTTTAATCCAGAATTTTATGTGTGCCATATTTATTAAGCCACATGTGTCTATGGGTTTTCTTTTTTATTCTAAATTACGGAGCATTCAATAGAAAAAAATTTTTGTGCAAACGCACAGTTGAATTAAAAAATCACAAAAATAAAATTCAAATTATAGTTAACACAAATACAAGATGAATATAATTGATAACTTTACTCGGGATTTTAAGAATAAATTCAAAGCTCGTACATGACACCATGTGGGACTCTCTAAGATTAAAAATATACTGTGTAAATACTTCAAGTGTTTGCATATTTGATTTACATTTTAAGTTAATAATTCACAAAGAAAACTTAATTTATTTTATAATTTTTGTTTCTTATAATTGTAAATTTTTTTAATAGATGAATTGTCATTAAAAATGAATCAGCAATAGTTACCATGCATGTATTAAAATACATGAAAAATAAGGTGACAAATAATTGGAAAATACTTCATATGATAATTGTTGCTGGATAATTATTAAAAAAATAGCAAATGCTAAGTGCTATGATTTTATTCTCTCCTTAAGTGAGTTGATTTGAAAGGTTTCATTTTAAGGCATGTAGGGTGAGATTTCCTATGAATCTTTTTTTAAAAATGATCACAATTAATACAAAATTTGAGGACACATTCAACACTAAAGGAAACGAGAAATGTTCTTAATGCTTCCTCTGTCTTTGACTTGGAGCATATTTCGAATATTATTTGAATAATACAAAATTTAAACACCTTTATATGGTATCATTCTTAAAATTTTCAGACATTAACATTTCTTATGAGACTTAGTGCTTTTAATTTTTGCACTAATGAGATATATACTTTTATTTTTTCTCTATAGCAATTTTCTTCTCATTAGTTCATTAATCTCATATGACTATTACATCTAATAGTGATTTTTTTTTTAACAGAAAAGGCACTCTTTCTCGTTTCAAATCCCTGTATACATTTCTAAGATGAAATTTAATTTAAGAACTCAAAGTAGCAATGAATACTTAACATGTGATCCTTTTCTGATGAATAAATAATTTCTAATCCCTTCAACTTAATAGTACTATGTGTTGAAAACATATATTTTGGGAATTTTTGAAATGTAAATTGATTCGCCCCAAATCTTAGTATTTATATATTATCTTAAATTGTTTTCATTACAATACCACCTAATAAGAGGGCACTGATGAAAACATACCCTCATTTCTATCTCAGGTAGTACCTAAACTTGCTCAGATTGATCTTTTCACTGCGTAATTAATTCAAGTTGGGATTTTTTTTTTTTTCCAGATGCACAAGGTCTCAGTGTGTGTTATTCACTGGTAGCAAATTCACTATTTAGAAAAACACTTATACCCCTTCTCCCTGCCAGCAGCTTACTGATGTAGTTACTAGAAAAGTTAATGGGACCCTAAGTTTAGACAACAGCTAAAAATATCTGCAAGTTACTAAGCATATGATTCTTATTAATATTTTATCCCTCTAAATTTTAAAGGAACAGATATGCTAATAAAGAATGTAATGGTCTCTTAAAAAATTGAACTGCTTTTGTAAACGGTGGTGTTTTCATTTTTAAAAGAGACCATATAAAAAATCAGGTAAATTAAATTATATAGTGATAATGTGGTAATAAATCTATATAGTAAGTATTGAATAATATTCAGAGTAGTCAATAAATGTAAACATTCTGTCAAACAGGAAAAACCAAAGTCAACTTTCAGATTTTAATGCAAAGAAGCTATTGCTATAACATCATCACAGATACCTCTTTGTGAATCCCTGATCTCTGTCTTTTTAAAGCAACCTTTTAACTCCCACAGGGAAGTGCTGGGGCTGTGATGTGACGGTAGTGTGAGGATAGGATAATATGTGTATCATGGTGTGTATGTGTGTCTAGGTATGTGTGTACATGGAGATATTGGTGGCTGGTAGAAGCAGTGTATATGTAGAGGAGTAAAGTTAAATAAACTTATTTTAGTAGAAAAATATTTAGTTGGTTTTAGAGATGCTTTAAAATTAAGGAACAGTTATTACTCATATATTCTCACATTTTTCAGTATTTCTGTTAAATCCAGATTAAATTCCATTGGCTAGTGTCTCAATAAATACCACTAACAGTAGGATATAGAGTATATAAATCAGGAAACTATTTGCTTTTTTTTACACATCATGCTACTTTACAACTAAGGGAAAGACTAATAAACTTACATTAAAAGGTTTTTTAAAAGTATGAAAAATTCTCCACTACAGTGAAATCAGCAAATATATTAGAAATATACACCAGATTTAGCATACTAAAATTTTCTTTACAGTTTTGGTTATATAAAGAATATGTCTGTATCAAGTTTCCATGGTGAAGGTAGATGAGATTTATAATTTCCTATCCATGATTTACCCTATTCAATTCATGACGTATATAGATCCACAGTGAAGAACTCTTAATATATATGTGTATACTTATACATCACCCCTCTCCTTCCTAGCCATTGCTTTTAATTCCTTGAAAGGAAAGTGAATGTTAAATGAATTTGATTTCAGTTTGGAAAGAGACGAAAAAATCAACTTTCCTCCAAAATTCAAAGTTATGGAATAATTAAGTTTTTACTTGATTAGAAAAACATTAAGGGGCAAACGTTCAAAGTGGAGAGTTCTAAGTCAGCTGAACTTCCATTCATGCTAATGGGAGGTTGTTGGCTAAGTTCCCTGGACAGTGCTTTGAACATACCATCAGAACTTTAAAAAATGCTGTGAACCGCATTAAAACATGGAATATTTTTAGATTATCCACTCCTTTTAAACACAACAAAGAAGAAAAAATGTAAAGGCAAGCAGTCTTTTTTTTTTTTCTCGTTTTTCTTTTCTTTTTTTTTTAAGCACTCATGAAAAAAGGATGTGGACATTATTCAGTAATGCTGTTCCTGGTTGTAAAGCCCTTGAATATTATACAGTTAGAAACCTACAAAAAAATTATTTGGTGTCAGTGAACTAGTCCAAAACTAGTCTAAAAAAAGAAAAGTAGTGATCTTATTTAGAAAAAAGTGCATTCTTTCATTCCAAAATTCAACAGCAAATACAGTATTTTTAATAAGTCAGAGAGTAAGATTTTTGTATGACTTCTCTGTTGACAAATATATACGCAGTTTTAGACAATATGTGTCGATTCTAGCACATCGTTTTAAAAAGATCACTTACAAGAATAGGATTGGTGGAGGGATGGAGGAGACATAGAATGAGCCCACTTGGACAGCAGTAGATTTACTAAACCACAAGCTCAAACGACTTTGTTGTTTAATCAAATATCGCCTTCAAATATTAACAGAAGTAGATGATCTAGAACAAAGATGATACCTGCTGGGTTATCCCTACGGTGATCAGACGACACCTAGATTATATTCTGTTGTCAGTGCTGGATGTTAATAAGGGTGAAGGGTGTTGACAACCTCTAGCATATCCAGAGGAACGTGACTGGAATGATACCATCTGGAAATCATGTCATATGAGGAATCCTTAGAGGAAGGAGACTTGTGATTGTATAATAATCGCCTGATGATATTTGAAGGTTTTCCCATGTAAGAAGGATGCTACTTATTCTGTATCATTTTAAGGGACAGACATAGAAGAGATAGATAGAGAAAGATAACACTCACTTTTTTACAGAGCTCTCCAAAAGGGAATGGAATGTTTTTTTAAACAGGGTGAGCTTCTTATCACAGGAATTGAACATAATTGAAAATGTACAAGGGTTTTTTGCATTTGGAAAGAAGCTGGACTTCAATAGCGTTTCCTGATCCTAGGTGATTTTAAGACTTGCTTGTGTGTATTATCATTGCCATTATTTTAGTACAAATCCCCTCAGCCACACCCCCTGCTTAATGAATCAGAATCTCCAGGAAGATGCATCTGTGGTGGATAATAAGTGTTTAACAGAAAAAAAAAAACCCAAAAAACTGCCTAGGGAAATATAGTCAACAGGGTCTAGCTTTGTAATTTTCATGATTTCTGTTAAGATTGTGTAGTATGGTGATTCTAGCATTCAAATCATGAAAAAAAATTTAGATATATTAGCATAAATTGTCCATAAAGCTTTGATTACATCTGCAAGATGGATCAGTGCAAATTTCATATTCTTAGAGATTTTTCCATTGTTTAATAAATGTGTATAAAGGGTTTTTCATATACTGTGTCAGGCCTGGGGATGAGAAAACAGTTGTGAGTGATCATTGGGAATTTTGCTTTCAGAAAGTGGAGTCTATGAACAACCAAAAACTTAGGGTTATTAATAAGTAAATAACAATTTCAACTCATAAGACTAGTTTTTATGTCATTGTAGCATTTATTAAGATTTCTTGGGTTCAGATTTGACCTCTACCATTGGAGTTATGCCATCTTGGGTGAGATCCTGAAACTCTTTGTTCTATAGTTTTACCTTTTACGCAACGGGGATAGTAAAAGCACATACCTTTTCCGATGTCAAAACGATTAGAAGTCTTCATCATGCTTTTAACATAATGCTTGACACATGGTAATTAATTGATAACTGTTAGCTATCATGAGCGTGATCTGGATCGTCATCATCAAACGTTTTAAACATCCAGAGGGAATGCTTCAGAGGAAGCAAAACCTCAGTTCACTGGGGATATTATTTTTTATGATTTGCATCTAACTTTAATATAGAAACCAACTAGATCCCCAAAGTCTAATGAAAACATGCCAGAAATTTGAAAATCAAAGAAAGGCTGGGAAGAGAGGGGTGATAGAGATCATGGAAACAGGGCATGGCAGTAAAAACATGTGACAGTATCACTACCCATGAGAATATTTGGGTATCCCCTCAAGTCCAACTAAAGTATTGCTGTTTGTAAATTGCTCTATTAATCTGTCTGTTCAGAAGACATTTCTATATGTTGTATTTCATGAAAAGTAATGCATTTAACTTGCTTGATCATGTTCAGGTAAGAAGTTTTGATCAAAATAACAATATTTGCTCATGTCATGGAAAGTGGAGAATTTCTTTTCATTTTATACATAGATTACTGTTCATTCTTTCAGGGGAAAAATATTTTAAATTTAAATTCATAGATTTCCTTCCTTGCTTTTACTCTCCTTATTTTTTCTTTTTGACTGAGTTGTTAAATATATTTCTATGCATTTGGAATACAAGTAGATGATTTTAATAATAAATTCTAGCAACACTGTGTATAAGTTGAGGGATCCTTTAACAAACATAAAATATAAATAATCTTTCTCCACCACTATCTTGCCTTGCATTTATTTTTTCAAAAGTAAGCAAACAAGTTCACTTTCATTTCCTGAAAGCCCTTTTGTCAGACATATGACTGTGGTTTTTGCAGTGTAGCACAATGTTCGATTGAATGTCAGAGGAAAATCACCCAGATCAAGTTAGAAGAGCTAGTTTGACAGACTAATGACATTAACAGCCCCTCCTGTTGGTTTGAGATACATAACTCAGCAGTCACTGGCACCAATCATCATATTTTGGCTACAGTGGGATACATATACTAGAATGAACCAAAATTAAAACAGCATAGCCCATGACGATTTAAGGATTGATAATGTATGCAAATCGTGATGGACAGCTAGCTAGATAGCTAGATAGATGTCTATAGAGATCTCTCACAGATTTGACATATTTAAAGCAGCTTAGAAAATATTTATATAAAGAACTATTTTAAAAACAATACTAAAATGAGCATCTTGCCAACCACTGAAGCACCACTTAAGGGATAATATTTGTTGTTCAGTTTAAAACTGCTTGTGGTCCTTTCTAAGTGACAGAGTAACATCTCTACAGTGTAATCTAGAAGATTCATCAACATATTTTTGGCTATTAATTGAAAATAAGTTGTCTTAAAAAGTATGGCTTCAGCTTGGGTGTTGTAAGACTATACCAGAGGCTATATGTAGCAGACTGAAATTTCTATGTAAAAATAAATATGAGAAAACAGTTCTTGTATATGTGTTGAAATAATTGATGATTGCATTCTAATTATGATTTTAAAAAAGAAAAGAAAGTCAGATGGGATAAACATATGTACTGTTGTTGTGTTCTAGTCTAAGTCTATTGTAATAATAGTGTAAAAGGCATATAATTTTTAAATTTCATTTTCTAAGGCTGCATCTCTCTGCCATGCTATACCAAGCAACATTTTCCTTCTTTTTTCCCAGCTCCTGCCGTTTATCAGGATTTTCTCTGTGCTTCTCAGTCATGCATGTGATCACTTTTTTTTCTGCCCTTGTTTAAATATCTAGTCTAAGATACCTCCTATTTAAAATTCATAGTATACAAATTCTACTTAATGTTTCTTTTACATGCTAGTAACTTTAGAGAAATTTGTATTTGCTGATAATATTGCACTGAAATGTTTCCTGTAGAGATTTAATAAGATGAGATGTGAATTTCTTGGGCACAAATGATAACCCAGTTTTCAATCTTATATAAGATGTTATCTAGTACTTTATTTATATTCATATGATACTTTTGCTAATACTTGCATATTTTTCTCAACTGTGCTTTCGTTATTGGGTAATAGTCAAGTTTTAGAATTCTAAATCTGTTCTACATGTCATACTTCTGCTGCAACCTCACTATATCATATATAAATCATAGAATAAAATGTTTAAAATATGTGTATAATTGTCCTCTTCACAGAGCTATGTATTCAAGACTATAGGAAATGAAAAACAATGAAACAGTGAACATTTTCCAAAATGAGTTTGATCAAAAGTATCTCTAAAGAACAAACAGCCTCGTATCAGCATTGTTTTCCAGCACAAACTACCACACCAAGAGTCCAGATGTGGAATTTAAAAAAACAAATGCAATTGTGTAATTTTGTTTAGAAAGATGAAAACTATATTTAAACTTAAAACCATATTTTTAACCACTTTTCTAAGCACATGAATTGGTCAGGAATCATGACTAAATCTTCCAGATTTCATTTTAAAAATCATGACTATAAAAAGAATACTCAAGAGATTGACATGTTTTGAGAGTATTTTATGTGGTCAAATATGTGGGTTTTGGTGATCCATTCCAGTATAACAAGCTAGAAGAATCTTTCAAATAATTATTTTTCAGTAATTGCTTGATGTACTCAGAATGAAATTACAGACCACCCAATAGGAGCAAACAATGAACAGCTAACAAAACTTCGTCAATACAGTTTCACAAAAGTAAGGGAACAAAAGTGAGAACGCGTAAATGTAATATTTGTTGTTTTATATATTCCAGATTCAGAACAATTTGTGGGCAGGAAATGCGAGTGGTGGTTCTGTGGTCACTTCATGCATGTTACCACGTGACACTTCCTCCTGTATGACACCTTACTCTCACTCGCCTCGGACAGATTCCAGTTACACAGGGTTTTCAAACCACCAGAACCAGTTCAGCCACGTGCCCCTCAACAATTTTTTCACTGACTCTCTTCTTACCGGGGCTACCAATGGACATGCATTTGAAACAAAGCCAGAGTTTGAAAGGAGGTCCTCCAGTATCGCAGTTCTTCGAATGAAAGCCAAGGAGCACACTGCCAATATTTCATGGGCCATGTAACATACAGTACTCTTTTCTTTTTCTCTTAATGGCAAAGTAAAACATTCTTATTTCTCATATTTAAAGGATACCACAATAAGCTGCTGTGTGTGGAATTGCTAAAGGTCAAGATATACAGTGAGACCAGCTTAAATGAATAGTTGTTATTATTTAACATTAAAATCTAAGAATGAACCTCTGAAAAGACTAAATAGGTTTACCATGCATCCGTCTCCACAAACTCTGTTTTAGTAGTAAGATTTTTTTCTATTGTACGAGTCAATGAAATATGATCATGCAGCTTCTGAAAAGAATAAATGTATTAAACAAATTCCTCTGTTATAGATTGATTTATGTTAGTTCTGTATAACAAGAAATCCCTTGTAAAATAATACCTGAAAAAGGAGGAAATGCACTGGGGAAAATGTCAAGATACCAAAGCTGTCAGGTAAATATTGAAGCAGGGTGTTTGGGGGAGTTAACGGCCATTTCTCCCTCTCCGGCTCCAAGACACAATGGGTATATCCTCTGTTGCTGAGAATTTATCTACAGGCCTTGAAGATTTTTTTACCTCTACATGTTTTGGTGAATTTCCACTCTGTGAAAAAAGGACTCTTCGGAAATGACCAGCATTTGCATGAAATATTCGGGCATCGTTTCCTGAAACCATGTGGCTAAAGGTGATAACTGAAATATCCTGGAGTGATTTAAAATACAGTCACAAGAACAGTTTGTATAAGTGCCATCTTTCTAATGAAAAAGCCAGCACGGACTCAGCAATTAATTATCACACACAAGAGAAAATGAAAGTTAACAAAACCCGCTGTTGCTTTTAAACTAAAATTGTCAATTAAACTGTACACACAAACATCTAATAAATACACTCAAAGAAATATTTTCAGTTAAAGGAGCAGCAGTTGGAATCTGTATTTATTTCATGAGTATGTGCAAGTGCACGTGTGTGTGTTTGTTTTTTGACATAGAAGCTCTAAGCAGTTTTTGCTACTGTGGTTTTGCACAGGGAATTAAAATGTCAGAAGGCTCTCTAAAATTTCTGGTGGAAAAGAAGAGAAGAAAAATACATTGCATCTGGAAAATTGCTAACCCCTTTGATTTACTTCTCCTCCCTTTCCCCTGTCACATTCCAGGCTTTTTCAGATGAGTGAAATGTCAACCTCCTTGAAAGACTCTTAAGTTCATAAAGGCAAAGTAAATTAATTGAAATGAAGATGGGTTCCATGGCTTGGATCAGAGCACGATCTACGCTTAGTACTCACTTAGAATCTTCCTTGTGGTTCCTACAACCTTTAGGGATATGCTTGGAAGCCCTGAAGGCTGAAGGGCAAGAATAAATGAATTTTTAAAATTAAATTTCAGAAAAAGTACTTAAATCCAGTAAGTGTCTGTTTCTAGTGGGAAAATATTTACAGCAGTTAGACATCTTCTGTAATAAAATTTTAAATCAAGCAGATGATGGAGATGAGTGATGTCCTAAACAAACATTCTTTGACTTCATAATAACTCTGTTCTTTATTACTTTTGTGTTCTCTCTTTTTCGTTTGGTTCCCAAGACAAACTTGTTCAACTTTGGCCCTGAGAATTATGCTTACATGCAGGAGCTTTTGTCAAAGGATTGTTTAGGCAGCTGTTAAATATCCTTCATGTTTTAGAAGAGCATGACTTCTTTTAATACACACATATATGTGGTCAGTAGGAATTTGTGAACTAAAACTTAGAACTAAAATGTGAGATTTTTTTTTTTTCAAAAATTTCCCCAATCAGTGGTGTCCATGTTCATTTTCTTCTGCTTTCATAATTGAAATTTTAGTGTCCCTTGCCTAATAACTTATATTTTTTAAATGAGACAAAACTCATTTTTGAATCAAGTTTGAATTTTACTTCCTTATTTTTTCCTTCTCTAAATTTTTTCCTCATTAATTCTAATAATTAGTTGGAGCTTCTGTAACTCAGTTCTTTTCAAGGTAAATAACATCTTTTTAATTGAAGTTCTACGTCTTCAATGCTTTGTATAAGTTTAATTCAATCAGCACTTTTTTTTTTTTTTTTTTTTTGACACCTACAGTGTGTGAAGTACTATTTGGGATAATAAACAAACTAATGGAACCATGGTTCTTGCCCTTGATGAGTTCACAGTCTTCCTGGACAGACACATGCCTAAAGTTTGCACCCTCAACCGTGCTTCACATTTTATGAAGGTAGTAAGAATTGCACGAATTTTCTTGTGTTAACATTCTGACCTTTGTTTTTATTGGCTGAAAATTTTATTACACATTTAAGTGACTAAAATATAACAAAAATGAACGTCTGATGTAGTAGGATAAGATAAAGCTAAAACAAAAAGTGCATAGATGCACTTCCTGAATTTTCTCTTGCTCTTTCTGAACTTAGGTTAACAAAGTATTATAAACTAGAATTCATAACACTCACAAAAATGTTGAATGTACGTACTCAAAGGAGAAACTAAGGAGCATTTCGTTTACTTTTATTTTGGTTCATTATTGACAGTATTGAAACTGGGTATTTTGGTTCATTAAGTAGTTGATCCACTTGGACATTTGTTCCTGTAACAATTTCATCCTCTATTTGCCCCTTCCACAGTTCTCTTGCACAGATGGTTTAATAGATGATTCTTATACTCTTTTTCTTCCTGAGTGAGTTGGTTAAGGTTTGGACCTTATGATAAGAAAGAAATTTAATGGAGTATTAGCTAAAGTATGCAGTTTCTTTCATAAACATAAAATTAAATTTCAGAAAATGGTTTGTGGAATTCTGAAAATATTTATTTATGGACATTAAATACTGATTATTTTCTTCTTATGTAACTTTTTATGAAAGCAGAGAAATAAAGCCACTGTAATCTTTGCCCTCAGTCCTGACAACATATCTTAAAAGAATAACAGAGTTACTTAACCTATATAACCTTGAGGAAACTCATGAAATTGTGCGTATAAATTACTGGAGTGTATTAGTTCCATCGTTTCCATTGGCTGTTGATTTTTTTACCTCCAAGGAAGGGGTGAGGAGCAGACCAATGCACTTAACACAGTTTTTACAAAGATGATATGCTATTGTTTCCTTTTAGTATCTTTACTTTTTCATCTCAAATTCTGGATGCTTATTTGACTTCCATGGTACAATTCATACATCACCTCCCTGTGTTTTATATAATGCTGTTTGATATATAATGTTGTAGTTTTAGTTTATCAGCAACTAAACAATGCCTTGGTGAGAAATAAGAAATGAAAAGATCAACTACAGTGTTTGCATAAGCTGTTTGAAATTTTCAAGTAATTTTCTAAACTTACCAGTGACCCTAACTTTTGTCTTTCAACATTTAAATCAAATAGTATTGTAAATGATGAGTGATCATGTTAGATATATATTTTTCATTAAAAAAAATGACCACTTTTGCTGCCAAATATTTTAGAAGAAATATGGAAATCATCTTATTTTTAAAATTCTACTTGGATTGACTTCTCTTTTCTCTTTTCAGAATATAAAGATGTATGTTTATTATTAAAACATAATTGCTAACTTTAAGCCATTTCTACTTTAAGAAATTAGTCATCTAAAATTCAAACAGACATTATTTCCTTATAGCTATTCATATTTTGCACTGAAGAAAGTATGACTTTTTGTGAGGGAATCTATTTAATAGAATGATATGTATTGAATAGTACTTTTGTTCTTAGCATATATTGCATATATTTTATACAAGCCAGGCAATAATGTCACTAATGATGCAAACGAAAACAAGATCATAAGTGAAATACCTAACAGTAGTAGGTAGAGTCAGCATTTATGGCACAGAACCTCAAAAACAGATTAAATGCGATATTGGTTTCACAGTGTATAGTAAATGCTAAAACGGGATTTTGTTTTATTTTAATAACTCTACTTTTTAAATAAACATACTGCCGTCATTTATCCTGGAAATATGTTGCAAAAATGGTGAGCAAGGCTTCAGGGCAGGATCTAGCTAATTCTTCAGTTTTACTGCATAAAATAGTAGAGGATTAACAGAAGATTTTTTCTTCTTAGTCTGAGAGTTGTATACCACTATGCATTTTTCTAAGTTCAAGGGACAAATAAATGACTCGAGTATTTCATCATGACACTATTTTATAGCGTGTCTGACTTTAGAAAAAGAGACACTGCATACTGAAGGTTTTCATGCATCTTCACATAATATATACTTGTAATATTTTTTTATCTATTTACCTTGACATACACTTTAAAGACTTAAGACAATAATTCAGAACAATTACCAGCATTGTCAAAACATAAATTTTCAGTAGAAGGCAAAAGGAGCCCCCTACAGGTTACTTACACAGTCCAGTTAGGGAAGATGAAAAGATTCAAATGCTCAAAATCTCTCCATATCGCTAGAGCAGAGTTCATAATGTAGGGAGAGTGGGTATAGGAGGGTGTATCTCTGGATAGAACTCAGAGGATACATAAACTGAGATAGAAAAATAATTAGATCTTTGTTTCCACTAACACCTAGAATGAAACATAGCATTTTATTTATGAATGGACAACAAATCTGAGTAGTTTTAGCAGTACCTGTGCTTTTGTCACCAATAGAAAGAACAGATATTTGCATATTACATTTATTAGAGTTATTAAAGAGATCTTGAAATAATTCAAGTTTATCACTTGATTAGGACAGTTTTCAAACTGCTTCAATAGTTTCAAACTACTTCAAAGTTAGGGTAAGTTTTAGCTCTGTTGCTGGATCTTGTTATCTGTCGATAAAGATTCACAGATACTACTACATCCTAAAATTAGTTTTGTAAATATCTGAACACCTGTATTTTAATATAATTAGTTTCCCTCTTAAGCCTATGTATTTTATTTATTTAACGACATCTACTAAGGAGTTCATAAGATCACTAAACTACCAGAGGGGTCTATGGCACAAAAGGGATTAAGAAACCCTTTTGATGCACCAGAGTCATTTCTCCAGATTAAATAATTTTTCACCCTAGAGGATGGTCCTATGTTGTGGAAGGAGTATAATAGTATAATAGAGTGCCTAATAATTTATCAGATTATTTATCTCTTACTAGCAGGATTGAAAGAGAATAGGACTTTTTAAGGCAGGCAGCCCCAGAGCATTCATTGTTGAATGAATGAATGAGGCATTTTAGTGAGGATCACTGAGGAACCAGGACACAGTAGATGGGCGCTAGGCATTGGGAAGAGGCAAGTGGTTTGGGCCGAATCATGGAAAGAGTTTGGCCTTAGGAATCCTAACTCCACCACCTTTTAGCTTTAAAGTTTTAGGAAGGTTATTCAACTTCTCTGAGCCTTAGTTTTCTGGATAATTGAAAAAGTTGTATAAAGCTTTGGATTAACAAGGCACTTTCACATTTATTTTCCCTGACTTTCACAATTTTGTGACAGTGGGTATTATTATCATCTCCATTTCACAGATAAGGAAATTTATGGTCAGAGAGTATAAGGAGCTTCTAAGTGCAACACCGCTCCTGCCTTCTTATTCTACATGCTTTCTTTAAAGCTATGAAAAAAAATAATTGAAATATGCATTTGAAAATACTTTATCGTAGTCTGTAAAGTACTTAATTGAAATACTTTTTTTACAGATTCTAATTTTTCCTCCTGTTGAGTTGATGTTAGATTTTTTCTTCCTTTTCTTCATTTTTTAATATTTAAATTCAGTTTTACTCAATTTATCAAACATTTATTGAGAACTCCCTTTGTGCTAAGACCTTAAAGAAACTACATGCTGGTTGGGGAGATGAAAGAGTGCAATAAATAATTAAAATATGGCATGGAAGTGGCTCAAGCAAAATACTGTTGGAAAACAGGTAACCAAGCAATTAATTCAGCCATTATAAATAGTCATAGAAAGCTGAAGAGAAGAGGTGGCATTTGAGCCAGACATTGAAAGATGAATAGGAACTTATAAGAGTATAGCATTTTATCTCTTTTTCTCTGAAAGATAACCCAAATGTGTCTTGAAAGACTATGTCCATGCTAATTAAAATATTTCCAATCCTTTTTATATACATCACACGACAACTTTTCTCTCATTTTAGATATTTCTTTTCCTTATTATTATTACTTTATTAACTGGATTGAAGCTCTCAGGTTCAGTGGAGAAACAGTTTGTTTTATTCAATAATGTTTTTCAAGTTTTTTACTCTCATTCAGTGAATATGTGCTGAGCTCATAGTATTACAATGTGCTATGCTAGCCATGGAGGTTATGAATAAATGCAACCATGACTTTTGTCTTCAAGGAATAGTCAGTTTAGTTGGTTGGATAATGTTTGCTGAAAGTTACCTAATATGAAAATACAGCAAACATATTTTAATATGATCTTATATAAATGTATAACAGAAAACAAGGAAAAATTGTAAGTGCAGCTTCAAAGTACGCATGCAGAAAGTTGATAGAAAAGTTCAATAAGAAGAAGGTTTCACCCTGGTGTACCCCTTGATCTCTGACCAAGAAAAAGACAGAAGATTCTGAGGTCATTACAGGAAAAATACTCCCTACTCCACGAAAGGGAAAAGAAAAAGAAGCAGCAGCTTGGTGTTGCTTTTGTGTCTTTAACTCTTTGTCTGCCTCAGTATGGTCAAAGTTTGTCTCATTTTATACAAAACTCTTGCCTAAATTTTATAAACAGAGGTTTAATGGACGAATTGCTCTCTCTTATCTAGATCTCTCCATTCCCAGCTGTGAAATTGATTGATGTTTTTAAAGCCCTAAGAAGCCTCCCCTTGTAGATATGTTTTCTGGTTCAAAGGAAAGAAAAAAAAAAGGCAGGAGAAATTATTCAGGGAAATATCTTCGAAAAAAATTTTAATGACCTAGGAAGAGAGCTATAAGCTAGATGTTATGAAGGGGGAAAACCCTGAAATCAGTCAATGTATTGAGTGAAAATACATGGCTAGAGAGAACTTACTAGGTTTATATAATTATATGGCTCAGATTAACGTTTGTAGCTGTGTGACATTTTTTTTTAGATTTAAATTTCTTCATGTAATATTTCCATTGGCTTTGGCTGGGATCACTAAGTGTCTGGCAGAACAGAATCAAGATTCTGATCCCAGATGTGTCACTGATGATCAGTGCCACCTCACCTCTCAGTTCTCAGAGTTCAGTTCAATTCAGCAAATATTTATTGAGTGCTTATGGCTGCCGACTTTTCGAAGTCAGAGAAAAATAATGAGATGTTAGTAAAATGTGACATGTCTCGGGCAAGGCACAGTTGCATATAGAAAGCCATTATCATCATTGGCATTTTAAACCAGAAGTTCAATTTAATTGCATCAATAACACCAATAGTATACATTGCTTCAATCTACAATAATTTCCACACTGGATTCTGATTTTTATCTGCAAGAATCACTGGATACAAACCACAGTCCCCAAGGCTTGACTTAGAAGTAAAATAACACCATCCCTGGTCTAGCATCAGTTATACATGTCCCTAATAGCTCAGCTGAGGGACAGCATTAGCCATTATATAAACTAATTGGGTTAATTCTGCTCTGGAATTTAGGCAAATAACGTAACCGAGATAAACAGAGGGTCACTTATGCGTCTACTTGTACACATTTATCTACACTTCTTATTTATACTACTAAATGCTTAAAACAACACTAGGCTATAAATTTGTCTTTTCTTTCTGATTCTCTTGGCAGAGTTTCTTACATGCTTAACTTTTAAAGAGTGGAGTTCGGTCTTCTCTCAAATAAATAAGAGAGCAGTGGAAGGAAAAAACTGCAGCTACAAAGTAGTTCTAACCCATTAAACGCAGATGGCTCACAGGGGGTTTAATCATCGGGAGCGAACACACATCATGCTGAAATATAGAGCTGTTTTCTATCACTTGTTACCATTTGAATGTCTGTCTCAGGAAAGTGAATTCCATATATCTTCCTGGCCATCAGTTGCCCTTTGAATACTCCTCTCTCTGATGTAGCTAGATTTCTCTTCAGAACTTACTGAGATGAATGAGCTCTGGCCACACGTAGAAGTGAAAGAAAACATTTCTTTCTCTGCCAGAACAGATGAGATTCATCATTAGGAGAATGGATTTGACCTTGTAAAGTGGACCAAAGCAATTTACAAACAAACCCCTTTGGGGGAAGATTGCCTTTATCCTCGTCCACTGACAGAAGCTTTTTTTTTTTTTCTTCTTCTTCTTTTTTGGATGTGCTCATAGCTGTGTCTCAAAGTCTGTTGAATCTGATCACCTGAAAAGAATCTAAAACGTGCAATAAGAAATCATCTCTAATTTAAGCCTTCCCATGCAAAGAGAATTTCATGGACACTTAAAAGAAATCATATGGATTTATCCTTGGCTATCATAAGTCAATTATCAATCATCAGTCAAATTGATCAGAGACCATTAAAGAAATCCATGAAACCAGTTTGATGGCAACGTATACAACAAAACTAGAGTTCAGCATTTAGAGCCTGTTATAAAAATGGTGAAAAACTCAATTTGGGGACAATTTATAATACCTAAGAAAAAGATTGATTGCACTTTGTATCTCTCCTCAACTCACTGTATCAGCTTGTTTAATCTACTTATCTCTTAATTCGTGATCTTTCTTCTATAGTTTCTTTCCCCCACTCCTTATCTATCCCTTCTTCTTTTATCTATTCTCCCCTTTCCTGGAGCCCATACCTAGCCAAAACCCATTCTTCAAGTCTAATGTCTTAGGTGACATTCAGGGAAAGAGCAGCTACCAATCCCTGGGATAACACAGCAACTGTAAGAAAGCAACTTCCTTACTTTCCCTCCGGTGCATGTTTGGCTGATGCTGTTAAGGTGAATGACATAATCTTGAGTAGACCCCGCTGATAAACCACATGGAAGCTGCCTGTCTACCATGGTGGACCTGCAATACTTTGGTCTTGCTATTCACTTGTCTTCCTGAATGAGTATATAACCCATTCAGCAATTAGACACTTAGATATGGATTAAAAGTTATTGCTTTATCCCACAAATAATATAATCAGTGGAAGACATTTGTAGAAAGCCATTCCTTCTAAAAATTCTGTGCATTTATTGTATTTATCTTATTTTTCATTTGGGAAACTCTACCTTTTGAAAAACAAAAAGCAGGTTAGGTGAAGGATATCAGGCTAGCAAAAGATCAGAGATCTCCATGCATTTTTAAAAGTTCAGAAACTTGAAAAAATTTATTATTGAGGAAAATATTAAATCCACTTATTATTATTATATTTTTACCAGTAGATGGCACTGCACAGGTGTAAGAGACGTCTACGAGAGAGGGTCATCAACCAAGCGGCTGGTGTGAAATGCCCTCCACTAGAATTCTCTCTCATTGTTAAAGTATTGTATCCAGGAATCCCAACAATTGTATGTGAGGCAAGAACAGAAATTCATTAACAGTCATTTTATTTACCAAACACTCAAACAGTGCTTATTACATGACAGATGAGCAAGTCTTCTTATTTCCGCTTTCTGATAAGAAAACTGAAGCACAGAGAGGTTCAGATTCTTTAATGTCACACAGCTACTTAAGTGGTAGGACTAGGATTTGGCCCAGGCATTTGATCTAGTCTGTGCTCTCTCTTCTTTGCTCCCTCTCAATACACTAACATGAATCACTCATTTTTCTAATCAACAGTTTGTAAGGAGCTGACTTGAAAATCTAAGGTATTGAAACTGACAGATTCCAATTAAAGAAACAGAGAAGTTTTCGGATCATGGGGGTAATGTTGAAGAAAGCAAAGGGGTCTTCAAGGGGGAGGGAATGTATGGGTCTGTTATGGAGGAAAATAGGGCAAGGTAACAGTAATAAGAAACACCAACAAAGAGGAACAGGTGCTATACGTACATAAAATTCACCAATTCACAACTTTGTTTAGAGTCAGGATGCTGCATATTTTTAAGATAAATACATTCTTAATATTGTTCAACTGTATTTTACATTCTAGCTGATGTAGAAAATACTTTAAAAACTTTAATAAGTGGATGACAAACTTGTTCGGTGCGTTGCAGCATCAACTCCAGTAATTCTCGCTTCCCCCTTCCTTCGGGCATCTACATCTCTAGTGATACCTCAGAGCTTCAGATTACCCAGAACTGTGCCATCGTGGAAGCCTGAAATGCCACCTTCCCATTCTCTGGCAGTACCGTACACCGTTCACAAATTTTAACTTACTTTCTTCAATGTGCCTGTTATCTGACTCCATCAAATCCTTCAGTCCCTCGGCCTCTGGATGTTTTCTCTGACACTCCCTTCCATATCTCCATTTTTCCTATCCAGCTTAAACTTCACAGCCCACTCTTTCACTACTCTTTGGCCAATACCTTCAAATGCCTGCTGTTTTCCTTTTATCACACCTGCCTCCACCTGGGCTAATCAACATCGCTTAAAAAAAAAAAAAATCAGAAATATGTGCAGATTAGCTCCACTAAAAGAATGTATATTAGCTCCACTAAAAATGTGGGCCTTCGGTCCCAAAGGGACCCTCCACACGCCTGAGCCAGTCACTCTTTCTTCCCATTTTCAACCATAAACATTTCGAAGCTTGTCCACTCTTCAAATCTTTTACCTTAATGGTCCCCCACCTCGCTGCACCTTCTCCATGAGGGGAAAAAAAAAAAATCCTGTGGGAACTCTGTCAATTTCTTGCCACTACAGTGACAAATATACCTGTATCCATAAGTGTTTTCCTTCTTCTGGCTTATTTTAGGGGAAGAGAGATTCTCTTGCTAATTCTAATCCTTGCTCTGTGTTGCATCCTTTTCCATCTTTTCAAGAGTTTTTACAGTATGTCCTGTCTGTTTAAGCTGCTTCTTTCTGCCATTTACCTAACCTCATGTGTTAAATATAATAATAATAATAATAATAAAAGTGGGAAAAAAATCTTCACACCCCTTCACTACTTCCAGGTTTGCCCCAAAACTTCCTGTGAAGGTGTATCTGCCCTCGTCTCTTTCACTTGCCATTTACTATTCAAACCTCCACAGCTGGGTTTTGATCTCTACCAATCCATGGAGAGTGCTGTGTTTTGTTCTATTGTTTTCATCTTCCAGTTCTTTTTTAATGCATTTACATTCTATACACATAACTTTAAAAAATGGGGCCATACCCTATTTAGTATCTTGTAACCTACTTTCTTCACTTAGCACCTCCTATCTCTTTGAAAACAGGATTTTGAAGGGCTGCTAAGTATTCTGCTATATTGACACAATATGTTTAATTGTTCATTTAATTAACACAATATGTTAATTTAAGTGATCCTTAAATTGTTAATATTTGTTTATAATATCCTTTTAGCTAAATGTTTTTGGACAACCTTAATTCTTTTTTTTTTTAATTGAAGTATAGTTGATTTGCAATATTGTGTTAGTTTCAGGTGTACAGCATAGTGTGGAAAGTACTTTTTCAAGATCACCAACCTAAATCCAGTGGTCAATTTGTTGATCAGTTCTGTTCTGGGTTGAATTGTGCCCTCGCCCCAAAAGTCCTAACCCTCAGTGCCTGTGAATATGACCTTATTTAGAAATAAGGTCTTTACAGATGTAATCCAGTTAAGATAAGGTCATACTGGGTTAGGATGGATCCTAATCCAATGACTGTTGTCCTTGTAAGAAGAGAAAAATGATATTCCCTTCCTGTCTGAATACAGACAGACAGGAAGATAATATAATGTGATGATGAAGGCAGAGATTGGAGGGGCACATCTATGAGCCAAGGAACACCAAGGATTGCTGACAGTCACCAAAAACTAGAAGAGTGTGTGGGGCAGATTCTCTCTCAGGGCCTCCAGAACTGCAGTGTCTAATAATACCTTGATTTCAGATCAGTAGATCCCAGTGGTTTTAAGCCACCCATTTTGTGGTACTTTGTTACAGCAGCCTGAGGAAACTCATACACATTCTCAGAGTCATCTGGCACGTCTGATTCTGACTCCCCTTTCCGCTCAAGGGAGTCTTCCATGTTGGCTTCTATGGCACCCCACTCATCTATTCATCCTCTTGCTCTCCCTATTCTCCCCAGTCTCCTCTTCCTCTGTGTCTAAATGGTGGTGATTCTGGGTGCTCTCCTCTGTCCTCTTCTTTCCTCACTCTCAATATTCTTTGCAGGTATTTTTACTGCAATAACTGCACCCTTGACCAAACTCCCGATCTTGCTTCTGAGGAGAGATGTATGTATAGGTATATGTATATATATATATGTATATATTCATATATATATATGAATTTATTTTTTAGAGAGCAGTTTTAGGTTCACAGAAAAATTGAAAAGAAAGTACAGAGAGTTCCTGTATACCCCGTCCTATTATTAACATCTTGCATTAGTGTGGTACATGTGTTAGAATTGATGAGCCCATTTAGACATACTGTTATTAACTAAAGTTCTTAGTTTACGTAGGGTTCACTCTTTGTGTTGTACATTCTATGAGTTCTGAAAAATGTATCCACCATTACAGTAGTATACAGAATAGTTTTGCTGCCCTAAAAATCCTTTGTATTCTGCCTATTCATCCCTCCCTCCACCTTAACCCCTGGCAATCACTGATCTTTTTACTTTCTCCATAGTTTTGCCTTTTCCAGAATATCATATAGGAAATCACACAGTATATAACCTTTTCAGATTGGCTTCTTTCACTTAGTTAAGTGCATCTGAGTTTCCTTCATGTCTTTTTGTGGTTTGATGGCTCATTTCTTTTTGACACTGACTAATATTCCATTGTATGGATAAATGTACCACAGTGTGTTTATCCATTAATCTATTAAAGGGCATCTTGAATACTTCTAAATTTTGGAATTATGAATAAAGTTGTTATAAGCCTTCATGTGGAGATTTTTGTGTGGTCATACATATTCACATTATTTGGGTAAATATCAAGGAGCCTGATTGCTGGATTGTATGGTAAGGGTATGTTTAGTTTTGTGAGAAATCACCAAACTGTCTTCCAAGATGACTGTACTACTTGCATTCCCACCAGCAATGAGTGAGAATTCCACATTTTCACAGCATTTGGTATTGTCAGAATTCTGGATTTGGCCATTATAATAGGTATATTATGGTATCTCACTTTTGTTTTAATTTGCAATTCACTGATAACGTTTGATGTTGAGCATCTTTTCGTATGCTTATTTGCCATCTGTATATCTTCTTTGATGAGGTGTCTATTCAGACCTTTTGCCCATTTAAAAAATCAGTTTGTTTTTAATTGTTCAGTTTTAAGAGTTTTTGTGTATTTCAGATACAAGTTCTTTATCAGATATGTTTTTTGTGAAGCTTTTTTCCCCTCATTCTATGGCATATCTTTTCATTCTCTTGATGGTGTGTTTCACAGAGCAGAAATGTTTAATTTTAATGAAGTCCAACTTGTCAATTTTTTCTTTCATGAATCATGTGTTTTGGGTTGTGTCTAAAATGTCATCACCAAACCAAAGGTCACCTAGATTTTCTCTTGTATTATCTCCTAGGAGTTTTACAGTTTTGTCTTTCACCTTTGGATCTTTGGTCCATTTTCCGTTAATTTTCATAAAGAGTGTAAGGTCTATGTGTAGATTCACTTTTTTGCATGTTGCTGTCCACTTGTTCCAGCACCATTGTTGAAAAGACTGTCCTTTCTCTCTTGAATCACCTTTGCTCCATTGTCAAAGATCAATTGAATATATTTGTGCGACTCTATTTCTGGGCTACTTCTGATTTTCATCCTCTCTAATTCTAACTTCCTAAAGGGAACCCTAAATGGCATTCTTTACTCCTCTCTCTTTCCTCTCATAGCCAGTCATGGCTGAGTAGTCACCAAGTCCTGTGCAAAGCACTTCACATGTATTATTTAATGTAATACTACAATAATCCTATGTTATTATTAGGCTTATATTAATAGTAAAAACCTGAGCTCAGAGGGGACTCTATATAAATAGACTGAAACACCTTTATTCTTAACCCCTGTGGTATATTACCACACACAGCTCACAGGCAGCAAAGCAGTTTGACTTCAGAATATGAACTCCCAACCATGACACTAATTTCTAAATATATTTTGAAGTCATTAATATCTCTTCTCATTGTCACCATATTAATTCAAGCACCATCATCTTTCAGTAAGTTTACTAACAGCACTCTCTTAATGGCTTTCGTGCATCCAGTCTGGCCCTATTCCAGACTGCTATTTCTAAAGCACAAATCTGATAACGCTAAACATAAAACCATCTCATGGCTCCCCATCACCTCTAAAGAAAGCAGACACTCCAAAATATGTTTATAACTCCCCTGCTCCATCCAAATCCTTAAGTCTGCCGTACTGACCTGTACTTCTCTGCAGGCACTGTGCCCATACTTAAATCTGCATCTTTGTACATATGGGTCCATTTACTAATGTTGGTCTTTTCTGTTTCTCCATTTGACTCTTTCTTCAGATTGCAACTTAAATATCATGTCCTAGTCAGAGTTGTCAGATTTAGCAAATAAAAACACAGGATACCCAGTTACAAATATTGCACGGAACATACTTATATTAAGGAATTATTCATTGTTTATCAGAAATTCAAGTGTAACTGGGCACCCTCTATTTTTTCTGACAACCCTACATCCTAAGGAAACCTTCTCTGAAACTGCATCCCTAGGATTGGGCTAAGCGCCCTCTGATCTGCTCCCATGGCCTCCTATGCTCATTGCATCACAATATCCACTTCTATCTATTATTCATGTAATCCATCCATCTCACCCACCGTCTTTAAGGACAGAGAGTGTCTTTTCCAACAGCATGTCTCCAGCGTCTAGACATCCAATGCTTCGTGCACAACAAATGTTTATTAAATATTTTTATGACTGGATTCAACACCTTCAATTCTAACACTTTGCCATTGTAGGTTGCTATTAGTTGAACTATTAAGATATATTTTATACGTATTTTTGATGTGTTTAGTAGAAATTGCTTTTTGTATTTAACTTTGACAGTCTCGATTTAGAATTTTGTGGAACTATGTAAATTATCTTCAGTTAACTCCTGGCCAGCCTCAGCTCCTCTAACCGCAAAGACAGAGGTATGCAAAGTTCAGTGGTAGGCTGTTAAGTGTGTAGCTTATCTAGATAGTAGCAAGATTGGACTTTCTTTCCTTTCCAGTGGCTGGAAGTGACAGCTCAGATGCCAAATACTGTTCACTTACCCAATCTAAGAGAAAAAAAAATTTTTTCTATATTAGTCATTAATATTTTTTGTCCATAATATGTCTTAAGGAACACTAATTCCTCAGATTGATAATAGGTGTTGTTCATATGAAAACACATTATAAGTTCATCAGGTAGGCAAAACAAGTTTGAACAGATTTCTGTCCTCTAGGAATTTTCAGAACTTTAACATGTTCATGTACATAGTGAATCTCTAGGAGGTGATGTATAATATATAGAGTTGTTCTAGTCTAATTAATCACAGAATTTTTTTGTTAGTTAACACCTGATTTAGGAAATACGAATGTAGATTTTGATACTCTCCTCAGGGTAAGTGAGTATATTGACTAGATTTTTATTGTTAAACACAGGTTTTTTGGAATGCCTGACTCAAAGATGTGATCACAAAACTTATCAAATAGACCTAGCTTTATTGGGTCATGTTCATCTGTTTTGAAGTAGAGTGCCAAAAAGTTTTCAAAATAAATGTCTTTGGGATTTAGTGTATATAAAATAAAGTTTGTATTTGACACAGAAATTGGTAAGCCCATAAGGAGGTATGTAAAATCCTAAAGCAGTTATATATAATTTGGATGGCCGAATATTTAGTATTATTGGATTTAAAACAGGAACTTCAAAGGTAAAATATAATTCTCACTAATGAAAAGCACATGTGATATGGCTGAAACCCCCATAGGCAACAGTCAGTCAGGGCAGGCCTGGTGTGTGATCAGAGTACCGGGCTGGCCCCATGAGCTGCAGTTTGAGGGTCCTGAGCCACAGATCTGCCTTCCAAATCATACTTCCCTCCATCATTTGAATGAGGTTGAGTGTCACCAGAGAGTTAACATATAACGTGTTGCATCTGAAAGGTGGCACATCACCTATTAACCTAGAGGTGAGGATGCATTTGTTTCTATTACTGTCAAATGCTGTAGCTCTAATATTTTATAATTTCCATTTATTCAACCACACATGTCAAGTACTGTGCCAGTTGCTTTTCATGATGATAGTGACAATAGCTCGTCTTTTTGAGCACTTTGCGCACTACACACAGTGCGAAGTTTTCTACTTGCATTTAATGATTTCAACAACCCCTTGAAGTCAATCTCACCATTTATATCCACTTTACAGATGATGACAACTTAAGAGACTTACTCAAGAGACGTAGTATGTAGCTGAAAAGTGCTTTGAAATGATCTCTATCTGACCTGTGAGCCTGCAATCTTACCCACTATGCCATGATAATGCCACAGTTTGGATAGATCTCAGAACACTGATGTAAGTATTCTTATTACCTCTTAATGTGGAAGAAGCCGAGGCTGAGAAAATATATGTACTTTGCTCAGGGTCTTGAGGGAATAGGTACATGGGTTTCATTGTGGGAAAATAAAGGTATAAATTGTGTGACACTACCAAAATAGGAGCATCAAATGTGAGGTCCTGGGCAATAAGAACAAACATACAGTTTTGGACTATGTGAAGAGGAGGTGAGGAAAAGGAGGACCAAAAATGAAGTAGGATGAACTCCAAAGAGCAAATTGGTCTTCCTACTAATTCTGTTTCAGACTTTAAGGAAAACTCTGGCTGTTTAAAGTGGATTGGTGTTTCCTATCTAATTTATAAACTGTATAAAATAGGTTTGAATGTAATATGATGTTTTTGACTGCTCAAAGCATTAGGAAATAGACCACTTGAGGTCAGGGTAACACCAAGAAGGATTTCCCAGCACTAAAATGAACCACATTGCAAACTCTTTCTAAGTGCTTAGCAATGTCCTGAAACGGCTCCATTTATGTGAGGCTTGAGAAACGAAAGGGGCCTCTTGTGAACTTTTCAACCACAGAGAGGTGTGTGCTTTAAGAAAATATACTCAGAGTGATAGAACAAGTGTTAAATATGAGTTGGTGAGTCTCCTTACTTAAAAACAATTGTGAATAAAAGACATTCTTCCTGCTGAAAGTCAAAATAGTTCAATCTTCAAAAATTGTTTCTGAAAGCCATAATAATTAAATATTATATGCTTAATGTTCTTTATATTCCATAATTGGTTTTTAATTTTTTTCTATATATTTTTTCATATATGTGATAGCCCATTAAAGATCTCATGATTCTTACATCTTATTGAATGACTGGGGACTAATAGAGATTGATGTTAATAAAAATGGACACTTAGTGGTATCAGACACTCTGCAAAGAGGCTTTGGAATATAGAAACTAAGAATTTGTCATGGTGGTTGTTTGATTTCAAACAACATCCCCTTTCAGGCAGACTTCCCCTGGAGAAAATGTTGGTTTTAGCTCTTATAGCCCAAATGGGAGTGAGATTATTAAAAATGGTTGATATATTACAAAGGTTAGTATAGCCATCTAGTATCCCACTAAGCACCTCATCAACAATTTTCAGAATCAGTCTGTGAGGCAGCTACTATTATTATTCCCAATTCATAGATGAAGAAACCGAGGTTTAGAGAGTAAGTAATTTATCCAAAGTAAAACAGCTAGTCAGTGGTAGAGCCAGGATACAAACTCTGGCAACCAGACTGCACAACCAACGCTTGTAACCATTATAGTATATATGGTCTTCCATGGAAAGAGCATTGTTGGGGAACCAGTTCTGACACAGCTCTGACTTTAATTTGTGTGTCTTGGATTCCTACCATCTGTAAAATGAGGCCAATCTAGCTGACTCCTGAGATCCACTGAAGGTCTGATGTTCTATGATTCTAAATTGTTATAGCAAAACTTTAGAGAAGTGACTACTTGTGCAATGTCCAAAATGGATTATATTATACATGGAAAATCTAGAGAGGATGAAGAGTGATTTATGAAAGAAGAAGTTAAAAATCATACATATTAATAACTTACGAAGTACAGTGAACTCATTTAGTGTTCCCTGTACACATGAAAAAATTACTTTTACAGATGCCTTTGGCAACTGCATACCTAGCCTGTGGAACTTAAATCTGGAAAACATTCATTTTGGGGGGTTTTGTTTTATGTATTTGAATTCATACAGCTAATATAGAGTGCCCTTTTTCTTAGATATATTCATAATTAATGGTAAATTAGAAAAATTTTGCCAAGGAGCCTTTAACCATCTATTTCCAAAATATGTTTGTCTGACTTTCTTGGGTATGACCAAAGAACTTCAGTCTTTGTTTGGATTCTCAAGTGAACTTTTCCTCTTTGTAACTCCATCTTCCATTTTTATTAACCAGTCAAGCATGTTTTACTTTACACTGTGATAAGGGGATCAGAAACAGCTTCCCCACATGTAAGGCGATCTTAATCAACTGCAAGGAATACATGAGTGGCATAGTGTGGAAGCTTCCTGCCTCAAGGAGGACGAGATCTCCTTTGGATTATTACTTTTGATTCCATTGACAGAGGGAGAAAATTAGGTAACCTTGCAAACGAGGTACTTTTGACTGTGAGCCATTTTGAAAGGACATAAGGTGAATTGTCACCCCCCCCTTGACCTTCCACTAACCTTTCACTTTTAATATATGTTTTGAAGTGCCAGCCATGTTGATTTCCATGCCTGTTTGGTTACAAGTTTCAGAGAAACCTACTGCCCCCAAGTCTTTAATCATTTTTTGAACTTTGAATATAAGCATTTAAGATGCTCTTAGAGCCCATAGAAGACTGGCTAACTGGCCCTGACTGCACACGCTCCCCCCCAAGTTGCATTACAGAGCCCCTCATTCAGACACCTTACTATGAGGTCTCATTACCCAGGATGCAGAATGAGCCGTGTAAGCTCACTGTGCATATAGTGGTGAAGTGGTGATTGAATCCTGGAATCTACTGGACATCCTGAATTCCTGTTTTTTGCACAACCACAGGAAGGCCCACTTGTTTCTGGGGCATTTTCCAGCTTATGCTGTGAATCAAGCTATTGTGTGCCGATATTTCTTCTTTCAATGCCATGAGATATGAAAGAGTAAATGTACAGTTAATGTGAGAGGAGACTGACATAGCAAACATGAAAGCAAAGTATCAAGGGTTGATTTCTGGCAAAGGCTCTTTCACTGCGGAGTAATCAAAAAGTGTAAAAGTGCAATTAATCATAAGCGCACATAGAATATGGCCCTCAAAAGAAGAGAAGAACAGTGTTAGACGAACTGGATTCTCTCACTTTGGCTTCTGTAAAACAACTTTAACTCTTTCTTCTATTGTCTTTGCTACCAATGCTGCCGCCTCTGAAAAACCTACCACATTTTTTTTTTTTTTTAAAAAGAAATAAGGTCACATGAATGGAATGAAAATCAAGCCTCGCTAATGTCCAGGGCAGGGGCTGGCAGCCTTCCAGAAATGCTTTTCCAAAATACTGGTTTCAGGTTTTCATTGTTGAGGGGGAAGGGAGAGAGGGAATTTTGGGACGTTGAGAACCTCTGGGGATTATCACTGGCTCAGACACCTCATTACACAGCTTTCGAGGGCAAGCAACAGGAGAGCGCTGGAGGCCAGGGAGATCCTGGAGAAGAACTTCTTGAAAGTTGGAGTGTACAAAGAAAAAAAAAAAGGAAGGAAAGAAAAGAAGGTCTTTCATTTTGTGATATTAATGGTGTGAGCTGCCACCAAAAATGATCTTCTGTGCAAAAATATTCCTAAGGAAATAATCAGTATATCATGTTAATTAAATAAGGTGATAGGATTTACTGATGGGCAGCAATACATTACACCATGAACAGCACATAGGAAGTGCTCAACAAAATTTTGTTGAATTAATTTAAGATCATGTATGGACAATCTGAACATATACTTTGTGTCAAGCCGTGTGCTAAGTATCATGGAGGATACAGGAATGCATCCTTAGACATAAATCCTGCCCTCCGGGGTTTATAGTTTAACTATGATCATAAACAAGTTTAAATGTTAGTCTTATGTGATGCAGTTGCATTAAATTGACCTTGAGTGAATGAAAAAAATGCCACTTTAGAAGTATTTTAATATTGGACTTTCAATTGACAGGGATAAACTTTAGCGCTTTAAAGAACTCATGTAGCTCCTAAGAAACTAAAGTTTCATTATTAAGTATCCCAGTACCTTGTAGAAGAATCCTCTCAAATAAAGATCCTGTTCCCTTTACTATATAGCGGCTATTTAAAAATAGATCTCAATGTGACGTGTGTGCTTATGTACATGAATGTGTGTGTTTGTGTGTGTGATTGTTCATGTGCAGGTTAAAAACAAATGAAAGGAAAGTAAGAGAGAAAGAAAGATGCTCTAAGGCCATGCTGAACCTATCTTTCATGAGTTAATGACTAACATTAGTTTGAAGAAAAAGCCGTTCCTAAATATTCCACATAAAACAAGATAAAAAGCAAAAATTTTCCACATTGGAATAAAAATGTAATCTATTCCCTGTGTCTACCTGGCTTACTGCATTTCTGCCTCTAGTCGTATCTGTCATGATCCAGAGCCCATCTCTAAACTGCAATCGAGTGTAAGACTCACATCTTATCAAGTCACTTCTCTGCTTCAGACTCTTCAGTGTCTTCAAGTGCTTTAGGTTAAAGTCACAATCCTGTAACATGGTGGACAAGGGATTCTGTGATCCAGTGTCTGCTAACATCTCTAGCCCATGGCCAATTGTTGTTCAATTCCTGGATGCACTGTATGCTCTTTTTGATCTTTAGGGTTTGGGTTTTTTAACAACTAGATGTAAATTTATTAAAAGGGCTGATTTAAGCATCTGCAATGGTGACTTCAACCTTGACTCCTGACTCAGTAGTGATGGAAGTAATCTGCTTGACAATCTCAGAAGGACAGTGTAAGTCAATGAATCGCTTGTAGATCTTGATCTGAAAAAGATCCTAAGTCTTAGAACCTTCACCACAAGGAGGTTTCTTTGTAGTTATTCTCAGAGTCTTGGTGGGCATCCAAACTGGTCCTTTCCCTTTGAGATTCTTTTCTATTAACTTTGCCTGGAAAAAATGTTCTCTTTCTTTTTTATCTAGTTACCTTCCCACCTTTTGAGTTCTAACTTAAAAGTCATTTATATCAGGAGGTCTTTCCTGACCATTTGCTGACATTGACCTAAGTGGTTCTGTTCAAAGTCGCCCTGCACCTCCTATTTCCCTGGTTATGGCAATCATCGTACTTTGTTATAGCTGTTTCTGTGTCTAACTCCTCATTGCACTGTCACTTTCCATGAATATAGGGATGATGTCCTTTTTGTTCACAGAATCTGGAACATAGCAGAAATGCAATATTTATAGAATTCATTAGTTCATTCAAGAAATATTTATTCACTGATGCTAGACACTGTTGTAGGTGCTTGGTATATAGCAGTGAATAAAACAAACAATTCTTTGTCCCCATGGAGATTATATTCTAAAGGAATGAGTGAAAACATGGTATGTTACAAATAAGTGCTCAGTTAAAAAAACAAAGAGGAAAGAGGAGGTAGGGAAACACTAGAGTGGAAGAGGAATATGTATAATTGACATAGTCAGGGGGCATGTCCTGGAGAAGGTGACTCGAAGGAGCTGCAGGAGGGGCCAAGGGGACATAGGGAGGAAGGGCACTGACACAGAGGAGATAACTGCAGGGTCCCAAGGCAGGATTCTCCCCATTGTGTGAGGGAGAACATGATACAAGGGACCAGTCACTAAGGTACCTGTGGGCTACTGTAAGAACTTGATATTTTTTTTTACTTTTTATTTTGTAATAATAGATTGATAGAGAGTTGCAAAGATAGTACATAGAATTCTTCTACACCCTTGACCAGCTTTCTGTAATGTTAACATCTGTCGTACCATCGTACATTTACCAAAATGAATCCATTACCATTGGTACTATATTATTAACTAAACTCAGATTCAGTAGTTTTTCTACAGACGCTCCCCCCCCCTTTTTTTTGGCTCCAGTTCCCCGCCAGGATACTCCATGACAGTTAATCATCACGTTTCTTTTGTCTTCTCTTGTCTGTAACAGTCTTTCAGTTTTCCTTTGTTTTTTTATGTTCTTAAAGTTTTTGAAGAGTACTAGTCAAGTATTTTGTAGAGGATACCTCAATTTGGGTTCACCTATTTTTTTTACTTATGATTAGGGTGGGGTTATGAGGTTTTGGAAAGAATACCTTCAGAAGTGAAGTGCTACTCTCATCATATTATATCAGGGGTACATGATATCAACATGGATCACCACTGGTGACCTTAGTCTTGATCACTTGCTTAAGGTAGTGTTTGACACTACCTATTTTCTCCGCTGCAAATTTACTATTTTTTTCCCATTCCATACTCTGTTTGGGAGGGGAATTAAACTCCACCTCCTGGAGGGAAGAGGATCAAAGGATTTGTGGACATATGTTAAAACCACCACAGAAACTAATAAGTATTGGGGGGAGGTACTTTGAGGATACACAAATATCCTGTTTTTCCTTAAAGTTTCGCCTGCTAATTACAGTGTTCATTCATGGATCTTGCCTGCAGTCATTATTACTGTGGTGTTCTAATGGTGACTTTCTGTTTTCTTCATTTCTTCTACATTTATTGTTTGGAATTCTTCCATAAAGAGGTTTAACCGTATATGTATATTTAAACTATATTTATCTTTTCATGGTAAATGATAATTCCATTTCTAGTTTTTTAAGGGAAAATGAGATTTGCACATTTTAAAGGGACCTAAAAGGTAACAAAAGCAATTTGTATTCCACATCTGAAATGCTCAGGTGGGAGTTACGTGTGCCGACATCAGCTCTACCAGGTCTGAAGCAAGAAGAGAACAGTGTTCCTTATGAATTAGCATGTATCTATTGAATACCATCAAAAGTGACATAAATATCGTCTTTTGAAGAGTGCTCCAAAAGCTGGAAAGCTTTATATTTTACCTGATTACAGAGTCGATTAGCTTATGAAGTAGCAAATAGTCCTTGAAAATAATGACATGTGTTCTAATTTAATGATTATCGTATCAAATGCATGTTTACATCAAAATACCAAAAAAAAGTTTCTGCAGCTCAGTTATGGACATAGGTAGAATGCTCTAGGTAGGGTACTGTGCTGAACAAAGAGGAGTAATAAAGAAATTTTATGGAACTGAAATAGGCTTGGCAAATACTATTCACTAGCCTGTTAACATGACAGTTATCTTTCATTGTTTATCATCATAAGGCAAAAGGAAACAAACACGATGAAATAGCTTCCTTCAAATTCTTTTATTAAATATCTTTGCCTGGTTCCTTTTTATTCAAGATATATATGTGCATTTTCAGTGGATAATTGTAACAGGAATTTTAGAATGCTTAAAACATAGAACCTGTGTCCCTACAGGCTTACTAGACAAGGATAAATAAACCAAAACATTTTCTGGATACACACAATCAAAGAAAACATTTTAGTGTGAGCCCTGTTGTCTGTGGGCATAAGTTTGCCTGTCCTTTCCCCCTCCTCTCCCCCCACACACAGCACTTAACAGATGTTTCACCTTCATCTTTCTTCAATAATTCCTGTTTCTGTGTTGATCGTTCCCCTTTTTTTTTTCTCCCTCCCTCTTCTTCCTTCTTTCCCTCCTTCCTCCCTCCCTCCCTCCCTTCCTTCCTTCCTTCCTTCCATGTTGCCAAATCTTGCTTTTCTTTTAGCCTTTGACCCTCTATCTCTCTACCCCTAACTCTGTATAATTCCTCTCTGTATTTCCTTAGCACTAATAATTCTACTTTTCCTTTTACCTTTCTATTCTCTTTTTCAGAGTCATTACAGGGTAAAGAGAACAATCTGCTCCTTAAAAGCATTAACATAGTCGTTTCTATCACTTATGTGTCTCTCTTGTGCAATGTATACAGATATGCACACTGGTCCTTTACGCACACAAACACGGGGTACTGTTTTGTCTGTACCTGTCACGTCAGTCATAGAGTACAGCCTTCTCTTTTTCTCCTGACCTGACTGATTAAGTCAGTCAAAACATCAAACTGGTTTATATGACTAGACAGCATCACTCTGTGTCTTGTTTGTTATGACATGTCATGTTTCCCTGACATTTTTGTAAATTTCAAGTTATGACATTTTCTTTGAAATCAGCTGCTACTGTTTCTTAAAAACCGTATCTGTGGAGTCTCCAGCTTTTCAGCCCCCCAGTTGGAACTCATCACTCTCTCCTGAATGCTCCCACTACACTTTGATCATACCTCCATTACTTCATGTGTTATAGTTAGCCAAAGAGGCAATTGTTTCCTTTGCTAGATTATACATTCTACAGAGAGTATTTTTTTTATACTTTTAGTATTTCATAGAGTTCTTTTTATTTAGTAGGTGCCTAGGGACATATTCTATAAACAGGTGAATGCTTGCATTCTAATTTTCAAAATTAAAATTTTGAGTTAAGAGTAACCAAAAAAAAAAAAAAAAAAAAGATCACAAACAAACGGCAGCAAGATACATGATACCTGATTTCAAAGGAGAATGTCACGTCACCACTATATTAACAATTAGTTCTTATGTTAAATGATACTTAGCAAAAATTGAGGATAGTTCATCTTTGCCTATTCCCCTCCCTGACTTTATAGATCTATGGAAAAAAATTAAATATAGAAGAATTCTTGTGCTTATTTATGGAAAGGTTTTTTGTTTGTTTGTTTGTTTTGCTTTCTTCATTGAATTAAATGCAATGTACATTTTTCATAGGCCGACAAGCTTTGAAGATTTTACTTAGGTTTAAGTTTATGTAACTTTTAATTGGTTACATGTGCTCTGTGGATGTCTATGTATATGAATGTGTACACAATATACCTACAAATATATATGTAAAAAATGATACAAATCCTCCTTATCTGTTTATAAGCTTCTGCTTTACCACTTCTAAAATGTACTAAATCCATCTAAGTACTATAGTACATTGACAAGTTAAAAACCATCTAAAAGTGTATTGATGTCTCTGTCTCTCTATCATAGATACACATTTGCAGGCAGAGTAAAGAACAGAACAAAAAGGAAGAAGAGAAAAAGAGGAAAGAAATATGTATGTGAGTGGATGCATTTATGGGGTAGCATATTTATGTTTGTGCCTTTGGTGGGGGATCTATGAACACTGGAATATATGAACAATTACATCCATATCTTTATATCTCATTCTCTACATTTCCAAATCTATATCAACTGGAGGTTAAAAATATTTTGCTTATGTATATATTCTAATTTTTATGCATATTTTGTTACTCAAAGTAACAATTATTAAAAATTAGAATGCTAATAATAATGAGTAGCAATTACATAGATAATGCAAAGTTTAAGTTTTTGTATTACAAGTGTGGGTATTTAACTAAAATGTAAATACAAGGAGTTTTTTCCATTTCTAGGGAATTTTTAAAATTATAATGCTTTTGCTCTCTAAAATGCAGAGTAAAATATCAAATTGGGATAGCTATTTGATTAATTTGACCAACTCAGGTTTTTATTCTTAGGATAGATTGTGCAATATGCCTGTGTAACTTAAAGTGAAGAAATAGCTAAAAAACTTTAAAATTTTTGTTATATGAAACATGTATTCAGTGTAATTATTATTTTTCAGTAACCTGATTTCATATTACATGTGAAAACAACAACCTTGTATGTGATTTGCAAAGCATAAAGAAACAAACATTTTCCCCCAAACAGGATACAAAACGTTAAAGGTAATGTAGATTATTTGGTAAAACAGCTTATTCAAGAAGCAATCCTCATCTTTCTTTATTATTCTAATTCTGAATCTTTCCTCTTGTCAGTAGTTCCATGTTGTATTTGCTTATAAAGAACATTGATTAAATCTCTAGTGTAATCTGGCTAAGTTAAAAAGTTGTGATTCCTCAATACATATAATCACACAGCAAAATATTTGTTTCTGTGCCTATGGAAGCATAAATGATTTATTAATAATATAAATATGGACATTTCAGTTTCAGTAAATTAACTAGAAGTTGTCAGCCTTGAGTGTAGTATAAGGAAAGCTTTTGTTGAACAGCACATAGTAGAATGTCTATTTAAGCTGGAATATTTAGCTATTAGCCTGAAACAGATTCATTGCCATAATTTTTATTCTGATAGCATTTAAAGCATGTGAAATAGTAGATGTCATGGAAATAAATAATTGCATACTTGTTTTCTGGGATTTTATTTTAAGACTTGAGAAGGAAATCTTAGTCTTAGCTTCATATAGATGAATGTATTTCTTTTAGCCTTTTTCAAAACAAAGACTAATTTTTAAAAAGTTTAGGCAAATAAGTAAGTCTTTGATAATAATTGGGCAATAAACAAGGTTACTAACCAGTCTTTTTTACTGAATTCAATAATCTTCAAAACTTGTTGTATGTCGGAATAGGGCTGGATTTAATTATAAGAAAAAAAATTGTCCACAAGCCATGTCCTGTAATATTTATGAATTAACCATCTGTCAGCTTTTCTGAGTCTAATTTTTTCAGTCTAATTGTTCACTGTAGACTCACTGTTTCTTCTTCATGACGATTTACATACATAAATACACACACACAAACACACATGTATTTATTTTATTGTAGGGGCTGAAGACGGAGGGGAAATTCAAATCCTTATTTCAACTTGTTAGTATTTCTGGTAAGAAAAAGGGCACTGAGGAAGAGAATGAAACTATACATTCACTAAAGTTCAGGCTTAGGGATTTAAAAAAAATTATCTTCTTTAAAAATTGACCTGATAGCTCCCCTACCCCCGCTCCAATTTAGGATTTAAGGCCATAATGAACACACAGATATGTGCAGTTTTTATCTGTGTGAATGACACCTGTATCGTTCTAGCACTTTGATTCTCAGAACTGTCTCATGGTCTTCATTGAGCTTCTCCATTCTATACTCTCTTCCTCCACCACCCATCCTCCTTTTTCTTTTAGAAAGGGAAATCGGAAAACAATGATTTAAATAAAATGGGAGAGGTACAGAGTATAAAAGGGAAAAGTGACCAGAAAGGACTAGAGAGAGACAGAATTGCCTTAGGACACTGAATGATAAGACAGATGTGTAGGGCAAGATGTGCTACATATTTTTGTTTCATTTCCTCTGTCATCTTTTTCCCTCTTTAAGATCACTTGAGTATATATTAGGTATGAAGTATAGGAAGAAACACAGATTGTTTCAAAGCACACATCTAGTTCAGAAATGTATCCATGAGGAATGAATTCAATATTCATAACATTATTTTAAAAAATCTATATTGAAGAATGTGACACAGCTTTTATATAATCATCTAATCAATTATAATTTTCAGATGATTAATTTTTTGTTTCTTTTAGAGTCCCAATTGTGAATATAGAGTGATGTGTTTTAATTGCTGTGGTTAGTACATTGATAGTATTTAGTTTACGGCTTTCCACTATACCGTATAAATATACAACAATCTCTAAAGGCAGTGTGTTCTAAAAATGTCTTCATAATTCAGTTAACTGGAACTTAATAGACCTTTTTATTTTTTCCTCCAATAGTAAACAATGTTAAAAATGGTGGTTAAGATCTCAGGATAGTTCACAAAGACACATTTAGACGTTTAGCCTGACTCTGCAGCCCAGCTTGTTCTTGCACGCGTGTAAGAAACATTCCCCAAGAAAAAAAAGATGTGCCTGACTTCCCAATCCCCCCAGCAGAGGTGAGGCAGTTAAATTCTACCTGCATCTATAAGGTGTCTTCCTTTCCTTTCTCCCTTCTTCTCTCTCCACACTTCATCTTTAACCCTCCTCCCCCTTCCAAGATCACAATTGTCGGACAACGACCAGCACACGAAGAGTGCCTTCTCAGCCATAGAGGGGAGTCAGTTTATGTGTGTCCACTTGCCTTAGGCAGTGAGCACCCGACCAGAGTACCAGGGTGGAAGAGAACTGAATGATTGCCTTGTTCTACAAATGACAGATTTTATTTCATGATGGGGATTTTCATTTTTCTTTGGATTTTCTCAGACAGCTCATTGTCATTGTGTGTGCTATACCAAATCAAAAAGTATTTTGATTGTTCTGGCTACACAGATCAGTACATTTTATCACACGTTTCTAACAACTTTGAACATGCTGCTGAACTTCTGAGGAATATACATACTGCATCTACTTATGGTTTTGCACATTGACGGAGGACTGGATGATAAACAACCGTTTTCAGATTTTTCTAAAGGCAACATTCTAGAACTACAAATATTTTCATCTTCTCCTTATGTATTTTGTAATTCTTATATGAGAATGATGCTCTGTTTCATGTCTTTAAATTTCATTCAGTTGTATCCTCAATTTAGGCTCAGATTCATTTTGGGTGCGTTTAATATTACATCTCTAGGTCTGGTCAAGGTTTCCCCTTAAACCTAAAGGAAATAGTTGAAAGGAAAAAAACAGGATATAATATCATAGGAAGACTCAGACTTGGTCTGGCTATGTTTAGATTTCTTCCAAATTTTGGCTCGGTTTTAAGCTTTATTGGCAGACTCATTCAGAACTGTGGCTTTATCCTTTTTTTTTTTTTTTTTCTCATTTGGCTTATATGATTTGTTAAAACATTCTCTGTTTATTTCTTCTTGCTTAACATTTTTCCACACAGCAGGCATAATGAATTTTTGTTTATGATGGGCTGTGCTGCCTGAATTATGGTATGGAATCTGGATTTGGTTTCTTTGGAAAGGTATTTCATTGCTCTTTGAGGGGATTTTTGTTGCTTCTGGTGTTCTCTTAGGCATGAGTGTTTCTGAAGTTGGTTGCGTAGATTTCTAAGGAAAACTAGGCAGTATCTGCTGATAAGTAGCACCAAAATTTGTTAGAAATAGATTTCCTGGTATAGGTGTTGTCGTACTCTCTACCAAACTATCTTTGAATTGTGCAATGCATGATTTTTAAAATATAATACACACCTTTTAAAAAATCAAAGTATAATTGATTTACAGTGTTGTGTTAATTTCTGCTGTACAGTAAAGTGATTCAGTTATGTATATATATATATATATATTCTTTTTTATATTCTTTTCCATTATGGTTTATCAGAGGATATTGAGTATAATTCCCTGTGCTATACACTAGGACCTTGTTATTTATCCACTCTATATATAATGGTTTGCATCTGCTAACCCCAGACTCCCACTCCATCCCTCCCCCTTGGCAACCACAAGCCTGTTCTCTATGTCTGTGAGTCTGTTTCTCTTTCGTAGATAAGTTCATTTGTGTCATATTTTAGATTCCATACATAAGTGATATCATATGATATTTGTCTTTCTGACTTACTTCACTTAGTATGATAATCTCTAGGTCCATCCGTGTTGCTGCAAATGGCATTATTTCATTCTTCTTTGCGGCTGAGTAGTATTCCACTGTGTGTGTGTGTGTGTGTGTGTGTGTGTGTGTGTATGCACCACATCTTCTTTTCCCATTCATCTGTTGATGAATACATGAATACAATAGCCATGTCTTGGGTACTGTAAATAGTGCTGCTGTGAACATAGGGGTGCATGTATCTTTTTGAATTATAGTTTTGTCCAGATATATGCCCAGGAGTGGAATTGCTGGATCACATGGTAACTCTACTTTTAGGTTTTTAAGGAACCTCCATACTGTTTTCCATAGTGGCTGCACCAATTTACCTTCCCACCAACAATGTATGAGGATTCCCTTTTCTCTCCAACCTCTCCAGCATTTATTTGTAGACTTTTTAATGATGGCCATTCTGACCTGCGTGAGGTGGTACGTCATTGTAGTTTTGATTTGCATTTCTCTAATAATTAGCGATGTTGAGCATCTTTCCATCAATATGCACCTTTTTAACTGAAGTTCATCAAAGCTCTTTAAAGTGCCATATGGACTGGGGCTTGTTAATGCTGATTGGCTATAGGAAACACATATTGAAATATACTCTCCCCAGAAAGAGCTAAAAAGACCATATTTCTTTGTATAAGGAATATTTATATGGGCTACATTTTGAAATAAAAAGTACCTGGTTTGTAGCTGAAGAAATGATTATGCCTCTTTGAGATGCCTCACTGTAAATTTGAATTGTCTAACATAGACTTTTAAAGAAACCAAACCACAATTTCCCAGTTTATCTGCCAACATATCATATAAATTGACTTATTAGAGTTTTCCAAGAGCGAATACTCAATAAATTCATTCATTTTTAAAATACATACTCAAATGGAATGCATTTTTTATATGAACAATTACTGTGTTTTCCTTGAGATACAAAAAGAAAGAGGCAAAACTCCAAAACCCTTGTGTGGAATTACTTTTAGTTTATTTACTTGTGAAATGGCCATCCAAATACCTGATATCCCACAGAGCATAGACTTTGAGGCTGGGCTGATCTCATTTGCAATAACAGCTCTACCTCTGAGTAAATGACTAAATCTATGTTGAGTCTGTTTCCTTATATGTAAAATAAAATTAAGAATACAGAACCTGACTGTTGTACAGACCAAGTGATGTAATGAATGCAAAATGCCTAGTATTACATCTGGCAGATATTACGTGTCCAATAAATAAATAAAGTAATAGTATTACTTTATTATTATGCGTTCAGTGGTAATGACTGTTTCTTGAAAGACATTTTGAAATAGAAAGATGGGTGTCTATGACATGTTTTCTGAAAATATATACTTTGTATTTAATTACTGGCAAATAAAATATGGATCAACAACACAGAAATCGTATTTTTAAAGACAATGCTAATGGAATATTGTAGGGTTAAGTAATTCTTCTCCGATGCTAATCCTTTCATAGGTTTTGGAATCAACCACTCAGGATCAAAGAACTCAAAGAGAATTTCAATGGGGATCCAAAAAATAATTAAATTAGTGATAAATAAGACGCAGGATAAATGGAATGAAAAAATGTTAGTGGATATTTTTGTTTCCTTAGGTTGAGAGTTACTGCATAGTTCCGGTATTATAGTTGTTAACAGCACAGGTTCTGAGGTCAGGCTGCCTGACCGACCTATTTCCTAATTTTGTGATCTTAGACAAGTTGCTTTTGTTTTTGCTTCTATTCCCTTGCACAAGATAAAAGCAAAATTAATATTAGTAGATCTACACTATTTTATTTTTCTTACCATTTACATGTAACATTTTTATTAACCAAGCAGATAAAATATCAAAAAGTTCATGCCCCTGTGTTCAAGAAGATTCTTCCTTTCCTTTTTTTAAAAAATAAATTTATTTATTTATTTATTTTTGGCTGCATTGGGTTTTCATTGCTGCACGTGGGCTTTCTCCAGGCGAGCAGGGGCTACTCTTCATTGTGGTGCGTGGGCTTCTCATTGCAGTGGCTTCTCTTGTTGCGGAGCATGGGCTCTAGGTGCGTGAGCTTCAGTAGTTGTGGCTCGCGGGCTCTAGAGCACAGGCTCAGTAGTTGTGGCACACGGGCTCAGTTGCTCTGTGGCATGTGGGATCTTCCCAGACCAGGGATCGAACCCGTGTCCCCTGCGTTGGCAGGTGGATTCTTAACCACTGTGCCACCAGGGAAATCCCTTACTTTCCTTTTAATGCCTCCTGTTTTTGGCTCTATTGCCTGCTGTAAGTTTGATAGACACTGGCTCATAGTGCCTTTTTCATAATTTCAAAATTATGAAACTCTGAAAATTGAAAGGTTTCTTTTGGCAACTAATTTGGTAGAAAAACCCAATATGATCCAAATAAATCATTTGATTGCATTTGATTACAAAACATGATCTGAAATAACATAATGTCTAGAGCCATTTTTTGTCAATTTAGTATGAACGCTTATCTACATGTCAGTCAGGATGAGCTAGGTTATGCTGTAGTAATAAACAACCTTCAAAATATAGTGGCTTAAAACAACACGTTCACTACAGTTTGGCATGGTCACTCAAGAACCTGGGCTGGTAGCACATCCACCACCTCAGATACCACTGACTGTCATGCCAGAGGGATAGAGAGCTATGGAGGATCTCACATTAACAATTAATACTTGAATTTAGAAATGACACACATCACTTCCACTCACAAACAGAACTAGCTGCATGACTTTTCCCAGCCACAAGAAGTATAATCCTACTCTGTGCCTGGAAGGGAAGAGGAGTGGACATATATTTGGTAAATAACACTAATGAATACCAAACTATGTTTCACTGCAGAAATATCATGGTGATTACAGGGTACAGTCGCCGATACCTGGTTGTGGTCTTATAGATTACGTATCATATATACCATATTATTTTTCTAAAATCCAAATGATTTTGGATTCTACCAAGACCGAGTTTCAGATATGGAATTAAAAATGAATACTGTGTTAAGCTCTAGGGATCTGAAGACAAAGACGACATGGTGCTTATTTTCATAGAGCTTACAGTCCAATGAGGGAGACAGACATGTAGCCATAAACTTTCAATGCAATGCATAATGTGTCCCATTAGAAATCTGATGAGAGTACAGAGGAGGGAGTAAATAGCTAGGCCTGGACTAAATAGAAAGGCTTCTGATAGAGGTTACATTTAAGGTGGAGTTTGAAGTATGGCTAATAGGTAAGTAAGCATTGAAGGAGATGTTACACATTTCTGGCAGATTTTAATAAAAATGTTTTTGTTGTTGCCAGGCTCTGTGCTTTGCTCTTACACAGTACATACATAATTTGATTGTACCTGCAATGTTTAGGGATAGAGTAAATATGATGGTGTTTCCGCCATGGGGAAAAGGTAAGTCTGAATAAAAATTCATGCCTAATCATGAAGGGTTTGGAGATGCTGTAGTAAAGCACTTTTAATGTTATTCTGTGGGAAGCAGAGGCAATCAACCAAATTTTTTGGAAGGAATTGTGAAGTTTTCTGTTCTTTGAAAAGGTCCTCTTGAACCAAAGGATGGGATGTAAGAATGTCAAACTCATTGGAAACAGTGATTTGCGAAAAGAGAAGTAAATCTGATTTTATATTTTAGTTCTTTTTTAATAATGTCTTTTCAATGTAGAGCTTATATTCAATATTAAACCTAGCTGGGAACTGAGATCTTAAACATCTTTACACTCATTTGGGCAAAAGGTCATACGGAGGTATTCCCTATATTTATGTTTAGCTTTGGTTGACTTCAACTTTTCCTTATGTATGTTGCATTTCTGGAGTCCTATCTGGTGTCAAATGCATTTGCCACTGTCATTCTATATTTTCATTCATGAAATATGTGAGTAGAATATGATGGATGAACTCTCTGTGCAAGAAGTGGTGTAAACACCTCCTTAAAAAACCACAGCTGCGCTTGCATCAATCCTTGAAGTGAAATTGCAGGAAAATCTCTGAAAATGAGGAAAACATGAAAAAATAGAGCAGTTAACATTTACAGAGGAAACACTTCATTTAGAGAAAGATATGGAATATTTGAGAACTATGGAAGTCAGAATTGATTATTATATGTTGTACACTTTATATAATTATAGCATTTGCAAAATGTATAGTCTAGTAGGATCATATGTTACTAACTTACGGAGAATATTTCAGAGTATGTACCAGTTTATATTTTTTAATAATATATAAAGTTTAAAATACTTTTCCATACATTAAGTTCAGTAACTAAATGCTAAAGTCATTGAAGTGGTAAAAGTAAAAATTATGTTGTGTCTTCATCAAGCAGATACCAGTTGAGAAGCATATTGCACTCAATCAAATAAAACTAGCCAGTATTTAAAATACAATGACATGACTTTTCATTGTAGAAAAAATTATGTAAGACTTTCCTTGTGTTGAAAAAATATCTCTTTAGGGGAGACTGATTAATAATTTATTGTCTATGTAATACAATTTCCTTATTTGCCACATCCTATAGACCAACATAGAATAGAGTAGTGGAATGAACTGGAATTTTGATTGAAGTAGATAAGGATTAAAATCCAGTTTTGCTACTTATTAGCAATGGCCTTGAGCAAGTTGCTTAAACTCTCAGATCTCTATTTTTGCACATGTAAATTGAAGATCGTGACATCTAGCATAAAGAGTCGTGCATATGAAAGAAAGGATGCAAAGTCAATGCAGTGCAAAGGAGCCACGGCCCCAAGAAAAAAACTGTCATACCATTCTGATTTCACTGTTAATGGTCTGCCACTTCCACTCACAGAAATCCCACCTTCCTGATGTTCGTCATCCTTTAAGTAGAACAAAAGCTTACTTTCTAAGAAGTTTGGAATAAAAATATTCCAAAGACAGGTATCACATTGCATTGTTTTAATAAGAACCAGTTATGCATCCATGAAATAAGTTGTACTACAAAGAGAAAAGTGGGATATCAATTGGAAACAACAGAATGCCATGCAGATGGGCAGGGTAGGAGTACCAAAAAAAAAAAAAAAAAAAAAAAATCAGTCTGAACTTGGTATCTGTGATATTGTGATTTATAATAAGAAATATATATTTGGTCTTCAACCTAGTTCCTAGCACAGAGCTGCTAAAACCCTTGGAATCTCCTGTAATAAGAGCAATAAAGGTATCATTTGTTATGTTAATGAGGCAACTTTTGGAAAGCCCTTAGTTGTTTACCAAAGGATGGGGGCTGGTTGCTAGGGGAACCAACCTAGGTGATCAGAGGGTTGGACCTTTCAGTACCATACCCCCAGCCGAGGAGGGGAGAGGGGCTGGAGGGCAAATCAATAGCCAATACCCAATGATTTAGTCAATCATGACTATGTAAAGAAGCCTCCATAAAAACCCAAAAGGACAGGGTTCAGAGACCTTCTGTGTTAGTGAACAGGTGAAGGCTGGGAGAGTGGCACGCCTGGAGAGATCATGGAACGTGATTGCCCTTTTCCCAGACCTTGCCCTATACATCTCTTCCATCTGGCTATTCCTGAGTTATATATATCCTTTCATAATAAACTGGTGATCTAGTAAGTAAAATGTTTTTCTGAGTTCTGCGAGCCTCTCTAGCATATTAATCGAACCAGAGGAGGGGGGTCTTGAGAACCTCTGATTTATAACCATTCCTTCAGAAGTACAAGTGGGAACCTGGGCTTGGCTGCCGGTGTCTGAAATCCAAGGAGGAGGCTGTAGAAACCTCTGATCTGTAGCTGGTCAGTTAGAAGGACAGTAACAACTTGGGCTTGCAGCTGGCATCTGAAATGGGTGGGGGGGGTGGGTGACAGTCTAGTGAGTCTAACCCCTTAAACCGTGGACTGTGACGCTATTTCTAGGTAGATAGTATCAGGATTAAGTTGAATTGTAGGACACCCCACTGGCGTCCAGAGCATTGCTTGTTGGATGTGTGGGGAACCTCTTCCCCCCCTACCCCACTCCCACAGTGGAATTAAGATGAGAATCTAATTTAATATCAAAACTTCAAATCAGAAAGGTCCACAACATCATTAATGCTTCAAAATATATATGCTTCACGATGATACTCTCTCCTCCTCTTCCAATTTAGGTTCCAGCCTATCACATTCACTTTTCCATTCAAGAAATTTATGTCCCTTAAATGATAAAGACTTTTTTTCTTTTCCTGCATTTGAACCTGCTGATAACTTCTTTCCATCCTGATTCTGTTTTTAACCTTAAGTTCTATGATGCCATGGTCTCCTGGTTCTTCTGATACCGCCCTGCTCATTAGTTCTTGGTCAAGCCTCAGAAGTATTTTTCCTCTGAAAGTTTTGTAATTCCCAGGATGATATCCTCTATATTTTCCTCACATTTTCTGGGTGTGCGTCTAGTTTCATGGTTTTAACTATCACTTACCTATTTTTTTTTTAACATCTTTATTGGAGTATAATTGCTTTACAATGGTGTGTTAGTTTCTGCTTTATAACAAAATGTTTATTCCTGGGAAATGAATATGTGTACCTGTGCTAGTTTCCTATAGCTGCTATAAGAGTCACAAAGTTAGTGGCTTAAAGCAACGTAAAGTAACTCTCTTACAGCTCTGGAGGTAGGACGTCTAAAAGCAGTTTCACTGGGCTAAAGTCAAGGTGTCAGTAGGGCTGGTTCCTTCTGTAGGTTCGAGGGGAGGATCTGTTCCCTTGCCTTTCCCAACTCTCCTTCCAAGCCTGCATTCCTTGGTTCATGGTCCCTTCCTCCATATTCAAAGCCAGCAGCATAGCATTTTCTCTCCTTTCTGATCTCTGCTTTCATCCTCTTATCTTCTCTCTCTGACTCTGATCCTCCTGAACCTTCTTACAAGGACCCTTGTGATGGCATTGTGCTCACCTGGATAATCCAAGGTAATCTTCCCATCTCAAGATTCTTAATTTATTCGTATCTGCAGAGTCTCTTTTACCATGTAAGTTAGCATACAAAAGTCTCTTTTACTATGTAAATTTCCAGGTATTAAGGCATGGGCATCTCTGGGGGACCATTTTGCTGCTTACGCCAGTACCTAAGATTCAGATGAATATCTCCAGCTAGATGTTTCACAGGCATTTCAAACTAAACTTGTCAAAATTGAATTCACTCCATTATCCTATCTACTAGACCAATTCCTCTTTTGTAACATCTTAGTTGTTGGTAAAGCCATCCCCTCGTTTACCCAAGTCAGAGACCTAGGATTCATCTATGACTCTTCCTTCATTCTCCACATATATTAAATTGTCACCTCTTACTTTTCATTTTTTCTTTCCATGTCACATTGATCTATTTTAAGTCAAATTTTTCTCTGTGTTTCCCTTTAGATTTTCACTCTCAAGTGCATTGTGCTTGCTGTCATCTAAATAAATACACATAGAAGCAAATCAGATCATGCCATCCCCTTACTTCAGTGCTCCTCCCTTCCCCATGTCTCCATCACCTACTAGATAAAAATCAAAGCTTCTCTTAGCGATGTACTTTTCAATGTAATCCTACTAAAATATAACCACCTTGAAGGCAAAGCTTGTGATTTATTCTTTGCCTTCTACTACCTAATATAGTATCTGGCTATGCTCAATAAATGTTGATTGGAACTGAAATTTCTTATCATGAAATGAAAGATTGTCTGTGATGGGGCTGTTCCTTTCTCTCCCACTGAACCTTATTCCACAGCAATAACAGAATTTATTCACTTTGGCAGATGCCACTAATGTGTGCATGAAAACAATTTTTTCCCTTCCTAAAAAAAAAAAGATAGAATATATTTCCCAGCCTCCCTTGCAGATGGGAGTGGCCACTGTGTTCTAGGCAAATGGACATGAGGTCAACTACTTCCAGGACTGAAAGGAACCTCCCATAAGTTCTCTTACCCTTCTTTCATCCTGATGCCAAAAAGTTTGAAGACCTTGGAAGCTACATATTGATGATGGTGGAGATTTGAGATGGAAGGATCCTAGTTCTCTGAGTCATCACCATCAGAAGAACCTCTGACATCAGGAGCACTCACTTTGATAGTACATGTATGAGAAAAATGAACTTCTATCAGGTTTGAGCCAATATACATTTTTGGGTTGGATTGTTATAACAGTTAGCATGACTTTGACTAATATATATGCTGTCCAGTATCAGAACTCTATGACTTTGTTCTGGCAGTCCTCTCTGTCTGGAAAATCACAGTTTCACCATTGTCATCATGCAAGATTCAGTACAGGCATCCCTCTTCCAGAAGAACTTCCTTGGCACCCACATTTTTGAGTAGAACTTCCTGTTCCCGCAGAATGTAAGCTGAGTCCTATTAGTATGATTCAACATTCAATTGAAATTATGTTCACCTATCTTGTTACCAACCCCCTCAGCAAAGACTGAAGTTTCATAAAGGGCAGAAAAACAATCATTTTGTATCTTCAGCCAGGAACACAATGCCAAGCTGAAGATAAAAAATGGTTGCAATAACCTGGCAATAAATTCTTGCTGGCCTAACCTCAAGGCAATTTCCTCACCTATAAAAGTAATGTAATAATTCAGACCCATATGGTTACTATGATGATTAAGTGAGGCAATATATGCAAAGCACCTGGCACAGAGCAGGTGCTTACTATGTGTTCTCTTTCATCCCTTCCTTAACTACTTTGGTTCATAGGTTCATCTTTTTATTTTAATTCTCTCCAGTCAGGATTACAATTTGTCTCCTAGTTATTTGGTAATTATTTTGTGTATATATTAGTGCTTTTTCCTCGTCCAAACTGCAAACTCCTAGACACAACTATGTTTTATCCTTCTTCCTAGCCTCATTGCACCTTGGACAGAGGAGGTGTTCAGTATTCACTTTTTAAGTTGGCTGAGATCTCTCTATAAGTGTTCCATTGTGTTGCATTAAAAACAGCTCCAAAGCCTGGTCTCCATGACGGAAAACAAATCTTTGGCCAAGAAATAAGCCAGTGCATAAAACATGCTGTCAACTTGGCTTTCATACTAACTTGTGCAGGTGTGTCTATGTTTAGGGAGTAGAATATTATGGAATATCAATGCCAATTTAGGGGGAGGGGGAGTGGGATGGATGTGTGTGTGTGTTACAGGTAATCTGTAAAATATAAATTTTTCTAGTGCTTAGCAACCATTTACTAAATTTACTGGCTGTACTTCAGGAGCACATATACATACGCACTGACTCTAGAACCATATGAGGTTTTGTCATGATTTGACGTACAGTCAAGTATCTCCCTAATTGACATCTTCTAAGCTCCTCCAGTAATACATCCCCTCTTATACCCACTCTTCTATAATAATAATCTGCATTCATCAGTTCAGTTTACACATGTTGTCAGAGTTGCAACACCAGAGAAATTCTGGTAAGTGGTCCAGTTTACTGAGAATGATGAAGAGAATGGGTATTCAGGGTTGAGAGGCAGATAAGCTAAAGGTAATCTCAAGAGTACAGTACAAAGGGTAAGAGCACAGACTCTGGAATCAGATTACTGGGTTTCAGTTCTTGTTCTGCCTCTTGCTACATGAGGCACGTTTGATCAAACATTTTAGATGTATTAAGAGCCTAGTATGTGCCAGACACTGTATTTGGTGCTCAGGAAAGAGCAGTGAACAACATAAACAAAAATTCCTTCTGTCATGGACCTTACATTCTAGTGGGAGAAGGCAGACACTAGATAACAATAACAGAAATATGTAGAAGTTAGTGAAGTGCTCTGAGGAAAAATGAGAAAGAAATAAGGAGGCAGATAAGGAATGCAGGGGTAAATGGGGGTGAATTTTTAACAGGGGCATGAGGAAAGATTCCGCTGAGAATATAACTTTTGAGAGAAGACTTTAAGGAGGAGAGGGAGAAAGTTCTACAAGTATAGGGGAAAGAGCTTTCTAAGAAGGGAATAGCAAGTTCAAAAGCCCTGAGCAATGTAAGAGGAGAGGAAGGTGGAGATCTTATAGGCTCCTTAGGTGGCTTCTGGTACTTCAGTTTTATTTGAGTGAGTTGGGAAGCAGTGAAAATAATTTGAGCAGAGTTGTGGCCTGATAGGACTTATGTTTTCACAGGATCACTCTGATGGCTATGTCAAGAATAGATTGAAATGGAGTGAGGTCAGAAGAATGAGACCAGTAAGGAGGTTATTGCAAAAATTCAGCGAAGAGTTTAAGAAGAGGCTTTGACCAGATGGTAGCAATGGTGATAATAATAAGAGGTCAGATCTGAGAACGTACTTTGGAAAATAGAGCTAGTAGGCTTTGTGAGTGGATTGCTCATGGGGAATACAGTCAGGGATAACTCAAAGATTTCTGGTCCAATTAAGCAGAAAGAAAGGGTCAACATTAACTGATAGGGGAAAGGCTATGGAGAAAATTTTGTTGAATAAGATAGAAGCTAGTTCTGTTTAAGTTTGAAAAGCCTATTGTACATCTAAGGCCGTGAAATAAATGAAGGTTAAGTTCAGATGGAAAGGTCTGAATTGGAGATATAAATAAGGAAGTCAGCTCAGCATATAAATAGTATTTAAAGGAAGAAGATTAGAAATCAGTATGTGTGTATGTATAGGTAGAAAAGTTCAGGACCTGTAAAGTGTACACAATAATGGGACCTGCCTCAGTGGTTCATTGTAAGGATGAAATAAGTTATATGTATAAAATGCTTAGGGCATTTTCTAGTACACGGTAAGTCCTCGGTGATTGTTAAATGTGACTGTTTTACTTTAAACACAGTAGAATGAGGCAGCCTTGTTCAGATATCATGAACCCCAAATCATGTTGTAAAATGAAGACTCTATATTATTTGACAAAACACACTTCTCATACATAGTCATCTCTCAAACATATTTTTCTATAGCAGTCTCGTAAAATAAAATGATTGATATTTAATATTAGAATTGGAACAGAGCAATGGTTTTACTTATTCTCACCTTTCTTCCAAAGGGAAGTGGTATTTGTTTAGTGTCTCTATTCTATATTCTTCTGTGCTATCCTGTTGCATACCTCTCTCATTATATTTATCTCCATGTATCATAAGCTGTGTGTTTTGCCCACTAGATTATGAACTTCTTGAGGATACAGATGTATCTTATTAATCTCTGTAGTCCCAGTGCATAATTTATGCCAGGAACTCAAACATTACTCAGTAAAGACTTGGTGAAAGAATGGAATGGATGGGTGGGTATCAACTATATGTTAGGGATTACACTGGGGCTCTTTGATTGGTTGATTCATTTAATACCTACAAGAGCCTGGCTAGATTGGTAGTGTTAGCTCCATTTAAAAGATGGAAAACTTTATGCACAGAGGCTAATTGATATGCTTGAGATTAACAATCTAGTTAGGTGTAGTTTGTATTATACCACAGGAACACTCTAAGGCCCAAGTGTTCCCTGCTCTGTCCAAAGCCTCTTTGACTGGAACACTTTCAAAATGGAAAGATCACTAATTACAAGTAAATCTATGCTATTATTATGTAACTTTAATGGATAGCAACCCTTATCCATATTGAGCCAAAAGAAAATAGATTGTAATAATGTGATTATAGAAATTTCATACATATATTATTGTGAACAATCACAAACGTACAGAAAAGTTGAAAGTACATAGCACTGGGGAATACTTTTTTCGGAACTGGTCAAGTGTATGGTTCCAACATGGTGCCCTATCACCCTCAAACACTTTAGTGTGTATTCATTACCAACATTATCCTACATAACCGCAATACAAGCATCATAATCAGGAAATTAACACGGATACATTTTTACCATTTAATCCTCAGACCTTGTTCAAATTTTCCCAGGTGTTTCAACAATGTCCATCATAGCACAAGAATCCAATTCAGAATCATGTGTTATAGTTGGTTGTCATTTCACTTTAGTTTTTTCATTATGGAACAGTTCCCCAACTTTCATGATCGTGATACTTTGGAAGATTACAAGCAATTTATTTTGTTGAAGTGTCTCTCAAATTGGGTTTGTGTAATGTTTTCCAGTGATTAGGTTCCGGTTTTGCATAACTGACAGGTCACTGGATCTTCTCATTGCATCCTATTAGGTGGTATACAATTTCAGCTAGTTCCATGCTGATGATATTCATTTTGATCGCTTGACTGAGGTAGACTTCTCCACTGCAAAGTTAACCTTTTGCCATTTATAATTAATTAGTATTTTGTACACATGATGTCAATATTCCATTCCTCAACAAAAGTTCAATTAGTCCATCTCTATTTGTAACAATATGGTCTCAGGGTTTATTCTTTTGGAGGGAGGGTGGTAAATGTGTTATAACCTATTTCTATCAATTATTTTGATATTCAAATCTTCAAAGATTTGGTCACTGGTAGCCCCTTTCAAGCTGGTTTCTGTATCCTTTTAACATGTCCTCATTATTTATGAAGCACCTTCAGCTTACTGGTATAAGAAAATGTTCCAGTCTCACTTGTATCTTCCCTGTTCCAGCCTGGATAAACAAAAGGAAGAGGAGCAAGGAGAAACAAAAGGAAGACCAGCAAGCGATATTCTTAAAAGTCAAATATATATGCTCATTTCCAATTTATTATTTTAAAATTTCTTATAAAAGGTTTTTCTTTATTCTTGTTATACTTCAGATTTTCAATTCAAACATCTAGTAAAAGATAGGCACAGAACCAGTCTCCAGAGTTTTTGGGTTTTTTTTTTCACTTCACAGTTGCAAGTTTGTTTGCGTTATTTCATTGTGTATCTAAACATAGAAGCAAAGAATTTTAGGGTTAAAAGAAGTCCTAGAGGCTGTATTTTCCTAGCTCTCTCCCATTGCAGAAATCTCTGTAGATTCTTGATTGATTACCACCCAGTTTCCTTAAACCATTACAGAGATCTTTGCTACTTTTTGAGATTACCTTTCTCCATGTTGGTCAATTCTGATATTTCTTTATTATTATTTACTTATTTATTTATTTATGGCTGCGTTGGGTCTTTGTTGCTGTGCACAGGCTCTCTCTGGGTGCGGCGAGCAGGGACTACTCTTCGTTGCGTTGCACGGGCTTCTCATTGCAGTGGCTTCTTTTGTTGCGGAGCATGGGCTCTAGGTGCACGGGCTTCAGTAGTTGTGGCACATGGGCCCAGTAGTTGTGGCTCGCAGGCTCTAGAGCGCAGGCTCAGTAGTTGTAGTGCATGGGCTTAGTTGCTCCGCGGCATGTGGGATCCTCCTGGACCAGGGATCAAACCCATCTCCCCTGCATTGGCAGGCGGATTCTTAACCACTGCATCACCAGGGAAGTTCCAATTCTGATATTTCTAATTGAGTAAAAATGTCTGTTTCTCTGACTTCTACCCATTATTACTATTTCTGCATGTTGGTACAATACAAAGGATATACCATCTTTTCTACATCAGTCATTCAAATGATGAATGACACTTTAGTGCCTGCATTGCTGGCCTTCAAGTCTTCCTTGCTCCTGGTAAAATATCTCTAGTTCTTCATTCTTCACAGTACATGTTTTTCTGATCCCTCATTTGCTTATACCATAAAAGTATATTAATCTACTAAGAAGACTGAAAATGGAATCTTCAAGACTACAATTTTTCTATTTGAATTTAATAATGTAAAATTGCCATTTTATATTTGGAATATTTAAGAAACCATTGCTCTGGGTTATTTCAGTGAGAATGAGTCTCAGTTGGAATTGGGACCCACCTTGCTACAAATTCAGGCATTTCTTGTACTGCAACTGATATGAACTGGAAAGTCTACAGTCTAATACCTGTATACAAATATACTGTAACATAGTCATTTATTTTAGTATTTTAATACTACATTACATTTCACAGTCTATATTTCCAATACTTCATCTATTTTAAGTATGAACATAATTCATTTTCCAATGTGATGTTGAATATTAAAACGTTTCCTTGAAAGAAATTTTTAATTTTAAACTAATTCCCAGATATAGGTGAAAGAAGGAAAACTGAGAACGTTTCAGACCACTAGAAGAACTTTAATTAAATTCCAGTCCCATGAGCCCTCTGTTGAGAAGAGCTTACTCCTGATCCCTAATTTGAAGCCTTGGGATTTTAGAATAAAACGTTATTCAGTTCCACTGCCATGGAGGTCCAGCAGGTGGCTACAAACTATGGTGAGAAAGAAATTATGACACTATATCAAAATGGCATGAAATAATTCTCTGGGTATCTAAAACATTTTGAAAAGAGAATGTCTTTAGGAAAACTGAATGACATCAGCTTATGACCTTCTTCCCTAAACCAGAAAAAGCCTTAAGTAATTATGAGAAACCAGTGGAATATTACTTTAAGCTCTGATTTGATAAACGACTTTTTAAACTATGATTGAGAAATAATTGCACATTTTAGGGTTTCTTTGACCAGAATGTATTAATATTAGTGAGACTGTGCCACAATTCTTACTAATTTTACCATAGTACATTTTAATCATGATGTTTATGAGTTTTTAAATTGGTCCCTAGCCTCTGAATAAGGAGATATATATATATATATATATACATACATACACACACACACATACAATATATATGTGTGTATATATATATACATATGTGTATATAATATATATTTCCATTTTTCAGAGAAAATGGAGAATAAAATAATAACATAGAAGTGGTAAAAACATACCAAAGGCATTGTTGCTCTAAACAATTTATTTTGCATATTTAGCCTAAAAAACAAATAAGGGAACAGATGCATCACTCTAGTTTCCCTATAAAGATATCTCCTTGTGACAGATATGGAATCAGTTAGTTAATTCAAGAAAAAAATGCAGACTCTAGTCATTTCAGGTGGGCAAGCAAAACATTAACTTTTAAATACATAACTTAAAATTTTGCAACACATTTTGATGTATTTATCTTTTTTCTTTTTAAATGACACTTTTAAATGACATCTACAGTAAACCATCTCCTAAAGGAAAGATTTTCTCAAAGTGATAAACCTATTTGTAAATGGAGAGGATGGTAGTCAGATACAGGTTATTTCATTTTACAATTCTTGATGATGTAGCTTAATTTTGCAGTTTAAACAAGTGTGATTAAAAGTTTTGATATTTTTCCAAAAATAATTGGTCCTTATGTAGGAATAAATCTTCTTTTAGCTTATTCAACATAAAATGGTTTCATAGACTTATTTTTTCCCCTACTTTCTGTTAAGATTATTTAAATTTGGCAATGGAAGTAACAAAAGAGTATTTCCTAGCATGTTTCATAATGAACATTAGTATCCTTTTTTTTTTTATTTGGCTGCGTTGGGTCTTTGTTGCTGCACGCGGGCTTTCTCTAGTTGGGGCGAGCGGGGGCTACTGTCCGTTGTGGTGCGTGGGTTTCTCGTTGCGGTGGCTTCTCTTGTTGCGGAGCACGGGCTCTAGGCGCGTGGGCTTCAGTAGTTGTGGCTCGCGGGCTGCAGAGCGCCGGCTCAGTAGTTGTGGCGCACGGGCTTAGTTGTTCCGCGGCATGTGAGATCTTCCCGGACCAGGGATCAAACCTGTGTCCCCTGCATTGGCAGGCGGATTCTTAACCACTGCACCACCAGGGAAGTCCCCATTAGTATCTTTCTAACTAAAGAATAGTCTTTCAAGATTGTTCTTATAAGGTTAAATCTCAAAAATAATAACAGAAACGTAAGACCAAACAGAGAACAATATTTAGTGGTGTGCTTAAAGAGAAATTCTTAAAACAACTATTGCACCTATGGTGGACACACTTTTTTCCTAATTATATCTTATTGAGGGAACCAAATGTTCATGTATCTAAAAATTCCACAAGATAGATTTTTTTGAAATTTAAATTTCGCCACTGTATTTACAGATTTCCACCTTCCCTGAAAGTAGATTTCAACATTAAGGATTTCAAGGGTTTAAATAAATGTAACAATATATTCACTATCAGGGAAAAGTGAAAATTTAAATATCCTAAAAATTGATTTAGGGAGCAACTACGAAAAAGGAACAGATTTGTTGGTATAAGTATTTTTCTTATCAATGATTCATCCATCACTGTTAATAGCTTGAAAGTTTTAACTACAAAAATAATGCCACGTGATTATAAACATTTGATATACTAACTTTTGTTCTGAATAATTGAATATATACTGGAAGAGACTTTTTAAAGTTTCCTGGGTTTAAAGTTTAGTGTGTTTTTTAAAAAGTAGTGCCCAGTCCTGCTGTATGTCTCCTGCCATTTGTGTGCTGGAGACATTCTGCTTTCCTTCTCTAATGAAATGCATTAGTCAAGAGCTCAGTGACCTCTGACAAGGCTCAGTATGGGATTATAGCCTGACAGGAGGCAGCTGGAAGGAATACTTGACAATTCACACTTAGAGTAATCCCTGAAAATTGCAAGGCAGTTATGAGGAAGTAACAGTTTGGCTCCCTTGTGAAAAAGAAATTTCAAGTAGAGTTTTGGGACACTAACTATAGTTTCTAAATTACAACTAAATGATCAAGTTCTCTAAGCACCAGTCAATAGGGAACAGTCTCTTGAATAGATTCAATCTACAACCCTATTTCCAGCAGCTACCACTTTAGTCTGTTGATAGAAGCCTCACTTAGCCAATGGATTATCTATAGTTGACTAACTTCTTTAATAGGGTTTTAACACATCTCACATGTAAAAGCATTTTAGCGAGGGCTCAAAGAGAATAATAGTTGTAATCAGAAATATGAAATGGTCATTCTTTGTAAAAATTATCACAAGAAATCAATAGTACAGATTTTTATATGTTGACTTGTATTTTTCTAACATGCTCTTTTATCTAAAAATGTGTATTTTTTCAAATCACTGCTCTGCTATAATTTTGCTTAAAATCCCATTGTCTAACAGCAAAAATATTTTGTAAAAATAACTTTCAAAGATTAAATATGTTAAATAATTTTAAATTATCATGCATATTACAACATAGTATATAATATATAATGACTAATATGCATATATTTTTTTAAATACAGATACCTTAATTTCTCTAGTTACCTCTTCCTCTAAGTCTCAGAATATCAGGTTTCTTCCCACTATCTGCTAGTATTTTCTTACAGTTGTGACTGAAACTCATCCCATAACAGAGAAATTAAAACACCAGATGCAGTTTCCTTGGAAAATTTACTATCTTTTATCTAACTTTGAATTTTCATCATGCACAGTATATGTTGATTGACGTACACCTAGCTGGCACTCAGTAAATGTATGATGGATTAAATTGAAGTAATTCATCAGCATTGTTCTCATAATTGTTCAAACTATCCTGAAATTCTTTTTCCCAGGTCATTCAACAAATATTATCTGATATCAACTATGTGACCACCACTGCTAAAGGCTGAATTCTACTTTACTAAATGTCTTCAAATCTTTTTTTTTCTGCTGAACTCATGGTTTAGCCTCTAAATGTACTCTTTATAAGTCTACAGTGCATTAAAAAAAAAAAAACAAACTGGATAACTGGATTTAATTCTACCTGCAAGCCTAGTGTCTTATTTATGCATCTTCTTTTAATATTCTCTCAGAGCTTATCAGAAAACTTGCTTAATTATGACCCTTATGAACTGTCTATCATAATTTGGGCTGAATGTCCATAACTAAGTTTGCTTATTTTGGTGATCTAACGGCAGCTAAAGGAAAGGAAGGAGATAGAATATGTGCACAAACATCACTGATGGATGAACTCTTGATTCCTTTCTCAAATACTAGACTTTGGGGGTTGCAAACTGCCTGAGTGTAGGGAGAATTTAGGTCCCAGCAGCAATGGGCTAGATAGGAATGGCTGTGCAGCAGCTGTGGGCTAACCTAGCAGGTTGAAGGCTCTCCTGGGTCTCCTGTGGCATGTGTATTAAGAGGTACTGTTTTAGACCATGTGTCTCTTAGGTAAGAGAACTACTTGCTAGATGATCAAATTCAGAGTCATTATCTTTGGTTTAATGTTACTCAAGGGGATGACAAAATCTTGCTAAATTTAGTTTTTCACTTCCCCATTAATTTACATTCCATTGGAAAGTGTTAGGAAGATCTGTTCTTTATTTATTGATTTGTATTTACTGAGACCTATTCAGAACAATATCAATGCTCCCGGAGACTTAGAGGATAACATATAGGGTATCATGCTGTTTCCCATTCTTGCAAATTACTTTAGGTGATTTGTCCTCATGGATTGTTCATTTTTACTTTTTTTTTTTTTTAAGGATTGATATTTTTCCCATTCTTGCTGAGATTTTCAGTCACCATGTTAAATGCGTTAGAGTCCTGGACTTCACATAGTAAAACCCTAATTCTAACACTTGTGAAATATTTTACCTTAAGCTACTTGCTCAGTTCCCTCAAGGCCTGCCTACTTTCCTCACTGGTAAAATTGAGATTAAAGTCCCATAACTCTTAAGACTGTAAAAGTTAAGTGAGTGAACATCACGTATTTTGTAAAATCGAAGACTTCATAGTGATTTAAAATATTAAACTCTGTTTTACTTGTTTCTTCCTTTCACCTGCTTTTTAATGCTGATATATGTTAACAACTGAAACTAGACTATATCTGTTGTCCTTCAGAAAAGCTTAGGTATAATACTGTCCAAAGGATATTTCCTATGATTTTGGAAAAAAAAATAATAATCAGCCGGGGAAGTTAGTTTTTTGAATTTCATGGCTACACGGTCTCTCATACCCAACTCACAATGTTTCCTTTGTGGAGGTAGGTGTGGCTGAAAATCATTATGAGAAACCACAGATATATATTTTTTCCTGTTCTGAGCAGATTCAATATGCATAGAGGTTTTGTGTGAAGCTGGTTGTTGCTTTTAACATTTAGGAAATAATAAAATACAAAAAGAGACTTTCAGAAATTTGGAGTTGCATTTAATACAAAGCAAATGAACATCTCAAAATTGCTTAACAAGAAGGCCACATCCGATTTTTAGCTACTGTTTCATAATCCTTTTATTTTTTTTTCTAACCTTACTTTTAAAGTGTTTATGCACGTGTAATTGCTTTGTGGTGTGATGCAAAGTATCAAAACTGTGAAATCTAGCTTAAAAGACTATATATTTTAAGCTTCAGTTTCAGTGAACACATTTTTCCTCTTAGATGTAGCAAAACATTCTGTGGTTTAATTGCTCAGTGACGAACACATTTCTTCCAAAATGTGCTCAGCATTTTAGGGGTGAGGATGTCTGTAAACTGCTGCTGTGGAATACCTCAGAAAGCAGGGACTGCCCGCGCAGCTCAGACTCAGAGAGTTACCTTCACTTGAAACCAGCCAGTGTTTCCTTTTGCCCAACTGATCGGCTTTTAGAGACCTCATGAGATGCAGCAAAATCACAATTAGTAGCTTGTGAATATGAGTAAGATTGATAATTTCATGCCATGCTTTTGTTAAAAAAAAATTTGTTGTTTCCTGGCAGGTTTTATTAGGTCTATGCTAGCATGTCTGTGGTGTCCTCTTTGCATTTCAAAGTCATCAGTGTAACCAGAGTTGATGTTGGTGTTCCAACTCAGACTGTATGTAGCACCAGCCTGTCTCCTTTAAACTCACATGAGCATGTATGTGCAGGTGTGAGGAATAAATCATTCACTTAATGTATCTCATGGGAAACCCGATGTAAAGAATGCTGTACTCTTGCAGATAATGAAACCTCAAGATTCGAGACCATTTTAATTATTCTGTGTATCCTAGTGTCTAGTACAATGCCTAACATGGGGTAATGCATGATACATGTTTGTAGAATGGTTAATTGTTGAACAAGAGGCTAGAGAGTTGTTGAGAGATGATGGCTTATCAGCTCTGTAGGGTCTTCACCTGCTAGCTTCCAGTGTCTCACGCATTATTGTTTTCCTCAGGTGATTACCTTCTGACCCTCACTACTCCAATCACTCTCTGATACTCTAATTTGACTCTAGGGAATGTTTGTATCATTTCATGAAATGACTAACTCATTAATATACTACAGACCTGCAGAGAGACTATATTATCTGTTTTTAAAACACGATCAACCTGATAACATTGCCCATTTACTCAAAATTCCTTGGGAACCATTTAACTTGGGTTCTATATATAGGTAATCAAGTGCATAGCAGGAGTTTTCTCTCTCCAGTGGAAGGAGGAAGAGTGCCTCACATTTACGTAGTATTTTCACATTCAACTCATTTGACTCATTTGCATTCATGACAAATGGATAAGGCAGAGCAAATTCCGTGAAATTCTATGTAAAATTGTGTGTGCTGGTATGAATTTAACTGACAAAGGGTGCAATATCTTTTTTTATTAGGTTTTCAAATTGTTTCTTGACCCCCTTCCTCCCCCCAGCCCCACTCCCCCAATTTAGGATCATTGATGTTGGAATTTTCTAAATAAAGAAGCAGAGTAAAAGGGACTTTCAGCATAAAGCGAAACATGAGCAGAGCCCCCCATGTGAGTAAGTATAGGACGCGTTAAAAAATTCACATAATTTGGGGTGGTTGGAGCGTTGGGTACAATGGGGAGCACCTGAAGATGAGGATGCAGAGTAAGTCCGTCAGATATTGTGAAAGGCCTTGTGGTTCGGGCATGAATTTAAGCTGTATCCTGTGACCAGTATGAGGAAATTACAAAATTTAAAGCAGGGAACAACAGTGGATTTTTTTAAAGACAGGTAGGTGTGAAAGGTGCCTTGGAGTGGGAGTAATTAGAGGCAAGGAACAGTAAGGAGGACGTTGTAACAGTTTAAGAGATGCTGATGAGCCGAACTAAGGGAGAATCATCAGTGAGAATAGCGGATAGAGCAGGTAGAGTCAAGCACTGAGAACAACTCTTGAAAACAAGAGATCAAGCAGAGCTCAAGGAAGAAGGGAAGAAAAATGGGGAGAAGCAGAGGAACTAGGTGAGAGCAGTGTCATGGAATCTAAGGGAAGCACTTTCACATTTTCTGACACATACGAAACATTCAGTAAATGTTAAGCAAATTACCGAATGCTTTCTTTAGGAGTATCAAATATCCAGAGAGGTCAAGTTGGTTAAGGACTTACACTAACTAAAGGCTATTGCGAAGTTACTGGTGACCTCCCTGAAAGCAAATACAGCAGATTTGTTAAGACAGTAGTCATACTCAAGAGTAATGAAGAATAAATTTGACCTGAGAAACTTGCATGATGGTTATAAACTGCTCTTATAAGAAGTTTACCCCAAAAGAGAATAATTCAACTCAAGAAATATTTATTGATCATCCCTTTTGTGTCAGGTTTCATGCTAAGTACTATGTCCCCTAATGGAGTTTAGAGCCCGGAGGAGTAAGCAGGTATTTAACAAGTAAGCTGAGTGTTAAGAAAGGCTAAGGACAAGATGATATGGGCTAATATAATAAATGAGCTGACCTATTTTAGATCAAGGAAGACCTCCCTTGGAAGAGACAACTAAGATGAGACTCAGTTGAGTTGGAGTTAGCCAGCAAACCTTGGTGGGGGGCATAAGAAAATGGAAAGAACTGGCTGAGAAATATAAAGGGAGAGAAACAAGAGAGACCAGAGTTTTTAAACTGTGAAATAGATCATACCCACAAAAATTCAGATATAACGTTTATGGACTTATCACCACACCTCCTTACTGGAAAGAGAGATTACCAATCATTTTGATGCACTTTGTACTTCTGTTCTTGTGTATCCCTCCCCCTTTCTTCAAGGTACACATATACATGTATATAGAGAAATGTACATAATATATTCAATATATATTATGTATTTAATTACTATTATGAATTTTGTGTATATTATTTGCTTGTCTTGCTTTATATTATTAATATATGCGTATATATCTTTGTTCATATATTGTTAAATTTTGTTTGTTTCTGAATTTTATGTAAATGCAATCTTATTACATATGTTATTTAATGATTTTCTTTTTTTCATTCAACGTGTTTTGAGTGTCATCCAGGCTTATTCTTGCAGCTGAGGTCATTTAACTTTTATTATTACATAGCTGTCCAATGTAACAGATATCAAAATTTCTTTATCCATCTATTAGACATTTGGTTTGTTTCCAGAATTTTGCTTTACCAACAATATAGCTCTAAAAATTCTTATATGTCACCTGTTGCCCAAGTGTGAAAGTTTTTCTGGAGTATTTAACCTGGGACTGGAATTCTGGGTCATTGGATAAGAACACGCTAAGCATTACCATGTAATGCCAAAATATTTTTGGAGACCATAGAGTTTTTGAGGACTTGAAAGAATTTGAGATTGTTAAAGTAGAGAGAGACAGGATGGTAGGTTATGAGGAGACAAGATCAAGGAAAAGTTTTGTTAGTTTGTTTTTGCATGCAAGTGTGTGTGTTGGTTTGTATGTTTTCAGCAAAGGACACATATAAGCATATTTAGGAGAGCACAAGGGAACAAACCAGTAGAGAGAAAGATTCTAAACACTAAAGTAAGAAGCTGCACAATCGCACAAGTTCCTGAAAGAGAGGAGAGAATATGAGTTCAAGAGGTAAGAGGGAAAAAAAGGAAAGCAGGGAGACATCAAGTGAGTAGGGACCGCAAGGCTAAAATGTGAGAACTGAGAATAAAAACAGAGTCTTTCAGTTGCGCTGCCCAGGGTTTCTTTCCACTGGTTAAAACTGGTAACAAAACAAAACAAAAACCAAACAAACAAAAAAACAATTGCAGTGCAACATATAAGTGAACACATTATTCCTTCATAATTTAAAACAAATGATATTTTAAATAAAGTGAGAGGGTGTTAAGTCATAGTTTTTCCCATATACTAACACAAGTTAACAGGGGGGAAACGTGTGAATGAAGTCCATGAGCACTATATGAATACTTGAAAACTATTCTCTTGGAATAATCCCTTGAAAAATATCTCTTGAAATTAAGCCAGTCACTATTTTCCACAGGCATTAAGGTGGTTCAACTGACTTTTTTTAGTAACAGAGCTATCTATATTCTTTGAAAGAATACACATCTGGTTGAATATTCTTTTTCTTATTGCTTTTATTACAACAATAGTCAGGAAGCTATATCTCGAATATTACCCTGAGCATTACCAGCACAAAGACCAAGTTGGAAAAAATTCAAATATTTGAGATGTCCATGGACAGCTACTTGAGTCAGTTGGAATAACTGTGTCAATTAATCAACTGCTCATAGAAGTGTGCATGACAGCTTTTTTATTTTTTGGCCCAAATCTGTGTGTGTATATACATACACACACACACATACACATATATATTTATATAGCATATTCTGGATATATATTATACATAAAGGTGTATATCAAATATATATGAAATTTTTGTATTATCTTCCAAAGATATATATATTTTGAATATATATATTAAATATTCGTATTATCTTTCAAAACTATTTTTAATTTTTTAAATGCTTAGACTTTTGGGGAAAGCTAATTTTTCTGAATATGAGTTTCAGGATTCTACCTTTTGTCTCAGGAAATGGCTTTAAAAGTGTCATTTAAAAATGTGCTGAGAGGTAAAAATTAATGAAATGAAGGATAAATGCTTCCAGGCTTTTGCTACTGTTTGTATCTAGGCTAGACAAGCCTATTTCAGTTTATTGTTATTCCACTCTCCCTAATTTTCGTTGTATTTAATGACTCTGTTACATGTGTCTGCTTTATGTTTTTCAAATACTTAATCATCTACTTGGTTTGTCCCAGAGGAACTTTTTATTTACAGATGCAGCTTAAATATATACGTTGGTTCTTTACTATTTAATATCCCTTGAGGATAATCTCACTGGAAAATACTTCCTGCTGTCTTTCTTCTAAAGTCAATATCCATGCCTTGTTTTTATTGCTGTCGGAGGTCAAAACAGCAAAAATCCCACAGCCAGGCTAGCTTTAGTTAAAAGCAGGCAGCTATACGTTTGGAAAGCCCGTGTAATTTATTTGGTGCAGGCAATATCTTTAGCAGGAGAAAGGTTTCCAGTAAAGACTTGCTGGTCTTCCGCTCTAATGTAACACCTTGATATCTCACGTGAGGTCATCAGAATCACATGTGCATTTATTCCTTTGGAAGAACTACCACATGAGTAACATACTGAAGCTCAACATGATTTTTCCATTGCTGCCAGCTCTAAGGTCACAAACAACTCTAACCTCGGCTGGAAAGAGAGCATTTTATTTCTTACTTTTTTTAAGAAGAAGGGTTTCTGTTTTCTTTATAACCCAGGTCACCTCAGAAAAGATTTGTGATTCCTATTCCTTATTTTCCTAAGAGAGTGTTTTAGCTTCTGGCCCAAAGTCCTGATTTTTATACTGGTTTGGTTTTGGCATTTATTCTGTCCTTTGCTCCCAGTGGGGTACAAAGAACCACAACACAATACAAAATGGTACTTTTTTAATCCTCACTTCCCCACTCCATATATATGCTTGAAAATAGAAGTTATATGAAAAAAATAGAAGTTATACAAAATACATGTGTCCAGATTTATAGTGGAATTTTGAAAAGATCCTGTTGTAAACTGAAAGTTATAAGCTGGCCTTCCCACACTAGTTGCTGATAACCTGCTTCATCTGTCTTATGTCTGAGAGCTAAGCTTAACCTGGAGATGGGGCAACCTTTCCAATTCTGAAGTCAACATGAGAATAAACAGTGACGTCGTAGGTAGGAGATGATTTATATACCTCTGGCTCTTCCTCAGACACCCGTGGAAATATTTCAATGACCTTTGTACCCAGAATAGTTTTACTTTTCTGCTTGCAGTAGATTAGGAACTATATTGACTCTAGGAGCCTGTTTTAATGAGTTCATTTTTTTATAATAGTGTGTAAATAATTTTCAAAGTATGTTTTCAGTCTTTATCTCATTTAGCTCATTAGATCATTGTAATTTAAACAGACTAAATAAAATTACCCCATTCTCCTGTCAAAAAAACTGAGGTCCAACGTATTTAAAAGAACCTTCTCAAAGTCTCATGATTAAGAAATTATAGAGGGGAATTCTAGATTCCTGACTCTTAAGCCAGTGCTCTTTTTACTATGCACCCTGTATTACGTTGAAATATGAAGCGTTCTCAATTCACGTTCAGAACCTTACCCTGACATTAAGTGTTTAATTAATCTTTCCTGGTTAGAAGCATGCTTAGACAAATTTGCTTTAACCAATAAATGACTGTACAAAAGCCCCTTTATCTGTGTTAGTATAAATCAATTAACCTCCTTTACTTTCTGCTGAAAGTTCCAAACTTTAAATGAATTGCCCATTAACTTTTTGTGCCCAGCGTACTAACAACAATAAAAGCAGACATCTATATGATGTGCTGAGTGTTCTATTATTATCAATTCCGTTTTTTTATGCGTTCCTTAAAGAGGAACTTCAGGAGTTGGCCCTGATATATTATATCGTGGCAAGGTTTTGCTGATAGAGAAGCTGCTATGGGTGACTCCATTGCAAGAGTGACTATGATAACTTTAAATAGTTTTTAAGCAATGTCCTTCCAACAATAAGGTGTAAGAACTGCGTTCTGTATGCCAAATAAGCACATATTCACCGTGAAATTCTCACAACTACACAATGGGAAAATGAGCCAAAGAGGCAATTTACATAGCACTTTGCAAATGATTTATAAAGCTTCACTAGTTTTTTTTTCTTATGAGTGAAGGTAAAAATAATTAAGTTTATTTCGCTGAGCAGAAGAGGCCATCTAAAGTTGTTTGAAGCATAACTAAAATCAAAGAACAAGTCAGGCACATGGCAAAGAAGTTTGCTGGAGTTCTGAAGAGGATATATTTATAGTTTTTATTCCTTCCTTCCTTCCTTCTTTCCTCCCTTCCTTCTTCTCTCCCCTCTCCCCTCTCTGTTTCTTTCTTCCTTGATGATGAAAGAAATGCTTACTTTCAAATGTAACCTGTCATAGTTTTATAAAGTCCAGAGCATATTATATAAATAGATAACTGCTTATATTTTCTCGATTTTTTTATCCACTCTTTGGTGACACCTGACTAACCACCCTAACATATCACATGTTGTATAACATGGTCCTCCTACCTACGCCTGGTTTGCAACTCCTAACACAGGCAACTCACCACATAAGTTCCACAGAACCTGAGTTGGCCTCCACCCTATTCCAGATGACCGATCTCCCAATCAAATTCTTACATGTCATAGGAATAACAAATGCTACAGGATGTGTCTAACTGCTTACCCTTAACTTCTGAAATTCTCTCTTCAAGGATTTATAACCAGCCGTTCATTGCCCAAGCCACAATCACTTCTTCCCTGACCTTTGCCAGTAATAACTTTGCATTTGGAGTTCTGTCTTCTGCGGCTCTCTTCTAATAAAGTTTCCACATAGAAGCCAGGGTGATCTCTATAGAATATAAGTAGTAGAGTAATTCCTTACTTAAAATCCATCATAGGCTTTCCCTTGTACTTAATGGTAGTCACACTTGACTGACAAGAGGACCTTACATGCACTGGCCCCTGGCCATCTTTCCTACTTAGTTTCTTTCTGTATTCCCACTTGTCACTGTGGTTCTGCTACTTGCCTCTGTTTTATTTGAGAACTTCTGTGCATGTTCCTTCCTTGGCCTAGAATGCCATTCCCCTGCCTCTTCCTAAGGATGAATTCTGCTCATCTCTAGGTCAAGGACGGGCAAAGTTCTATAAAGGGCCAGACAGTAAATATAATTACGCTTTCGGGTCATATGGTCTCTACTGCAACTATTCAACTCAGCCACTGTAGAGCAAATGCTTTAAATGAAGGAGCATTGTTGTGTTCCAAAAAAACTTTATTTATGGACACTAAAGCTAGAATTTTTTATAATTTTCATGTGTAATGAAATATTCTTCTTCTTCTTTTTTTAAAATTTAAATGTAAAAAAACCCAAAATTCTTAGCTCAGGGCACATTAAAACAGGTAGCATAGCCCGCACACCCCACCATCTAAATTTTAGCTTAACACATGAAAAGCTGCTCAACATCACTAATTATTAGAGAAATGCAAATCAAAACTACAATGAGGTATCACCTCACACCAGTTAAAATGGACATCATCAGAAAATCTACAAACAACAAATGCTGGAGAGGGTGTGGAGAAAAGGGAACCCTCTTGCACTGTTGGTGGGAATGTAAATTGATACAGCCACTATGGAGAACAGTATGGAAGTTCCTTAAAAAACTAAAAATAGAATTACCATAAGACCCAGCAACCCCACTACTGGGCATATACCCAGAGAAAACCATAATTCAAAAAGACACATGCACCCCAATGTTCATTGCAGCTCTATTTACAATAGCCAGGCCATGGAAGCAACCTAAATGCCCATCAACAGAGGAATGGATAAAGAAAATGTGGTACATATATACAATGGAATATTACTCAGCCATAAAAAGGAACGAAATTGGGTCATTTGTAGAGATGTGGATGGACTTAGAGACTGTCATACAGAGTGAAGTAAGTCAGAAAGAGAAAAACAAATATCGTATATTAATGCATATATGTGGAACCTAGAAAAATGGTACAAATGAACCAGTTTGCAGGGCAGAAATTGAGACACAGACGTAGAGAACAAACGTATGGACACCAAGGGGAGAAAGCGGCAAGGGGTGGGGGTGGGGGTGTGATGAATTGGGATATTGGGATTGACATGTATACACTGATGTGTATAAAATGGATGACTAATAAGAACCTGCTGTATAAAAATTTAATTAAATTAAAATAAATAAATTTTAGCTTAAACGTCATTTTAAAAATTTGTTTATTTATTTATTTATTTGCCACACTGTGCAGCATGTGGGATCTTAGTTGCCTGACCAGGGATTGAACCGCCCCCATCGGAAGCACGGAGTCCTAACCACTGGACCACCAGGGAATTCCCTAAATGTGATTTTATAAAGACTTTCCGTAAACTTTTTATCTAAGTAAGACTATTCCTTATCTCAGCACTCGGTTATTTTAATTTATATTACTTTTCCTTTTCCCTTCGTGATTGTTTGTTTCCCAATTGTTGTTTGTTTATTCTGTCTTTTCATGCAGTTATAAGTTCCCTGATCTTGACTATTTCATTAATCTTGTAAACCCACAATTAGAATAATGCCTCGACATGGTAAGTTTTCAGTATTTGTTGACTAAATTAATTCTGTAAACCCATTTCAGTAAAACACAAAATGCTTTCAAAAATGAGCTATGTCGGGGAGGACCTTCAAGATGGCAGAGTAGTAAGACATGGAGATCACCTTCCTCCCCACAAATACATCAAAAATACATCTACATGTAGTACAGCTCCTACAGAACACCTACTGAATGCTGGCAGAAGACCTCAGACTTCCCAAAAGGCAAGAAACTCCCCACGTACCTGGGTAGGGCAAAAGAGAAAAGAAAAAACAGAGACAGAATAGGGACGGGACCTGCACCTCTGGGAGGGAGCTGTGAAGGAAGAAAAGTTTCCACGCACTAGGAAGCCCCTTCACTGGTGGAGATGGGAGGTGGGAAGGGGGGAAGCTTCGGAGCCACGGAGGAGAGTGCAGCCACAGGGGTGCAGAGGGCAAAGCAGAGAGATTCCCGCACAGAGGATCGGTGCCGACCAGCACTCACCAGCCTGAGAGGCTTGTCTGCTCACCCGCTGGGGTGGGTGGCGCTGGGAGCTGAGGCTCGGGCTTCGGACGTCAGATCCCAGGGAGAGGACTGGGGTTTCCTGCATGAACATAGCCTGAAGGGGGCTAGTGTGCCACAGCTAACTGGGAGGGAGTCTGGGAAAAAGTCTGGACCTGCCTAAGAGTTAAGAGACCATAGTTTGGAGGTGCGTGAGGAGAGGAGATTCAGAGCACCGCCTAAATGAGCTTCAGAGATGGGCACGAGCTGTGGCTATCAGTGCAGACATCAGAGACGGGCATGAAATGCTAACGCTGCTGCTGCAGCCACCAAAAATCCTGTGTGTAAGCACTGGTCACTATCCATACCTGCCCTCCCAGGAGCCTGTGCAGTCCACTACTGCCAGGATCCCGTGATCCAGGGACAACTTCCCTGGAAGAGCACACGGCATGCCTTAGGGTGCTGCAACGTCACGCTGGCCTCTGCTGCCGCAGGCTCACCCCACATTCCATACCCCTCCCTCCCCCGGCCTGAGTGAGCTGGAGCCCCCTAATCAGCCGCTCCTTTAACCCCCTCCTGTCAGGCGAAGAACAGATGCCAGAGGGTGACCGATATGCAGAGGTGGGGCCAGATCCAAAGCTGAACCCCAGGAGCTGTGCAAACAAAGAAGAGAAAGGGAAATCTCTCCCAGCAGCCTCAGGAGCAGCGGATCAAATCTCCACAATCAACTTGATGTACCCTGCATCTGTGGAATACCTGAACAGACAACGAATCATCCCAAAATTGACGCAGTGGACATTGGGAGCAACTGTAGACTCGGGGTTTGCTGTATGCGACTGACTGGTTTCTGATGTTTCTGTTTATCTTCGTATACTTTAGCGCTTGTTATCATTGATGGATTTGTTAATTGGTTTGGTTGCTCTCTTTTTTTTAATTACTTTTTTATTTTAATATTTTTTATTTTAATAACTTCTTAATTTTATTTTATTATTGTTTTTCTTCTCCCTTTTCTTCTGAGCTGTGTGGTTGACAGGATCTTGGTGCTCCGACCGGTGTCAGGCCTGAGCCTCTGAGGTGGGAGAGCCAAGTTCTGGACATTGGACCACCAGAGACCTCCCGGCCCCATGTAATATCAATTGGTGGAGCTCTCCCAGAGATCTCCGTCTCAACGCTAAGACCCAGCTCAACTCAATGACCAGCAATGTCCCGTGCTGGACACCCCATGCCAAACAACAAGCAAGACAGGAACACAACCCCACCCATTAGCAGAGAGGCTGCCTAAAATCATAATAAGTTCACAGACACCCCAAAGCACACCACCGGACACGGTCCTGCCCATCAGAAAGACAAGCTCCACCCTCATCCACCAGAACACAGGCACCAGTCCCCTCCACCAGGAAGCCCACACAATCCACTGAACCAACCTTAGCCACTGGGGGCAGACACTAAAAACAACGGGAACTACAAACCTGCAGCCTGCGAAAAGGAGACCCCAAACACAGTAAGTTAAGCAAAATAAGAAGACAGAGAAATACGCAGCAGATGAAGGAGCAGGGTAAAAACCCACAAGGCCAAACAAATGAAGAGGAAATAGGCTGTCTACCTGACAAAGAATTCAGAGTAATGATAGTAAAGATGATCCAAAATCTTGGAAATAGAATGGAGAAAATACAACAAACGTTTAACAAGGACCTAGAAGAACTAAAGAGCAAGCAAACAATGATGAACAACACAATAAATTAAATTTAAAATTCTCTAGAAGGAATCAATGGCAGAATAACTGAGGCAGAAGAACAGATAAGTGACCTGGAAGATAAAATAGTGGGAATACTACTGCAGAGCAGAATAAAGAAAAAAGAATGAAAAGAATTGAGGACAGTCTCAGAGACCTCCGGGACAACAATTAAACACACCAACATTGGAATTATAGGGGTCCCAGAAGAAGAAGAGAAAAAGAAAGGGACAGAGAAAATATTTGAAGAGATTATAGTTGAAAACATCCCTAATATGGGAAAGGAAACAGTCAAGTCCAGGAAGCGCAGAGAGTCCCATACAGGAGAAATCCAAGGAGAAACGTGCCAAGACACATATTAATCAAACTATCAAAAATTAAATACAAAAAAAATATTAAAAGCAGGAAGGGAAAAGCAACAAATAACAAACAAGGGAATCCCCATAAGGTTAACAGCTGATCTTGCGGCAGAAACTCTGTAAGCCAGAAGGGAGTGGCAGGACATATTTAAGGTGATGAAAGGGAAGAACCTACAACCAATATTACCCTACCCAGCAAGGATCTCATTCAGATTCGACAGAGAAATTAAAACCTATACAGACAAGCAAAAGCTAAGAGAATTCAGCACCACCAACCCAGCTTTACAAGAAATACTAAAGGAACTTCTTTAGGCAGGAAACACAAGAGAAGGAAAAGACCTACAAAAACAAACCAATAACAATTAAGAAAATGGTAATAGGAACATACATATCGATAATTACCTTAAATGTAAATGGATTAAATACTCCCATCAAAAGACATAGACTGGCTGAATGGATACAAAAACAAGACCTGTATATACGCTGTCTACAAAGACCCACTTCAGATCTAGGGACACATATAGACTGAAAGTGAGGGGATGAAAAAGATATTCCATGCAAATGGAAATCAAAAGAAAGCTGGAGTAGCAATTCTCATATCAGACAAAATAGACTTTAAAATAAAGACAATTACAAGACACAAAGAAGGACACTATGTAATGATCAAGGGATCAATCCAAGAAGAAGATGTAACAACTGTAAATATTTATGCACCCAACATAGGAGCACTTCAGTACATAAGGCAAATGCTAACAGCTATAAAAGGGGAAATCGACAGTAACACAATCATAGTAGGGGACTTTAACACCCCACTTTCACCAATGGACAGATCATCCAAAATGAAAATAAATAAGGAAACACAAGCTTTAAATGACACATTAAACAAGATGGAGTTAATTGATATTTATAGGACATTCCATCCAAAAACAACAGAAAACACTTTCTTCTCAAGTGCTCATGGAACATTCTCCAGGAGAGATCATATCTTGGGTCACAAATCAAGCCTTGGTAAATTTAAGAAAATTGAAATCGTATCAAGTATCTTTTCCGACCACAACGCTATGAGACTACATATCAATTACAGGAAAAAAACTGGAAAAAATGCAAACACACGGCGGCTAAACAACATGCTACTAAATAACCAAGAGGTCACTGAAGAAATCAAAGAGGAAATCAAAAAATACCTAAAAACAAATGACAATGAAAACACGATGACCCAAAACCTATGGGATGCAGCAAAAGCAGTTCTAAGAGGGAAGTTTATAGCACTACAATCCTACCTCAAGGAACAAGAAAAATCTCAAATAAACAACCTAACCTTGTACCTAAAGCAATTAGAGAAAGAAAAACAAAAACCCCCCAAAGTTAGTGGAAGGAAAGAAATCATAAATATCAGATCAGAAATAAATGAAAAAGAAATTAAGGAAACAATAGCAAAGATCATTAAAACTAAAAGCTTGTTCTTTGAGAAGATAAAAGAAAATTGATAAACCATTACCCAGACTCATGAAGAAGAAAAGGGAGAAGACTCAAATCAACAGAATTAGAAATGAAAAAGAAGTAACAACTGACACTGCAGAAATACAAAGGATCATGAGAGATTACTACAAGCAACTCTATGCCAATAAAATGGACAACCTGGAAGAAATGGACAAATTCTTAGAAAAGCACAACCTTCCGAGACTGAACCAGGAAGAAATAGAAAATATAAACAGACCAGTCACAAGTACTGAAAGTGACACTGTGATTAAAAATCTTCCAACCAACAAATGCCTAGGCCCAGATGGCTTCATAGGCGAATTCTATCAAACATTTAGAGAAGAGCTAACACCTATCCTTCTCAAACTCTTCCAAAATGTAGCAGAGGGAGGAACACTCCCAAACTCATTCTACGAGGCCACCATCACTCTGATACCAAAACCAGACAAAGATGTCACAAAAAAAGAAAACTACAGGTCAATATCTCTGATGAACATAGATGCAAAAATTCTCAACAAAATACTAGCAAACAGAAGCCAACAGCATATTAAAAGGATCATACACCATGATCAAATGGGGTTTATCCCAGGAATGCAAGGATTCTTCAATATACACAACTGAATCAATGTGATACACCATATTAACAAATTGAAGGATAAAAATCATATGATCATCTCAATAGATGCAGAAAAAGCTTTTGACAAAATTCAGCACCCATTTATGATAAAAGCCCTGCAGAAAGTAGGCATAGAGGGAGCTTACCTCAACATAATAAAGGCCATATCTGACAAACCCACAGCCAACATCGTTGTCAGTGGTGAAAAATTGAAACCATCTCCACTATGATCAGGAAAAAGACAAGGTTGCCCACTCTCACCACTATTATTCAAACATAGTTTTGGAAGTTTTAGTCACAGCAATCAGAGAAGAAAAAGAAAGAAAAGGAATCCAAATTGGAAAAGAGAAGTAAAACTGTCACTGTTTGCAGATGACATGATACTATACATAGAGAACCCTAAAGATGTTACCAGAAAGCTATTAAAGCTAATCAATGAATATGGTAAAGTAGCAAGATACAAAATTAATGCACAGAAATCTCTTGCATTCCTATACACTAATGATGAAAAATCTGAAAGAGAAATTAAGGAAACACTCCCATTTACCACTGCAACAAAAAGAATAAAATACCTAGGAATAAACCTACCTAAGGAGACAAAAAACCTGCATGCAGAAAACTGTAAGACACTGATGAAAGATATTAAAGATGATACAAACAGATGGTGGGATATACTATGTTCTTGGATTGGAAGAACCAACATTTTGAAAATGACTATACTACCCAAAGCAATCTACAGATTCAATGCAATCCCTATCAAACTACCCCTGGCATTTTTCACAGAACTAGAACAAAAAATTTCACAATTTGTATGGAAACACAAAAGACCCCAAATAGCCAAAGCAATCTTGAGAGAGAAAAACGGAGGTGGAGGAATCAGGCTCCCTGACTTCAGACTATACTACAAAGCTACGCTAATCAAGACAGTATGGTACTGGCACAAAAACAGAAATATAGATCAATGGAACAAGATAGAAAGCCCAGAGATAAACCCACGCACATATGGTCACCTTATCTTTGATAAAGGAAGCAAAAATATACAATGGAGAAAAGACAGCCTCTTCAATAAGTGGTGCTGGGAAAACTGGATAGCTACATGTAAAAGAATGAAATTAGTACGGTCCCTAAGACCATACACAAAAATAAGCTCAAAATGGATTAAACACCTAAATGTAAGGCCAAACACTATAAAACTCAGAGGAAAACATAAGCAGAACACTCTATGACATAAATCACAGCAAGATCCTTTTTGACCCACCTCCTAGAGAGGTGGTAATAAAAACAAAAGTAAACAAATGGGACCTAATGAAACTTAAAATCTTTTGCACAGCAAAGGAAACCATGAACAAGACGAAAAGACAACCCTCAGAATATGCGAAAATATTTGCAAACATAGCAAGTGACAAAGGATTAATGTCCAAAATATACAAGCAGCTCATGCAGCTCAATATTAAAAAAACAAACAACCCAAACCAAAAATGGGCAGAAGACCTAAATAGACATTTCTCCAAAAAAGATATACAGATTGCCAATAATCACGTGAAAAGATGCTCAACATCACTAATCATTAGAGAAATGCAAATCAAAACTACAATGAGGTATCATCTCACACTGGTCAGAATGGCCATCATCAAAAAATCTACAAAGAATAAATGCTGGAGAGGGTGTGGAGAAAAGGGAACCCTCTTGCACTTTTGGTGGGAATGTAAATTGATACAGCCACTATGGAGAACAGTATGGAGGTTCCTTAAAAAACTAAAAGTAGAACTACCATATGACCCAGCAATCCCACTACTGGGCACTACTGGGCATTTACCCTGAGACAACCATAATTCAAAAGGAGTCATGTACCACAATTTTCATTGCAGCTCTATTTACAATAGCCAGGACATGGAAGCAACCTAAGTGTCCATCAACAGATGAATGGATAAAGAAGATGTGGCACATGTATACAATGGAATATTACTCAGCCATAAAAGAAACGAAATTGAGTTATTGGTAGTGAGGTGGATGGACCTAGAGTATGTCATACAGAGTGAAGTAAGTCAGAAAGAGAAAAACAAATACTGTAGGCCTACATATATATATGGAATCTAAAAAAGAAAAAAAAGGTTCTGCAGAACCTAGGGGCAGGACAGGGATAAAGATGCAGACGTAGAGAATGGACTTGAGGACACCGGGAGGGGGAAGGGCAAGCTGGAATGAAGTGAGAGAGTGGCATTGACATATATACACTACCAAATGTAGAATAGATAGCTAGTGGGAAGCAGCCACATAGCACAGGGAGATCAGCTTGGTGCTTTGTGACCACCTAAAGAGCTGTGATAAGGAGGGTGGGAGGGAGACGCAAGAGGGAGGGTATATGGGGATATATGTATATGTATAGCTGATTCACTTTGTTATACAGCAGAAACTAACACAACAATGTAAAGCAATTATACTCCAGTAAAGATGTTAAAAAATAAAAAATTTTTAAAAATTTTTAAAAATGAGCTATGTCAAACTGTTTGTTTTAGGAGCTGTAAAACACTTTGAAAATGGAACTTACTCAAAATAAATGTCCCGCTGTCTTTCTCATTGTGTCCTGTCTTCAAATTAAATTTGAGAGAATATTTACTCTTATTTGTTCAATCTATGAATACCAATGCATAACAGGCCTAACAGTGCAAAAAACCCACTTCTGTACATTCACACTGTGTATCACATTGCGTTTATAGAAAGATCAAAGAGACAATGCATTATTATAAGTCTTAAGAAAAGATTTTTATTTGACATTCAAATTACAATCATTATCATAGAAATGGATTCCTGTGGTATCATTTGTGAATCTCACGATGTGTCTCCGCAACAAGAGAGGCCACGATAGTGAGTGGCCCGCGCACCGCAATGAAGAGTGGCCCCCTCTCGCTGCAACTAGAGAAAGCCCTCGCACAGAAACGAAGACCTAACACAACCAAAAATAAATAAATAAATAAATACATAATTAAAAAAAAAAAAAAGAGTTCATGATGTGTCTCTGTTGGATAAAGAACCAGAAGAAGCAAAATAGTTTTGGTGCTCACTGTGGATGCCCATTTGTCACCTTACTTTCCCCACCCACCCCTTTCTCAGTGGAAGAACCCCAGTGTGATCATGAGCCCAGGAAAGCTAACCCCGCTTTAGCCCCAGAGTGAATGTTGATAAGTCTTAGCCAATCTTGACAGTTCCATCCTTCCTGCTAATGGTATCACCAGGCAGGGGCCAAAAACACCCAAGAGGTTTGTCTTGGGGGCTTTTGTGAAAGATATTCCTCCCTGTCAAAAAGAGACACTGCCCTTCCTGTGTTTCAGCAAGGTCATGTGAAGGCATGATGTCCAGAGCTGTGGCAGCCTTCTTGGGAACATGAGTGAGAAGCTACAAAAATTAGAGAAATGCTGCCTGGGAAGCTGGAACCTACCTTCCAGTTCTGTGAAATAATGAAATATTGTGTTGATTAAGCCAGTGATTCTCAAATCATAATGTGCATCTGATTCACTTGGGAATCTTGTTAAATTTAAGATTATAGTTCAGTAAGTCTGCATGCTCCCAGGCGAGACTGATACTGCTGGTCCAGGGTTTCACTTTTAGTAGCAAGGCTTTAGGCCTCTGTTAATTTTGTATTACTTAGAGCTGGAAACACCTTAACTGATACATTATACAAACCAAATCTGCATAAAGAGCAAGAAGCTGATTTCTCTCTATTGCCATATGTATTAGTCATACTAACAAATACAGATTGTGTAATTTCTTCATGTTGTTTTAATCAGAAAAAAAAATCATGTTATTCTGCCTTCACAATGAGTCTGCCTTTCTCTGAAGAAGTACTGAAACCCATAGAGGCTGTCTTATTTGATATCACTATGAGTTATATTAAAATTGAAACCTTATTTTAGAACTTAGTATTGTGTTGAATTTCGGTATTGTGAAATTTATTATTGTGAAACTTTAGTTTTGAAAACTAGTTGAAGCTTTAGTATTGTGTTTATATTTGATAGCAATATAATTATTTTCATCACAACTTTTCAAAAATGTTGAATGTTGGAAACATCATATGAATTCTCAAAGAGACATTCACTATTAGATATGTTCTTTTGGAAATTAAATCGGTTAAGAAGAAAGTTTACTCAACTAAATTTTTAAGTAGACACGTAAACCACCATTTTTTTTTTAATTACACAAAATTTTTTTGAAATGTTGCTTTGGAGCTATGTCAACACGGTCTGAAATAGAGCGGAGACAAAAGAATCAAGATAGTGAAAAATTAAAGATGCATCTAAAAACTCAGAAAAATTCCAGTTTTCTGATTTAGGTCTTTCATTTAGATATGTTACAGGCATTGTCTGTCTGGAACAATGCAAAGGTTTAAAGGATACTGTTGGGAAGTGAGCATAAACAGTGAACAAAATTGCATCAGTACAAAATTATCCTGGGAAAATATAAATGATGCGTCGAGGATGAAAATTGTTTGAGTCTCATGATAAACACAACATGGCTTCTTCTGATGATTGCTTGTTACATATAGGAAACGGATACTCTTGGTATATGTTGTGATTATTGCTGTCGACCCAATAACTTTTATCTAATGTGCTAAAAATATGTTTTGCGTAACAAAAGTAACTGTTGCAAAGAAATCTAATTACATCACACTTTTTTTTCATAGTTTCCGAATCAAAATAAAAGTTATGTCAGAAATCATAAGTTCATTCTTTTCTGAGAATAACTAGCTAGATTAGCAGCCAACCCAGATGCAAGGGCAATTGATGGGTCACAAAACAAGTCCAGCAATCCAGGAACATGATGTTGATTTTGGCCAGTCCCTAAAGAGTGTTAGTACAAATATTCAGGGTGGAGTTGACTTTAGTCTTTCTTTCTTCTAGCAGAATGCTTAAAATGAAATCTGCAAACCTCCTTCTTAAAAGTGTTTATTCTCTGATGAAATTGTGAAAGAAAGTTCTTTAAAATTTCATGAATTTTCTAGACACTTAGTGAGATCCATTTCTACAAAAACCCATGATCTTGTGTAAAAGAGATAAGGAAATGGGATGGTTTTCTAGGCCCCAATTTTTTAGGCAAATCATTATAAAGGGCAGATTTATGTTTCTTTGGTCCTATAGAATCAATGCCAACTCACCATTCTCTGAATTATAGAATTCCTCAAATCTCTAACTATATGCAGACTTTGAGTGCTACAAATTTATAAAGTGTTATCTAATGCTGTATTCAGTGTTGGGTGATTACTATGCTCTTTGCTTTTGTGTTGTATAATTTGTTTACGTGTTTTATGTACATAGCTCATGCATACTTTTTATATTCTATTTTAGATATTAAATTATAAGTTGAATGATCTAGATTAAGAACTATAGATCTACATAGAAATCATTTAATTCTTTAATAAGTTTGGCCATTTAAGCTCACAAGGGAATAACATTTAATAAAAAATTAACCACACTTTACTAAAATATTGTTAAATAAAAAGTTTAATAAAACATTTAAGAAAAAGTATATATCATCACAAATGTGTATTCACGGTACCAACCATGAATTGTTTTGGATGCTACAATGATTGATGGGTATGTTAAAACAGGTCATTTTCATTTAAAACCTGTTTAGATGCACGTGCTGGTACTCAGCTAAAGGGAGCAAACAAAGGTTTCCAAACCAAGTTATACATTTGGGGCCCCATTGCATAATCTCATGCTGGGCTACAGTTGTTTCATTCTTGCAGAAGTTAAAGGAAAAAAAAGTGTTGTTGGGTGTAATGAAGTAAAGATACTAGAATCAAAGATGCTACTGTTCCATTTAGATACCAAGATTCCACAACATTTCATAACTTTTTCAAATTTCCTTTAACACTTACTCTAGGTAACTCTAAGTTTTATCCCTCCAAAAATATGTAATGTTCTGTAATAAAGATAAGTTATTTTAAAGTATGGCCAAATGACGAGGGTATGACAACTTAACATCACATATTTAGAAAATATAGAAAGAATTGATAATATCTGCATGTTTTAGCCAGTCTTTCTTTCAGAGTCTTCAGCTGAAATTTACTTGCAGTTAGAGTCTTTGTTTTCTTATAGTAAAAGAGCAAGTGAACAAATCAATAGATCTTTATTTTAAGTTTTAAAAGATGTCATGTGACATTGTTAAACTCTAGGTTACTAAGGCTATTGCAGAAAATTAAAATTATATGATGCTGCTTTCTTTTAAAAAAGATCAATAAAAAGCAATTTTATTTGAGCTGTGATTTTCAAAATTATAACCCACAGATTTAGATTCACTGTACAGCCAATTCAGCGATGAGCAGAATATGATCATTAGGATAGCTTTAACAGAATGGGCTGTTAAAAGAAAAATGAGTTTAGTCATCACAGATAGTCTATATACATTTTGTTTTCTATATTTAAAGAGACATAATTAAAAATAGTAATTTAAAAAATCTACAGTGCTGCCCATTTTGTGTAATAGTATTTTCTGGGATTAAAGACTATGGTACTGTGTATCAAGTGTGGAATTGGCCCCTATAATAATGCATGACACACACTGAGTACTCACTATGGGGCAGGTGCTGGGTCAAACACTTGATCTGCATCTCTCATTCCATCATGCAACCGCTCCTAAAAAGTAAGTATTCTTTTTCTTTGTGTTTTAAAGATCTGGAAACTGAGGCTTCAAGTGACTGAATAACTTGCTCAAGGTCAAATCATGGGCAAGTATTTGTACCCAGATTTGAATCCAAGCAGTCTAGGGGTCAGGAACCATGGCTTACTCATCTTGGCATTCCTAGAGTCTAGCACAATGCTGGGCTCCTAATAGGCTCCTAAGCCTTAAGTGCTTTAAAAAGAAATACATGGAGCCCCTGTGCAGCCGACTAGCCTTTGGAGGCCTTGAGAAACTGAAGGGAAGGGCTGAATCCTGGTCTAACATCCAGGCTCAGCCGTGTGAAAGGCCCATCACTGAATCATCCTAGCACAAATTATAGGCTTTAAAAATGGTTTGCAAATGTTACATTTTTGAGTTTGCTGCACTGTATGATATCTTAAATTTCACTCCCCTCTCTGGGCAGCGTTCATTCTGATTGTATGTTGGTTTGTTCGCTCAAGTAGAGAAAGCCAGATTGAAAACAAACCACGAATACAGATTGCTTTCCTACTCTGATTCCTCCTGTGTTTATCACAGTATCAGAACTAGGATGCCCTTAGAGATATGTGCAGAAGGGCTACCAGGAATGAAATTTCAATTCCAATTTGGCACTAAGTAAGCAACTCTTCCAAATGTCTTTACAATGTGCTGACTGTAATACTTTGACCAGAAACCACTGGTAATAGCAAGAAATTAGGCCCTGGTTAGAAACATATTACTGCGTTGCCAAATCCTTCTGTGGAATTCAACTGCTACATATTTTTAGGTTAAAGAAAACTGGATCTTCTGCAATTCAGCCAAATCTGACTTTGGTTTCAAATTACCTCAGAGAAGAATTTTTAGCTGATAATTCACTTTATATGGTTTGTTTCACATGGAGATATATTCACAATATATTTGGTAAGTAAACCTCTTTTCTATTAAAACGGCAATACTTACTAAATAGTAGAAGTTCCCAGTGGAAAATACTGGTTATACTTGGGGGTTGGGGGGTGAGTGGATAGGAAGTATGAAATCTTAGATCACTGGAAATTGGGAAGTGGGGATTTAAGAAGAGAAAGACTGAGAGAAGGACTCTGAGGACTCCAGAGAAATATCTGGAAAAGTCTAGGACCTTATTCTAGGGAACATTCCTGCTAGGGTGGCATTCTGATTGGGCTTGGTTGGTTGTTTACATATGTCATACATATATACGTTGTATACACTGATATTTTTCATTTCTCTTGGTTAATCTCATTCCTTTCATCTTGAAAGATAAAGTAATGAAAACATGTGGATGAAAAGAGACTTCCTGGAATATCTCCCCTAAACTGCATTAGGTAAGATAACAACGTGAAGTAGATCCACATTTCTCTAGTAACTTGTAATCTTCAGCCTTGTTTAAATGAGCACATCAGGAATACAAATGCCTCAGGAAAAAAAATAGAATTTCTAAAAGGAAAACCAAAACATTTCTAGGGCAACAGTTGATGCCAAGGAGAGACCTCACTACTTATTCAACAAACATTTATTGAGTGCTTGCTGTATGGAAATAGTGAAAGTAATAGTTAAAAAAAAAAAAATTAACAAAAAGACATTGTAATTCATAGTCTCTTCTCCAGAGGAGCTTATTGTGTAGCAAAAATTTCCAATTTGACATTTTGAAATTATGGGTTCACTGAGAAATTCTAACTCCCAAATTCTGATATAGATTCTTATTTGTGATAAGCCTGAGCCCTGACCTTTGTAAGTTTTACTTACTTGGCCATTTTTATAATTGATCTTAATGCAGGTTTTCTTATTTTGCAGATCCCTCCCAAGTCATTCCTGACAATTAATTTTACTAACTGCTAACCCTAATCCTCTAAAGTGATTTGTGTCTACTTGTTCTGAGCTTGTTGTCAATCTCAGAGATTTTAATGAGCAACAGTGAATATATTCTCAGCAAAAAAAGTTCATTTTCTTTACCTAAATAAAATACCTTTGTTTCAGTGATAAAACTGATAATATGCTTATCCATAATTTTTTTTTAATTTCAAAAATTTCTCTTGCATTTAAGGAATGAAAAACATTGCAATTTTACTTCATGACATATTAAGAAGGCTTCAAATACAAACTTTGGTCATAATGTTAAGGAGGAAGAAATTTTCCTCTACCCTTGTAGGTTCTTCTGGCTGGTTTAAGAATTAAACGGACATGAGGAGGATTAACAGGAGAAAAATCGAACAAAGTTTAATAACATGTATACATGGGAGAGACCCAGGAAAACTGAGTAACTTACCAAAATGGCTGAAACCTCACCTTAAATACTATCTTCAGCTAAAGACCAAAGAGGATTTTGGGGGTAGTGGTTTGAGACTTCAGAGGGGAGGAAGGCAGTTCACATGGAGATGGAAAAGCAAATATTGGGTAAACAAATGTTTGCTGGGCCCCGCAGAGACAGTGGGATATAGAGTGGGCTCTGACCCACCACACCTAGCCCATATTATTTGCAGATATCTCTGGTGGTGATAGCTCTATTCCAGGAACAGGCCCTTTATATCTAAATTCATTTAGGCAGTTAAGGGGAAGGTAAAAAGAAAGACTTTCTGAGTCTTACGTTTCTTAAAAATAATCAGCCTAAATTAATTCTCATGCCAAAAGGGACACATTTTGGCGTGGCAAATTTTGCTCCCCTACAATAGCAATTACAATAGTTTCTGCTTATTCCTATTTTAAAAAGGAAGCTTTTAATTGAAATACATACAGACAAGTGCACAGAACAAAAACATATGCTTATTTCTTTGGACTAACTAGCGTAGTCATACACAATCAGGGACTACATTATATATGTAAAGTGATACCACTTTTTAAAAAACCTAAAGGTTTTAAGTTTTGGATTCTTTCCCCTCATTTCCTTTCTTTGGAAGCAATGTTAGAACAAAATAACCCAGTTTCCTTAAATTTGAGGTACACTTTTTTTGTTTAGAGAATTTAGAAGCACTCTTGGGTGATACATTATGAAGGAATGTAAGGCCTATACATAGACATATTTGCATTGCTAAGGAGGAAAATTTCCAGTCCTTGTGAACATTCTTCTTTTGCAGGTTTTCCTCAGCTCTTTATAGAGGATAATCACTATGCCAAAATGTCAAGAAACTAATGGTAATCAGCAATGAGGATTTATCTTTTTGTACACTCCTTGGAAATAGACATCCTCTTTGAAAGCGAATCTTTTCATTAATTAACAGATTGTTTTACCTACTAGGTGCAAGAATAATAACGAAAGAGTTGTAACATATTCAGTAATATATTTAGTCATACACACAATCAAATGTGTCAATTTATTTATCAATCTATGTATAAATACTTAACGTAGTTGACTTATTGAGGTATATGAGTTTTAAGGTACACGTTCAAATGATTTAGACTACAAAGTTTGTGAGAACTTGGTATGGTGTAGCCAAAAAACACTGACATTGCAATCAAGAGACATGTTCTGATTTGTATTCTACCAGTAAAAGCTGTGTGACTTTTGGCAGATTATTTTAGCTCCAAAGGCCTTGATTTCCCTATCTCTTCAAATTCCACCCATTTCTAACATTCAGCAATTCCTTGTGGCTGAGAGCCTATATAGAGATAAATTACCTGGTTTGAATAAATTCAGTGTTTTTAAATGATTACCTAACTGGCTTACTTAACTTTATCCTTGTAGTTCCTTTCATGAATTTCACATTGTTGTTTTGTTTTGTTTTTCATAGCATCGTTGCTTCTGATTGTTTAACTGCTTTCTATAATTTTTTTTTTTTTAATTATTAGCACCTTTAATTATTATTTATTTTATTTTATTTTATTTTGGCTGTGTTGGGTCTTCGTTTCTGTGCGAGGGCTTCCTCCAGTTGCGGCAAGCGGGGGCCACTCTTCATTGCGGTGTGCGGGCCTCTCACTATCGTGGCCTCTCTTGTTGCGGAGCACAGGCTCCAGACGCGCAGGCTCAGTAGTTGTGGCTCACGGGGCTAGTTGCTCTGCGACATGTGGGATCTTCCCAGACCAGGGCTCGAACCCGTGTCCCCTGCATTAGCAGGCAGATTCTCAACCACTGCACCACCAGGGAAGCCCGCTTTCTATAATTTGACATAGGTGCTTGATTACATAACATATTTTTATTTAGGACAGGTGCAAAATACTGATAGACGTAGCAAAGATGAGCATAGAAATCCATGAGCAGGATTGTGTACTTGAAGTAGAGCACTGAAAAGATAATTTAATTTACCGTATCCATTTTTTTAACCTCTTTATCATCACGTAAAGTAACTAGCCTGTCACCTGTGCCATTTTAACCATTTAGTTACTTATTCAGACATTTAGGATTACTATTTAGCTAACTAAAATCTGAACTTTCTCCTCATCTTTTCCATGAAATTGCTCTTATTAAGACTTCTTAAATACCATATTGAAGCATCATTTTTCATTCCTTGTTTTACTTGATCTATGCATGATATTTACACTTGCTTGAATCCCCTCCCCGTCTCTGCTCCCCCCTCGTTTGAAGTCTCTTCTCTGACCGTTTTGATTTAGAATTCTTTGCCGGCTCACTGTATGGTCAGCCCACTCAAGATGGCTGTTCTCTTGCTCTTTGTACATCCCCTGCTCTACCAATCACTCACACGACTATCCAATCCTCTTAATTATAGGGCTTAATCCGTAACTGCCTTTGTGTTTGACCCCTGCCCCAGCTGCTGGTTTCCCTGGTAACTGATGAGGCAACCCGAGGTCAATTCCCCATAAATGGTAGCCTCCTTCTCCGAGTGGCAATGCTGTGTCCCGCCTGCTGCCTGCCTTACACAGTGAGGTGTTGCTCCAGGACCTTTTGCTTCAGACATGTAAGATCCCCTGTCCAATAAACCATGGATGTCTCTGTCGCTGTTTCTAGGCTCTTTCTTCACTCTCAGGCTGGGCAACTACAAGGCTTGTGGGCCATTGGGGTGCAGCCCAACACTCACCTTCCTTTGTCTACATAATATTGATTTTATCCCTAGCTCCATTCTGGGATCTCTTCTGACTCCACTCACTCTTGGGTGAGTTTATGACTTCAATTCAATGCCCTCCAAATATCTATCTCATTTTCAACCCCCAGATTCCTATTTCTAAGAGCAGCTTACTCTGTTTTGATCTCCTACAAGACCCCCCAATTCAACAAGAACAGAAGGAAATTTAACTATCTCTCCTCTCCATTCCCATCATGCTTTTTCTCCTCGTTATACTTTTAATACTAGCATGCTGTCCATGTGGCCATCTAAGAGAAAAATCTAGGACCCATGTTATTTCCCATGGTTTCCTAGTTATAAAAGTAGACTCTAGAGTCCTTGTTTGAGTTTGAATTCCAGCTCGACAGGGCCTCTACTTACTACTGGTGTGACCTTGGGGAAGATACTTGACTGCTCAGTGCCTTAGTTTCTGCATTTGTAAAATGGAGATAAAGATTGAATGAACACCTTGGGGTTGTTCTGAGCACTAAATGTGCTATGTATAAAATTCTTAGAATGTTACCTGGCAAAGAGTGAGCACTCAGTGTTGGCTTTTATTGTCATGATTATCACCATTATCGTTACTTTCAGGTGGTAACTCCTGATTCACTGCTATTGCCTTCTGGGACTTTGTAATCTCTACCATGGACTACTGAGCTAAAGACTCCTCAATGTTTTCTTGCCTTCAGTCAATCCCTGTCTTAATTTATGCTTTGCTCTGCCACTTGAGTGAAACTACAGGCTTATTTTTTCTTTTTTTAATTTTTATTGGAGTATAGTTGAGTTTCTGTTGTACAGCAAAATGAATCAGTTATACATATACATATACCCACTCTTTTTTAGATTCTTCTCCCATATAGGTCATTACAGAGTACTGAGAAGAGTTCCCTCTGCTATACCTACAGGCTTATTTTTAATCTACTCTATATTCTGTTCATATTGTTTGGGTGTTTCTCTACTTGACCAATATTAGTAAGGGGAACAAGAATATCTTATAGATCTTTCTATTTTCAGTGCTTGGCATAGAACTAAAATGTAAATCTTTGTTAAACAAAATAATGAATGAATGTTCATTTATTTAGAACTATGATGTAATACAAAGCCTAAAATTTCATAGTCATTGTATTATTATATTTACTAAATAGAGTCCTGAACAGACAAGAGAGAAAAAAAAAAGAAGTAAATGTTGCTATTACTCTTTGTGTATTTAAAACATATAATAAATAAAAGTTTCATGAGCAGGAGTGAGCTTGAATATCTAAAATAATGTCTGTTAGGTTTAAACTCCATACTCCATTTAGAAGAATTTTACACAGATTGTTGCAGGAAGTTTCTAGGTTTAATTTAACACCTTTCTGTCTAAATAGACTTCCTCTAGCTAATCTTTTACCCTTGCATGAGGCCAATTAGAAGCCACTTTTAAATGTTTTCTTAGAGAATTAAGAATCTATGATAGGCCCTCTATAACTAACCCTGCTAGGGAATTCAAGAACTTTAGGACTGTTGAGCCCGTCACTAGGTGACAGACAAATATTTGACACCCCCCTTTTTGCCAGGGTGCCCAGGACAACACGATGGGCTCTCCCATTAGATGAGGTAAGTTAAAGCCTACAGTCTACGTTTTATTCTGGTTAGTCAGCATCCAATTGACTGTTACTCTTTTGAAAAAACGGAAGTGGTGGAACCTTTGCAGTTATGACTAGCTATTTTGAACAAACAGGGATTAAAGAATAATAATTTCTTCTGAGTTTATTCTTTGGATACATTCTGGCTGTGCCAAAGGACTCATTAATTCAATCAGTACAAGCATCAAATCCAAATCATTCTGGGAAAAAAATCAGTTTCTTCAATAATAATTTATTTTACTTCAAATTTAGACATGACCATAAAATTATACTCAGAGCAACAATTCTGAAAATTGACTAAATCATGGGTTTGATTGGGCTTGACAATTAATTAGGGCTTTCTGAAAGCAGAATTGTATAGTTTTCTTTGGTGGTGAATTACTACCTGAGATTGAAGAGTCAATTTTCCGTGGTTTTAAATGGCAAGGACATTTATTTCTAAATGAATAAGGATTTATGCATAACTACCTTAATTATAAATACTAATTTGAGAATATAATACTTACTTTGTATATTACTCAAATGGGAAATAATTACTATATTTTCTGAAATCATTTAAATTTTTATTATCATTCAGTGTCTATATTCGAATTTAAGTTTTTCCTTATCTATGCTTTGGTTCTTTACTAAATTATATGCTTCCAAATTGAGAAACTGCCTTGGATATGTCTCTGTCTTATCTTTCCACAATGATTTTAACATATTGGATATATAAAAAATAGCCAAAGCTTCCATTTAGGTATATAAATTTACTGTTTATATACCTTTTAATCCACAAAGAAACTTTATGGGATAAGTACTACTATGTATATTTTATAAACGAAAAATCAGAGATTGAGAGATTTTAAAGAAACTCTCACCCAGTTTCACTTGTGTAGAAAGTATAGAGGGGGCTTCCCTGGTGGCACAGTGGTTAAGAATCCGCCTGCCAATGCAGGGGACATGGGTTCGAGCCCTGGTCCGGGAAGATCCCACATGCTGCGGAGCAACTAAGCCCATGCGCCACAACTACTGAGACTGCACTCTAGAGCCCGCAGGCCGCAACTACTGATCCCGCGTGCCACAACTACTGAAGCCCACGCGCCAGAGCCCATGCTCTGCAACAAGAGAAGCCACCGCAATGAGAAGCACGTGCACTGCAATGAAGAGTGGCCTCTGCTCGCCGTAACTAAAGAAAGCCATCACGCAACAACAAAGACCCAATGCAGCCAAAAATAAATAAATAAATTAATTTTAAAAAAAAAGAAAGTATAGAAGGTGTAAAGGCCCATGACTCTTTCCACCATGCCATACTGCATGGCATACTGATTATTACTAAAGACAGGCCCTTAAAAAGTAGTATATAAGTCCCAGATAAATCTTTGGTTAAAAGTTACTCAGCTGAATAATTGAAAAAAATTCCATGGAATTTGATAAAATGCCCAAGATCAGCTAGGAACCTTCTAAGGTAGACCAGAAAACAAGGGCTTGCCATAGCCAATGTCAGAACTTAGTATGAATCTACAGTAGGTCAGATGGTGTGGTACTGGTTCAAGGAGAGAAAGAAAAAAAATGACCAACAGATTTCTTAATAAAGATCCCAGAAAGATATCCATTTTGTTACTCTGTAATGTGTCATCTTAGCTAGGTTTGAACTGTGTTTCTTAGAGTTCCCATAGTTTTGCTTAGAATGACATTTTTGAAACCTTCATTCATTACACTAGCTCATTCATTACACTAGTTCAAGGGCCAATTCACAACTCCTACCAATAATTTTTTTCTAATCACCTTAACCAAAAGTGGATCATACCTTCTCTGTACCTCTGTGACACCTCCTTACCTATTCTTTAAAAGAACAGATCTTCTGTAGAAAAATATCACAGTATTTAACCTTCAATTTAAGTAAAAAACTACAAAAATTTAGTATTTCAAGGTTGCTGCTTGGTTGAACATTTTATTAACATGACATTTTAATATATAGAATAGGACTTCTCAAACTTTGCTCTTTTAAGATATTAATAGGTGCTTTGAGAAAGAAAGAAAAAGAAGAAAGTAAATTTGGATACATTTGGCAAATGCTGTCAAGTATTAACTACCTATTGGTTACTAACAGTGATAACTAGCTTACAAAATTTTCTGAAAAACCTGGAAGTTAAGGAGTCCTAAATTTGTTTAAGCCAGTCTTTTCTATACTTTTTGCCCACAGAACACACTTTTCTTCCAAAATCCTTAAATTTCATTGCATTTAGAGTAGAAAATTCTTACGGTGCTTTCTGTCATTTTTCTTAAAATTTAGTTTAATTTTTTGAATAAATAATCCATATGTTTCAAATATCAGAATAATGCAGAAACATTACATTTAGATTTTTCTTTTCCATCCTGTTCTTGTCCATTACTCTCATGATTAGCCATTTTTTAGATTCTTGTCTATGCTTCCAGTGTTTCTTTCATCAAACACAAGGCAATTAAAACACAGAAATATATTTTATTTATCCTTTTTTCTTAAAAAATAGTACAGTATATTACACTGTTCTATACTTAATTTTTTTCACTTAAAAATATATCATGGACTTCTTTCCACGTTAGTATATAAAGGGCTTCTTTATTCTTCTTTACAGTTGTATAATATTCCATTGAGTGGACATGTAGTGGCTTATTTCATCAGTTCCCTAAATTTGGATAAATATATTATTTTAAAACTTATGCTGTTACAAAAAATACCACAATGAATAAACTTGTATGTGTGTCATTTCATAGATGTGGCAGTATATCTATAGGATAAATTCCAAAGATTAGTAGGTCAAAGAGTGAATACATTTGTAATTATTAGAAATTACCAACTCACTCCTCATAGAAATCCCATTCTCCTCTCCCACAGTCTGTTTCACTGTAGCCTTGACAACAGAATGTGTTTTCAAACTTTGAATTTTGCTAAAGTTATAGTTGGAAAATGATAATTTAATTTATATTTTCTGTTACTATAATTGAGGTGCGGAGCATTATTTAATATGTTTAAGGATCATTTGTATTAATTTTTCCAGGAAATATGAATTCACATCCTTAGTTTATTTTCTTTTTGAGATTTATTATTAATGAGATAGTATTAATGAGATGAGCCCTTTGTGTGATATGAGTTCCAATTCTGCTTGCCATTTATCTCCTAATTTTGCTTCTGATAGTCTTGATATTTATGTAGTTAAAAGTGTTTAATCTTTTTTCTTTCTTTTTGTGGTTGTTTCTGAATTTTGGTTCTGGAGGATTGTATTTTCCTAAATGATCACAAAATCTTCCATCCCACACACTCTTCTTACAATGTGACTGAATTAGCTTGCTAGAGAAGCTATAACAAAGTACCACAGGTTTTTTAAACAACAGAAATTTCTTGTCTCACAATTCTGGAAGTGAGAAGTACTAGATGAAGGTGTTGGTAGGATTGATCTCTTCTAAGGCCTTTCTTCTTTTTTTTTTAAACATCTTTATTGGAGTGTAATTGCTTTACAATGGTGTGTTAGATTCTGCTTTATAACAAAGTGAATCAGTTATACATATACATATGTTCCCATATCTCCTCCCTCTTGCATCTCCCTCCCTCCCACCCTCCCTATCCCACCCCTCTGGGTGGTCACAAAGCACCGAGCTGATCTCCCTGTGCTATGCGGCTGCTTCCCACTAGCTATCTATTTTACATTTGGTAGTGTATATATGTCCATGACACTCTCTCACCCTGTCACATCTCACCCCTCCCCCTCCCCATATCCTCAAGTCCATTCTCTAGTAGGTCTGTGTCTTTATTCCCATCTTGCCACTAGGTTCTTCACGACCTTTTTTTTTCCTTAGATGCCATATATATGTGTTAGCATACTGTATTTGTTTTTCTCTTTCTGACTTACTTCACTCTGTATGACAGACTCTAACTCCATCCACCTCATTACAAATACCTCCATTTCATTTCTTTTTATGGCTGAGTAATATTCCATTGTATACATGTGCCACATCTTCTTTATCCATTCATCCAATGATGGACACTTAGGTTGCTTCCATGTCCTGGCTATTGTAAATAGAGATGCAATGAACATTTTGGTACATGACTCTTCTTGAATTATGGTTTTCTTAGGGTATATGCCCAGTAGTGGGATTGCTGGGTCATATGGTAGTTCTATTTTTAGTTTTTTAAGGAACCTCCATACTGTTCTCCATAGTGGCTGTATCAATTTACATTCCCACCAACAGTGCAAGAGGGTTCCCTTTTCTCCACACCCTCTCCAGCATTTATTGTTTCTAGATTTTTTGATGATGGCCATTCTGACCAGTGTGAGATGATACCTCATTGTAGTTTTGATTTGCATTTCTCTAATGATTAATGATGTTGAGCATTCTTCCATGTGTCTGTTGGCCATCTGTATATCTTCTTTGGAGAAATGTCTATTTAGGTCTTCTGCCCATTTTTGGATTGGGTTGTTTGTTTTTTTGTTATTGAGCTGCATGAGCTGCTTGTAAATCTTGGAGATTAATACTTTGTCAGTTGCTTCATTTGCAAATATTTTCTCCCATTCTGAGGGTTGTCTTTTGGTCTTGTTTATGGTTTCCTTTGCTGTGCAAAAGCTTTTAAGTTTCATTAGGTCCCATTTGTTTATTTGTGTTTTTATTTCCATTTCTCTAGGGGCTGGGTCAATAAGGATCTTGCTGTGATTTATGTCATAGGGTGTTCTGCCTATGTTTTCCTCTAAGAGTTTGATAGTGTCTGGCCTTACACTTAGGTCTTTAATCCATTTTGAGTTTATTTTTGTGTATGGTGTCAGGGAGGGTTCTAATTTCATACTTTTACATGTTCCTGTCCAATTTTCCCAGCACCACTTATTGAAGAGGCTATCTTTTCTCCACTGTATATGCTTGCCTCCTTTATCGAAGATAAGGTGACCATATGTGCGTGGGTTTATCTCTGGGCTTTCTATTCTCTTCCATTGATCTATATTTCTGTTTTTGTGCCAGTACCAAACTGTCTTGATTACTGTAGCTTTGTAATATAGTCTGAAGTCAGGGAGCCTGATTCCTCCAGCTCCATTTTTCGTTCTCAAGATTGCTTTGGCTATTCGGGGTCTTTTGTGTCTCCATACAAATTGTGAAATTTTTTGTTCTAGTTCTGTGAAAAATGCCAGTGGTAGTTTGATAGGGATTGCATTGAATCTGTAGATTGCTTTGGGTAGTAGAGTCATTTTCACAATGTTGATTCTTCCAATCCAAGAACATGGTATATCTCTCCATCTATTTGTATCATCTTTAATTTCTTTCATCAGTGTCTTATAATTTTCTGCATACAGGTCTTTTGTCTCCTTAGGTAGGTTTATTCCTAGATATTTTATTCTTTTTGTTGCAATGGTAAACGGGAGTGTTTTCTTAATTTCTCTTTCAGATTTTTCATCATTAGTACATAGGAATGCAAGAGATTTCTGTGCATTAATTTTGTATCCTGCTACTTTACCAAATTCATTGATTAGCTCTAGTAGTTTTCTGGTAGCATCTTTAGGATTCTCTATGTATAGTATCATGTCATCTGCAAACAGTGACAGCTTTACTTCTTCTTTTCCGATTTGGATTCCTTTTATTTCTTTTTCTTCTCTGATTGCTGTGGCTAACACTTCCAAAACTATGTTGAATAATAGTGGTGAGAGTGGGCAACCTTGTCTTGTTCCTGATCTTAGTGGAAATGGTTTCAGTTTTTCACCATTGAGGACAATGTTGGCTGTGGGTTTGTCATATATGGCCTTTATTATGTTGAGGAAAGTTCCCTCTATGCCTACTTTCTGCAGGGCTTTTATCATAAATGGGTGTTGAATTTTGTCAAAAGCTTTTTCTGCATCTATAGAGATGATCATATGGTTTTTCTCCTTCAATTTGTTCATATGATGTATCACGTTGATTGATTTGCGTATATTGAAGAATCCTTGCATTCCTGGCATAAACCCCACTTGATCATGGTGTATAATCCTTTTAATGTGCTGTTGGATTCTGTTTGCTAGTATTTTGTTGAGGATTTTTGCATCTATGTTCATCAGTGATATTGGCCTGTAGTTTTCTTTCTTTGTGACATCTTTGTCTGGTTTTGGTATCAGGGTGATGGTGGCCTCGTAGAATGAGTTGGGGAGTGTTCCTCCCTCTGCAATATTTTGGAAGAGTTTGAGTAGGATAGGTGTTAGCTTTTCTCTAAATGTTTGATAGAATTCGCCTGTGAAGCCATCTGGTCCTGGGCTTTTGTTTGTTGGAAGATTTTTAATCACAGTTTCAATTTCAGTGTTTGTGATTGGTCTGTTCATATTTTCTATTTCTTCCTGGTTCAGTCTCGGCAGTTTGTGCATTTCTAAGAATCTGTCCATTTCTTCCAGGTTGTCCATTTTGTTGGCATAGAGTTGCTTGTAGTAATCTCTCATGATCTTTTGTATTTCTGCAGTGTCAGTGGTTATTTCTCCTTTTTCATTTCTAATTCTATTGATTTGAGTCTTCTCCCTTTTTCTCTTGATGAGTCTGGCTAATGGTTTATCAATTTTGTTTATCTTCTCGAAGAACCAGCTTTTAGTTTCATTGATTTTTGCTATTGTTTCCTTCATTTCCTTTTCATTTATTTCTGATCTGATCTTTATGATTTCTTTCCTTCTGCTAGCTTTGGGGTTTTTTTGCTCTTCTTTCTCTAATTGCTTTAGGTGCAAGGTTAGGTTGTTTATTCGAGATGTTTCCTGTTTCTTGAGGTAGGCTTGTATTGCTATAAACTTCCCTCTTAGAACTGCTTTTGCTGCATCCCATAGGTTTTGGGTCATCATGTCTCCATTGTCATTTGTTTCTAGGTATTTTTTGATTTCCCCTTTGATTTCTTCAGTGGTCACTTCGTTATTAAGTAGTGTATTGTGTAGCCTCCATGTGTTTGTATTTTTTACAGATCTTTTCCTGTAATTGATGTCTAGTCTCATAGCGTTGTGGTCGGAAAAGATACTTGATACGATTTCAATGTTCTTAAATTTACCAAGGCTTGATTTGTGACCCAAGATATGATCTCTCCTGGAGTATGTTCCATGAGCACTTGAGAAAAATGTGTATTCTGTTGTTTTTGGGTGGAATGTCCTATAAATATCAATTAAGTCCATCTTGTTTAATGTATCATTTAAAGCTTGTGTTTCCTTATTTATTTTCATTTTGGATGATCTGTCCATTGGTGAAAGTGGGGTGTTAAAGTCCCCTACTATGATTGTGTTACTGTCGATTTCCCCTTTTATGGCTGTTAGTATTTGCCTTATGTATTGAGGTGCTCCTATGTTGGGTGCATAAATATTTACAATTGTTATCGCTTCCTCTTGGATCGATCCCTTGATCATTATATAGTGTCCTTCTTTGTCTCTTGTAATAGTCTTTATTTTAAAGTCTATTTTGTCTGATATGAGAATTGCTACTCCAGCTTTCTTTTGATTTCCATTTGCATGGAATATCTTTTTCCATCCCCTCACTTTCAGTCTGTATGTGTCTCTAGGTCTGAAGTGGGTCTCTTGTAGACAGCATATATATGGGTCTTGTTTTTGTATCCATTCAGCCAGTCTGTGTCTTTTGGTGGGAGCATTTAATCCGTTTACATTTAAGGTAGTTATCGATATGTATGTTCCTATTCCCATTTTCTTAAATGTTTTGGCTTTGTTATTGTAGGTGTTTTCCTTCTCTTGTGTTTCTTGCCTAGAGAAGTTCCTTTAGCATTTGTTGTAAAGCTGGTTTGGTGGTGCTGAACTCTCTCAGCTTTTGCTTGTCTGTAAAGGTTTTAATTTCTCCATCAAATCTGAATGAGATCCTTGCTGGGTAGAGTAATCTTGGTTGTAGGTGTTTCTCCTTCATCACTTTAAGTATATCCTGCCACTCCCTTCTGGCTTGCAGAGTTTCTGCTGAAAGATCAGCTGTTAACCTTATGGGGATTCCCTTGTGTGTTATTTGTTGTTTTTCCCTTGCTGCTTTTAATATGTTTTCTTTATATTTAATTTTTGATAGTTTGATTAATATGTGTCTTGGCATGTTTCTCCTTGGATTCATCCTGTATGGGACTCTCTGTGCTTCCAGGACTTGATTAACTATTTCCTTTCCCATATTAGGGAAGTTTTCAACTATAATCTCTTCAAATATTTTCTCAGTCCCTTTCTTTTTCTCTTCTTCTTCTGGGACCCCTATAATTCGAATGTTGGTGCGTTTAATGTTGTCCCAGAGGTCTCTGAGACTGTCCTCAGTTCTTTTCATTCCTTTTTCTTTATTCTGCTCTGCAGTAGTTATTTCCACTATTTTATCTTCCAGGTCACTTATCCGTTCTTCTGCCTTAGTTATTCTGCTATTGATCCCATCTAGAGTATTTTAAATTTCATTTATTGTGTTTTTCATCATTGCTTGGTTCCTCTTTAGTTCTTCTACGTCCTTGTTAAATGTTTCTTGCATTTTGTCTATTTTATTTCCAAGATTTTGGATCATCTTTACTATCATTATTCTGAATTCTTTTTCAGGTAGACTGCCTATTTCCTCTTCATTTGTTAGGTCTGGTGTGTTTTGACCCTGCTCCTTCACCTGCTGTGTGTTTTTTTGTCTTCTCATTTTGCTTATCTTACTGTGTTTGGGGTCTCCTTTTCACAGGCTGCAGGTTCGTAGTTCCCGTTGTTTTTGGTATCTGTCCCCAGTGGCTAAGGTTGGTTCAGTGGGTTCTGTAGGCTTCCTGGTAGAGGGGGCTAGTGCCTGTGTTCTGGTGGATGAGGCTGGATCTTGTCTTTCTGGTGGGCACGTCCACGTCTGGTGGTGTGTTTTGGGGTGTCTGTGGCCTTATTATGATTTTAGGCAGCCTCTCTGCTAATGGATGGGGCTGTGTTCCTGTCTTGCTAGTTGTTTGGCATAGGGTGTCCAGCACTGTAACTTGCTGGTCGTTGAGTGAAGCTGGGTCTTGATGTTGAGATGGAGATCTCTGAGAGATTTTCGCCGTTTGGTATTACGTGGAGCTGGGAGGTCTCTTGTGGACCAGTGTCCTGAAGTTGGCTCTCCCACCTCAGAGGCACAGCCCTGATGCCTGGCTGGAGCACCAAGAGCCTTTCATCCACACGGCTCAGAATAAAAGGGAGAAAAAAATAGAAAGAAAGAAAGAAAGAGGATAAAATAAAATAAAATAAAGCTATTATAATAAAAACTAAGAAAAAAATTATTAAGAATCAATTTATTAAGAAAAAAGATTTTTAATTTTTCAAAATAAAAAATATGAAAAAACTTATTAAACAAATTTCTTAATTTCTAAAAATAGAAAATAAGGAAAAAATTATTAAGAAAACATTTATTAGGAAAAAAAATTTTTTTAAGTAAAAAAAAAAAAAACAAAAACGGACAGACCTAACCCTAGGACTAATGGTGAAAGCAAAGCTATACAGACAAAATCTCACCCAGAAGCATACACATATACCCTCACAAAAAAAGGAAAAGGGGAAAAATTAATATATCCTGCTCCCAAAGTCCACCTCCTGAATTTGGGATGATTTGTTGTCTATTCAGGTATTCAACAGATGCAGGCACATCAAGTTGTTTGTGGAGTTTTAATCCGCTGCTTCTGAGGCTGCTGGGAGAGATTTCCCCTTCTCTTCCCTGTTCGCACAGCTCCTGGGGTTCAGCTTTGGATTTGGACCCGCCTCTGCATGTAGGTCGCCTGAGGGCGTCTGTTCCCCGCCCAGACAGAACAGGGTTAAAGGAGCAGCTGCTTCGGGGGCTCTGGCTCACTCAGGACGGTGGGAGGGAGGGGTACGGATGCGGGGCGAGCCTGCGGTGGCAGAGGCCGGCGTGACGTTGCAGCAGCCTGAAGCGCTCCGTGCGTTCTCCCGGGGAAGTTGTCCCCGGATCAAGGGAGCCTGGCAGTGGCGGGCTGCACAGGCTCCCAGGAGGGGCCGTGTGGAGAGTGACCTGTGCTCACACACAGGCTTCATGGTGGCGGCAGCAGCAGCCTTAGCGTCTCCTGCCCGTCTCTGGGGTCCGCGCTGATAGCCGCGGCTCGCGCCCGCCTCTGGGATCCGCGCTGATAGCCGCGGCTCACGCCCGTCTCTGGAGCTCGTAGGCGGCGCTCTGAATTCCCACTCCTTGCGCGCCGCGAAACAAAGAGGCAAGAAAAAGTCTCTTGCCTCTTTGGCAGCTGCAGACTTTTTCCCGGACTCCCTCCCAGCTAGCACCGAAGCCCGAGCCTCAGCTCCCAGCCCCCGCCCGCCCCGGCGGGTGAGCAGACAAGCCTCTCGGGCTGGTGAGTGCTGCTCGGCGCCGAGCCTCTGTGCGGGAATCTCTCCGCTTTGCCCTCCGCACCACTGTGGCTGCGCTCTCCTCCGTGGCTCCGAAGCTTCTCCCCTCTGCCCCCCCCAGTCTCCGCCCGCGAAGGGGCTTCCTAGTGTGTGGAAACCTTTCCTCCTTCACAGCTCCCTCCCACTGGTGCAGGTCCCGTCCCTATTCTTTTGTCTCTGTTATTTATTTTATCTTTTGCCCTACCCAAGTACGTGGGGATTTTCTTGCCTTTTGGGAGGTCTGACGTTCTTCTGCCAGCGTTCAGTGGGTGTTCTGTAGGAGCAGTTCCACGTGTAGATGTATTTCTACTGTATCTGTGGGAAGTAAGGTGATCTCCGTGTCTTACTCTTCCGCCATCTTGCCTCTTCCCCCCAGTAATTCTTTTTCTTCTTCACAATTTTATTTTCCAACTTGCAGTAGAATAATGGCCAAAATCAGCTTAAGTATGTTTATTATTCCAAAGAGACTCCAGACAAGGTCCAAACTACCTCAACGTTTTATATCAAGAAGCAGGCCTTTCTTCTTGACTTGTAGATGGCTGTCTTCTTTGTCTTCATATGGTCTTTGATCTAATCTCTTCTTGTAAGGAAACCATTTATATTGGTTTAGGGCACACACTAATGACCTCATTTAATCCTAATTGCCTCTTTAAAGGACATATCTCCAAATACAGTCATATTCTGAGGTAGTAGGGATTAGTGAATTTGTGGGGAAACACAGTTTAGCTCATGATGGTAACTTTGATGTTCTTACACCCAAGAAGTGGAATCTGTTTCCTCCCTTTAAATCTTGATGGGTCTTTTGACTGCCTCAATCAGTAGAGTATGGCAGAAGTGATACTAGGTGACTTCCAAGGCTAGGTCTTAAAAAAGACATAGATCCCACTTGAATCACTCTTTTTGGAATGCTAGCTCTGTGGAAGACAGCCATTATGCTGTGAGGAAGCCCAAATTACCACACGGAGAAGCTGATGTTAAGGAACTGAGACCCCCAGACAACAATTACCAACAACCTCACACAAGAGAGTAAAGAAGCCTTTGGATAATCCCAGCATCCAGCCTCCAGGTCTTTGAGCCTTGGCTCTAGGCATCATAAGACCTCCTCTGCTCTACCCCATCAGAATTTCTCACCCTTACTTTACACCCATCTGAGGATTGCATCTCCTTTGGAACGTTTTCTGACATACAGTGTGTAGTATTGATCAACATTTATCTTCTTCCAGGTGATTACTCAGTTCTCCCAATGCTATGAGTTAAAAAGTTTATGTTTGCCCATGATTTAAGATGCAGGTTTTTTTTTTGAATTTTATTTTATTTATTTTTTTATACAGCAGGTTCTTATTAGTTATCCATTTTATACATATTAGTATATATATGTCGATCCCAAACTTCAAATTCATCACACCACCACCCCCACACCACTTTCCTCCCTTGGTGTCCATATGTGTTTTTCTCTACATCTGTGTCTCAATTTCTGCCCTGCAAACCGGTTCATCTGTACCATTTTTCTAGGTTCCACATATATGTGTTAATATACGATATTTGTTTTTCTCTTTCTGACTTACTTAACTCTGTATGACAGTCTCTAGATCCATCCACATCTCTACAAATGATCCAATTTTGTTCCTTTTTATGGCTGAATAAAATTCCATTGTATATATGTACCACATCTTCTTTATCCATTCATCTGTCGATGGGCATTTAGGTTGCTTGCATGACCTGGCTATTGTAAATAGAGCTGCAATGAACATTGGGGTGCATGTGTCTTTTTCAATTATGGTTTTCTCAGGGTATATGCCCAGTAGTGGGATTGCTGGATCATATGGTAGTTCTATTTTTAGTTCTTTAAGGAACCTCCATACTGTTTTCCATAGTGGCGGTATCAATTTACATTCCTACCAGCAGTGCAAGACAGTTCCCTTTTCTCCACACCCTTTCCAGCATTTATTCTTTGTAGATTTTTTGATGATGGCCATTCTGACTGGTAAGAGGTGAGTCCTCATTGAAGTTTTGATTTGCATTTCTCTAATGATTAGTGATGTTGAGCAGCTTTACATGTGCTTCTTGGCCATCTGTATGTCTTCTTTGGAGAAATGTCTATTTAGGTCCTCTGCCCATTTTTTGATTGGGTTGTTTGTTTGTTTAATATTGAGCTGCATGAGCTGTTTATTTATTTTGGAGATTACTCCTTTGTTCATTGATTCATTTGCAAATATTTTCTCCCATTCTGAGGGTTGTCTTTTCGTCTTGTTTGTAGTTTCCTTTGCTTTGCAAAAGCTTTTAAGTTTCATTAGGTCCCATTTGTTTATTTTGTTTTTATTTCCATTACTCTAGAAGGTGGATCAAAAAAGATCTTGCTGTGATGTATGTCAAGGAGTGTTCTGCCTACGTTTTCCTCTAAGAGTTTTAAAGTGTCCAGTCTTACATTTAGGTCTCTAATCCATTTTGAGTTTATTTTTGTGTATGGTGTCAGGGAGTGTTCTAATTTCATTCTTTTACATACAGCTGTCCAGTTTTCCCAGCACCACTTATTGAAGAGACTGTCTTTTCTCCATTGTATATCCTTGCCTCCCTTGTCATAGATTAGTTGACCATAGGTGTGTGGGTTTATCTCTGGGCTTTCTATTCTGTTCCATTGGTCGATATTTCTGTTTTTGTGCCGGTACCATATTGTCTTGATTACTGTACCTTTGTAGTATAGTCTGAATTCAGGGAGTCTGATTCCTCCAGCTCCAGTTTTTTCCCTCAAGACTGCTTTGGCTATTTGGGGTCTTTTGTGTTTCCATACAAATTGCGAAAATTTTTGTTCTATTTCTGTAAAAAATGCCATTGGTAATTTCATAGGGATTGCATTGAATCTGTAGATTGCTTTGGGTAGTATAGTCATTTTCACAATATTAATTCTTCCAATCCGAGAACATGGTATATCTCTCCATCTGTTTGTATCATCTTTAATATCTTTCATCAGTGTCTTATAGTTTTCTGCATACAGGTCTTTTGTCTCCTTAGGTAGGTTTTTTCCTAGGTATTTTATTCTTTTTGTTGCAGTGGTAAATGGGAGTGTTTCCTTAATTTCTCTTTCAGATTTTTCATCATTAGTGTGTAGGAATGCAGGAGATTTCTGTGCATTAATTTTGTATCCTGCAACTTGACCACATTCATTGGTTAGCTCTAGTAGTTTTCTGGTGGCATCTTTAGGACTCTCTATGTAAAGTATCATGTCACCTGCTAACAGTGACAGTTTTACTTCTTCTTTTCCAATTTGTATTCCTTTTATTTCTTTTTCTTCTCTGATTGCCATGGCCAGGACTTCCAAAACTATGTTGAATAATAGTGGTGAGAGTGGACATCCTTGTCTTGTTCCTGATCTTAGAGGAAATGCTTTCAGTTTTTCACCATTGGGAATGATGTTTGCTGTGGGTTTCTCATATATGGCCTTTATTATGTTGAGGTAGGTTCCCTCTATGCCCACTTTCTGGAGAGTTTTTATCATAAATAGGTGTTGAATTTTGTCAAAAGCTTTTTCTGCATCTATTGAAATGATCATATGGTTTTTCTTCTTCAGTTTGTTAATATGGTGTATCACATGGATTGATTTGCGTATATTGAAGAATCCTTGCATCCGTGGGATAAATCCCAGTTGATCGTGGTGTATGATCCTTTTAATGTGTTGTTGGATTCTGTTTGCTAGTATTTTGTTGAGGATTTTTGCATCTATATTCATCAGTGATATTGGTCTGTAATTTTCTTTTTTTGTAGTATCTTTGTCTGGTTTTGGTATCAGGGTGATGGAGGCCTCATAGACTGAGTTTGGGAGTATTCCTTCCTCTGGAGTTTTTTGGAAGAGTTTGAGAAGCATAGGTGTTAGCTCTTCTCTAAATGTTTGATAGAAGTCACCTGTGAAGCCATGTGGTCCTGGACTTTTGTTTATTGGAGGATTTTAAATCACAGTGTCAATTTCATCACTTGTGACTGGTCTGCTCATATTTTCTATTTCTTCCTGGTTCAGTCTTGGAAGGTAATACCTTTCTAAGAATTTGTCCATTTCTTCCAGGTTGTCCATTTTATTGGCAGAGAGTTGCTTGTCATAGTCCCTTAGGATGCTTTGTATTTCTGTGGTGTCTGTTGTAACTTCTCCTTTTTCATTTGTAATTTTATTGATTTGAGTCCTCTCCCTCTTTTTCTTGATGAATCTCACTAATGGTTTATCAATTTTGTTTATCTTCTCAAAGAACCAGCTTTTAGTTTTGTTGATATTTGCTCTTGTTTTCTTTGTTTCTATTTCATTTACTTCTGCTCTGATATTTATGATTTCTTTCCTTCTACTAACTTTGAGTTTTGTTTGTTCTTCTTTCTCTGGTTCCTTTAGGTGTAAGGTTAGATTGTTTATTTGAGATTTGTCTTGTTTCTTGAGGTAGGCTTGTATTGCTATAAACTTCCATCTTAGAACTGCTTTTGCTGCATCCCATGGGTTTTGGATCATCATGTTTTTCTTGTAATTTATCTCTAAGTGTTTTTTGATTTCCTCTTTGATTTCTTCAGTGATCTCTTGGTTATTTAGTAACATACTGTTTAGCCTCCTTGTGTTTGTGTTTTTTACATTTTTTCCCCTGTAATTGATTTCTAATCTCAAAGCATTGTGGTCAGAAAAGATGCTTGGTATGATTTCAATTCTCTTAAATTTACTGAGGCTTGATTTGTGACCCAAGTGTGATCTATCCTGGAGAATGTTCCATGTACACTTGAGAAGAAAGTGTAATCTGCTGGTTTTGGATGGAATGTCCTATAAATATCAATTAAATCTATCTGGTTTATTGTGTCATTTAAAGCTTGTGTTTCCTTATTAATCTTCCGTTTGGATGATCTGTCCATTGATGTAAGTGAGGTGTTAAATCCCCCACTGTTATTGTGTTACTGTCGATTTCCCCTTTTATAGCTCTTAGCAGTTGCCTTATGTATTGAGGTGCTCCTATGTTGGGTGCATATATATTTATAATTGTTACAGCTTCTTCTTGGATTGATCCCTTGATCATTATGTAGTGTCCTTCCTTGTCTCTTATAATAGTCTTTATTTTATAAAGTCTATTTTATCTGACATGAGTATTGCTACTCCAGCTTTCTTTTGATTTCCATTTGCATGGAATATCTTTTTCCATCCCCTCACTTTCAGTCTGTATGTGTCTCTAGGTCTGAAGTGGGTCTCTTGTAGCCAGCATATATATGGGTTTTGTTTTTGTATCCATTCAGCAAGCCTGTGTCTTTTGGTTGGAGCATTTAATCCATTCACGTTTAAGGTAATTATCAATATGTATGTTCCTATTACCATTTTCTTAATTGTTATGGGTTTGTTTTTGTAGGTCCTTTTCTTCTCTTGTGTTTCCTGCCTAGAGAAGTTCCTTTAGCATTTGTTGTAGAGCTGGTTTGGTGGGGCTGAATTCTCTTAGCTTTTGCTTCTCTGTAAAGATTTTGATTTCTCCGTCGAATCTGAATGAGATCCTTGCTAGGTAGAGTAATCTTGGTTGTAGGTTCTTCCCTTTCATCACTTTAAATATATCATGCCATACTCTTCTGGCTTGTAGATTTTCTGCTGAGAAATCACCTGTTAACCTTTTGGGAGTTCCCTTGTATGTTATTTGTAGTTTTTCCCTTGTTGCTTTCAATAATTGTTCTTTGCCTTTAATCTTTGTCAATTTGATTATTATGTCTTGGCGTGTTTCTCCTTGGGTTTATCCTGTGTGGGACTCTCTGCACTTCCTGGACTTGGGTGGCTATTTCCTTTCCCATGTTAGGGAAGTTTTCGACTGTAATCTCTTCCTCTTTCTCCTGTTGTATGTTTGGCACCTACTGCAGCCTGTCCTTTCTCTCTCTCTTCTCCTTCTGGGACCCCTATAATATGAATGTTGTTGCATTTAATGTTGTCCCAGAGGTCTCTTAGGCTGTCTTCATTTCTTTTCATTCTTTTTTCTTTATTTTTTCCATGGCAGTGAATTCCACCATTCTGTCTTCCAGGTCACTTATCCATTCTTCTGCCTCAGTTATTCTTCTATTGGTTCCTTCTAGTGTATTTTTCCTTTCATTTATTGTATTGTTCATCTCTGTTTGTTTGTTCTTTAATTCTTCTGGGTGTTTCTTCTTTAATTCTTCTAGGTCTTTGTTAAACATTTCTTGCATCTTCTCGATCTTTGCCTCCATTCTTTTTCCAAGGTCCTGGATCATCTTCACTATCAGTATTCTGAATTCTTTTTCTGGAAGGTTGCCTATCTCCACTACATTTAGTTGTTTTTCTGGGGTTTTATCTTGTTCCTTCTTCTGGTACGTAGCCCTCTGCCTTTTCATCTTGTCTGTCTTTCTGTGAATGTGGTTTTTGTTCCACGGGCTGCAGGATTGTAGTTCTTGCTTCTGCTGTCTGCCCTCTGGTGGATGACGCTATCTAAGAGGCTTGTGCAAGTTTCCTGTTGGGAGGGACTGGTGATGGGTAGAGCTGGGTGTTGCTCTGGTGGGCAGAGCTCAGTAAAACTTTAATCTGCTTGTCTGCTGTTGGGTGGGGCTGGGTTCCCTCCCTGTTGGTTGTTTGGCCTGAGGCAACCCAACACTGGAACCTACCCAGCTCTTTGGTGGGGCTAATGAGGGACTCTGGGAGGGCTCACGCCAAGGAGTACTTCCCAGAACTTCTGCTGCCAGTGTCCTTGTCCCCGTGGTGAGCCAAGCCACCCCCCACCTCTGCAGGAGACCCTCCAACACTAGCAGGTAGGTCGGATTCAGTCTCCTATGGGGTCACTGCTCCTTCCCCTGGGTCCCAATGCACACACTACTTTGTGTGTGCCCTCCAAGAGTGGAGTCTCTGTTTCCCCCAGTCCTGTTGAAGTCCTGCAATCAAATCCCACTAGCCTTCAAAGTCTGATTCTCTAGGAATTCCTCCTCCCGTTGCCAGACCCCCAGGTTGGGAAGCCTGATGTGGGGCTCAGAACCTTCACTCCAGTGGGTGGACTTCTGTGGTATAAGTGTTCTCCAATTTGTGAGTCACCCACCCAGCAGTTATGGGATTTGATTTTATTGTGATTGCACCCTTCCTACCATCTCATTGTGGCTTCTCCTTTTCTTTGGATGTGGGGTATCTTTTTTGGTGAGTTCCGGTGTCTTCCTGTTGATGATTGTTCAGCAGTTAGTTGTGATTTTGGTGCTCTCGCAAGGGGGAGTGAGCACACGTCCTTCTACTCCGCCATCTTGAACCAATCTCTACCAGATGCAGTTTTCATTATACAATAAATACATTGTGTGAAATAGGATCACTTTTCAACTTTCAATTCTCTTCTCTACTATTCATGCTATAATACCACACTATTTTAATTATCAAAGCTTTATATTATGTTTGTTATTTTACTCTCAGGTAGGGCTAGTCCCTCTAGTATAATAACTTGTAATCTTTAATCTTAAGTCCACTGGACTGTCATAAGAAAAGGCTACACACGACCAATAACTGTGCCCTGAAAGGGCACTCAATGTTAAAAGAATATTTCATTACTGAAAGCCATGGGTCTTGTTTGTGCTATCTCTGATGAGGATTGATATTTTAAAGATGATATTCATCCACCTCTCTTCCAGCATTTGTAAATTTCCATTCATTAAGATGATTAACATATATCAAAGAATTTTCTTGTGGAGCAGGCCAAAGTTGCTATCTGGTTTCTGTTCAAGACAATGAGGTTGATGCCATATACGTGCTTATATGGTTTTTTTAGTATCTACTCTCCTTTTTGTTTCTGTAGTTTAAGCCTTTATATCCGAAATTGTTTTGCTATTTTACTTCTGTTTTCTTCCTTCTACCGGTTTCCTCTTTCTCCTGTTGTATGTTTGTCACCTACTGCAGCCTGTAAAACTATACTGAGTTCTCGTATTTCTCATCTTCCACTGAATCAGCAACTGCTACATTAAGGTGCTTTTGTTGTTGGTGGTGGTATTCAGGCTGTAATGTTGGGTTATAATTTCTAAATGCTTTGTGACAGCTTTTTTACCTAGTGAATTTTATTCTAGTGAGTTTTTCTCATATTTACTGTAGTTTTGTAACTTTAACTTTTTCTTGTAACATTATATTTTTTAAAATTTCCATAAAACATTTATATTTAAAAGAGATGGATTTACCTGGATAACTATGAGCAGATGATTTGTGTGTGTGTGTGTGTGTGTGTTGGTGGCAGGGGGGTGCAGTGGTGCTGCTGGGGTGGGAAGGCAAGAAAAGGGCCAGGATAGCTTCCAAATTTACAATCCTGGATCCTTGTCCCTCTAGGTATTGCAGGATTCTGTAACATTTAAAATCTATGGTCCCTGTATAATTTTTTCTTATTTCACTGGTTTGTTTTGAAGAAAAAGTCAAGCACAGTTCTGCTTATATAATGAACATACAGAGTATGGAAATTCTCTTTTTAGCTTTTCTCTGACCTGATTTGACTGTTCTATAAAAGTTAGAAAATGGTTGGCTTCTATTTTTGCATACATTTAAACACAGAAAGCAAATAAATGTTGCAGTTTGAATAGCTAAAATCTTGCCTCAATAATTCTGTGTACTTTTCTTGGCATCAAGCTCACTGTCTTGAACAGAAAGCAGATAGCAATTTTGGCCTGCTCCATAAGGAAATTCTTTGATATTTGTTAATCATCTTAATAAATGGAAATTTACAGATGCTGGAAAAGAGATGGAGGGGTATCATCTTAAAAATATCAATCCCCATCAGAGATAGCACCAACAAGACCCTTGGCTTTAAGTGATGAAAGATTCTTTTGACGTTGAGTGCCCTTTCAGGGCACAGTTATTGATCATGTGTTGCCTTTTTTTAATGACAGTTCAGCGGACAATATTAGTACAGTTATCATGAAATTAAAGATTACACGTTTTTGACTAATGTATGAAATCAATAATCATTCAAATGTATCCCTTCAATTAAAACCTATTTGTATACATTTAATAAATGAAAAGGTTTTTTTTATATTTGATGTTTGAATGGTTTAGTTAAACCAACAAAAATAAAGATATAAATTAAAGCTATGTAAATCTTGTAAATACATGCAAAAATAAAATCAGCATGTACACTGTGGTGGAAAAAGTTATTATTTATTCTTTATTGAAAATAGATTTATAAATTTAAAAAACGTATCTAACTTCATTCTAGTTCATATATATAACCATGTGAAATTATTTTATGTACCTGTATAATTCTTCTTGGAGAATTGTGTCATCTTGATATATTAAGAAACAAGACATTTATTAATATACTGTAATAATCTATACACACTTTTAGGAAATATCTTTCAGTATACACTTTAGAAAACTTGGATAATTTATGAAATTGAACTTGGCAGCTCAAAAGAGAGAGAGAGAGCCAAAATTTATGTTCTCTGGCTACTGTATTTCAGTAGCTTGCTTATGAAATAGCTATTTAATTTTTTAGGGAGAAAAACTTTAAAAAATCTAAATTTATTGTCATTTGTTGGAAATTGAAATATTCATAAGTATTTATCCAGCATAAGTGGATTTATTTTTGCCATTTGAAACCTAAGCTAAAAGCTTGGTGAAAATGAACTTCCTCTTCAAAGATTTACAATTCTTCATTTTTTTTTTTTTCCTGTGGGAACAGAAATGCTGAAATATCATTTTCCCTTTAAGAGTACAGTATTTGTGTTTCAGAGCCAAACCAAACTAAAGCCATCTGGGAACTTGCCATTCCTCACCTTTCAACTTATTCACTGAGTGGAGATGATGACCCACAGCTCTCATTGTTTTGGCACTTAAGTTCACCTCAACAACTGTTGAATGAATGCCATTCATTTGCCCATGTGATTTTTATCTGTCTTTATTATTTTCAATTTGTTTTCTATAAGTCTATCTCCTGATCCAGCAATAAGTTCTTAACCATGTATAATTATTTTTTTATTCATCTCAATTCCAAGTATAGTGCTAATCACGAAATATAGGTGAATAGTTATCTGTGAATTCCATAGAAAGTGATGACCTATAAGACTTAGAAGATTTCAGCTTCCAAGTCTGATAGAGAGCATTTTAAAACATTCTATTCTAAAATCCTTATTGCATATCACTGAAACTACACAGCATATTAGTGCAAAGATCTCCTGATTTCTTGTGTTACATGCCTTCTCCAGTTTGTGCTTAGTCCAGACCTAGATACCCCAGAGATATGATCAGTGAGAAGGATAGTGGTCCTTCCTTCAGGGAGGTCCAGCCATTTAGAAATGATAGACTAAAAAAGTAGTCAAATACATAAAAGTTAAAAATTGTGATAAATGCTATTAAGGAATAGATTAGGTCCTGAGATAGAAAGTAACAGAAGACTTACTTTAGATTGGGTAGTCAGAGGATTCTTCTCTGAGGAGGAAATTTAAGGTGAGAGATGAAATATAAGAGCCAGCCAAGTGAACAGATAGAGATACATTATGAATTGCAAAAATTTCAAAGACAGTATATGTCTTGAACACTCCATTTGTATTTACTTCTAATAAAAAAAATATTTATATATGACATTTTATTTACCACTTATTTTGTGCCAAGCACTGTTCTAAGGGCTTTATTTGAATGGTCTCATTTAAAATTCACAACCTATTGGGGATGTTATTAGTGGGATACTACTATAATTTTTTTTTTTATAAATTATTTATTTTTTGGCTGCGTTGGGTCTTTGTTGCTGGGTGTGGGCCTTCTCTAGTTGTGGCAAGCAGGGGCCATTCTTCCTTGCAGTGCATGGGCTTCTCACTGCTGTGGCCTCTCTTTGTGGAGCATGGGCTTTAGGTGCGCAGGCTTCAGTAGTTGTGTCACATGGGCTCAGTAGTTGTGGCTTGTGGGCTCTAGAGCACAGGCTCGATAGTTGTAGTGCGCGGGCCTAGCTGCTCCGCAGCATGTGGGATCTTCCCGGACCAGGGCTCGAACCCGTGTCCCCTGCATTGGCAGGCAGATTCCTAACCACTGTGCCACCAGGGAAGTCTAATACTACTATAATTTTTATTTTACAATTTGAGAAAATTGTAGCCCAGAAAGGTTAAGTAACTTGCTCAAATTTATTTCAGTTAGTTCCTTCATTATGGGGCACCAGTAATGAAAACTTTTTGATCATCAATTGTGCTAGAAAATAATCTATTTTTTTCCTCTATATAAATTTATTTTTTCTGCATATAACCTTAGTGATCTTAAAGTAAATCGCTCATGAACATTTGATTATCCTAATTTCATAAACACAATTAACATACTTACAATCACACATGATGAAAATCTTGGAATTGAAGTTGTCTTTAACTCCACCCATTGCATCTTCCTCCACATCCAATCAATAGTCAAGATGTATTGGTTCTACTTCCCTGTAGTCTTGTAATCTTAGTGTCTTCCTTTTTGTTCCTATCGTCTCCACTATAGTTACTTTATCATAATATTCTTTAAACCACTCTAAAAACTTCCTAACTAATGTCCTACTTTTCAGTTTGTCCCCAGTTTAATTCATCCTTAACACTGCTTCCAGATAAATCTTCATGAAGCACAGCCATAATCATGTGATTCACAATTTCAAAACTCTTCTAAAAACTCTGTCTTGCCTAGTGAATTACATCCTTATCTCTTGAGTTTGACTTTTAAGACCTTCCACAATGCATTCTACCTGTTTTACAGCCAATAGAGAAAGCTTATGCCAGCTCCCAAGAGCGAATGTTAACTTTTTAGCAATTTTGTTAACCAATTGTCAAACACAGCCATTAAAAAATTAAATTATATAAACTTATAATTAAAAGTCTTATTAAAAGCAAAGGTAATAAATACTCAAAACTCATCACATCTTAATCATTTTACTATAGTTTACCATTATGCTCTTGAGGTTATTTGCATGTATTGTAGCTGCATGGTGGAAATACTCTATAATGAAATGCTACTTTGCATCTCCTATTAACTGTGCATGCAAGAATGTGAACTTGGTAGATTGAAATCACCATTGTGGGGATATTTACACCATGGAAATGGGAAAACACTACAAAGCAGGGGTCAAAATGTATGGTTTTGTTGATTGTCTAGAGCCAGGGTCAGCAAAATATAGGCTGTGGACCAGCTGTCTGGTTTTGTATTAGAACTCAGCCATGCTTGTTCCTTTATGTATTTGTCTATGACTGCTGTTGCACTGAAATGGAGACTAGTTTTGACAGAGATGGTTGGATCCCAAGCCTAAAATATTTACTCTCTGGCCCTTTAAGAAAATCAGGGGTTGGCCATCGCAGCAGAAAGGCAGCTAAAGATAATAGGGAAGAAAATAGGAGTGGCCCCACCTCCTAATAATATCACGTTGGGGATTAAAATTTCAACACATGATTTTTGGGGGGACATGAACCTTCAGACCATAGCATTCATCAATTTCTCTCTTCTTATCTGACTCCCAAGTTGAAGACCCAAGATGATTTCCATCTCAAGCAGGAAATATTCCCTGAAAATAAGAGCAAAAAGAGAGTTTCTTTGTCTGAACTTCAGTATGTTTCACTTATCCTGTAATCTTCCTAAATTTTATGTGTAAAAATTTTACCTCCCTAACTGAAGTTAGGTTTCTTGAAGAAAGGAATTATGTCTTCCTTATGTTCACACAGCACAGAGTACTTCCAAAGCACTCAGGATAGAGCCTTGCACTCAGATGCTGAAAATGTTTCATGAATGAATAAATTTCTCATAAGTCTCTGTATTCCCTACCGTGCTTAATGGTGCTGAACACATTGTATTCACTCAATAAATAGTTGTTGATTGATTGATATGTTAGGAAACATAAAAGCTGAAAGTACTTGAAAATTAGACTTATATTTTATTGAAATGCAATAAAACTATCTTCGGTTTCTAAGTATTTTAATGCTTTCAACTATTGTTTCATCTTTCCATCACAGTCAAATTTTTATGCAATGTCATGAGGCTGTTGTCTGCTCAAATTTATAAGACGCTTAAAAATGCTCAGGCCCCATAGCAATGCCGGGATCTAGGAAATCTGCAGTCATTTATGATTAATGATGCTCTGTGTTTTGTGAGGGATTATTAAAAACAGAAGCCTATGACTTCACTGTTTCTGACAATAACTTTGAACACAGGGTCAGTCCTTCAATTTTAACTTTTCTTTGTGAGATTAAAAGAAAGTAAAAACAATGGCATTGGGAGCTTCACCCAGATGTGACAAAATAGGAGACACAAGTTTTCAATCTGTTTCTTCCAATGAAACGCCACCTCATTCATAGAATATTGATGATGAGCAAATGTTACTGAAGGGCCAATCTAGTCATCAGAAAAACATAGAGTTCAGGACTCTATAAGGCATCACATGGTCAATTCATAGAAGATGTTAACCAAAAGACTTAAGAGCAACTTAAGACTGACTCATAACAAATGTAGTTTAATATTTGCATTTCCCTCCAGATGAGTAATTGGAACAAGAGTTATCAAGTTCCAAAAAAATCAAAGTATTCAAGGTTCTATCAAAAATGTAAGCAAGTACTGCACGTTTCCTGAAGAAAAATGTTGTACGACATAAGGACCATTTTTATTCAATTACTTAAAAATAATAATCATGTGCTCCAGCAAATAAAAGTAATAGGAACAACACAATAGTTTGCTTTTAAATGGAAGTTCCAGATTTAAGAACATACATAATTCTCCCTCTGCTATCTTCTTATTTACTAAATATCTATAATTTACCTATAATTATCTAGGATAGGTTATTTGATTGCAATTATTAATGTTTTAAAAAGGAATGTATGCTTTTACAAAAATGAATTCAAACTTTTCAACTCTGCTTACTGGCAAAACTTTACAATCCATAGGAAATAAAGACTAACTTCTTAGCAGAATTAGTACAGCCTTCAAAGTACACCATTGCACTGAATTCTTTCTCTACTACCATCTTAGAAGCATTCTCTTTAATTGTCAGGTAATGTGGCAACCATATTCAGAGTAGCTCCTGGTGTGTAACTTTTTCTGTGTTACAAGCACCTCACTGGTTGCTAGGCCATGGTCTGACCTTAAATTTGTATGAAAAATTAAGTGGAAGACCAACGATTGAGTTGTGGTTTTTCTCAGTTTACTATGATTGCCCTGGAGTCTGGCAGGGGAAGAAAAAACCAGCTGCTTGATAGGAATTGTCACTTTCCAGTCTTCAGTGAAACAGCATAAAAAGGATTTAGCTGGAGCCAGCTTTCAGCCAATCCTTCTTCCTAAAAATGTGATGATGTGATGATAGACAGGCCTAAAGGACAGAATAATCCAAAAAGTTTCTTCCTCGCTTTATTACTACAAGTTAACTTCTAGGTTTTTTTTTTTTTTTCTTTTTAAATGGCTTCATTTGTCCTTTTTGTTTCAAAGCAGTAAAATGATATGTTAAAGCTATACAGTTAAATTAAACAGTCCTGGGCCATAAGAACAAAGATCCTATCATGTCATGTTTTCAGTCGTTACAGTAACCCCAATTTAAGATAATCAAACAAGAGATATCTGAGAAAGAGCGCTCATTCATAATTATGGAGTTTCAAACCTTCTTTTCTATTAAACTGAACAGGATGTGTGAATTAGAGGGTGTTGTAACATGTGCTGAAGTAAAGCTCTTTGCAGTTAATGTCACAAGGAAGTGAGTTATAATTTTGTAATGAGACACCTTTCTCTTTAAGTAATAAGTTATGATGTTGCTTTCTACCACAGAAAAAGCTGTCTTCAATTTGTAGATTTTTTTTTTTTTGGTTGTTTATTTTAATTATATTACCTATCCTTGCATCCATGCCTTCAGTATTTGACCAGTAATTTTCAAAATACTGTACATTGTAACTAGACCAAAATGTTCTGGATGTGGATATCTAAAAATGTTGGTTAAGCTCCAAGAACTGGAAAATACAAATAATTGGCTCAAAAAGATTGTTGTTAGTATTTCTTCATTGCATTTTGTAGGTCAAACAAATTAGAAACAAATAATAGAAATGTAAAATACTTTGTTGTGTTTTAAAAATTGTCCCAGACCCATGAAGTAAATCAACAACATACCGTGTACCCTCCCCCTACAAAGGAATGCGGTTTTCAAAAACTCTCTATGCACTCCTGGCTTTCATTCATTCACTCCTTTCTACAGTAAGTATTTATTGAGCACCTACCATGATGAAGCATTATGCTAGGTCCTGAGGATGTGGTAATAAAGAAGGCAGGCAAGAGCCCGTTCTCATGAAGCTTACACATCTAGTGATGTGAAATGGACTATAAACAAGTACATTAAAAATAATGAAAAACATTAGGAAGTGATAAGTCTCCCTGTGGAGGTGACTTTTCAGCTGAGATCTAGATGACTGCATGCACCAGTTATGTGACTATCTGTACAGAAAATCTGTACAGGCAGAGAATGCAGAGGCCCTGAGGGAATAAGCTTGATGTTTGAGGAACTGAAGTAAAGGTACCCATGGCTAGAGCCTAGTGTGAGGGAGCAGAGAGGTGTGAGAAGAGATGGGAAAGAATAGTGGGGCTAGATCACATACAGCCTCACTGGCAGGGCAAGGAGGTTGGAGTTTCTTTAGCTGCGATGGAAAGCAATTAGAAGATTTTAAGGAGGGGAGTAATATGATTTGATTTATGTTTTTAAAAAGATCCCTCTGTCTGCTCTTGAAAAGAACAGATTGTAAGAGAGCAACACTTGAGGCTGACTTCTAATCACTCTTATTGCTGTAGAGAAGACTATGTGAGACAACCTTGAATAGGAAAGGGCTTTGTGTATCTAATGGAATTCTCATAAACTTCTCCTGTTTTGTTTTTTTTAAACCTGTCTTTCACGTGTGCTGTGAACATTACCTTGCCTCTGCTCCCTGAGATGCTATTTTTCCCCCTACTCCCCAATCTTCTGTATCTACATACTATATCTCCTTTATGAAATCTTCCTCTATCATAATAGAGTAAACATATATGGAAATAAATACATCTTCAATAACAAATCATAACTTAGAATAATAGGTAATAATAGTAGCTATAAAAAGAACTGCTAATAGCCATAATAATATTATAATAATTGGGGCAGATTCAATTTATCTTGACAAAAAGATGAAGCAAAAGATATTGTTCTCATATACAAATAATAAAGACTCAAAAGAGTCAATAAATTGACCAGCTGCTAAGTAGGGAACCACAGGTTTTCTAACAAAAAAGCTTCTGTTTGTTTTCACTATTCTAAGCTGTCCTTGTAGCGGAAAATTTATTCTTTTTTGCCAGTTACTGGGGATCTTGGCAGGAGTCAACATCAAAGAGAAGAATGCTCCCGTGTACGCTTGCAAGTGCAGACAGAAATATCAATAGGTAAAAGTTATTGTTCTAACCAGTGCTAACATCCTCACGCTTACAAAATATGCAATGAAATATGAATATGAAATAGCAGAACCTTATTTCAAGAGACTAGGAAAGGAAGGAACACAGAGTGATGGTTAATAACATGTAGTTGTGTTCCTGTTCACATGTACAAGGGGTACTGCATGCTTAATAACGTAATTGTGTTAGTGTCTTTTCAAACAGTAAAAGTCTATAGATAACAGCTTCACATCCAGTTTGTGAATACAGTGTGGTGCCATAACACTGCCATGGTCATCATTATCTCCCTATTTTAGGGTAAGTGATAGCCACAGAATTATACAATTGCCAAAGCAGAATGAATCAGATAACAAACTGATCCTGTTTACCAATTACCCCCTTTATCACCCATCCCTCCTTGGCTGCATAAGGTAATAGGAGCATAAGAAAAGAATGATGCACATAAATTACCTATGAAGACCGATTTCGACACACATCCTGAAGTTAGAGTTCTTGAAAATCCATTGTGGATTTCCTTTGTTGCACTATGCCAGGAACCACTTTTAAGTCAAAGGGAGTAAATTATGGTACCTAATTATCCTTTTGGCTAGTTGGATTCTAATTACAATCTTAGCCCACTGAGGTAAATAGAAATTGCTTCTGAATCAATAATTTGAGGTTGATTCTCACAGGGAAGCTACAAGGAATGTTTATCAGTCAATCCATCTATAAAACTGAGTTGCCTACTAAGAGGTTAACTTTGTTTTGTATTAGCACATAATGGAAGAATTAAACAATGCCTGATTTCAAAATAGATTTCACTTTAAATGAGAAAGGTTGAAGAGTATAACCACATTAGGTAGCTTAAAATAAAATTAAAAATGTCATACTTCACCTATGTAAAAAACAGATCTATATTGTAATTAACTTTTAAAAGGATTAAAAAAAGTGGATGGAAAATTATGCCCTATTTTGAATTGCAGAATGTCATTTCTATTTTCTTAAAATTTCCTTTCTATTAATTTCCCACTTTTGCTACTGGAAAGTTATGTAACTTAGATTCAGTTAAATAACTTATATTCAGTTTTCAGAAACACTTATCTGATGTTTAAAAAACTTCATGAGCATTTTGAAACGTTATGTAAAACTCAAAAGCTATACTTTCCCACCAGTATAAAGCTGGATTCACATTTGGAAAGATGGATTGATTATTCTATCAGAATTGACAAATCTTTATTATAATTACTCACAGGCTGTCCTGATTCAAATAAATTTAATAAAACTATTTTAATGTTGCAGTGTATCCACTTGCATTATAGAGCAGTTCATATTTATTTAATACGTACTTTGATTTACAGTTGTTGAGATACTATGGGATTTTAGAAGAGAAATTAAATAAATGTATCTTTTTTAAACAGTTATGTGAAAGATTGTATTTCAAAAGAAAACTTACTATATTTCCACATGAAAAATGGAATATTCAGTCATCTAATTGTTTGGACTACATAACAACAAATACCAAGATATTAAACAACATTGACATTTTTACGAAGTATCAAAACAATAGAATTTTTATTTTACTTTTTACTCAGATTTTGGTTATCATTTAGAAATAGTATTAGATTCAAATTCAGTTAAATATATTTTTCAAAAAGCATTATTTAAAGCAAAAAGCATAGCTTACTTTTCTTGTTTGAATAGAGCAATGATTCTCAATGGGGGTTTATTTTGTCCCCAGGGGGATGCTTGGTAATGTCTGGAGACATTTTGATGGTCGTCCATGGTGCAAGTTTGAGAAACCCTGGAGCAGAGAGGTATTAAAGAACCTTAATACTAGAGAGTGCTTTAAAGACGAAATTAAGAATGTAAGCATTAAGAAGTTAGGGCCTGGGTCTACCTGGCTAACAATAGTCTTGTACATTGTAGAAACTTAGTAAACATTTGTTGAATAAATACATTAATAAACAGGTAAAATATAAACAATTGTTCCTGAAGCCTTGTTCAGTTTTTTTGCGTGTAAAAAGACACAAGTAGTTATTCTTTTCTATACCAAAACTGGTTAGTAATCATTGCTGTAGGGCAAAGTATCCTACTTAATGCATGGGAAACATTTTTAGGATTATATTTATGACATACTTCAGAATGCATGTAAATGAAGAGTTGAAATATGTTTTAGCTCATTCTAGTATAAGGGACATATTAAAATGGATTTGGAAATACATACGTGTAACCATTTTATTATACTGTGAAATTACTGCTCATTCTTATGGAAAAATAAAATTTGTGGAAAGGGCCTTTTTGCAATTTTTAGTCATAAGTGATAGAATTTTTATATACCCCAGGCAGTAATATTACATATAAATTTATACCATACACCACTTTAACTTAAACTTTTTTTTTTTTTTTTTTTTTTATTAAGAGGAGTGATCAGAGTCAAAACCATATGCTGTGGCTTTGCCCTTTGGAACTCTCAAATATACTGCAAGAATAATTATTCCTACTTAATGGAGTTACCAAAGAGAATGTGGTGCTGGATGGTAAAACGTATGTAATCTAATGAAAACCCTCTGTAAACTCTCTAAAGCCTTGTGCTAGGAGTTTTGAGTTTTGTGAGTTTTCTCTTATTAAAAGACTAAATAGCAGTTGAAATCTCTAAGAGAATGAATGGATGTTAAAGATTCAAAAACTTTCCTTCTCAGAGGATTCCATCGTAAGCGTATAATAAAGAGTATGGTCCTTTGGGAAATCAGAGTCTTTATGAGAGAGAGGGAGGAAGACTTTTTATTATATTTATATTTCTCAAAAATATACCATGTTGAATCTTTCTTTATTTGGAAAGTAAAACATAAATGTAGACCCTCATCATTTTCTTTTGATTAGCCTCCTAAGTATCTTTCTGCTCAGCTTCTTTTCCATCCAGCCCATTCTTTGGAGCTTTGTTTTATGTTTTCAAAAGCACAGATCTGGAGGTGCCTGTCCCCAGACTCAAGATACTTGACCGCCTTAGCATGTGAGAAAAATTCTTTTAAAATCTGCTCCCTACCCTTCTTGCCAACTCTGTTCCCACCACCCATGCAATTTCCACACACGTCTTTTCGTGTCTCTATAAATGCCATGATCTTTTATGCTTTTATGTCTTTGTTTTTTCTCTTCTTCTTTTCTAGCTGGGTAATGTCAAGGTATCTTTCAAATAGTTTATCTCTAAAAGTCTTTCCTAACCTGTCTTTGACTTCTCTTCCCTAGGTTCCTAAAAGAATTTCTACACACCTATATGAAAGGATTTACCACATACTAAGATTACGTTTATGTATATTCTCATCGGCTGCCGCATCTGTGAAAGAAGGGGTATATGTTATTAATCTGTGTATCCTTGCTGCCAACGCCTGGCACATAAGTGTTTTATAACTCAAAGGTGAACCACCTATTAGAATGGATAAAATTAAAAAACTAATCAAACCAAGTCAGTCAAGGCAAGGATGTGAAAGAACTGGAACTTCCATACACTGCTGGTAGGAATGGAAAATAGTACAAAAACTTTGGAGAGTAGTTTGGCAATTTCTTAAATAATTAAACATATGTTTACAAACAACCTGGCCATTCCATTCCTAGATGTTTACTCAAGCATATGTCCATACAAAAACATGTACATGAATGTTCACTGCAGCTTTAATACTCCCAAATTGGAAACAACCCAAATTTCCGTCAACAGGTGAGTGGATAAACAAACTGGTATATCCACACAACGGAATACTACTTACAGCAATATAAGAGTGAACTATGGAGAAATGCAGTAATGTGAATAAATCTCAAAATAATCATGCTAAGTGAAAGCAGCCAGACAAAAACAAGTACATGCTGTATAGATCAATTTTAATTTGCTATTAAAATGCAGACTCTCAAAATGCAAACTTTTCTACAGTGACAGAAAGTAGCCTCGTGGCTGCTGGGGTAGGGATGGGGTGAGTACTGGAGAGTTGAAGAGACAGGAAGGGAGGGTTGAGGAAACCTCTGAGGGGGATGGGTATATTCGCTGTCTTGATTTTGGTGATGGTTTCATGTCTGTAAACATATGTAAAAATTTGCCAAACGGTGTATTTTGAATATGCGCTGTATGTTCAGAGTCAGTTATAACTCAAAGCTTTTTTAAAAGGAAAAGAATTAGAAGGTGAAATCCTGATGAAAAGATATTTTGTGGGGAATTTACAAGGTAGATGTTACTGGTTTTCTTAGGGTATAACTGGGTAAGTATATATATTTATTGACATAATTTGACAATACATATTTTCCTTTTTCAAGAACTCACAGAATTATTGATTTGGGATATGTAAAGAAAGACACTATTCTTCTCCATTAAAAATTTGTATATTCTTCTCTGTTAATAAAACATGATTACTTAACATCTATATTTACTGTGGTGTCACAGCAAGAAAAATTGAACTGAGCATAAGTCTAATCATTCTCCCGAGGTCACTGCGTGGCCGCTGGGTAGGTACTCTAACCTTGTTGGGCACCAGCACTTCATTTTGGAAAATAAGGCTGTTGGTGTAGAATGAACACAGTTCAACAAATATTGAGGCAGTTTTTTACAAAAACACTTGGGAAAGGCTATTTTTTTTACAAAGACACTTAGGAAAGTGGTGGAAGTGTTCAAAGATAGACCGAGGTACGTTAAAATGTTCAAGTTTACTTGAACAAACACTGATTAGAATCCGGCCTGCGGCGGCAAACCACAAGCGATTAGGCGCACGCTCCCCCCCCACCGAGTCGGCAGAGGCTTTTAGCCAGCAGTGCTGGCGGGAAACCTCGGTGCTTCCCAGGTGAAATCTGAAACCGCACCGCGGTACAAGGAGGGCAAGGAGATAGAAGAAAGAGGCAGCCACTCCAGATTGGTAAGTGGCTGGTTTAATAATCAAGGGAACTTAACATAGGAGGCTTGTCTTGGGCGCTGGTAAGTGGCTGGTTTAATAATCAAGGGAACTTAACATAGGAGGCTTGTCTTGGGCGCTGCAAGCTGAGTAGATCTCCGCTCCGCTGGCGCCTGCCAGAGTCTTACAAATTTATACAGAGGCCTTAACATGGCTCAGTCTATAACGTCCAGATCGTCTCCACAACACATTGCTCTCTCAAGGCTGAGTCTTTGAAAATGGCTCCCACTGTGGCAAAGGTGGGCAGAACATGCGTTCCAAGGACGGGAGGGGTGGGGAGCCCTCGCGCATGCCTGGGTCCAGCTCCCAGGTCAACCCTGGATCACGCATCCTCTAGATGACCTGCTACAAGCAAACACAGGAGCAAAGCAAGGAAATTATTTGATTGGCTATAGCTTAAGTGGTTGCCTTATTTGGGAAGGCCTAGTTGGCTGTCTTTGCTTGGTTATTCTCAAATTCATTTTCTTCAGTACCGGTGCATTTGCAGGAATTGGCTCTGGCTTAGGTCTTGGTTTGCTCATGAGGGTACCAAAGCTTTAGAGCCACCTCAGTCTAATGGCCTCTTTGTTTAATTACTTTAACAGTAGATGAGATTCAGGGTCTCTCAAGAAGTTTAAAATCTAGAAGGGAAATGAGGTCATGTATAAATCATTTTAAAGATGCATAAATTATTTTAAAGACATGCTAGGTACATACTATTGGTATATGCAACATAGGAGCCAAATACTCTGAGAGGACAGTGAGGTCCCTTCTGACTGGAGAATGGAAAGCTTGTGAAGAACATCTCATTGGATTCCGCCCTTGAGGGATGGGTAAGCTTCCAGTAAGGTGGAATTGTGCTCTTGTGGCAGCACACAGTCTAAATATTATTGGGCCAAACAGATGGGAAAAAAGATCTAAACAGAGGTGACTTGGCCGCAGTGCAGAGTAGGTTTGATAAAAGGTACTTACTGATGTTGACTGGAGCAGACTATTCTTAAAAACAAGTGGGAATATGAGAGGGTTTGGAAAAGGTTTGGTGCAAATCCCAGAGGGCCTTGAATGCCATTGTTAAGAAGTTTGGATTTGTGTTATAGAATCGCATTTCAGAAAGCAAGTTTATGAAACTCTGAACTTAAGCATAGCTACAGAGTAAATATGAAAAATCTTTTTTGGAAGTTAATTTTGCTCTACCTAGTCTGGAGAACACTGATACTCAAGACAAGGTCAAGCACACAATTGGATTATCTGGTTTACAGGGAAAGGGATTAAACTCAGTTTTCCATATGTTGAATTTGAGGTGCTAGTGAAACAGTCAGGTACAAATGGCCATTGGGCAATTGATACTAAAAAGTTTAGAATAAGCCTAAACCCAGAGAGGTTACAATGAATGAAAGACGTTTTATTTATTGATGGCTTATGGTATACAAGACATTGTTTAAAAAAAAAAAGCCTGTTAGCTTATGTAAATTCTCACACTATCCCACCGGGACACTTTTTGGTCTGCCTTGTTTTAACTCACATCTCTGACCTCTAAACATGAGGAAGAATACTCCAAGGCTCAGTCTTTGACCCTCTTTTCTCTTCTCATTCCCTAAGTGGTCTTGCCTCCAGTCTTGAAGCAAAGTCTTTATGTTGAAGACATGTATATAAATGTCCTGGGCTAGACTTTCCCAGAACTTTGTATGCCTAATAGATACACTGAACTTAACCAAAGGCAAAGTCTTGATTTCACTTTTCTCACCTACATTTACTTCTGCTCTTTCATATCTCAGAAAATGGCTACTCCATCCATAACTTACTGAGGCCAACAAATAAAACAAAACAAAAAAGGAGCCATTCTGTACTTATTTTCCTCTCTTATACTTCACATCCAATCCATAATAAATCCAGTAAGCTCTACCTTCAAAATATATCCAGAATTCATCTATTTGTCATCACCTTTACTGCTACTACCCTGGTATAAAGTAACATCATGCCTCACTGGATTAATACAATTGTTCCCTAAATGGTCTTTTTCCACTTTTGCCCCCTTCTAACCTGTGATCCATATACCTGTCAGAGTTGTTCCTTTAAAACATGTCATATCATGCCACCCCTCTGCTAATAATCCTCAGAATAAACAAGCCAGAATCCTTACCAAAATGCCTAGTGACCTTTCTAACCCCCTCTAACTTCTCTACCCCTTGTTGCAACCAGGGCTGCATTTCTAGCTATTCCTGGAACTCACTGAGCAGGCTTCACTCTCAGCGCCTTTACACTTGCTGTTTCTTCTGCCCTGAATGCTCTTCTCTCTTATATTTCTAAGGTTCACTCCTTGCCTACCTCTAGGTCTTTGCTTAGATGTCACTTGTTCAAAGAATCTTTGCTTAACCATCCTGTATATAAACAAAACAAACAAAACTAACCTTCTCATTTCCAACACTCCCATAGTAGGTGCTCAAATATATTTTAATGAATATTCAATATTTCAAAGAATCATAAAGAATCATCTGTATGTTGAAAATAAATACCTTGTAACTTAAATAAATGTCCCAAAGTTTCTTTTTTTTTAAAATAGATCTTTATTGGAGTATAATTGCTTCACAATACTGTGTTATTTTCTGTTGTACACCAGACTGAATCAGCCATATGCCTACATATGTCCCCGTATCCCCTCCCTCTTGAGCCTCCCTCCCATCCTCTCTATCCCACGCCTCTAGGTCATCGTAAAGTACCGAGCTGATCTCCCTGTGCTATGCTGCTGCTTCCCATCAGCCAACTATTTTACATTCGGTAGTGTATGTATGTCGATGCTACTCTCACTTCGCCCCAGCTTCCCCCTCCCACCCCGTGTCCTCAAGTCCATTCTCTATGTCTGCATCTTTATTCCTGCCCTGCAACTAGGTTCATCAGTACCATTTTTTTTTGTTTTGTTTTTTTTAGATTCCATATATCCCAAAGTTTTATATCTGGTGTGTTGTAGGGCTGAAATTTGAATCAAATTCTTTTTGACTTCAAAACTTTATTTTATGCGTATTTAAAATACTATGAATATTTGAATACGTGAAAGTCTTCTTCAAAGAGAAATATTTGAAACTGTCAGAGGAGATGGAATTATGTAGTGGCTAGATTACATAGATGGACTAGGGAGAGACACTAGGGTAGGGATTCTCACTCTTTTTCAGGTCATGAATTCCTTTGAAAATCTAATGATACTCTTTGGCCCTCATTCCCTAAAACACACGTAAGCATGTACCACAGTCTTGCATAATATTGCATGTAATTTATAGACTCTACCTTCTGCTCTAGCTGAAAGAGACAGAAAGATGGTGAGAGAGGGTGGATTTGGAGAGAGTTTGTGCAAACTAGTCTTTTGGGAATTTTGAGAGTAAATGTAAAGGGAGGGCAGGTGGGCCTTCCAGATCTGTAGGCTATGTCTCTGACTTCTCTGTTTATGCCTAAGTCATTCAAACATCATGGTCTCATAGAGTCAAGACAGAAGGGACACAGGAGATCATCGACTACCATTATTTTTACATGTGAAGCAGCGGGGCCCACGTGGCCCCAGTTTCTTGCTTGCGTACCTCCCACTGGCCAGTAGCAGAGCAGGGACTAGATTCCAGGTGTCATGACTAAGGCCCAAGCTCCTTCTACTGTACCATGTGGCCTCCTCAAAAGCATTGGGTTGTCCTCCTGTATTTCTGAGCTATTCTCAAGGTGCTTCAGCATACAGGATATTGGTGTTTTTCAGTATCAGAATGTATATTGAGTATAGATGTTGGACAGAGCTTTGCACTGGAATTATTCTTTTCTATTCCTGAAACATGCCAAGAAGTCGTTTTGTAACTAACTCATGACTTTGAGCAAATTACTGGTTAGTTATAACTGATGAAAGAATATTTGATGGTTAAGTGGGAACTTTAAAAATCTAGATAAGGTTTAAAATACTAGTGCAAGAATTTCATTATCCAACGCGCTTTAATCTGCAATTTGGTTTTCATTGTGGAGACGGCTGAAAGAGTGCAAGATTGTGACATTGTGGTCAATTGCACAATTATGAGGAATGTTATACATTCCAGATCTTTGTAGAAACAGTACAAAATGTCAGTATATATTCATTCACTTGGAGAAGCTTAAATAGTACTTAAAATCTTCAAGATCTGATAGTAATACTGAAGAGTGATTAAAGGAAATAGTGAACCCATGTATTTGTATTTATCTATTTTACTCTCCACTATCCATTTATCCATGGGTTTAAAAAGAAAGGGTTTTGCCAGAAAAGTGAAAATCCTCCTACATTATTTATGAGCTCTCTCGGAGTGACTGACAAGACTACCTAGAGTGCTAATGTCCTCTCTTCTCTGGCTTATCAGTTAACTAGTGAAATTTAACGCGAATGGTGTCGGCTTTATATTTAGAGTGTAACTGTATAAACAGAAGCCACTGAGAGAATCTTGTTTTAGAGTTTTCACCTCATTTAAATTCTTAATTTATCCCTTCAGTTTAGGAAAGGCTATTGTGGTGTGGTCCTGCTTCCAATTAATGAGCTTCAGAAAAGGATTAGGTTTGCCTCACTCAGTCTTTCCAAAATAGACTAACCTTGAATCACACAAACTCTGAAGAAAAGGTAAATACTCTGTTCTGATTCAAATTAACTTCGACAGGGAAGACAATCCTAGGTTGTTTATTTTATTATAGACTGAGCTAAGAGTCCCAAAGTTTTAAAGTTGATAAAACAGACATTTTTTGAAAGTTAAAAAAAAATTAGTTTGGTGCGCTTTTTACTTTTATTCCATTTTTTTCACTTATCTAATATTTTTTGTTTCTAGTCATTCGATAAATAGTAGCAGTAACTAATAGCTTGTATCAGTGTCATGAAGTCCAGAATGTTTGGGTGATTTTGTTATTTGGAGTTAAATCCTGAGGAGCCAGTGACAAAAAACTCCAAATATATTAAACATCTTAAGCATATTATGAAATTATAAAAGGAACATAATTGTGTATATATTTGTAAGGTCACTTTAAGGATATTCATTGCCCTATGATGAGTTTTTGGTGATTTCATAGAAATCAGGACATCTGAAAGTATCACAATCTAGCTTCCTTTTTCATGAAGGTAGGTATCCATCTCCCCCTCAAATCCATCCCCATACGCATATCCCAAGATTAAAGACTACATGTGGGGGAATCTAAGATGGAATCAATTTCTTAGTCCATCTTTGGCAATATTTTTAAATGTACTTCTACCGGAGTCTGATTTATTTATTCCTGAATTCTTTGAAAATATTCTGATCATACCCATAAGCACATATATATTCTAGTCCCTTCCAAAGATAAAATAAGCTCATATCTTATTTACATGAGAGGAATGTAGTACATCTGTTGGTGTTTAATTATTAAAAATAAGATTTTTTTTAGAAGCAAAGAAAGCAACAAGAAAATTCATTGATTTAGGTCAAAGTATTCATGCTGTTAAAAACAGATTTTAAAGTTTTGTTTCACATAAATCTCTCAGCCTGGGTTAAAACAATCAACACCGCTGTGAATGAAGATATGTTTGAATTAAAACAATTAGGCTTGATTTTCTTGTCTTGCATTTCACAGCAGGTATTCAAGCACTGCCAAAACTTGGATGTGCTGATATCTGTAATCAACAGGAAAGGTCTCTTTTAAACTAACAAATCATCCCTCCTGGTAGAAGTATAAACAAAACCCTAATTGCAGATTTTGCTAACTATTCTCACCTGCTGTGAATACTAGTTAGTTTCTAGTGTTTAAGCCTAACCTCAGCTATAATTTATAATTGGCAAAAGATAAGACCTAATTCTCTAGATTCAGTCAATGTTACTGTGAGTTCTTAAACCGAGCCTATACCAATCAATGATTTCCCAATTACCAGCTAGTATCAAGCATCTTGAAATGATTTTTTAATTGCAAGGAGACAAATAATAAAACATATAGTGGTGATAAAGTGCTAGACTGGAAGCACTTTTATTTTTATTAACTCATTTAATCTTCACAAAGTACATCTGAGGTAGATACTAATATTATTCCCACTTTACAGATGAGGAAATTGAGGCTGTGTAGTAGCTTGTCTAAGCATCACAGCTGCTAAGCAGTGGAGGTGAGATCTGAATCCAGGCTATCTGTGTTCAGGGTCTGTGGCTTGTCTTTGCCACTAAAAGTAAAGATATAAATAAATAAAAATTAACCACTATTCCATTTTATACAGATAAATTGAACATGTCGGCTGAAAAGATGCTTCATGCAAGCTTCCTAGGTCTTATGCATCATCCAGGAAAGGGGTTCATGGATTCTAAGAACCATAGTTTGCAAGTCAAGGCATAGCTTTGATTAAAATAATTGATTGGGAGAAATAAATGAAATCTAAGTACACAATGAATGAACACCCCTATCTGTTTCTCAATGTGTCTATCAAGTGCTTTACGGCTAGATTCTCCTGTTCCTTAACATATTCTTAGACCACAAACTCAAAACTTTTGAAAGTGTCATTAACTCTTTCAGGTATTATATTAGTGTAATCAATTTAAATAGTGCCACAATTTTAGCCAAAGCCTAGTTTACTTGTTTAAAGCCTTGCTTACTCTCTGTGGCTGTCAACCACCTACAACAGCATCACCTGGGAACTTGTTAGAGATGCAGAATCTCAGGCAGCAAATCCCAGACTTATTGAATCATAATCTGCTCTTTAACAGGATAACCCAAGTGATTTTTATGTAAATACTGTTTAAAAACAGGTGGTTTAAATCACTCTATTTAAAGACGAAGAAAAGCTGACCTTTCAAGTCCCATAAAGTAAGTTCTTACGAATTTGTGCGTGTTTCTTATGTTTGTACAAAAGAAAAAGTAAATAAATATTAGCAGAAAATAAATATGACACCATAGGCAGTTGGATTAACCAATGAGATTCTCATTTCATTTTTATTTTATTACTTTTTTTTTTCCCAGAAATGTGAAGTAGGAGTAGGCTAGTTAGGCTTGAGGTGTTAACTATGTACAACTGTGGTCTTAACTTCTCCACACATCCTTTTTCTTCCTTAAAACCCACTCCTTCCCAATTAACAGTCCTTGTTCAGTGGGGCTAATACCACGCCTTACTCCAGGTTTAAGGGTGGGTTTCAGACCCTGGCTCTGCCAATAAGGGTATATAATGATTGGCCCAGGGATGACACATGATTCCACATTGACCAATGAGAGCTTTCCCCAGGGCTCTCCCCACCCACCCGCCTCCGCACTCTAGGGGAAAAGCTGTCGCTATTTGCTGAGATGGCGATCACTAAGGGCCAAGGGAGCCTGGAGTTTCCAGCTACCATCTTTGGCCATTCTGAGGCTGGCGAACCCTGCCTGAGAATGAAACCAACAGAGAAAAAAGCAGACCCAAGAGACAGAGACGCTTGGTGACGCTGGTCAGACACCTGGATCCAGTCACAGCTCTGGATTCATCCCGTGAACTTTTCAGGTATATGTGAGTCAAGTCCATTTTGTTTTTTTTTAAATTGAGATATAATTGACATTATATTAGTTTCAGGTATACACCATAATGATTTGATATTTGTATCTGTTACAAAATGATCACCACAGTTAAGTCTAGTAAACATCCATCACCATACATAGTTATAAATTTTTTTTTCTTGTGATGTGCTTTTAAGATTTACTCTCAGAAATGTTCAAATATGCAGTATAGTATTATTTACCATAGTTACCATTCTGTAAGTTACATGCCCATGACTTATTTATTTTATAACTGGAAATTTGTACCTTTTGACCCCTTTCACCCATTCCCCACCACTCTCCCCATTCCCCGACCACCAATTTGTTTTCTGTATCTATGAGCTTGGTTTTTTGTCTGTTTGTTTTAGATTCCACATATAAGTGAGATCATTACAGTATTTGTCTTTCTCTGTCTTACTCATTTCACTTAGCATAATATCCTCAAGGTTCATACATGTCACAAATGGCAAGACTTCATTCTTTTTTTATGGTTGAATAATATTCCTCTGTGAGTGTGTGTGTGTGTGTGTGTGTGTGTATATATATATATATATATATATGCCACATCTTCTTCTTTATCCATTCATTTGTTGATGGACAGTTAAGTTGTTTCCATATCTTGGCTATTGTCAATAATGCTGCAATGAACACGGTGGGGGGGGGGGTGCAAATGTCTTTTCATTAGTGTTTTTGTTTTCTTTGGATAAATACCTAAAATTGGAATTGCTGGATCATATAGTAGTTCTATTTTAATTTTTTGAGGAACTTTCATACTGTTTTCCATAGCAGCTGCACCAATTTAAATTCTCACCAATGGTGTACAAGGGTTCCCTTCTTTCCACATTCTCCCCAACCCTTTATATTTCTTGTCTTTTGGATAATAGTCATTATAACAGGTGTATGTTGGTATCTCATTGTGGTTTTGATTTGCATTTCCCTGATTAGTGATGTTGAGCACCTTTTCACGTACCCGTATGACGTATGTGTGTCTTTTTGGAAAAAATGTCCATTCAGATCATTTTTAATCAGATTGTTTGTGGTTTCTTTTTTTTTTTTTTTTTGCTGTTGAATTATATGCATACTTTATGTATTTTGGATATTAACCTCTTTTCAGATACATGATTTGAAATATTTTCTCCCATTCAGTAGGCTGCCTTTTCCTTTTGTTTCCTTTGGTGTGAGTTTTTATTTTAAAATGTGGCTATTTTCTGTTTTGTAAAAATAATTTTCTCCATTCCAAAATCTTTTTATTTAATTGACCATGTATTTGTATTTTAGTTTGCGTCAAAAAGGGTTTAAGGCGACTTACTAAGATGCAAGCATAGAGTTTGAGAGCTTTAAATCCAAAACTTTGCTGCCTAGATTTGCAGTCTTGCTTTCTTATTAGCTGCGTGAGCTTGGTCATATGACTTTACTCTTTCCTATCTTGGTTTTCTTATTTGTACAATGTAGATACTACCATAATCATATATATTTCTTAGGGTAATTAGGAATATTCAGTGATTCATATCTTAATTGCTGAGTACAGTCGTGAAATATGATAAGTACAATGGGCTTTAGGTCCTACTAAGATACAACCATAGACTTATGTAAAATTAATTGAAAATAGGCAACAAAAATGGGAGAAAGTAACATAAGGATTAGAAATGAGAATGTGCCAGGTGTAAGTTAGAACATAAAACATGTGCCACAAAATCCTGCACACATGCCAGAAGCAAGCCCAAATTTTGGTTCCCAGCTTCTTCGTTGCCAAAGTGGAGACCATCAGTTACTTGATTCATAGCCTCAGATGAAAAATTCTTGCCTTGGAGCTGTTCAGTTGTGCCTGATTTTTACATGAACCGATCTTACAACTGAAATATTTTTGTGCATAACTTTTTAATGTGATTAACATAATTTGTTTTGGATAGATAACCTGGACTGAAATTGAGGTCAGAAGGTTTAAACATTTAAAGGTTTTTATAAAACATAGTATACTTTTAAGTATTGCAAAGGGTGTACTCTATACAGAAATGTTTTAACCAATCAACCCCTCAGTAAATTGTGGTAAAAATTTAGGTAATTAGCTATGAATATAGTTGTTAATACTGAAAATATTTTGCATTTGTAATTTTTATAGTTGGAGACATTGTGTTGTTATTTCTATACTATCACTAGGCAAACCATTCAGAACAGATATCTTACCAATGTCAATCCAACAGAATTAATTTTCTAATGAAAATTTTCTTTTAACACACACTAAAATATCATTTACTAAATACACTATTTAGAAGAGTTTAAATGTGTAACTTTTAATTTTTGACAGCATCAGTAAATGTTTAGAAAGAAACACAAAAACAAATTTAAACTTTTAGTAGCTTAGCTTCACCTTACAATCCAATGTAGGTATTTTTGGTTGGGATTGAGGAGAGCCTCTGTTCCATTCAGCACAGTCAACGACTCAGGTTGATGGAAGCTCTGCTATATTTAACAATGGGTTCCACAGTCATTCCGGAATCAACATCCAATTCATGAGTTGGTGAAAGAGAGTATGGAGAAAACATATCCATTTTGGTCTTGTCCCCAAAGTGACAAATCACTCTTATCACCATTCCATTAGTAAGAACTAGTCATATGGCCTTGCCTAAGCTCAATCTGTACAGCCTTGGGAATATTACATAACTTTCTAAGTTTCAATTTTCCTATTTGTAAAATGGGGAAAACAGTAGTGATCAGCTCACATGGTAATTGTGAAGGTTAAATACTATATAAAGCACTTAGCTCAGTGTCTGATTCATACTAAGGGCTTAATTAATAATAATACTCATTATTATCATCATTTTTGGTATTAGAAAAGACATGCAACTAGATATATATTACAAAAATATTTTAAATTACATATAATTACATTTAATAATTCTTAAAAGAAGCCCGAGAAACAGGAAAAAAGTTACCTACCAAAAAAAAAAAAATTAAATCTGGGCTCAGTACTTAAATACCAGAAAAAAAAAAAAGAAAAAGAGAGTAAAAAATGTTGTGGTCAAGAATTCGATCACTGGACTAATGTATAAGGCATGTTTATATGTGTAGTTACATGGAAAATATAGTATCCATTCTTCATTTAGAAAAACAAACAAAGATACACTCTGAAAAGCTGAACTGAAGCATGAAGAAGACTTTGGATAAAAGGGATGGTGATAAGTTCTAATATTCCGAGTTAAGTTTAAACATCATTACAAATATTAGTCCAAAATAATCTAAATATGAAGAATAGTTATTGAAAGATAATGTGTGTTGTGAAGTTAATAAAATGAGATGGAAGCATGAGATTATTAAAATAAAGGAAAATGTGAAGGAAGATGTGGTGAAGGCTGCTTTGCTGCGAATGAGGGGAGAGGAGTGGCTTGGAATGAGGCTGAGGTGACAAGCAGGGAGCAAAACAGAAAGAACCTTTATCTGTATATTGCAAGTATGCATGTGTTAGAAAGTAGGGATACGTGATGATATCTGAGCTTTCAAAGAATCACTCTGGATCAATTTTGGTGAATGGACTGGAAAAATCTAAGAGTGGATGTGGTGAGTCCAATTAGTAGGCTGTTAAAGAAGGTTAAGAAATGCTGATAGCTCACACAAGATTTTTGGCATTAGAATAGAGAGCAATTGGTACGTTTGAGAATATTGACTGTAGAAATGATAAAAACCCAGCAATGGTTTGGGCATGTGGATGAGAAAAAGAGTTGTGAAGGTGACTCTGGGTGTCTGGCTTGTGATCCTAGGTAGTGGGTGGTAATGCCACTTACGACTGAGGTTGAGGACGCATAGGAGAGAACTTAAGATTAGTTTGTGACAAATTGAGTTTAAGTGACATTGGGATATGCAAGTGGTGAGGTTATATAGACATTTGCATATATAGATTAATGATTCAAAGGAGCTATTTGTAGTAAAGATATTAATGCATAGTCATGTAGGTGGTATAAATGAAGCTTAAATCTGTTTCTTGACCTTGGCACAATTGACATTTTAGGCCAGTATTTCTTTGTTGTGCAGGGTGTACTGTACATTGCAAGATGTTCAGATCATCCCTAACCTCTACCCAGCAGATGCCAGTAGCGCCCCCCACCCCAGTCATAATAACCAACAGTGTCTCCAGATTTTGCATATGTTCCATGGGTGAGGGGAATCAGCCCACTGAGAAACACTGGCTTAAATGATAGTAACTAATAAGAGAATACAGAGTAATAAGAAAACCATAGCGCCCCATTGAAACCAGTAATTTGGTTCCCAACTACGTGGCTCAGGCAATTTTCGTTAGTTGGAATAATTTTCATGGATATAAGAGGAGATAAGAACGGGAACACAATGTATTTGTATGTGCAGTTGTAAGACTAGTCAAAGTAGCATCCAAGGTAGATGGAGAAATGAAGCCAGAAAGATTAGAAATTTCAAAATGGCTGAAGATGGGATTTACCAGAAATAAAGAATTAAAAACGTATGAAATATCTGTAAATTCTAAATTGAAAGTGGTATAGCCTCTTTATATAGTTAATCCTGCATATCTATGAATAGCTTAACAATGACAATGAGTGACAATGTTCTTGCTGATGCCATTTTCAGAAAAAGCAGGTTTAGATTGTGTCTCCGTTCTAACAGCTCCACAGAGAGTCTTGGTATCCTTGAGGGTTGGTAGAAGATCAGGACTTTGTTGAATCCTATAGAGTAACATTATTAGTTACATGGTACTATTAACAGTATTTTCAATATATAGTTTTTATTATCTGCATAAATTTAGATTATGCATGTTAGAAATGTTTGTTCCAATTATTTTGTTGGTAAGTATCCCTTTCATTCCTTGAAAAATATGCAAATATGTAATCATTTTACAAAATGAAACTAGTAGAGCCTGAAGTACAGTTAAATTGTACAACATTTGTTCTTTTTTTCATTAAAGTCATTTTCTTCATTTACAAATATTCAGTTGAATAGTGTTTCCTAAAGTACTTGCATTTAACTTTCACTTGATTATTTGTACTGTAGAATGCGCTTGATAGAAACTTTAGAGGTTCTTTGCTGCTTAACTTTGATATGGAATACCCAGTTCGGCAAGTTGTAATTTGCCTACAATGCCAACTCCTTTGAAAGTGAGAATGAAAAAAAAATGGAAATCTCTTTTAAAATAATTTAAAGATCTCTTTTTTCCCCCCTTAATGACCAGAAATTTCTAAATCCTGGTTTCTAAAAACCGTGCCATTTTGAAATTTATCTGGCGGATAGCACTGCTCTGCTGCATTACATGTGGTTGATGTTAGTCACATCCTTGATGTAACATAACACAAGCTGGCTAAGGTAATCCGATGTGACATATGACAGCATTTTGAGCCAGTCTGGGATATTTGAAAATATGCCATCTTTCAAAGACTATGGACAGATAGCATGGTGAGCCAAGATTGTGAACTCTGCTGCTTTCATTTTGAACAACCACAAGGCAAGGTTCTATGATAATTAAAGGGTGAATTCCAACCTGGTAGACTCTAACAAATACTAAAAAAAAAGTACAATTTCTTTTCTTGCTGGTGAGTTTATACTTGAAACCACTTAAGTTAAATCATTAAGAAACATGCCCACCAAAGAGAAGTTGATTAAGCATTAATACAGGTACGTGAGAAAGATGATGCAGAAATGAGCTAACAGTAGCTGGTAATATATAAAGAGGTGACAAGTAGGCATTTAATAGCTAGCTATTTACCATTTTTTCAAAGTGCTCAGATCAAATCAAGTGTCAATTTATTAGCTTTAGAGGAAAAACAACCTAGAAACATGAGCACCCAGGCGAAAATATGTTTTCTACATATGTTGTTGAGTTTCTCTGTAAAAAGTCTCTCTGTCCTCAGTCTAATTTATTGTGCAGGCTGTGGAGAATTTGAAAACCATGTTTTCTTCTAGGATTACTTCAAGATCAGCTCCTTTGGTTTTAAATTTGTTTCACATTTGTTTGAGCAGAAAATACTAGCACTAATAATATCTGATGAATAGTGATGAGTTACAGAAATGAAAATAACCTGGACACTAAATTTGATAGAGGATGGAAAAGGAAATTGAACATAATATGTACATCTTAGAATAAAAAGGTAAAATTGAACTACAAGGTAAAGGGTCAGGAAAGCTGGGGTTTTTTTGTGAGATTTACAACTGAAAGTTGTAATATGCAATTGCCTTACTCAATTATATCTTAAAATACTCTTAACTTATACAAAGCTTTTCTTATCTTTCCATGTAAGTTATTCCCATGTAAGAAATCATTAAATAATTCCTGTATCAATCTATTAATAACATGATTTAAGTAAATGCGGAAAACAATTCACTTTCTTGTGAATTAACACATCCTATATGCATATATAAATATATATGTAAATACATTTTTCATTAGTGTTTGCACATATAATATATTTTTAGAATACTGAGGTTTGCTGAACTGCTGAGATGAAACAGGGCATTGGGAAAAAAGGCTGTTTTTAATTAACTTAGGTGCAACAGGAAAAATTCCCAATATTTTAATATTACTCTTACAACTTATGATTTTCTAATGCTTTCTCCTTTGGAACTCAAAAGTACATATTATTAAAGATAGATTATTTTATCCATTTAACAGAAAGGAAAATCGAGACTCAAGGTTGTTCTAGGAATTGGTGGAATCCTAATTTCAATCCAGGTTTTGAACCTGAAGTCTACTACCCTTTCTTTTAATGGTTCTCATAAAATTAGAAGTTTGTTGAAGTGACCCAAGATGTAATGACTGATGCCAAAATTTAATGTCAAGATAAACAGTTTAACATTAAATAAAGGATAGATCTATTACCCTGGAGTTATTCTTCAAGAGTGCTGAAAATGCTCACACAAATTACCTCCCAAATTCTAACTGATAATTAGATTTAAAAAAGGCTGTAGGTAAAAACTTTGTAGTATTTTGCTCTTTATGCTATAGGATGTACTGGACTAAAGACGTAACAATGCCCGATGATATCTTCTAATATAGAAGATCTGATATTTTTTGATTTGATAGAAACAAACAAAAAATATTTCTAAACTTACTGCTGTTATAAAACAGTCTAGAAAAAGCCCATTAGAAAAACAAAACAAAATTTAAAAAGTTTGTCTCTTTGGAGCTCACTAAAGATTAAAAGGTATAAACTGAGAAAAATTAAGGTCAAGCAAATATTTTATTTGCTAGGTTGGTTTCAAAAATGTTGTTTGAACATTTTAGGATACAGCTGTGGATGACTCCTTGCCATCTATTCTAGACATATGTTCCCTCACCAGAAGGAGAGAAAGGATTCTAGAAAACAAGATTTTAATGTTTGTTATGTGCCTGCCATGACTACATTTTTCACAGATTATTCTCACAGAAAGCTTGTGAAAAGGTAATGTTATCCCATCGTATATACAAAGAATTGCGGCTCACAGATTAACTTATTCACAGCAAAATAGCTAACATGTGGCTGACTAGGGATTGAACCCAGTTACAGAATTGAGATTTGAATGCTGGAAGTATTGAAAATTAATGTATATTAATCTTGGAAGAAATATAAGCAGATGATAAATGACAGAAAATAGAAAAGCAAATAAAAGAGAATGAAGGAGTTTTTCAAACTGGTAGTCTAGCATTGGTAAGGGCCTACCCAGGGAGAGTTGTACAAATCAGTTGGATAACAGACAATTCTGTTCAGATATCTAGTTGAATTAGGAATTGCCTGGATAATGAATTGGCATGCATTTAGACCTACTAAAATACTGTAAGGTAGAACATGGGATATAGAGCCAGACAACTCTGAATTCATTTCCTCACGGTTTAGTTTACTATCTGTGTTACTTTGGGTAGTGTACTTAATTCTACTGATCCTTAACACATCCCTCAGCAAAATGAATATTCACGTTACTTACCTGCATTCTGTTCAGTTACACTGTGGTAACAGACATTGTCAAACTCTGAATGGCTCACAACAGCAAAGGTCCATTTCTTGCTTGCATCGCAGATCCTTTTCAGGTCAGATACAGCTCTGCTCCTTGTTTTCTTTCTACTGGCAGAAGAAATTGCCCCTTCTGGCGTGTGTTTGTCTCATGGCAGAGGAAAAAGAGATGCAGGAACCACGGGATGGCTCTAGAAGTGTCTGCTTGAATGGTTTGTGCATCACTCTCAGTGACCTTTAAATGGCCCAGAGGAAGTCACATACCTAAGCCTCCTGTGAGTGGAGCAGGAAAGTATCATTGTCTCACAGGGAAGGGCAGTGAATGATTGGGAACAATCCTGCAGTCTACCATTACACCCACAGGATTGTTGTGGTGATTAAATGAGAGGGACAAGTGAAGTTTCTGGCAGAGTTCCAGGCACATACTGTGTGCTTTTGAAATTTTATTTCACTTTCATCCCCTGTTTGGGATCCAAAGTCAAGCTGAACAAAGGCCAAGCTCATGAAATATTTTAGCTGCCTATAATAATTTTCCAGTGTCCATTTTGTGTACAACCTTTATTATAGTAATTGAGAGAATTACAAATGAGTGAATTACTGTGTTTCTCATTAGAGACTGGGAATTAAAAGAAGAATTAAAGTCATATTTAAAAAGATGACAGTTAGAAAGACCTTAATCCTTTTATTTAACTCTCAGTGAAGAATTGACAAATTAACACCTGGCTTCTAAAAGTACATTCTTCTCAGGAATTCCTGACTTCTTAGAAATACACCACACACAGACACACACACAAAACAAAAATATATATAAAGGAATTAAATGAGAACAATTAGCAAAATAACAAGGTTTCAGTTGGAAGGAACATTTGGGAAACCAGATGAACAGAAATTTTGGTGAGGATTATATTCCATTAAAAAAAAATTTCTCTGGAATTTTTCAAATTTTAGCACCAAAGGAAAATTCCCTATTGAATGTTTCTGAAAAAGTCTCTTTTCTATGTCATGTGGTCAACTCCAGCAAGAATTTTGTATGAGTAATATATTTGGTCTTGTAGATTTTTGGATGAATCCTTGAGGAAAAAGCCAACCAGTCTTGCCTTTGCTCTAAGAGATCAAAGCCACCACTGTATTTTTGGTATGAAAAGGGTTTTACCATAGTTGCCAAAAATACGCTGTTTTCCCATCAACTGTGTAGTGGCCATGCAGTGATTGACAGCCCATGCAGTCACTGCAGTGCAGTACTGCAGTCCAGTGCTGCAGTCCAGTACTTTTAAAGTACTTTTGAAATTCAAAAATTATAACAGTACAAAAATAGTTCTTCCCTCAGCTAACAGTTAGTTAACAACACCCACTGTGTAAGGTGTTACTGTAGTACGAAGCAGCCCTTTGGGAATTCACAGTATAGATTTCTGTGTGTTAGACCAAAGTGTTCAGTTGTGATGACTTACCTGCCTCTTTTTTCACAATAAATTCAATGGAGAAAAACTTTCAGATGAAGACTAAATAGTTTAAATGCTTCCACAGAAACAAATTTTTGAGAATTATTTTTGTGGGAAAAAATGTATTAAGAAAGTCATTGGTATGCCATTCTTCAGTGTAAGCTATTTAAAAATGGAAACTTACCACATGATTTTAGATATAATACACTGAAACATATCCTCTCATATAGCAAATAACCAGTAAACTCTGACAGACAATGGACAAAAACAGGTGGATATTAATCACTTCTTATCAAGGGAGTCCCATGGTATGTGAACTGCACTTGGATATCATACGTAACAAAAATTTTGAGAATCTGTTTGTTTGTATTTTATCGTGCTTATTTTTAAAAAATTTCAATGTACCCAGTATATAGCAAAATTAAATAACAACAATAAATTAGCAAAAAGTAAATAAATTAACAAAGGTTAATTAAAAGCCCCTGTCCGTCACTTGTGGGAGAGAGGAAGAGTATACAGATAAATAAGTTACTTCTTAAAGGAGCATGCCCTTTGAACCGAGGTTCAATTTATATGAGAGTGGAGAGTCCAGTTGACTCAAAAAAAAAAAAAAAAAATCCTGCAAAATATCCTCTACTAGGAACTATCTGGTCTTAACACTAGTGTTTATAACCTTCAGATTTTCAGCATTCGTTAGCTTTTCCCTGAATTTCAGACCCAACTAAATGAAGTGATGTGAAAAAAAACACTTTAATGCTTTATGCTCCAAATCATAAAACTGAGGATATATCTTGAATGATTAGAACTAATTGGTGACTGCATACAGAGGTCAAAATCACAGAAATCTGTCTTACTTTTTGCTTCAGTTCACAGACACTGTTGAAGATCAGAAGTATAAAAGGGTTGCATGTTGTGTTAATTGATACAAGAGTATGTTTTCTGCTCACTTTTGATGCTATAAAATCAAATGCAACAGTTTGGAATGCAAACTGAAAGGAGAGGTTACATAGGTGTGGCACACAGCCTAAACCGGTTTTTAGTATGACAGTAAGCATTCATTTGTTTCACCTCTGATATTTGGGTCTTGTTCCAGGAGTATTTTTGAGAAAATATAAAAAGGTCTGTGTGAAAAAGTTAATACTCAGTTAAGTTTTGAAGATTTCATTGTCTCAGATTATCTATATATTTCATGAATTATATTTCGTCCAGTTTTTCCAAGTTACTATCTAATATCTCCACTTCACTTTGTGTATATCCTGTCCAAAATATTCTGTAGCCTTCAGGGGATGTTTAGGTCTATATTCTGCAATGTCTTATTATTTTTTAAGTCTATAATACATAGTCAGTTCATGTTTTAATTATTTTATTAAACAACATAACAAGGCTTTTAAGTGAAATTCATGAAAACATTAAAGAAAAGCCACACTAAATCTGGAAGTTCATTTATATGATGTTAACTTTATTGACAAATTATGCTGCTTTTAGTAATAATGTTGGTGTATATGTATACATGCATCTTTTCTAAAATGAAAATTGATAGACATCTTTTTTCTTCTAATTCCTGCTTGCAAATGTCCAGGATCTGAAAACACGCTTATACTCTCTATCAGAATGATCTATGACAGAGAAAAAAGACATGCTCTTTGGCAGAAATACATGCAGTAGGCTTAAATTGTTAGATTTTTTAAATGTTTCAGTGATGGTTATCTATAGCCCAATCTCTTCTGATGTTTGAACTGGCCTTATCATTACTGCCTGAATCATTATCAGGAAATGCTTTTTTAAAAGATTTCTCTAAGTTGGGAAGCTTTTAATCAGTTTTGCTCCTATTACGAAATCAAATCCTTCCGTTGACAACAACCAAAATTAATAAGTTAGAGGCTTTTGCTCTTAACAATGTATTTATCTTTAGACTAATGCTATTATTTGGGAGTCAGAAATTAATAAAATCTACCAACATTAGTAAGATAACTAACACGTTTAAAATATGCTAAAGTGAAACTGAACCCATTTTGTGTTTAAATTCCTGAAGCTTTGATTAAATCCTAATACATATCATCTAGCTGCCCTGAATTCATTTGATGGAAACACTTGATAATTGTTCACCTTATACCCTTATCATCTATACACATTCTCAGCACTCTCTACTTACTATTCCTTGTAAAAATAAACTCAAATGCCAAAGTAAAAAAAAAAAGAAAAATTAAACAGCAGTCTGAACACTGAATAAAAAAGTAGCATACTCTGAAAATAAAAACAGAAACCTCTAAAATAATGTTTTATTTATCACATACAAACGTGTTTTCTTAAGAATTATTTCCAGTATGGGCCACCATATGGAAGTAGAAAGCCATTATAGGAATGAACTAAGATGGTTTGTATCACCTGCATAACTTGTTTTGTTCTATGCCTTCAGGCTTCAAAATCCGCTTCCCATATTTTTTTCCTTTCTTTAAAAATAATGTACATCAGTTTAATTTATCCCAGGTCCTGACAGAAGGATCAGATTTTAAGCATTTAATGCTGTGGTTTCAAATCCAATTTTTCAGTGTTCATCGTTTCAAAAGTGGTAGAATTCGGTTTTTGAAAAGGTTCAGGAACTTGGGAAGGACTGGCATACTTTCTAAAGTCCCACATTGATGTTAAAGGCAGCTCTGTATGGTAGAGAGCAGTTTGGTCTGAAGTTTTCTATAGTGCTCCAGGAAATACTAACCCTTTGCCTACTCTAACAAGAGCCCCTCTTAATGGTGTCAACCTAGGAATATTTTTTAAACTCCTAAAGCATATTGAATAAATAACCTATTTACAGATTTTCTGAGCTAGGACACTGATTGGTTGGTACATTTTCCTAAAAGGAGGGTATCAATATATCTGCTTAAGGCTTGATTCCACTGCGTGTGTTCGGAAACAGCTTTCCTTGAGACCAATGGGATTTTTATCCATTCAGACGCTGAAGCACTAGATCTTAGCACAGTAAATTCATTGTAGGCTCACTTTATTGGTGGTGCGGGAACCTCAAAAGGTCAGGAGTCCAGATTGCTTCAAGTAAACATCCAGAATCTCAGATGCTTTTTTGAAATGGGCCCAAGTTTATTTGAACCTCTCTTCTGGTTTGGAAATCAGGCTGAAAATTTCACAGAAACAGATTTTCTTGTGAGATCTCAGAATGTTGTGGTTTAAGTAAAGTAATAAACAAACTTGAAAAATGAAAGGCAAAATTGGCTCAAACTCACCTGGTTTCATTCTATTAAATGCCTGAAACTGAGTGGCATTGTGCAATATTTTAAAAAAGAAAAAAAACAGAGTTTGGCTGTGGTTTAGCTTAGAATCATCAAATATTCCTGCTGAGGAGGTTTAAGAGAACTTTCTGTCATTCTATCCTCCTCTGTCTTTATGTTTCAATAACTTTTAATCTTTTTGTTTCTCCTTATTTTCAGTTTGGGAGACTTCAGTATTGGTCTTTCATTTAACATATTAATGAAGAGCACTTCTTTGATCTTCTTTTGCAGATGAATAATTTCCACTTATTTACGGGTGAGATCTCCTTGAAATGTGTGTTATGGTATTTATATGGTATATATAACATGAAAGTAAGGTGAAATTTTTTTGAATATTTATTATTAAATACCAGGCATAAGAGTTAAGACTTTTACATATATCATATTATTTGTCACAGCAAAACCATTAAGCAGGAATTATTCTCTCCATTTTATGAGTTATGAAGGAATGTTTTATGAAGTTATGGTAACTTGCCCAATTGTATACTATGTTATTTATAGCTAGGAAGTAGCAGAGGAAGGATTGAAGCCCAGGATGTCTGTCTTTAAAGCCCATAATACTTTACTACTGCTTTACAAAGTTTCCTGTATAGTTGTTGAGGTTTTCCTGAGAGTTTTTTTAAAAAGCCATTTATCCTTTACTAATAACTTTAACCCTAACCATTGTATATAATGGCTTTATATAGTATATGCTAGCAGGAAAGAATATTTGTTTTGTAACTCTTAGATGTGAATAGGAAATTTCTATAGTTAAGAAAGCCTGTTTTAATGATAGTGCCTTAGATTTGTAAAGCACTATATACAGAGACCTTTTGTGTTTATCTCATTCTGATCCTTCCAACAAACCAGGAGGTAGGCAGATAACACATCCTGAGCCGCTTGTACCAATGACAAAGACTGAGGCTCCATGAAATGAAGATATTTCCCCAAAGTCATGAAACAAAGAGACATCCAGAAAAAACTTCAAATCACATCTTTTACCTATGTAAATTGCTCTTTGCAAATCAACGCTTCAGAATTCCATTCTGTGATCTCCTTTTATTAACATCTTACTTTATTTTCTCACTCTTCCCTCTTTCCAATTACACTGTGTTTTCTCCACAGTACTTTTGCATATTCCAGCTCGCACAGATATTGTGCTCCTGATAGAAAGCACTCTCCGCTAACTGATAAAATCCAAACTACTTTTGCAAAGCCCAAAATAGTCTGGACACATGATACCAAAGCTGTTCTTGTGCTACCCATTTAAGTTATGTATCAAGTCTAAATTTAATCAAGGCCACATTTTATTTATACATTTCATGCATTAAACTCATTTAAACTTCTAGTCAGATTTCATTAGAAGAAATACTACCGTGCACATCATGCAGTAGTAAAGCTAATGTGCTTCAGGAATTTGAAAGGAGTTAGAGATCGGGGGTCTGATTTCAAAATTTCTTTTTCTTTCTCTCCTCAGAGCTTGCAGCAGGTCTGGGAGCAAGCGGCACAGTTTGTTTCCTAGGACACTAATACAGTCAGCATGCTCTGTAGAAATGTGTAAACACAGACATTCCCTGTAATCAGGGAGGTTGGTGTCTTAAGGCAAGATTATGTTTTTTTAGGAAATGCAATTTATGTTCAGGATTAAGTTTCCCTCGCAGACTGATAACGTCAGAGGTTCAGGGAGATGATAATAAGTATTGTGTCCTAACTCCCTGCCCTACATCTGAAGTCTCAAATCAGTCTTCCTGGATCGCCTTCATTATCATGATCCCAAGTAAAATTATTTAGATTCTTCAGTTCTTAGAAAGATGAGAAAAGTAAATGATATGAAAATACAAAACACGTTTTTAAGAATTAAAGCCTCTATAAGCCTCATTGGTGGGTGCGAGGAAATACAGAGGGACATGAGGAAAAAATAAAGATGACACCAGGGCTAACATCCTTCTTCACAAATCAGGAAATTTAAGTTTATGTTGGGTACTTTGGTATTCTTGAGGTTGACGTGGGGTTGGGTAGCAAGTTAGACATGATTCTTAGAATGTAATCATTTTTGTCTGCTTGTGGCCTGGCCCTAATACTATAAAACAAGTTAAATACATGACAAATATTCTCTCTCTTTTCAAATAAAAGTTGAAATAAATCCACCCAGAATATAAAGTAAGCTTTCTCTCTAAATCCTTCCACCAAAAAAACCTAACTGTTCTATTTCTTTTCCCATCTAGCAAAAAAAGTTTTCACTAGTTAAAGAGCAGTTTCCGTGCCAGAAACACACAATTTTTTTGGCCTAAAACTAAAGTCACGGGTTTTCTTTTTTTGCTTTTTTTTTCTTTTTCTTTTTTTACCTCCAGAGTTAGGAATCTGAGGTCCCCCACCCCATTTTAAACAGCAAATTACAAATTGTGCAAAAGAGAACTATGGCCTTGATCAGACAGCTGAGTTTTCTCCATCTTTACAAAAAAAAGTCTTTTCCCCAAATGAATTGAGTACGCAGAACTGGAACTTTTCTGACCACAAGGAACACTGAAGTGCTTTTTTTTTTTAAATCATGGTAACAGGTATTGCTTGGGCAGAGGCCTTACCACGGAAACCTCAATCTGCCTCAGTCGTGACTTTGAGAGCGGGAGTGACACCAGGCAGACTGAGGGAGGCGTTTACTTGTTTGTTCAAACATATTTTCTGAATTACTTGTTTGTGTCAATTAGGAGGATAGAACTGGAGAATGCTGCTTTGAGCTGATTTTCAGAGTAAAATCCTTGTGTAGCATTATAATAATCTGAATAACTAGATATGCTCTTACAGGCAGGGAATCAAGTCTGATAGAGGGGTTGGACCAACTCTATCTTCTGACGCCTGCTATTTTCTAACAAGACATTTGAAAGAAAATACATCATAGTTTAGAAAAATAATTCCTTTATCCCTTCTGTCTGTTCCACTTCCTCTAAAAGCAGAATTTTATGATGCTCAATCTAATTTTTTTTCAAGATCATTTATTCAATAAGAATGGTCTCCTGGCCTGAGATGCAATATAACTAAATATGTATTTTTTTCCCATAAAGTTAATGTTTATGGCAGAGGTCTAAAGCACTGCAAATAAGGATCTGAATTGGAAACTGACATTACTTTAGCTGCAGTCCCGCTGTCTTAACTGGGGAGAAAAATATTAGCCCTTGTCCAACTTATCTTTTCCATGAGGTGTAAAAAGCACCCTATACAAAGGGAGACTGTGAAGCCCAGAGCTAGTGTGATTGCTTGCATGTTATTCATATACACACCCCTTGTTGTAAAGGGGCACTGGGTGAGCCCATTGATTTTAACCACATGGCTGCGTGCAGAAGTGCATTGAGGGGTTTCCCCTGGGGTGCTCGCACGGTGTCCTACTGGCTTCCTGGGCTGCAGAAGAAAATGAAAGAGCTGAGTTCTCCCATTATGAGATTTCATCCAGATGCTCATGAGGTTATATATTTAAATAACGAGTCTTGGACTTGAAGGAAAATTACCATTTTAAAGCTTGGCCGACTATATGCATTTCTCCACTGGGTGGCGCCCAAAGGCCGTAATACTGAAGACAACTCAGCCTGGAAACTGAGAATCTAATTTTTAAAATATTTTAAGAGTGGATTAATTCAGAACTACTCTTCTAATCAGATTTTGAGGTTATAGTGTCAAATGTCGCTCAGATTGTACTTGTACTGCCTGCTGCATCGTCGTTAATACTCCCGCATTACAGAGAGCGCGTAGAAACTGTTGAGATACAGAGTTTATTTATCAATGCCGGTAAACAGAAATTTGGAGAATAAAATATTTTCTAATCAATATATGAATAGAATGGTCAAATGATCACAAGAATTTTTTACAATCAAGTTGCTTTCCCTCCCCCCGCCATCATCTTTCAGTTTTTAAGGAGGATATTCCTTGCCCCAAATAACTTTCAAAATTTCAGGAAAACATCATTAACTTAACAGTACTCTTTGGCTATGGTCCATTATTAACAATTCTTACAAACTGTCCTGATTATTTCTGGAGCTGGAATTTTGAGGACTATATGGCACATTCATTTCAATTTAAGAATATTCAGCTACTGTGTGCTATATGAGCCATTGACTGTAAATAGGAAATCTTATATAGAGATTTAGATTCTAATGGGGTCTAGCTAAAGCTCCTTTTATATATGTGCTTCAATTTTTAGCCACCGAGTTGGTGTTTTCTTCTTCCTTTTAGCATTAATTTCTGTCTTTCTACGTATCTGCTGTGAAAATCCTATTTTAAGTCTTTCTTGGCTACTGAAACAAGCAGCGTTACTAGTATAGGTAGGGCACCCATTAGGGCAAACTCTTGCTGCTTCTAGGACCTACTTATATGCCCCCTATTTCACCATACACCTTTCATTACTAGCCAGAGCCGGATATATGCAAAATTGTGAAGTAGGTGGTACTGTTTTTGACTGCGAATTCTCTTCTCTTTACCTGAACTTATCTTCACATCACGTGTTGTATAGTTGAGAAAACAAGTACATGGGTATAAAATAGACTTGGGTTAGAATGTTGATGCTCCTATTTATAGTTTCTGTGATTTTTGGATAATTTACTTACTCTCTCCGTACTTCCATTCATTTGAAAATGGGAATAGTAGTCTTTATAACTAAGGGTGGTTTTGAATATTAAATTAGATCAAACATACAAAGCACTTATGCCATCTTCTCAATAGATGGTAGCTATTGTCATAAGGACAAGCATTTTAAAAACCTAACTCTATTTGTATGGCATTGTGACAGACTGAGGTGAAAAGATCGTAAAATACACTGCCCTCAGATTTATGCAGTCTAGTTGGGATAATCATTCATTTGTTCATTCATTCATCAACAGATATTTATTAAACACCTACTACATGAAAGGAATTGTTCTGATGGTGATATTATAACAATGAACAAAAGAGAAGTGACCCTTGCCCTCACAGAACTTAGTTTGGTGGAAGAGACAAACTCTAAACAAAAACACGTTATTCAAATAATGTTTTTAAATTACAGTGATAAGTATCATGAACAAAAAGTACAGCATAGTGAAAGCTCAGATATCATCTGAGGTCACCCTTACCTTTGCATTAAAAAGAAATATTGATCCGAACCTCTTTTATCAAGTTTTCTTCAAAAACTTATATCCTCTTCATGGCTATACAGATTCCTCCAGATTTATTTTTCTGAGAGTCACCTTTTCTCTAATTTCACATTCCTGTGAAAAGCTTTATTTCTCTATGATATTAACTCCTATAGTGTTTTTCTTCTCCTGTCTTTCATGGATTAAGACAGATTACCCAGCTTTTCTATTGCTAACAATGTTTTATTTTTAAAAAAAAGTTTTCTAATGCTGAAATTGACAAATTTAATTGCTATTTATTAATGGCAACGATGGTGCAAATAAAGATTTATGGTGAAAATCAATGATAGTGTTCTCAACCTGGTGGAGAGAGACTTTATGGCAGAAATTCATTCTGGTATCTCTCAAATCATATCAAGGAAATTTGTTTACCAAGCTTATTTACAAAGTGGCTCCCACTAGCTTGGGCAAATTTAAAAAGAAGCAAACAAAAAATGACAAATTTTAACCAAACCTTAAGTTTGATCTTCAATTTAATTTTTTTTCTCCTCATTACTTCACAGTGCCTTCACAATGCCAGAATGTCTGTCCTCGAATAAGCATATTACTCCATTTTGTGCCTTGCCTTATCCCTTATCATTTTCTTAATATGTTTTGGAGAACAGGAATTTTTAATTTTAATGTACTTCAACTTATCCATTTTTCCCCTTTATGGCTAACATTTTCTGTGTCCATTTAGCAAAACTTTTTCAACTACAAAATTATGAAGATGTTCTCCTACTTTTTTTCTGAAAGAGGAAGATTTTTCCTTTTCTATAACGTTATGAACTAACATTGATCTTGGTGGAAATTTAATAAGTGCTAAATGATAACAATGGTAATATGAATGTCTATCTATGTGCTCAATAAGAAGGATATTAAAAAAAAGAAAATAACACAAACAAGTCTATTTTTTTCCTAAAAAAGAATTATAGGGACGTGAAAGTAGTCCAAAATATTTTCTTGTGATTAAACTTCAGTTTTTCATTGTTGGAGCTGAGTATCAGCAAAGCAGATTTTATATGACTTCATGTCAGCAAGTAAATAGTTTGTTTTGGGAAATTAACCCATATATTTAGTTGTGAGAGAGTGTATGTTTATGGGTCTCGGTTATAACCTTCAACATCCAACTCCTACTTCTTTGAAAATGCCGGCTTTATAGATTAAAAATTCCTGACCTGTTACTGGAACAGGTGTCCTGCTCAAGCCTGCCTAATCCTGATGGGCTTTCAACCCAGGGTTGACAATCTGTTTTGGTAAGGGACAGTGGTGTACTTGAGAAGGGGAAAGTGTTTATACCAATAAACGTCATGCTTTCTGAAGTTTAGAGCGTGTGTAAGTGCATAGGGTTCTTTGAGTTGTATTTTATTTGAAGTTTTGCACGTATCTACTCAATTATTAAATTGTGGCAGTTTTTTTTTTCTGAAGTTAATCTATAAAAGAGTATTAGTTTGAGCTCTGACTCTGAAGTTCTGAATTCATTTTGATGACATCAAAATGGTTTCTATATTCTCTACTCTCCATGAACTCTCATTCTAATAATGGGTAAAATATAAAAATGGAAGATACATGTGTGACAGTTCTCCAGAGATTTGGGGGGGAAAGATGTGCTATTACTGACAATATGAACTTCTAGTAGTTTGTCCTCAATCCTCCTTTGAGCTCACTGATTTTTCTTTACCCTAAATGTATGATTCATCCAGAAGAAAATTGCCAGAGTGATTATGTAGTTTCTCTATGAGCAACATTTATTAGAAATAGAGACCAAAGAGAGATACTTTATATAGGAAGTTGCTGGTCATTAACATTTCTTCAAAGTTTGTCAGGCATCCTGCTCAATACCCACCTCTCTTGCCACATAGAATACCTAATCTTCACAGCGTCTCCGAAAGCTAGCCAATCTCCCTCACTAATCCCATTCTTCACCACCAGCTCAGTTTTATTTTCTTCTCAGCACTTACAACTATCTGAAATGGTTTATTATTTGTTTATTTTTTTGTCTACACCAATTAAAATGTAAGCTCCCTTCCAGCTGTTTTCCTGATAACAATTCACTGATTATGTGTTTTTTATTTCTCTTATCTACATTTGACCTACTTTTTCCTGTTATAGGAAGAAATGCAAATGTCCTCAGTAGATTAGGTTAAGGCAAAATACAAATTAAGAAATTAATTATAAGCAAATTGTGTGGCCCTATACGGTTTTGCCTATTTTCTTTACAGCTCTCTCCCTAGTATCAAGAACAGTGACAGACATATAGTAAGACGCTCAGCAAATATTTCTTGAATGAATATCTTCCCACTCTATTAGACTAGATAAAAAAGAAAATCATTCTGTTGTCTAAAGGCAGACCTGGGATAGAAATACAAATTTGCTGAGCATCCAAGCTCATAAACTTTTTCCTATGCCAGTCTGCCTCTGAACTTCATTTTGAACAATAAAAACCAGTTGGTGAAGTAGAATTTAGCAGAATCTTAAAGGGAAAATTATCGTATCATATGAGTTGACTCTAGCCAAAGAAGTCTCAGCAAGAAATGAATACCCAATTTTAGACGATAGGATTTCCAGAAAGTTCAGATACAATAAGTTTGAAAAAAATGGCCTGAGGCTCTGAAAGAGAAGATGGCTGAAAAGAGATGGGAGGCCTTCAGAAGCACATCATATGTGCACTTAACTCTGACAAACCATTCCATTGTACTCTTAGTATATTTTGTTTCCTACTCATACTCATTCTCTCAGAGCATTGTGGCATAATTTCCTCTCTGCACAAACTTCTAACTCTCAGGTGGAGATCTTAACTCATATTTAATTGCAAAATAAAAAAAGATTAATCAGACTCTAGGAAGACAACTGTCTCCAGAGATTTGTAGCTCCATCTAATGGATGGTCCAGAGGGCTGGTCTGGGGTTAATAAAAGTTACAAAGAAACTAAGTTTCATTTACCATGTGAAAAAGTTGTGCCCAGATGATTGTGAGTTTTTAGTGAAGTACTGGGAGGGAGAAGCTAGGCACTATGTTTCTGCACTCTTGTGTATGAAAAAGAACCACACTCGTGTCGTTTTACTTGGGTTTGAAAATACCTATGACACTTGCAATAGTCTGGTTAAACCCACATTTCTAATTTTAAAGGTGGTATAGAGAGCAGTTTCTTTATCTTTTAAATAAGTGGATGTTTAGAGAGAGAAAACAGACTCTCCAAAAATGAATAAAAGAAAAGCAGTTAATTTACTTAATGCTGCTTACAAGCCAAACTTACCTGAAAGAACGAAAGATGAGATTCCTAGGCAGGGAAATGTTAAGGGTTTCAGATCTTACCATGCCAGGCCGGTGGAGATGGGTGTGGGCCGGGGGGAGGAGGTCATTCTGCTAGTAGAGGGGTGGAGGACAGAGGCTGGTGTCCTAGCAACCGTGGTTTCTGTGAGAATTTCTGATTCAGCTCTTTAGGGCCACAATTCTACCAAAAGATTTCAGTCAATAACATACTGGAGTACATGTCCTGCTAACTCAGGTGGCTCCGAAGTGATTCCTGGGACTCTTCCTGTGTGAAAGGGACTGAGATTCAGTCCATGGGTTATCCATGCAGAGTTCTTTAGCATTTTACTGCTGAAAGGCAATCATAGTCTTATTCATTCATTCACTTATTTATTCATTCAGTGAATTTATTGAGAACCTGTCACTGTTCTAAATGCAGGGGATACAGCAATGAAAATTAAAAATAACAAGCTTGTCTGCTGAACCTTGCATTCTAGTGAGTGAAGGCAGAAATTAAACTGTGTGACTAAGTAAAATATATCATGTGCTAGATAGCAAAGTGAGCTATGGACAAAAATAATGTAGAGGATGGGGTTAAGTGCATCTGATGAGGATTACAAGTTTACATAAGGTGGGTAGAGAGTGTGACATTTAAAGGAAAGACTGAAGGCTTAGGGAATGGGGATGAGAGAAAAAAGGGGCATAGAAAGTAATTAAGCATACAGGTATCGGGGGAAGAGTGTCCTGACAGAAGGCACGGTAAACTCAGATCCTTTAACCAGGGTTGGCTTCATTGGTGTGTGGTCTTTGCGGTTGCACAAGACCCTTTGCACAAGACCCACACCATCTTGAAATTCTTAATAAAACTTGAGCAAGGAGTCCTGCATTCTTATTTTGCCAGTCCTGTCCGTAAGGCACCGTAGGGGAATAGTAATGAGGTGCCCATCATCAGGGAGGAGTGAGCAGGAGGCGGAGTGGTAGATGTCAGGGATATAGTGACGCAACACACCTTGTATGACCTTGAATGACCTTGAATAATGTTTCAGCAGGATCACTAACTGCTGTGTTGAAAATAGAATGAAGGGATCAAGGCTAAAAACACAGTGATCTGTTTTAGGAGAAGTATTGCAATGACATCTCAGCAAGACTTGATGGTGGGGTAACATCTGGTCCTAAATCTAAAATACCATTGTATCATCCTGTTTTTAATTAAGGGCTTATGGGTTTCAATGCATTTAGATGACATTTTATGGACAAAAGGGAGAAAACCTTGTTATAAAGTGTCATTTGCTTGTAGGATGCAAGCCCAGAAAAAGGATTGTCAATGTACCACTTATGACCTGTAATCTAAAAGTCTCACGCATATTTTAAAAAATGCCTTATAAACTATATGAAGTTATCATGATCATTATTATAATTGAGGAGTTTGAATTTGATCTGTAAAGGCTCTTTCCAATTCTTATTTTCTCTGTACATTGTCTTTTGTCGTTTAATATCTGAAATCTGATTTCATTTGACTTACTCTGGCCCCAGACAGATTGGGTCTATTTTCAATTCATGTTTAATTTTGAAGGCTGTAGAGTTGTCATAGTTTTACATTTTTATATACAATTATATATATTTCATCTATTAGAATCAAATGAGATAAGGTATATAAAAATACTTCGGAAAGCCTAAATCACTCTATAAATGGAAGAGATTAAGTAGTATGTTAGGAAGATTGTTCTTTAAATCTGTTTGAAATAATTTGTTTGAAATCTCTCTTACATTTTCCAGCAATCTGAGAGAACTATATACTCGTTTACTATAGCTAAGACATAGAACTTGCTTTCATTTTATAAAATTAAATTTTTGGAGATAGGTTAACTAGCAATTTTCTACATAGTGTAAAGATTGTTCTTCTGATATTGGCGCTTGTAGCCTGTTTAGGATTTTCCTGCCAAATGTGCAGTTTCTTGACTTTTTCAGTTGGTGAGAGAGAATTTTCTGAGCTCATGCTTGTTTCCAACTTTAGACTTCTATTTACAGGCAAGAAAATAAGCTTTTCTCCCCCCTAAAATGTTAATTTGAAGTACTCATTCCTTGGATCAAGTTGTTGGCAATTAAAATTTTGCTTACAAATTTATCTATGTTTTTATTATCTAGACAGTGATGCAATTTTAGATATACTTCCTTAGGAAGTTGGCCATCTTTGCAAAGGTCAAGTCCTCCATAATTGCTCTTGATCCCAGCTTCAAACATCAAGTATCAGCTCTTACTCAGATCTCCCTTTCCAGTCCTCCCTAAATTCCCAGATTAGGTCACACCCTTTTACTGCCCTCTGCTCTTCCTCCTGGACATTTGTCATGATTAGGTTGATATATTTTTTTGTTTATCAGCTGTCTCCCCCACAGATTCTAAACTCATTTGGAGCAGAGACCGCGCTTGTTTGTTCTCCCAATCCTATAACACTACTTGGCAAATAGGAGTTACTCTGCATTTGTTCATTGAATAATTAACACTCAGGCGCCTGCTTCAAGTGGGACTATTGTACTAAAAATATTCAGAATAAGATAAAATGTAAAAGATATTAAGAGCCATGGGATGAATAGTGATGAAGTAGCAAATTTTACCTTGAATTTATTAGAAATAAAACATAACTTTACAATTATACTTTACTGGTTTAATTATTCAGTATTGGCTAGATTATGCTGCACTAAAAATCTGTCTCCCAAATGTTAAACCATGTCTAGTGAGATCACTGGGATAATTGCTCTAGAAAGTTACTCAGGGACCCCAGCTGACTGATCCCACTGTGTTGGGACATACCATCTCAAAGTGTGGTTTCCAGAGTCACTGCAACAGGGAAAGAGAGAGGGCATGGGAAACTGACAGCCACTGTTAAAAGGTCTGGGCTGGAAATGACAAGAGCTACTTCTACTCACAGCCATTTGGCCAATGCTTGCCCCATGGCCCTACAGGGGGCTTGAAAGTTGTCTTTTATGTAACTGAAAGAGAGGCAAAGTAGATGTGGGGAGAACTAAAAAATTTTACTGTTAAGTAAAATTTTTATACTTGGTAGTATTTATTTCAGGTGTTAGAATGAAGAATTAGAATTTATTATGTGATAATAAATAGGTAACTAGATAGCTCATTCCTATAAAGCAACAGGACTTGATTGGAAAATATCATCTAAAAGGCAAAGTGCCTTGAATTAACTTTATCAGCTGAGTCCCAACCATCACCTTCCAGAAACATTGCCAAATTATTTAAGACCTTCCCTCCCTTCCTTCCTTCCTTCCTCCCTTCCTTCCTTCCTCTCTTTTTCTCTCTTTTAAACAGTAAATTTGAAGCTTGACATTTATTCATAGCAGCATAGGTCATTTAAAAAAAAGAATAAAACCAATTCTAGTTTTCTTTTTTTTTTCTTTAAGGATTTTATACTTCTATAAGTAACTTTCACAGGATAAAAACATAAGTGGCAAATGTATACAAAAATTATGAAATGACAATACTTGATAAAATCATTCAGTCACCCTCCTTTTGAAAATACTTGAAAGAGCATGGTAATTATCATAGCAAAGGCTGTGACGAGGATTATGAAAATGGGGGAAAGTGTTACAAAGCAAAGTTACACATAGAAATGGGAACATACATTTTTATAAAGAGACTTTCACTGAGTCTACATAATCAGTTTTGACATTTTAACTAATTTTCGAGCTTACAAACTACTTATTTTTCAATTTAGTCAAATATTAATAACAAGTGTGCTTAGCCAAAGTAGTTAGTAAAACTAAGAAAAGTAGTCAAACTGATGGAATATATAGTTTTAGCTTCAAATCGTATCTGTGACAGTGACAGAAATGAGTGTGACCAAAAGCTGTTTTGGTTTGGAATCCCTGACCCCATTTTGGTATAAATGTTAGAAATCTACATATTCTGGATCAACTTCTCACAGGGATGTCTTACTGAATCAGACAAACTGACTTTTTTAGCCACATCTGATTCCACCACAATTACACATGTACAAACTAGGCATAAAAGCCATATTAAAATGTTCTCACATAAAAACCAACAACTGAAATCAATATAAAAGTGTTTATGCATTTTTGTGACAAATACATTTATGTTACAGAAATACACATTCTGGGAAACCTAGTTTGGCTCACTGCATCATCCTAATTTCTTTTCTATAGAAGGAAGCTTTACATCAAATTACAGCATGCAATGTCAAGGGAGCTTTAGCAAACTTTAGCAATGCCTATTTTGCTTTATGTTTAGCCATTTATTGAGAACACGTCCTATATTATAGGCTGTAAATAAATATCTTTTGAATTAAGATTAATACCAATTTAATACCAATTTGACAACTTACTTATTTAATTTTCTTCCTATTTCTATATTGAAAACTTTCTGTGAATGGCAAAGCAAATTTGTTTTTATTGAATACTAGTTATTAATGTCTAGAGTATTATTCATTCATTCAAGTGTTATTGAGCACCTACTAATGCCACTACTCTAGAACTTTGGTTTAAATCAATTAAACAAGATTTCCGCCCTCATAAAAGGGGGGGAACAGATGTTAACAAATATAAGTAAGGAGTCTATGTAGTGTGCTAGAAAATAAGTGGCATGAAAGTACTGAAATGTGGATGGGACAGGTTAGATCTCATTGGCAAGGTGCCATCTGAGCAGCAACTTGAAAATGTTGTGGCAGTAGCTACGTAATAATTTGCAGAACATCATTCCAAGTAAAGGGAAGAACAGAGCAGAGGTCCATGACTGGTGTGTGTCTCCTGCATTTGCAGAAAAGCAAGGAGGCTGGTATGGCTTGAGCCCAGGAAGAGAAGGGGGGAATGGTAAGAGTTGAGGTCCAAGGGGGAGAACAGGGAACCAAGACTGACTTTCACGCTGAGTGAAATGGGGAGAGTTTACAGGCTTTGAGTAGGACAATGACATGATCTGTGTGGTGATTAAAACATTCACTAGCTGCAAGGTCAAGAATAAACAGTAGGGAAGCATGACTGAAGGAGGGAGATCAGTTGTGTGGTGACGGTGACTAAGAACAGGATGAGAGCAGTCTGGGTGATGGGAAGTAGTTAGATTCTGAACATACTTTGAAAATAGAGTCAATAGGATTTGTTAACAGATTGAATGGAGACAACAGGGGGTGGGAAGAAGAGGGGAGGAGGGGAGAAGAGAGAGGACAGAGGAGAGGGGAGGGGGGAGAGAGGAGAAAGAGGGTAGAGGATAGAGAGGAGGGAAGAGAGAGGGGATAGAGAAACCCAAAAACAGAGGAGTGAGTATGATTCCAAGGGTTTTGGCCCATGCAACAGGAAAGATGCAGCTGTTTGGTAAAAGAGCTTTGGGTAGGGGTGATGATGAGGATGGACGGTTTAGTTGTGGACTTGTTGACTTTGAGATGATTTACACAATTGTGTGGAACACTGAGTAGTTAGTTGGATATAGGAAGCTAAAGACTTATTTTAATAAAAGACTATTTGGAGGAGGCAGGACATTAAGAACTGTTTTAGAGGCATTTATGTGATTTCAGTTAAAATAAGAAACTATTTTCCCTTCTGTCCTATATGCTGTATTTTATAGCTGTATATATATATATATATATATATCCCACATGACTGTTTATAGGCTCACTGGTGGGAAAATAGCACCATCTTGTGGGTAATAATATACACATATCTTGAGAAAATCTTTGTGAAAATGTACATTTTTCTGCATTCTAAAGGAATTTAATTCTGAAATAATTCACTAATACTTTGAAAGCCACACAAATTTTATGAGTGTATTTGGATAAGGCTATGTCTATGAGTTCCAGAATAACTGACAAAACCAGTAAGTCAGTCAGGCAACTGAATAATTCAAATAAATATCAATTGAATAAATTATCCCAATCTTCTAAGGACTATGAATAATTATGTAAATTATAATGTAAATAATAAAGTAGGAGATGAAGTAATTATATATGCATATATGTTTAATTTATGAAAGAATGTAAATTCTGCAGTCTTGACAGACTTCTATCTATAATTCATTCATTTATTCATTCTTCAAACAGCTTTTAAAAACATTTTCTGTATATGCATTATTATACCAGGCTCAGAAACCAAAGAAATTATATATATCTATATCTTTGTCCTGAAGAAACTTACTACCTAAATGAACTTACTACCTATTAAAATTTAAGGAACATTAAAATTTGTAAATCATAGTAATAGAATAATAAGTACACAGTAGCTATTTATGAGTCAACATATTTGTTTAAACTAGTGGTTTTCAAATTGAGTTAATTAATTGGAGTTGCTTTAGGCATTCCTCAACATTTTATCAAAAGATGGGAAAGTGTGTAGAAAAGTTTGCTTTTGTTGTGTAAATGAGCAGATAAGACATATTGTTTAAAAAACTGTATTAGGATACAAATTTTACAACAATTTGTTCTCATCTTTTCACTTTACTTTTATTGTTATACTCGTATTTGCTTTGTTTAGAGAATATTTAGTTCACTACATACACCTAATGTAATTTTCCTGATAAGATGGAAATTAAAAAAAAAAAATAAAACAATCAAACAAACAGCATTAACTTACCAAGCATCATACAGCTACTCCTGGCTCTTATTACTGGAAAAAAGAAATCCAGGCAGGATAAACCAGAAATGAATGAAGTTATTTGCTACGAGAAGAGTGGAAGGGAAAGAGAAAGGGGATGAGACTTCTACGATTATACCTTTTTATATAGTTTTGATTTTGAACTATGCAAATATTTTCCACATTTAAACAAACACTAAAGAAATAAACATAGTTGATCTTTGATCAGACAGGAAAAAAACCACTATAAACTACATTGTTGAACTACTTGGGGATATTTCTAGTGTAAGATGGTTGTTATTGCATTAGGGTTCAATTTCTTGGGTATGATAATGTTATCGTGGTTATATAGGACAATGTCCTTGTGTTTAGGAGGTAATGGATAAAATGATGCTTAAGTAATTAGGGATAGAGTCTCACTGTATCTGCAGTTTACTCTCGGGTTTTTCTGGATAAAAAGACAAATCGGTATGTATGTCTATGCCTATATCTATACTTTTATCTACATTTATATCTATGCATGAAGCAAATTTTTATCTAATTGGTGAATTTAGATTAAAGGCATGTGAGAGTTCTTTCAACCTTTTAATAGATTGGATATTTTTCAAACTAAAGAAATTAGGGTAAAAATGCTCTCACTTATCTCATCTTTTTAAAATAGTCTATAAAAATACCCTGAGAATTGCAGCCAATATTCAAAAAGTGTGATGTGATTTACTTGAGCTCCCAAAGTTAAAATCTGATGGAGATGAGATGCGAATCCAGACTTGACTGTCGGTGCTTTGCCCTTGCCACATTATGATGTTGCCTTCACAGCGTTCTTCATCCCAATCTTCCAACCAGTTTAGGGAATACTAACTCCATTTCCTTAATCTCCTAATCACAACTCTCTTCTGACTTTAAGTTCCGACTTTAACTGACTTTTTGACTTTATCAATTCTCAGGGCACTCTTTAGTCTATAAAGTAAGATATTTGAATTAAATGAAAGTTTAACCTCCAACTACTTCTAAGATTTTAGGCTTTCATGGATTTTAAATAGTCTTCATTTCAAGTACAGAGAAATAAGATATGATATAATTTGTATATATGATTTTTCAACCTGTAAGACCATAAAATGATTTCTGAATTAACAACATGTAAACTTAAGTTCACTAAGATTTAATAGTATATATGATGTTATATTCTGATTATTTGAATACGCCCATTCATATATACTCACTTATTCACTGTGTACAAATCCCTGATTATTCCAGAAATTTTTACTTTGGCTATACTTCTTTATTTTATTTTATTTTATTTTTTATTTTTTATTTTTGGCTATACTTTTTTAAATTGGAATATTGAAAATGGATGAATTCCATCATTGGAATTACAAGTAGATTTTAAAATTTTTGTTTAAATAATTCAGTAATTTAAAAATTATTTTCAAGTAATTTATCTGTGAATGGCTTTCTTTCCTCCTACGTGATTCCTAATCTCTATCTACACTTGGCAATGAAAGTTTCATTCACCAGTAGAGAAAATTCTGAAAGTGTTTGTTTTTCTTGCTAGGATAACGATTTCCTTTGCATTAATTAAATTTAGCAAACCTGCCTTACATTCCGCCTTGCTTTAACAGAAGAAGGCATTGAGGAACGGTAGAAAGAGGGAAAAGGTATAAACAACGAAAAACACTCAACAAATGCAATAAAGTATGGGCACAAATGTTTTGATATAATAAATTGAGATCAGTCTAATTCGGGTGAGGGAAATTTTATGGACTCTGTAAAGACAAAATGATTTATGGGTCTATGTTGGACAAATTCCAATGCAAAATTTTTTCAGTATGTAAAAATCTAGGTCAAAAAAATTTGATGAAGCCAACGTTCAGAAAATAAGAAAGTTGTTGGCTGGTACTAGTAAGTAACTAAAATTATATATGTCTATTTATTAGATAGGATTCATATCTATGTTAGAGATATATCTATATATTATACTTACTGTCAATATACTTAATAGAATATCCTCTATTATATCAGGCTGCTAAATATATTTAATATAATTTAATATGTTCACTTGACATTTATTCAGCATTAGCTATGTACCAAACACTGCCCTGGACAAACTGATATAAAATAAATGAAATGACCCTATTAATACAACCAAGTGGGAAAGAGAGATTTTATCAAGCTGCACATATTGGGGTCTCACCCTCCCTTACTCTACAGATTTTGAGTCTCTTCATCCCTCTATTGGCCACCAGAGTTCTGCCTCTTGAAGCTACTTGAAAAATACTGTCTCTGAAAGTGAGCCGTTTCCCTCATGTTGGAGCAAAAAAGGAATTGAGATATTCTGGTTATTATGCACCCTTTTTCAACAGAGTTCTGTTATTTTCAGGTGTTTCATGAGAATCCATAATTATGGGTATTTTAATCATATACTTAGAATTTCAGACTTTTCTTGATGACAGTTTTGCTCTTACAATTCTCAGATGTGACCTTTTATCTTAGTTCAAATACAGAAAATGTGAAGTTAAACAGTATTGCTGATAATAAAGCCACTGCCACTTTAGCCTACGTACTGTTTCCTTTCCTAAAGCAGTCAAAATAAATTTTTAAAGGAATAGCAGATAAATAGCAAGATAAATAATACACAGAAAATGGCAGAAACCTTGACATAGGAGGACCTTTTAGAAAAATGATTCAAGTAGATTTTTAATAATCCTGGTGGCACAGTTATGCCCTTAATACTGTGATACAGCAAGTATATTAAGCAAAATCAGGCAAATAGATTTGATCATAAGTCATTTCTGGAAAGAACACATGATGGTTGCCCTCTTTTTTTCATTTACACAAAGGCCTTTCATGCTGTTTTGAAGTGCTTAATTGCTAGACAAAGTGATTCTCTTCTGTTTCTCTGACCTCTTCTGTGACATTCCAATCGAAGGGATTAAATTAAAAACTGTCAGATAAGTGTCCTCAAGGGGTTTCAGAGTAAAACTCAGCAAAGATCCAAAATAAAAGTGCTGTGATTATAAGTTACTATTTGCATTTATTCAGTTTCCAAGAATATAATTAAAAAGAGAGGTTCAAGCAGTTTAGTTGCATACTTAATGGCAAAGAGTCTAGAGAAAAATAATCTAAGAACTCTTGAAAGATATGAGATGAATCTAAAAGCAGTACTTAAAATGTAGCTTATTTGTCTTCTCTGCTTCCTTCAAAGATACTGTCTTTATACCATCTTCGGATATGGCTTTGCTTTCTGGAAGGGGCAAAATTATTAATGCATAAGGGTTTATAATCCCGATCTCCTCTACTCTCTGAGTGTGGATCCTGGTATCTCTTCCTTTGTTGTACTGAGTGATGGGTGGACTGGCAATAATAATAGAATACTGGAGAAATGCTGGATAGCTCTTTATCAACATGTGGCTCCTGGAGAGATGGAAATTCCAGTGGGGGAGAGAGGAAAGGTCTAGATTCGTGTGAATTGAGAATGTGTAGTGAGAGAACTTAGCAGCCATATCCCAGCCCTTCAACCTCACAGCCCCACCCAGACCAGGGACAACTTGGGCTGAAAGTGCATGAATAGTATGAAAGTTTTGTTTGTTTATTGGTCATTTGTATTCCTTCATGTGTGTTTATATTTTTTGTCCTGATTTTTAAAAAATAAGCATTTAGTGTTTTATTCTTTTTAATTATAGGCATTCTGTTGCCTACTGAATAGCTCTCTCTGGATGTCCTTTAGGACTCTGAAATTCACTATGTGCAACACAATTTGTTTTCTGTTCACATACGCCCCTCCTTTAATAATTCACACTTTTGTAAATAGTATCATTCACCTAGTTGTGGAAGCTAAAAGTTTTAGGACCTCTGTGGATCTTCCTTCTCCCTCATTCTGCAAGTCCAGTTCATGACCATCCTTCTAATTCTGCCTCCTAAATCTCTCTTCATCCCATGACCACTGTCTGACTTCAGACCCTCATCTTTTCTTACCCAGACCATTTTACTAGGCTTGTATTTGGTCTCTCCACTTCAAGTGGATTGGTTGTCTACATTACCACCAGTTTTCTTTCGAAGACAAAGATCATATTCCTTTCCTAACTAAACTTAAAAGAGATGCTACTCTATCTGCCTGAAATTTATTTTACCAGCCTTCCCTCCAGTCTATCTTGACCACTCTTCAGCCAGACTAAACTTACACAATCCTTTTCATTATTTTGTGCAATCTGTTCTTCAAACATGCCTAAACATGTTCCCACCTCTGGGTCTTTGCACTTACCCTTCTCTCTTTTTTGAGTGCATTTCTCCCACATACACTGTCTGCACATAGATTGCTCTCATTTCAGGCATATTCTCAAATGTTGTCTTATTAGAGAGACCTTTCTTGGCCGCACTGTCTAAAATAGCAATCCTCCCTAGGATACTGTTTATTCCCTTACTGTTTTCTTTTACTTCTGGCACTTCAGGGCCCTTCTCACCAACTAACATGTTATGTTTTGTTTATTAGTTTGTTTCTTTTCCACTACTAGAATTTAAGCTCCTAAAGGACAGCGACTTTATTTTGTATTTTATCCCTGCACCAAGAACAGGGCTTGTCTTGTGGTAAGTGCTTAAAACATATTTGGAATGAAGGCACGAATTAAGTTCTTTTCAATAAGCTGAGTGTGTTCTCCCCTCTTTTATGTCCAAATGACCCATTTTTCTCATCAGGCCAAATTCAAATTCACTTTCCTTAAACCACCATTTCTTTTACTAGAAATACCTAATGGCTCCATCTCCAAGATGCTATTGCACTTTGTAAATAAGTATTTCAACATATTGTTTAAAGATGTTTGCTATATTAAGTATGTGTTTTTTCCATTGACGATGAGAAATATTAGAGGCGATGGATTATGTAGTAGGGGTTCAAAAATACTTGAATGATTAAATTGATTATTGAATGGACTATAAATTAAAAACAAGTACTATACATAAAGAAAAATGAAAATAATTTTCCTTCTAAAATTTTTTTTCCTTCTTTGAAATATTAAAACTATTTTCTTTCTCTCTGGATAGTCAAAAATCACATTTATAACACATATACTTATAATATTATATCTTTAAACACAGAAATACAAAGGGGCCCTGGGCAGCTGGGCTTGTCCCTGACTTGACCTGTCAAGTTAATTCATTCTTCAGGACATAGGGAGATCAGTGTACAAAATCTACTTTCCTTAAAAGATCTCTATTGCCAATAAAGAAGAACTCTACTATCTTTCTGGATCCGACTGAGATTTTTTAGAACTGTAACAATTTAATCTGGAGTTTGAAATTAAGCTTTTCTCCTAAATTGTTAAGTTGTTCAGGAAAGCACCTTCTGAAAGATTTTAAGTAACATAATTGCCTGACAATTACTTTGAACACACTGAACAATTTTCTTCCACTGAGAAGAAACCACGTACTTGAAAAAAGAAAAGTCACTGAGCTGTAACATACTGGAATAATAGTCCAAAAACATAATGGCCAGAATTCCTTTCTTTTTCTCTGACTTGCCAAATAATCTGAATAAGCCACAATTTTCCTCTGGCTAAAAATCATTGAAAAATCTTAATTCTCTTTATGGTTCTGTAGATCACAAAAATGGGCCCTAAAGGAATGGAGTCATAAAGAAATGAAAAGACTTCTCTAATAACTTTATTCTTTAACTCTTAAATTAGGCTTAAACTCACAACCCCTGATCCCCAGTATTTCTGTTGGAAATTTTTAGAGCTATATCTATAGTCCCCACTGACATCCTAGTATTACTCAAATTTATACTTGTTTCCTAAAATTGGAAGTCCAGCTCAGCCTGTGGGTTGGCATTGCTTTGGCAATTAACTTGAATGTTTTTCAAGTCTTCTCTTGGTAGTAAGTGGTGCTTATTCTCTGTCCCCATATAGTAATCAGTGGCAGTGCCTTAATTTGTCACAGTGTTTGGAGCAAACTTTGGAGCAAATTTACCTTCACAAACACCTCATCATGAAAATTTAAATTTTAGAGACAACCACTTTTTCACCTTTATCTGTCATATGGAAATGGAATTTGACTTCCACCATCATTAAGAACTGCTCTCTTGTGGCTCAAGTTCTTCTCTGCTGTTAGACTAAAAAGAAGGGTTGTCAGAATTGATTCTTGTTTGGTCCTTCACTTCCCAAGCTCCCAGTAGGTAAATGGAGTGATATTTAAAACTAGGTAACTTATTTTCAATTTTGGAAGTTTTTTTTTCCCTACCCAATTGATGAGTCAAATTTAAAATAAGCTGTAGATTTAGAAAACTGCAGCAAATTAGTTGGAGTCCCAAGTAAACAGTTTTGTGGCTATTTTCATTGCATTGAATGAACTTTAGAGTTAATAAAAATTATTTTTCTGATGTCATGATAATACAAGTACTAACAACAATAATAATTGACATTTATGAGCACTTAACATTTATCAGTAACTGATACATACTTTATGTGCATTATTTCAGTTATTTTAACAACTATGACATAGGCCCTATGATTCCCATTTTATAGAAAATCTTGACATTTATAGAGATTATATAATATTCTCTTGTTCATACATTTAATAAGTGGTAGGTTATAATTGAGATTCTGTCCCATTCCGTGGCATTTGTTTTATTTATTCATAAAATAACATTTACAATAATGCTAAATGGTAATTTCAGATGTATTTGAAATAACTGTATCATAGTAGATGATCATAAACAAATATGAAGAATTAAGCAGACCTATCTCAAAAGGAGAACTGAGATTGTTCAAGCATTTAATTGACCAAAGTTGTGAAATTTCATTGCAGGCTTTAAAAAATATCAGAAAAGTGATACCATATTAAAAGTATGGATTTTTGTTATAAATTTATATTAGAAATTATAATATATTTTATAAAGACAATAGTCATAATTTTTGGTTTGGAATTGTGAAGAGTTTTATTATATGACTCTTTCATTCTTTAATAATACTAAAATAATAGTAGGAGATGGTAATCTTTCTTTGTTTTAATGTTAAATAATCAATTATCTTAACTCAATAGTTATTTAAGATCCTGTTTAAGGATCAGACCTTTCCAGTATCCTACGTTTGATTTTACCATGTACAGGAAAACAACATTACCTGTGGAAAACAACTTGAACACATTTTGGTGAAATGAATAAATGATGTGGGGGAAATCTCTGATTAGAAGTTATATGTATCTCAGTACTACAGATCATAGGACTGTAATATATAATTCATCAAACTTGGAGATTCTTTTAGGGCTCTTGCAGTTTTCAAAAAATAAAAAGGAATGCTTAATGCATAGCAGGAGAGAGAAGTTTATTTCTCAGGTTCATCTATAAGTAGAGCAGGAAACATGTCTCAGCAGGTCTTAGGAGAAAGTCAAATGTGAGTCAAGGTCCAGGATAATTCTGGAGACTTGGTCTCCAAGTCTCCAAGTCTGGAGACTTGGTTCTGTTTCTGTTGTTCCCTATAGGATCTCTGCCTCTGTGGGCAATTGCTTAGCTTCCCTCTGTTTCGGCTTTTACAGTTACTGCTTCTGCCACCCAAGAGCCCCTGCTGTCTTTTGTTCTGTCCATGGCTTTGACTCACTCATGACTTCTCCTCCCTCAGGACACACTCAGCTGCGGTAGCATTGGCTTTGGGGACCAAATAATTCTTTGTTGTTAGAAGGAGGCTGGTCTTGTGCATTGTAGGATGTTTAGTAGCATCTCTGCCCTCTGCCCACTGGATGCCAGAAATACTCAAGTTGTGACAACCAAAAATGTCTCCAGACATTGTTAAATGTTCCCTGGGGCACAAAATTATCTGTTGTTTCAACCGTTGACTTACACTTAAGAATTTCTGCCTGTGTGTTCTATGTCACATTCTCTCTCTGTCTCTTCTTTTGTCTCTCATTACTGTCTCACAGTTAAACTCACTTCCAAAGAAAGAGAGCTTCCCAGAAGGTGACAGACATATATCCAACCAATATGTTACATGGTCTTTCCATTAAAGTTAAGTAATATCTTCATCCTAAGCTCTTAAGGGATGCTAAATAAACCAAATTAGAGACACAATTTCCCTTTATTCTGCTAGTGTTTATAATAATTTATTTTTATAAACTCAAGGGATCCTGCAGAAATAATATCTTTAGTGGTGAAGGAAAATTTATTTAAAGTTCAATGATTCCTTCATGTCTACTTCTGTTTACAAATTTTTAAATCCAAGTAAAATAAAATTGACTACTTTTAAAATATGATCTTAATGTGGTTTAAATTTTTGCAAAAGAAATTTTATCTGTCTACCACTTCTATCAGTATATACATACAGATACTATACTTAAATGTGTAATTTATGTTCCAGAATGCCTAGATTGAAATTCAGATTGACACTTACTAGTTGTATGACCTTGGGAATTTACTTAACCCATTTACATCTTAATTTTCTTATTTTTAAATGGTGGTTAAAAATAATACCAACCTTTTAGGATTTTAAGGATGACTAAATGAGTTAATGTTTATTAAAAAATTTTCTATTAAATGCACAATCAAAATAATTAACATATACATTATCGTCAAAATTTTCTTTGTATATCATTATCTTGATTGTGGTGACAGTTTCTTGGGTGTCTTCATATAGCAGACTCTTCACATTGTATATTTTAAATAAGATCAGTTTATTGTGTATTGATTATACTTCAATAAAGCTGAAAAAATTGTCTATTAAATAAGTAAAAACATATTTATAACATACTTATAATGATCACTTATTGATGAAAATGGTTATTTCTGGATAGTGGTAGTCTATGTGATTTGTTTACAGTTTAAAGGTTTATTAAATTTAATTAAACTGTTCTTTTCTGCATTGTTTAGATTTTTTATAATGAGGATGTAAAAATCAAGGCAAACTGTTTATCATAATTTCTTAGAGGGCAGCATTTTAATTATAACAGTGTATTCAATATTCATTTAATTCGTCACAATTTGTCACTCTTTCTTAGACAGGCTACTGATATAATATTTCTCATCAAATCTCTGAGCACTATTATCTCTTGTTCTACATTTTGATAGGTACACATCTCAGAGATGACTTACTTTGCCATCTCCAAATACAACTATGAAAACTCATCACTTAACTTTGCCATGTTTTGTATTTCTTTCCTGTATTTGGAAACAACCCATAGAGTAAATGAACCCCTCCTTACATTTAACTTAATAGCATGCTGCAGTTTAGGTGCATTGTTGCTTCCTGTCTACATAACCCAACTGCTACTAACCAATTTTGGCTCAGTAATTTTTCACAAAGAGTAAGTGCTAAATTCTTAAATTTCCTCTTAGCGCCTCTGCGTAAGATTAATTTTGTTTCTGTAGGCTTGTTTCTTTTCGTTTCCATAAATTGTACATGAACATGACATTTTTCACTGAACTGTCTCTGAGTGGGCCAAACTTTATTAATTTCTGTGGCATAGTGGGGAGAACCTCTCCCTCTTCCTTTTTCAAATATACACAAAGTGATCCTTTTATACTTGAAGCTATAGGCAATTTGAAGATATTAAAAATGAGACTATAGTTTATGGGGTAAAACATTTTACCCATAATGGTATGGCTACCAATGGCCTCATATACTTCAACGTTTTAATTGGTGCTTATGTTAAACACTCACTTTTTAAAAACAAGTTATTAATTAATTAATTTATTTTTGGCTGCGTTGGGTCTTCGTTGCTGCGTGCGGGCTTTCTCTAGTTGCAGCGAGCGGGGGTACTCTTTGTTGTGGTCTGTGGGCTTCTCTGCGCTGGTTTCTCTTGTTGTGGAGCACGGACTCTAGACGCGCAGGCTCAGTAGTTGTGGCACGTGGGTTTAGTTGCTCCACGGCATGTGGTATCTTCCCGGACCAGGGCTCCAACCCGTGTCCCCGCATTGGCAGGCGGATTCTTAACAACTGTGCCACCAGGGAAGTCCTAAACACTCACTTTTTAAAGTTACTTTTATTTTTTGTTGCAAAAATGTGTATTAATTGTAAACATTAAGAAAATGCAAATAATTATTCGATTTTATTTTTTCCCATAATATTGGCAATACCAGTGCCTGCTTTTGTGTATGAACACAGTATATGGGGACCGGAAGTGAAGAGTCTACTCTTTATTTATGAAATAAGCAAACACAGAACAGTCTTAAATTTCAATTTCTTTTGCCTTGGGAGCAGCTTAGAACCAGTACCTCTCAACTTCATTTTATGCAACTATATATTTTTTCAAAACATACCCTTTGACCAACTAGTCCTTTTGGCAATAGCCCTGGTTCATTAAGGTATCATTTTGATTCCCTCTATACTTCTGTTCATTTCCTTTCCACAACTACTTCCTTAACACTTGGTTCTTTCTGTTACCCTCTAATTGTGTCTCTCCTACTGTCTTTTAAAGTTGCTTGTCAAAATTCTTACCCTGATTTTCAAAACTCCTCATGATCTGGCTTCTGTCTCTGACATGGATCTCTACCCACTCAGATTAAATCTCTTGGTTAAATGGACATGCCACACCATTCACTGTATTCCATTTTAATTTTGTGTTATTTATTTATTTTTTTCCATGTTTGGATACCTTCCTTGTCCTTTTTGGACACTTTCTGAAAACTACTTTTGCTTTAAGGCCCATTTCAAGTTCTGTTTTCTCTAAATATCCTCTGAAAACACATTTGTTCTCATCCTAGTCTGATTATCTTTAAAATTAAAGTCTTAGAGTTTAGAGGTGAAAGAACTTTAAGAGATCATGTAATTCAACTTTTTGGTGAGGTCTGAAGAGTTTAAGTGAGCTTGTCAGTGTCAGCTAACTCCTGCAGAGCCGTGATTAGAATTTACGTCTCCAGATTTTATGACACAGGATAGTGCTCTTTCCTCAGTAGCATGCAGTTTTGTTTTGATATTTAATCACATACTACTTTTTGGTATTACTTTATTATCTCATAGCATGAATCTTGCTTTCCAGTTTGGTAGAAGCTTCTTGAAAATTAGGCTTATACTTGTATATCCTCCAAATGTGTAGCGTGATCTGAGCCATGGAGCTATTGTTTGTGCATTCTCACTCTGCATCATCTTGACTCCCTCCCCCCCCTTTCTTTCTCTGTTTGCTCTCTTGATCTCTGCGTGTATGGTACCCTAGTTCCAATTATAGACTTAGTAGATATCTGTTGTTTATTTTTTTATTAAAGATTTCATTTTTAAGAGTAGTTTTAGATTCATAGCAAAATTTAAGAAGGAGGTAGATACTGAGTGAAGTAAGTCAGAAAGAGAAAGACAAATACCATATGATATCACTTATATGTGGAATCTAAAATATGACACAAAAGAACTTATTTATGAAACAGAAACAGACTCACAGACATAGAAAGCAAACTTATGGTTACCAAAGGGGAAAGGGGGTGGGGGAAGGATAAATTAGGAGTTTGGGATTGGCAGATACAAACTACTGCATATAAAATAGATAAACAACAAGGTCCTACTCTACAGCACAGGGAACTATATTCAATATCCTGTAATAAACCATAATGGAAAAGAATATGAAAAAGAGTATATGTATAACTAAATCATTTTGCTGTGCACCAGAAACAAACATAACATTGTAAATCAACTATACTTCAATTAAAAAAAGGAGGTAGAGCTTTTCCATTTACCTCCTACCCCCCCACGTGCATGGCCTCCCGCATTATCAAGACCCCCACCACAGCAGTACACGTGTTACAACTGGTGCACTTATATTGACATGTTATAATCACCCAAAGTCCATAGTTTACATTAAGACATTAGGGTTCACTCTTGATGAGATGTCGCTTTTTAAGAGCTTTGTATACCCAATATAAGTTCTACTAAGGAATTTTTTGATCCTTTATAATTGTTTAGCTTTGACTAAAAATTAGATCATAATGACATATTGAATGATTCTCTGACTCTCCTCTGCCACCTGAATTCTTATTCATCAGACCCATCGCTTTCTTCCTTTTGCTTTCCTTGGTGGTAGGAAAGGCAGTCATCTTTATGGGACAAGTTCTCACTTCTCTTCCACCAAAATAAATCTCTTTGAGAGGCCACAAAGGCCAGAGTTCAGTGTAACAAAACTTTTTGCATGTTTTTAGGATCTACCTCCTTTTTCTCCTGGTCCATTACATACTTCTTATTAGTTTAGGGTTTGTGTGTGTGTGTGTGTGTGTGGATGTGTGTGTGAAATTGTGACAAGCGGTACTCACTGTGTTCATTAGACAAGGTATATCTTTATAGATCCAGGTGTAGTTTTATCTGTCTTCTAACAGTCTCACCACAAATTCAGAACTAAGTCTATAAGACAGAACACGTGTGTGTGTCGTGGGGGGTAGATTGGGAAGTAGCTGCTATTAAGATAGTTGTGTGGAAACCACATGACTGAGTCATAAAATGCACTACATGAAGAGAGAAGAGGTTTGAACATAAGGCAGTCTTACAGTGAATTGCTCTTTCACAAGGGAGCAGTCCCTCTGGAACATCAAGTTAGTAATCTAAACTATATTTTACTATTAAAACAGGCTTAAAACAAGTTGTCTTAGTCATTAATTAAATCATAAAACTGCTGAATGAACTAACTGACATCTTTGTAAAATGGGGATTTAATTATAAACTTGAATCTTGGCAATGCTGCTTGAACGAAACTTAAAACTGTGACTGACCGTAAATGTGTATACTCAATAAAATGTAACCTTTCCACTTACTAGCAACACTTCCCTCACTTAAGGGGTTTCCTTTTCTTAAGCTGTTGGCACATTTGACCCACTCTCCAATTTATAGGGCCTTGGGAGACATATGTACTTCTTTAAATATGGAGACGACATCCAGAAGCCTCACAAATGACTTATGAATTAAAACTTGGGGAAATAAATGTTAAGTAGCAGCATGACATTCCTTTTCATCTGTAATTTAATTTTTTCTTTATTATGAGACCATAATGTTTATTAACTTTAGCAAAAGTGAATTAAAGAGAAATCTTGCCTGCCTGCTGCAATATCCCTTCACTCTTAAGAACACTCTTTGCTGGGCAATGTACTGCCTTAGAAGTACTTTTTCACTGAGATGACCTGAGCCCATAGCAGAAGATGCCACCTGCCCTAGTGCATGCTCACCCCTTGGATATCTTCTTTTACAGCAAGCCCTAAAAGCAGTAGCTCTGTAATGCAGCCTGTCCCAGAGAATTGTTTACATTAGTGAAAGTAGGCTAATTTTGCTAATAATACTCCCCGAAGCATATAATGGTTCTCGCACAATAGTTTTTTCTTTTTTTTTTTTTTATTCACATAGATTACCTGCCAGGTGAGCAATTGGATAGGATGTCCTTCTGAGCAGTCATTCAGGCTCCTAGGTGAATAAGGGTCTTTCATCTTCAATAAATGTTTCCAAGGATACCCTATGGGCCGCCATCCCTGTCAGCTTGAAGGGAAATGTACATTGATGAGATAGTGTGGTAAATTTTCATGGACCAACCTTGGTAGTAGTGCATATCATTTCTGCTTCCCTTCTATTGGCTAAAACTCAGTCACATGGCCAAACTTAAGTACAAGAGAGGCAGGGAAACATGGTCTCACTCTGTGTCCAGGAAGAAGAGATGCTTGTGGATTTGGGTGAACACCTGGCTGTTTCCTCCACACCCATTAAGGCTCATTCAATTTCCACTGGCATAAGAAAGGAATATCTTACCCTCAGATCTTAAGAAAGTTTTGGTCTTCCAAAGGGAGATCCAGTTAGGCCATTTCCTGGTTTTTAATTTAAGAAGGTAGAGCTGAATTCTCTCAATGAAATTGGGGCTATTGATATCAAACACGTATCTTCAGATACATATAGTTTGCAACAGAGATTTTACAAAATTCGTAACTGTACTTTTTGTGTTTGGAAAAAGTCAAGCACCTCTATCCTTGTGTAAGCCTGTCTTCTTCTATCATATTCTTTATTGACAATTTTAGGTGTAGGTAAAAAGTTCAAGGTCTGTAGAACTGACTTGAGCTTTTGGGTCTCAAAACTTGCCAGATTTCCTAATGAGATTTTTATTCTCTTTCATTTGAAAAGAGTTATACTGAAAAACTGGGATGAAGAGTTACAAATGAATGCAAAGGAATGACATGTTAATGGAATTGGAGGCTTCAGAAGACTTCACACTAAGTTCAGTCTTACATTATTCGAATCAAAATGGCTTTCGTGATAGCAATTTATGCCAAATTCATTTCCTCTTCTACCTTTTATTGCCACTTGACTTTACTGATTTGCAAAAAAAAAAAAAAAGGGAATACTAAAGCTTAAAAAAAAAGTTCCTTTTAGCAGGACAGATCATCTACTGCTCCTGTGATGACTCCAATCAATGAGCACTTCTGAATAGGACCTCTTCCCTATTGTTAGCAAAAGTAGTTGCTCTAGTTGGGACTTTCACTCCTCCTATTCGTATAATTCCTCACAGTGATTCCCCAGCAGCTAAGGTTCTTAGAGCGGATGACCTCAAGAGGCCCTCTTGTTCTTTGCTAAGCTTGCTTCTGGTAGCTACACCTGTGTACAACTCTTTTAAGATGGTTTCTTCAGTGGGGTGACTAGCTGTCCCAAGTTGCTTGGGACTGAGGGTTCTCCTGGGGTGTGGGAATTTCTGTGCTAAAACTGAGAAATCCCTGGCAAAACCGGGAGGAGTTGGTCCTCTTATAATCCTATGGTCCTCTAGAGCAGCCAGGTAACAACAGCAGCACAAACTATACTTCACTGTCCCTCACCGTTACTTTTGCTTCCTCTGAGGCAGGAAGTCTCAACTCACTTGGCCTTGGCTCAGCAGGAAGTAGTTCCTAAACTGTGGTCCCACACCACCAGCATCAGAATGGAGGTGGTTTTTAAAATGTACATCCCACGGTCCTATTCCAGATCAACCCCCAAATCTCAGCAGATGAGGCCTGGAATCCCCCATTTCTAATAAGTACCCATAAGATTAAGACGTACTAAGATTTGGGCTCTATTTCATTATGGAGTCCGTCTATAGCATGGCAAGAGACAGCCCCTTTTTCTACCTGTCTGTGTTTTTCTACCTGTATACAGTGTTTGGCAAAAGTCTCACACTTCTTTTTCAATGTACTCAACTTTATTTAGGAAATACAGGCACTTATGCGAATAAAGACCCAAGTTATAGTTACACACAAGGGGTTGGCCAAACTCCTTCCGCTTGCAGGAATCTTAGGGATATAACTGGGATTCCAATGATCTTTGTCTCAGTGCTCCCTCACCTCCCACCCTCACAGCAATCATCAAACTTCCAAGCTCCCATCAAGCTAGGCTTGCTCTTGCACAGTCCCTAACAGCCATAATAAAAATTCACTTTACTGCAGTCACATCTTCACCACTGTCAAATTCTCTTGAGAGAGTTGCATTTTTCTTCAACTCCTGGTTATTTTCTTTGTCATTTCTTCTGTCTCGCAGTAGTTACCGCAGTGAGAACCCCCCCCTCCCCCCAGAATCTGAGCACAAGTATGTATTATACAACTCTTTTGAGACACACAGCAGACCTCTTCCTCCTGCTCTTTCACTGCCTCTAAGCTGGGGGGTAGGTTTTCGACAAGGGGAGAGAGGGGGCAATGCTTACCATTACCTTGGTCTCTAGGTTTCAGTTTCTCTCCTCAGTTGCCAGATATCAGCTAGGACTTTCCTTTGCTGGACGGTAGGCTCTCCCCAAATTATTTTCTTTGTTTTAAGTAAAGCCTGTGGAAAGATAGTAACCTGTTGTGGTCGTTTCTAGCTTTCTCCACTAGATGGCGTTCCTAGGTTAGTTTTGTATTCAGTTTCCTACAAGGGGGTGGATTGATCTTTACCTTGAAGCAAGAACAGAGAGCCATGATTTACGTTTCATGATTTACTTGGCTGATTACAAGGACTAAGATAGTTTACGTTGTTTTGGAAATTGAGCTGTGCGTTGTACTGTTGAATCTGAGATAATTAGACAGTGATATATTGGGGGGCACCTCATAATGTAGGCAAACAGTCATAAGCAGGCAAATGCCTCCATTGGGATCCCCAGCTCTTTGTTGCTGCAGACCAAAGAGTCAGAAAGCGCAGAGTGCCTCTTTTCACCGAGATGGAGCTTGGGCCCTACTGTATCTCTCACTGGGACAACTCCATCTCCACCTGTAGTCTCTCTTCTCTTCTGACTCCTAATTAAACAGCACAACCACTGTCCTGCACCTTTTCACTAGACCTGGCCTTCTTTCTTGACCCTCTCTACTTATACAAACTAAGTTTTAATGATGGCTCTCGTTATACTCCATGTTTATTATTCCAGTCCATGACTACTTAAAGAGAAAACATACTTTCCGAAGAAGATATGGCCAGGATTTTGGAGGAAGATAATTTTTAATTTTAAATACCCTGCCCAAATTAGTAAAATAACATTTAGCAAGTACCAGAACATACAGGGAGGAGAAATGGTACCCTAAAACAGCATGAGTAATAACCATACATAAGTAGAATTCAGGGTATAAAAAGATAAATGGTCTTAAGCTGGATGCCCCTATTAAGAAAGTGGTGAGAATATATGAAAATGTGTGAATAGAATTGTAACTTTGAAGGATGTTGAGGCAAATCCCCAATTTTACTTAGTTCTGATTAGACCGTAGTGAGAGAATAATAATTATGGTACAAGGGCTATCCAGAAGACAAGGAAAAGTCAGTAAGGTTATTGAACCTAACTAAAGTGACACTATCTGCAGCGTTGTTTAGATTATGGTAAATGCTGGAAGGCAGGAGCCCCTTTTCACATTTCATTTGTCCCTTCTTTTGAATAGTACCATAAACGTTCCCTGGAACTGTCTACTTGTTTACCTTAAGCAAATTGCTTAACCTCTGTAAGCCTCATTTTTCTCATCTGTAAAATTGTGATCACAACATTCAGTCTTCTTGCAAGGCATTGGTGAGGTTTCAATTATACAATGTTTGTAAAGCACGCAATAGATTATCAGAATATAATGTCTTTATTAGTATAGTAGGATCTCAATTAATGGGAAGCATTAATATTTTTACAATTAGTCCTCTTTAAATAGTTTTTAATAAGCAAATACATGCTGGATCACCTTGTTTTTATGCTTTAATACACTTAGCAAGGAGGCTCTAATTTTCTCCATATAGTTTATCTGGGAAAGAGCTCTCTAATTTTCACATTTGTAGAGAGGAAAAAAGGATGGCAGAGCCGGGGTGGAGGAATAACTGGGTGAGGTTTTAATACCTCAAAATGATAATGATAAGGATTAATAAGCAAAAGAGGGGGTTTAGAAACCACAAATACAAATTAGTGGGTATTAGTGGGTCTTCAGCTTGTGGAAGAACAATTGAAAAACTGGTTTAATATATTAATAAAAGTATGGGCTTAGTCTTCAACTCACTTTCTCCTTTGTCATGTATTAAATTTATGAAAATTCTTTATTTAAACTTTGACAATAAAAATTCAAATGTATAAATTATAGAGGCCATTCTAGATTTTCAAGTTAAGTGACTGAATGTCTTAAGTCTGTTTCACACCGATGAAGTCCTTGAACATTAGCCATCAGTCTCAAAGGTACTAAACTAGACAGTCTCTTCTTCTAGTCTTTTTTAAAAAATTGGATAAGTTTCTCTACTTTATTCCAGGCTTTTGAAGGTACATGCATAGTTGGAAGCAGCTTCATAGGTTTCTGTCATATAGGGAGTCATGTTGTCAAAGAAAAAAGATGAATCAAATATTTTCTTAATATTCCCTCTAACAGACTGTTTTTCTTTTAGTTTTAAAGTGCCAGGAATGACCAAGTATACTTGGAAAAATGGTTTGCTGAAATTTTTGTTTTTCTTTGTCCAAGCTTTAGTTGGTTGGTAGGTAGATTTATGTATCACTTCAAAAGAGGCTGTTGGTAGAGTATCCCAAATAAACTGAAGTAATGCTATGAAGAGTGGACACATGAATAGCACAGATGTTGCAATAATGTGAACTTGTTTCCCTTTCTTTATTTCTGAACATTTTTATGTGTTACGATGGCATTCTGAATTCCCACCACCCGTAAAACCAGGCAACTTGATACTGTTTGTATCTTCAGTAGTTTGTACTCAGTAATTCAGATCAGGAAAAGATAACTCTCTAAGATACAAGGTTGAGGACTCACTTCCATGAACATGTTCTGCAAGTTGACAGTGGCATTAATGACAATTTATGGCAGCAAAATTCTTTTTATCTAGTTTATTAATTTGCTAAGTACACTTTAAAAATTATTTACTGGAGTCAAGATAAGAGAGCACTGAAACTAGACATATTCAGAGTTCTAATCTGTGTAAATTTTCTAGAGGCCAGAAGTCAGCAGAATTGGAGAAAGTGCAAGGGGAAAAAAAAAAAAAAAGCCCTAAACTTTGCTTTGAATGAATTTTTGCAGAACTATGAAAGAATATTAGAAATGTATGACTGGTATGGCTTAAACCTTTAAAATGTCAGGTTTAAAGCAAATGAAAGAACATACTTAATAAAGACAGAAAGAACCTTAGCATTTCATTAATCCAAGAGAAGGTCGTAATTTTGCTGAGTGCAAAATTAGTATCGATGTTTCTTTTCTCCTGGAAACTTTGCTGATAACTACCAGTAATTGCACATTCCTTATAGCCTGGCTCTTAAAGGCTGGACTACTTACAGGAATGATTAATAGTGTAGAGAATTCTCTAATTTTCTTTTCAATTTTAGAGATAACATAAAAATCAATCTAGGTATAAATATTAAAGAGCACTACATTTAACTGTAAGCCACAGTGTAAATAAAAATTTTAAAGAAATACAAACAATAAAATGCATTTGATGTCTTTCTCCATATTCACTTTACCAATGTCTGCTAATGTGCCTCTGTTTTTCATTTCAAACCTGAATTAAACGCTAAATTTAATGAGGCTGATTGAATCTTTATTTTTAATCTAAAAACTTTTAGGACTTTATGTCTAGATCTATCACTTTGGACTTCAAGGCAATATTTGTTGTCCTTATTTTATTTTTCATAGCCAAATGCTTAGAAGTAGAGGAAGGAAGGAAGGAAAGAAATGAAAAGAATGAAAGAATAAAAAAGAAGATAAGAATGAAAGGAAAGAGGGAGAAAGGGAGGGAGGGAAAAGAAAGAACACGTTGACCTCTGCTGTTTTCACCTCCTCCTTCTCTCTCATCTCTTGGTGTATGAGTGTAGAAAGAGAAGCTTGATTAGGGTTGGACATGTCATTTAACAATCAGCTTACTTATCTTACACAGTAGCAAGCACTTCAACATGAGGACTCTTTATGTGAGATGATTCACAAGAGTGTTTCATAGATGAATCATAAACAATTAAACCATAAACACGTAGATGCTGTTGACTTGTATAAATCTCCTAATGAGGTCTTTTTTATAGTCTACATGGAATAGTCCATGAAGAAGCCTCATCATACCTAAGGAACATGTTCTCTGAGCAATGGCTACTTCAAATCCATCTGTAAATAAATTCAGGGAAGATAAAATATACCATGGGTTATATAGGGAATGCTCTTAGACAAAGAGATTGATTGAAAGGATCATCCTCTCTATACCCCTAGTATCATTGTGGAAGAAACAACTGTCTAGGAGCACTGTAGATATTCCTGAGTTCTTGAGTAGCAGCCAAGTTAAACCGCTGGCCATCTTCTAAATATTTGTCTCTTCAGCTCAGATTTTCAGAAGAAAGCTTTCACATTAAGGAGATCATGAGATAAGAGAAGTTCTCAACCCTTTCAGATCCGATCCCTTTTCATAACAAGTATCCTAAAAATAATTCATAGGCAATGTATCTCATCTACAAACATAATTTATAAATCTATATAATGCTCATTTATAATATAAAAGACAATAAAAAGAAATAGATGACAGAATGATCTACATTTCCATGTGTAAATACTCCAGGTACAAGTGTAATAGAAAACTTAATGAAGTAGATAGATGTCTGCACTTAAACACAAAATCATCATACTCAGCAGCTAGACAATGTAAACTAATCCAGAGGTTTTGTTTTGGCAACGAAAATGCCATAATACCATGAATGATGTTGATCAATGTCATCATTTTCTAAGATGGTGAACAAGTCTTAATAAAGCTTTAGAAAATATAAAAAGTACAATTTTTCTTTATTATACAGTACTTGCCTTCTGGAGAAAGCAATGTGTGTTAAAATAGATTAAAATATTAGTTTTAATTTGCAAAGTAGAGTTGGATTCATGTAGGTGGCATCCCTATTGATGATGATCTCAGCAGAAGACACAAGGTTTCTCACAGAGGGAAAAATCAGTTTTCTGAGTCGGAGATTTTTCTCTTAACCCCAATCAGACACTTTGTAGTACTGGGGAGAAGGGAGTACAATAGACATGAAAGTGAAGACAGCTAAAGAGGAGCCCAGCTCCAGGTTTTCTTTTCATGGCTCTCAAGTCCAAACTTTCTCCCACACAGTAACACAGGTTGGCCCCTTCAGCAGCTCCTGGTCCAAAGCAATTCTGGTACTTAGGTCAAGTCAGTCATTTGTGAAGATTATTTGTACTGCTTCAGACCTGTATATATAATACGTAAGTAGCAGTACATCACTTTTCCAATATCAGTAGGCTACCTAAATTAAAAATCCCTTGGAGAATGGAATGGAGGTTGTTGTTAGCCCCAAACATATCTAACCAGCAATAGAGAGGTGGATTGGTATAGTAGCTTAGAGTCAGACAAATCTGTTTTCAGATCTTAACTTTGCAGATGACTGAATGTTCGATACATGACTAAGTCACTCAGAAGTTTTCTATATGTACTCCATGTGGCTGTCATAAGGATTAAACAAAGCTTAACTAGTGGACTCTACCCTGCTTCATTCATTCTGTTTTCTTATGAAATACCCCAGGAAGAGAAATAGAAAAACTCAAAGAAGAGGTGAGGATAGGAAACAAAAGTCAGAAGGAAAAGTGAATTTTCCTGGGAGAGAAGAAAGAAAAGAAGAGTATCAAACTGAAAAAGAGATGATAAGTTTAAGACCTAAGTCCACTCTCAAAATTAAGATTTTGCGGGCTTCCCTGGTGGCACAGTGGTTGAGAATCTGCCTGCCAATGCAGGGGACACGGGTACGAGCCCTGGTCTGGGAAGATCCCACATGCCATGGAGCAACTAGGCCCGTGAGCCACAACTAGTGAGCCTGCGTGTCTGGAGCTTGTGCTCCGCAACAAGAGAGGCCGCGACAGTGAGAGGCCCACGCACCGCGATGAAGAGTGGCCCCTGCTCGCCGCAACTAGAGAAAGCCCTCGCACAGAAAAGAAGACCCAACACAGCCATAAATAAATTAATTAATTAATTAATTTTAAAAAAATTAAGATTTTGTTCTTTTATTTGTCTAGATAAGAAGTAACTAGAGCTCTTGATTATATGAAGGAGATAAGAGGGAGGTCATTGTTCTCATCACTTACAATTTAGATTTGATGTGTATCCCCACCCACCTTTTAAAATAATGGGCTTAAAAGGAATAATGGTATCTGGGAATACTTTTTGTTAGACTAACATCACTCTGGTTTTTGGAACATCTTACAATATGTAGCTAATCTGCTTAAATTTCACAATTTAAAATTGACATTGACAGTAAAAAAAAGATTATTTTCTAGGAAGAGGAGAATAAAATCTCATGATTTTATAAAAATAAATATTGGGGGACTTCCCTGGTGGCACAGTGGTTAAGAATCTGCCTGCCAACGCAGGGGACATGGGTTTGAGCCCTGGTCCGGGAAGATCTCACATTCTGCAGAGCAACAAGCCCGTGTGCCACAACTACTGAGCCTGAGCTCTAGAGCCTGCGAGCCACAACTACTGAGCCCGCATGCCACAACTACTGAAGCCCACATGCCTAGAGCCTGTGCTCCGCAACAAGAGAAGCCACTGCAGTGAGAAGCCCATGCACTGCAATGTAGAGTAGCCCCCGCTCGCCACGAAACTAGAGAAAGCCTGCACACAACAACGAAGACCCAACACAGCCAAAAATAAATAAATAAACAAACAAACATTGAAATTTAGACTTGCAGTCAGAAAAAAATTACATAAGTCAAGAATTAATTCTGCCCTAAGAATAATAATTAATCCTGCTCCCAAATACAGTTTGGGCTTACTAGGAAGGGAACCCTCATTGATTCATTAATTCATTTATTTAAAATTTTTTTAAAATTTCTACTTTAGGTTAGGTTTTGTGCTAAGTGCTGGGAATCCAGTGATGAATAAGGTTATAATACCTGCCTACAAGGAGATAACATCCAATGCTAAGTACACTCTTTAGAAACAAAAATATATGGATTTTTACATCTAGTTTACCCACATAGGCATACTTTCTACTGCTTTTTCAGTTTTGCTTTTTGTGTTATGTACCATTCATATGAAGACCAAGCATAAAATTCCTTTAGTTACAAAAATACATTAAAAAGGAAAAATAAGCAACTCACAGAAGTGAAAATAAGTTGAGGTGGTTTAGGTAAAGCTTTTTTGTTTGTTTTTTTTCAGAACTAGAAAGTCAAATTGTCAGGTAATTTGTCATGTGCAGTGATCTTCAAGGTGACTTTGGCACAGCAGTCTACAAATTTCGTATGGATCACAGTAAAAAATAATTCCTATTAAAGTTATAAGGAAATTTTAGATTGTCAAACATCCTTCTTGGCAATCCCTGCTTTTAAGTGTTAGAACATCACACTGTGATGACTTACAATGAATAAACCCTGAAGTATTTTAGTTGGATTTTATTCTGATGCTTGGAACTAATGACTCACTCCAGTGGGTATTGCTAGAAATGTAAGGCCTTCAAATAAAAACGAAGTATGATGCTATTTCTCACCTCAAAACTCACAGTCAGTCTCTCCCACCCTCACTCCCAAGCCAGAGCAGTGATTTAGATGTGACAAGGTTCCGGAGAGGTTGGAAATTTTCAGCTGACTAGTTTTTAAATGACAAATTTAGTTTTACTGTTCACTTGAATTCAGAAAGAATTTCTCATTGAATAACACATGGGGAACTTAATTGGAAATATACTAGAAATCATAGCTTTGTTCTCAATGGACTTATTAGATATTTGTTTCATTCTTTAATTTCAGCAAAAACCAGCATTTCAGGAAGTATCCAAGAGATAAAATTGGCATTGATATAAAAATTGTTGCTTAAGTTCAAATGAAAATGGTCTACAGTATATACTTGTTTCTAGAAAAGTTATTGTTCATAAATCCCTGTTTCCTTCCAAAGAGTCTCTATAAAGTGACCTCTTATTACATGTCCTTAAAATATATTATCAGGTTTCTATTGGATATAGTTACTCAACTTGACAATGTGTTATTGAAGTTTCACTATATAAGGCAGAGTGTTAGGTGCTGGAGTCCCCAAAATACCTGTGATATGGCCCTTATTTTCAATTTGGCCACAGTCTATCTGGATTTCATGAGACGGACAGATCTGTCCCTTGAAACCAACATTAAACACAGACTTCCCTCTCTATGTGGATCATACATGAGCTACAAAGACACAATCTTTCTTTGCTCTGAAAAGGCAAGGTTTATACGCCAATGTGTGATTTGACTCATAAGACATTTTAAGCCAAAAATATAAAATATATCCTTTAGCTTTGCTGTGACAAACTTTGAGAAATGGCAGATGTTTATTTTTCTTATATTCCATGGTCCAATTTACCTTTCTTTTGATGTTCTGTGTTATGGACTTGAATTCTGGTTTGTAAGAACAGAAAGGCAAGAAAGAAAGGAGGGCCACAGGATTTAGAACACTTATCTGGACCTTATCTAGAAGGTCAAAACTCATTGTTAAGAATTATTTCAACTGATTCAACTTAAAAAGAAAATGTAATGTCTCTTGGGATTGAAAAAAATAATCATTAATTTTGCTCCCTTATCTTTGGTATTGATATGTACACTATATAAAGGTATTCATAAGAAATAAGTTAAAAATCAACTAAGTAAGTAAATAGGAAGTCTCAAGTTTAGTAACTAATGCTGAAATATTTGGTGCAACCCTTTTTATAAAATATAGCAAAAATATTATGATCATATGGGAAGTTGAATTTTACTTCCAAACTATATGCTTTAATGGACACACACAGACACAAACACACAAAGGTATTTCAAATGTGTAAGACAGAAAAGGGAGAGTAATTTGTAGTAATATTTTTTTTTTTCTTATAGAAAATGCATGCCTTTGATACATTTCTAGTTGTACCACTAGATGGAGCTCCTTGCTAGAAAGTCACCTATCTCTCACCAAAGGAACTACTTGAGGAAAAAATAAATATGTATTGTTTTTCATTATATATTTCTCTAGAAATATGAAAAAAATTAAACTTTAAAATGTAAACTAAATGTTTAATGAAATTTTCTTAAAGTTGACTAACCTACCTGGGAGTGAGATTACACATGAATATTTGAACACTAACAAATTTCAGAAAATTTCCAATTGCCCTTTAGTGAAAAATGTGGATCAACCCTCAGAAAAATAGTCTGAAAATTTTTGGTACCACAGAACATGTGTCTCTTACCAATTCATAGATAATACTGTCATGGGTATCCAGAGTGTATACGTTCCATTCTTATAAAAATAATACTCTAAAAAATTACAAATTGCAATGACAGACTGTAAGGAGATGGATGAGGATGCTTTATGGAGACTCCTGTTAAAAGCATAAGCAAGTAATCAGCACAATTATGAACAACAGGGCACCATGTTCTCAAGAACTGGGCAGTCTGGTGGAGAGATGCACATTGATCTTTGTTCCTAGTACTTTGCATACTTACTGCAATTATCATGTGACCAAGAGATATCATAAAAAATATAAGTTAATAGAAAGAGGTGATGAGTGAAATTGGACTTTGTGGTCAAGATGCCCTAATTCAGAAAATGCCCGTGATCACAGAGTTACCTTCACCTGCTCAGTCAAGGAGTGATTCCAAGCCCATAACAAGTTTACAGCCCAGCAGAAAAAAAGTCTTGTCAGGCTAACCGTTTATTTATCTATTCATCCATCCCGGCAGTGGTATCATTGAGAGCCTATAGTGTGGAAGGCACTATGCTATTTCATGAAGATGACAAGCACTATTCATTATAAATTCTACACTGGAGGTATGAACAGATCCTGATGAAGTAGAGACGGGATTGACAAAAGGTGCCCAGATTGGTAGTAAAATGCTTTGTCAAGAAGGGGATATTTGAACAGGCTCTGGAAGCATATTTAGAGAGATTAGCGATAAAGATACTGAAAAATAGAAGAAAAATAATTGGGTTGCATTGAATTGCATACAGATATAAAGATAAGTGAGATTTAATAAAGTGAGTTATGAAAATAAAATATGTGACTTAGTTATCATGTCATCTCTATTGAAATCCTAGCCTGGACGTAACTATGTGGAAGACTTGATGGTGAGAGTTCTAGGATGGGAGCACTCCTGGTTATCTCTCTTTAACCTAGAATATGTTCTTCATGAGTGTTTGAGGCTATAGCCCCTAAATCTGAGATGCTTTTCTCAGAAAACTACAGATGTCTGAGTCTTTTATTCTTTCAAACTCTCATGATATGTTCAATGATAAGATTGGAAGATAAAACATTAAAAAATAAATATTTGGAAAATTCTTTGGGACCACCACTTCATGACCAGGTATGCCCATCATAGCTTGTCTCTATATGGGAAGAATTGAAGAGTATGGGAAGGTGGTCACCAGGAAAGCAGACATTGTTTTTGTTTTTGGCTCTGGGAACCCAGAACAGAGAGTAATAGGGACAAGGACAGTTCAGTTAATATCTTGTAGCATAGATCATTGTGATGATTCAGTACAAAAAATCATTCAATTAGAAATGTCTTTGTTTTTTGTCTATTAATGGTGGGAAAAATACTGGTGTTAGAAGGTCTGTTGGCAGCTATGAGCTGAACCAGGACCTACTCAAGTGTCCTAGGAAAATATTGTGCTCTTTAGTGCATTTAGAGATGGCTTTTGGCAGGGATTGGGCTTCTCAATTCCTGGATGATGAGGGAAAGTCTAGGTAGGATGAAGATTTGGGAGAGGGATGTAGAAAGCAATAAGAAGGGAAATGATAGTAAAACAGAGCTTGATTTTGTCTATCTTAATGCTTTGCTTAGAGTCCAGTACTAAAGTCTAATAAAATATTTGGTCCTTCTGGCTCTAAAACCAATGCTCTTTTCATTATTACACTAAGTGAGAGAGAGAAATAATTACAACTATAGGAAGGAAAGGAGAGAATAAAGACATATTTCATGTTGACAGAGGAACTGGTTATGTTAGCACTTCAGACTGGAACATCAATGTTACAGAACAAAACTCAGACTCTCTTCCTTTATCCCATGGATGCCCTCCAAATATTTGTCACGTTGTTCTAAATAGGTTCTAGGGCCTAATCTTCATTCATCCATTATTCAGCATTCATTGAGACACTGTAGTAGACTTAAGAAATCTAGTCTGGACACGATTCCCTTGGCTTGGAGTATTTCTGAAAATTAGCCATCTATGTGCTGTCCCAGGAGGAAAAAACAAAAACTCTTCAATTATCCCTTTGCCTTGTGTTAATCCATCAAACATAAGTACTCTTAAGTGGAAGTCACTCATTTCTGGCATCTTGATAAATCATCTGTGTAACTACACTTTGAACTGCAATATTGTACAACAAAGGAAATGATCTTGGAATGAATATCTTAGAAAAGTGTATGAAAACATATTTTCAACCACTTGTAACCATCATTTTTTTTAACAGAAGAGAAAAAGAAATACAATTTTGAAATGATGGTTGTTTAGATGAATCACTCTTTCCTTCCTCTTCCTAATCTCTCCTCTATGACAATATAATATAAATATGGGAAATGGCATAAGAGATTTAGTTCCTATACTATGAGGTAAGCTGGTCAGCCTTTAATAAGATAACTGAATTTTCATTCTATCAAGAATCTGAAGAGTTGAAAATCTCCAGTGTGGAAAGTAAAGAATAATAAGGAGAAGAAAGGTGAGGTGGGCTAACCACTGGGATTTATGGGTTAAATCTAAGAATCTTGACTCGCTGTTTTGGGGATCTTACAAGTGCTTGTTTCCATAGACAGAAAGTTAGCAAATACCTTTCATATTGCTTATATAATTCATTATCTTTTCTAAAATAATGAAATTACTCTTTGGCACCCTTCTAATTAAGATCATCTACTTATCTGAAATATCAGAATCTCCAGCCAGGGATCTAAGATCATTTGATTACAGACAAGAATTTTTTATGGTACAGAGTAAAACTGGTTTGTATTTAATAGTAGAAAATCTGCCATTATTTGGGAACTCATCACTGTAACAGCTGTTTGACAACAGAAAGTGTTTATTGATACTGACTCTATATGGCTAAATATTAAATTAATACTGAACCAATCAGCCATCCAGCTAAAAAGAAGAATGAAAATTGCAATGTTGTTTTCTTGCTTTTTCAATATAATTTGAAGCCATCAAAATTAGATGGAACCTCAGAATTAAAACACATTACACAAATGTGTTCAGTAGAGAATAAAATATACAGGGGAAGTGAACAGGAACCAGAAAGGCATTTATTAGGCAAAGCTATTCTAAACTGGCAAAGGTGAACTTCTGCTGCATAGAAATTGGGAAGTGACATTGTTTAATGCCAACAAAAGAGATGCCAAATACTTTCTTTACAAAGGCCAGAGAGAAATAATTTGCCATGGAAACCTTACCCAATACCAGACAAAGGATGTGTTTCCATTCCAGTCAGGAACACATTGAGATCTAATTCTTTGTAAAGTGTAAGAGAGGTCGCATGCCTGTCTTCATTCCTTACTTTAATTTTACCAAAAACTTGAGTATTTACTCTGTGTCAGGCACTAAGCTAGATGATAGGAATACCTTTGACTTGGAATACTGTGCTGGATATACAGGAAGAAGAACACATAGACTTTTCTACGTCCCACTTTTCTATTGTTATTTCATTGAATAAGACAACCATTGGTGTAGGCCATGGTAATCATTGTATGCACAACTAGGAAAGAGAAAGTGCTGCCAGTTAAGCTATGACAAGCTAAGATTTTTAAAGCATGTTGCAATTTCAGGGGAAATGTTCCTTTTAAATGTGAAAAAAAAAATGTAAATTACGGTGTGTCTCTCTCACAAGCGTGATACAAGGGCCAAGTGTATTTGAGTAGTTCACAAACCCAGCATTTTCTATGGAGTGTTCTATGAAACAAGCAGCTATGCATATACACTTGAATAAGTGTATCTGAGAAACATCAACAACTGCATAGACAACAAAATATCCCATGCTCAGAGAAGTTTGGGAAATGATAAATTAAACAACATTAAACTCTACTGTAGGATATCATAATGTCTTTTTTTTCATGGAATATGTGATGGTATTAGGGCTCACTAGAAAACATGAATGCATTCAGAATTTAGTGGAAAGCAAGTCCAAATTTATATCAATTGCTTCTCTAATTTTTAGGTTTCTAAGAAACACAGCAAAGTTAAAATATAAGTAAATGCACACTCTCTCTTCCTTGGTAGTATGTTTATGCCAGAGTTCATGCAACTTTCCTTCCCTATTGATATGAGTTGGGCAATAAGGAGAACTCAAAGACACCTCTTTGTTCTTGAGGAACACTTACTAATATTTCCCATCCTCTTGTTCCCTGGGAAGCAATCTCCAATAGAATATACTCCTCCTCCTTGCTCTGCCTCTTAGTCATTCCTCTCCACAGGGAAGCATGTGTTTTCTCTCTAGATTGGAGGCGGGTGCTGTTCCAAGGTCTGGACGGAGTGTTTGTGTAGGGAGGGTGTTAGCAAGCCCATGTGGCCACACACTTAAGCAACGTACTCCAGCCTAGGTTTTATCTGTAATAAACCTCCAATTTTATCTCTAACCCTTGTATCTCTTTGTTGGTTCTAAACTCTGGCATAGAAGAGAGAAGTCTTATTGCTTAACCCCCAAAGCGTCAGAAAAAAACTTTACATTAAAAGTGCCTGAGAGAATGCAACCCAAGCAGATAACTCTTTACTATGTATACTCTGAACCTTACCCTGGCACCTCCCAGCCTTCAAAGAGTATCTTTTTTCTGCATTTTAGAATTTTACTTATTTTTTTATACAGCAGGTTCTTATTAGTTATCCATTTTATACATATTAGTGTGTATATGTCAATCCCAATCTCCCAGAAGATACATCTAGGTACTACTCAAAAGGTAAGTGTAAATTAAGAGGAACTGTAGAGGCCCACGGATCTAAAATCCCACACAAAGATTCTTAAAAGAGCATTACTTTACACAAGCTTTCCTAGAATAATCCTTTCATTCCTACTGAGGCCTCAGAGGAGATCTTTCTGTATTTTTTTTTTTTTTACTCTCTTTATTTTGCATTATATAAAACAATAGCAACAACCAGTAACATATTGCTCTTCTTCACATTTGTATGGATTTTAGGAAATTATTGTCTCTTTCTCTGAAGAAATAACCCACAGGCAAAAAAGTAGTGCCACGTTGTGAAATCTGCAAATCCCGGAAGTCAACAGCTTGAAGATACCCCCAGGAGAAGGGAAGAAAACAAGTGTTACAAGAGATGAGACAAGCTAGGGAAATGTTGATTTCAATGCCACTGATGCAGACAGTAGGTACATTTTTCCTCTGGCACCCACTGCCACCATCTCAATGGGGTGATTTTTGGTCTCTGATATGAAGAACTGTTTTCAAATGACATGAGTTGCTTTGAGGAGAGGTGCAACAAGAAAGTTTCAAGTATGCATAAGAATCACACCAAAGTCCAAAGTCAGGAAAAAAATCCACAGTGATAAGAAAGCCCAGAAGTGTCAATGTCTTGCTACTTCAACTGAATGCCTTCATTAGACCCAAGAGAGAATCTCAAAAACATTTGAGGGTTCCAATCAGCATATATATCATGTCCCTCCACCCTGTAGGGATACTTTCTTGACTATATGCCAGATCCAGAGATAACTAAAGAGTTGAACATCCTCCAGTTGTTTTAGCTCTGAGATACTTGATGCCACTCAAGCCATTTCCTCCCTGAGAAAATTGAAATGACAGGGGAATAGGGTGTGTGTAACCAACTCGTTCCTTCACCTTCCTTCCTGGAAAGCCAACATTTTAGGAAGAATGAAGACACCTCCTATCTTTCCATTTCTCTCCAAAAAGTTACACGGTTGTTGGTCCAGAAGAATTCTGAAAGCTCAAAGAAATATAACTGCTTCTCTTATTGTGATCTTAATAGAATTCTTAGGGACAGTTAACTTGTATCCCTTTTTCATTCTCTGAAACTTTTAATTCTTTCCCTTCAATTCTGTGTGTGCTGTGTGTAAAATCTATGAAGGGTGAGACTAGTAGATTAAAAACATCTCAGCTTTTCCTAATCTGTATAAAAGTCTAAAATAACTTCTCCTCCCTTACCTCCTCCTCTTCTTTCTCCTTTGAGGGGAAGATTTCTGGCAAATTTTGGGTTGGGAAACTGCAGTCATTGTCACAAAACCTAACTGTAAATCCAGTGATTACTTTTGAAAGGCAATTGCAAAATAGGAATATAACCCTCTAGAAAACAGTTAATTTTGACTGAGTCTTCCTAATATTGAGCTGTACTTTGAAGAAAATTCTTTATCAGGTTATTGACATTCTCAGTATTGGAAAAATTACTAAAGGAGAAACATTATAGGCAGATGACATTTTCTTTTGGGGATTTTGCCCAGGATTTAAGAAAATGAGTGAGGCACGTGAGAAAACATTAATAGGTAAAGTTGGCATACTGTATATATGTAACTATGCATTATTTCTTAAAACTGTACAACAAATTTTAAAAAGTAGAGATTTTAAAAGATAAAGGTCACTGTAGCATAAGGAACAGTAAAAACATGTTAGAGACTCCAAGAGACTGAGAAACCAGAGTGGAAAGAGTAATTTTCCTGTCATGAGGGAAAAGTGGGCCATTTTTTGTCAATCAGCTCTACTTCTGTATCCCTGTTTGGCCTTGGAATCCCTCTCCTTTCTCCTTATATGGGACCTGAGGGGAATTAGAATATCTGGGGCATATGTTTCCTTGGTAATGTAACCTATAATAATTTCTCTTAGGGCTGGATCCTTGTTGAAACTCAGGGCAAAGCTGTTTTGCCAGTAATTTCTGAGCCATTGATCATATTCTGCAATCTGTCCTACTTCTGTGAGATAACTTTCGAGGATGATAAAAACGAGAGTGCATTTCTATGCACCTTGTGTCTCCTCCATTGTCATACTTGGTTTTGAGCTCAAAGAAGAAAAGTAGAATCTGTAAATACAATATAGAGCATCTTTTATTATTTTCCCCGTTGCTTCCCTGTCAGTGTTCCATGGTTGAGATATTTAAAATCAAGGCTAGTAAATGCAGCATCTTAAAGTATACTATGCAAACAACACTATGCCTTTGTCCAGATTAATGAAATAAGAGGTTCTGTTAGAAAAACTTCAATTCCTAAGGAAGTGTTCATCTTATTTACAGCATTGTTTTGTTTAGAATAAAAACCCCAAACACTCTTTATGTGATCATCCTTGTAAGGAAATTAATTTTCTTCTTTTGAATTTTACATGAATTATTGGTCTTATCATTTTGGAAAGCCTGGACTACAAGTCAGGCTGCTACCGTGCAAAGAATTTTTTTAAACAAAAACTCTTCCATTTCTCACTTGTATGAACCAAAATACAAATGACTGAAAACCTGCTGAAGAGCTCTATTCACAGAGTGCAGTTTGGTATGGCTATAAAGGTACTATCTGAACATAAATTTTATAAAATGCTTTAAACCCAGAGAAACATGTTTTTTTTTTTTTTTCCTACAAAAGTCTTCAAAGCAACCCTGAGGAGACAAATTATTGGACATGAGTCTACTGTCGTTTGGAGAATATGACATAAGATCAAATTTTATTTTATTTTTTTAGAGTTTAAAAAATGATTCTTTTTCCCAGCTCCCTTCACAGTTTATTCTCTTGTAAGCCTTAGTATATCCTTTATATTGTTTAGTTTATAGAACTGGCCATTAGAAGACACGAACTGTAAATCACAGTATGAAACAGATTTTTTGTTGGTCAACAGAAGAGAAAAAAAAGAGACTATAGCTGCCTTTATGTCATTTTACTCCAGGTTGGTGAAAATTATATGTAATGAAGTCCTCAACTGTAAATGGACACTGTCAGACACAGATTGCACTGAAAAGTCAAAGGATAAAACTGATGAAAAGCACATTTTATTATTAGGGCATTTCCATTTCTAAATGCTAATGTATTTAAAAAATGATAAACTGTAAATACATAGATATATAATAACTATCATTTGAGAATATGTGAATATGTTTACGTTGTGATGGCTGAGTGGGTTATAACTGTCCTGAGTGAAGGACAGTTATAAAGATCCCCAGTTGAGTATGAATTTGAGCAACAAAAGCTCCTCTGGACTCTATGGACAATGGATACAAGATGAAAAACCATCAATTTAGAAAATAGACACTGAGATACCCTCTACTTAAAATCAACTAATTCAATGGAAGGTGTTAGGAAATAGACCTTTGCTTCTCCCCTGCCCCACCTCACCCATGGGCACAAACAAGCTCAGGGCACAGGGAATTAGAATTTAGTCTATGGTAATTAAGGTCATAGAAAGTAGAGGAAATACACCATGGTACCTGAAGCACATACCTTTTTAGGGAAGAAAATCATATATATATATATATATATATATATATATATATATATATATATATATATATAGTGCAAAATAATGGTCTTCATTTGGAGAGATCATGACTTGACTTACATATTTTGCTAGGATTGAATTTTACTAAATTATAGTTTTCTGTGTTCATTTATTAATAAAGATACCTCATTAGGCAATTTGGTGTGCCTAACAAGTACTGCAACTATAATTGCCTTCAAATTAAACATAAACACTAGGAGATATTCATCTAAACTGTTAATCATAATTTAATTGCTATATACTGAGACATACCCATTACAGAATTCACACCATATTGGCCAAATAATAGATTACAAATACAGTATTATCATATGAGACTGGATAATAAATTCATTTATGAGATGCTTGAGAAAATATTTTAGGAAAGATTCTTAAGCTAGTTCTGATGAAGAGAAGAAATCCATTTATTCAGATTTAGATTCTTTATTTTCCAGACTCATTTTTCTAGTTTGATGGTCAATCAGTTCAAAACCAACTGCACAATTGGCTTTCAGAATACAAATAGAAACTCATGGCAACACATCCTGACTCCCATAGGTTTAACAATTACATATCTAATTGCCCTCTGCTATGACATAAAAATAAATAGAAATGGAGCAAAATATTTTTACCCCTCAATACTTTAAACAAGGACAGTTTATGGTGGGAAGTGCTTATCTGCCATGGGGGAAAATCTGCTCCCATATTTTCAAGATCCCGTCTCAATTCTTCTCAAGACAGTAAATGGTTTAAGAGTCACATTCCCAGTTAGAACAACCAAGTTGTGGGATAAGAGGACTCTTGTGTTCGAATACAGGTTTAAATATATTCAAGTATGTACTGTTTTAGCAAATATAATTTTTCATTGTGATTTCAGTAAGAAACAATTTTGAGGTAAGCTCATACTTTCAATTTAATTCCACAAATGTTTTTAGAGCCCATAGTGTTTCTTAATTAAGCACAGTACTGGAGATTAAAATCAGGTCCAGTCACAAACCTAGAGACCCACCAACCTATGATCTTTCAGTGAAAGTTCTTTTCCTTGGGCTTGCCTGGTGACACAGTGGTTAAGAATCCACCTGCCAATGCAGGGGACACGGGTTCAAGCCCTCATCCGGGAAGATCCCACATGCCCTGGAACAACTAAGCCTGTGTGCCACAACTACTGAGCCTGCGCTCTAGAGCCCGTGAGCCACAACTACTGAGCCCATGCGCCACAACTACTGAAGCCCACGTGCCTAGAGCCCATGCTCCGCAACAAGAGAATCCACCACAATGGGAAACCCATGCACTGCAATAAAGAGTAGCCCCCACTTGCTGCAACTAAAGAAAACCCGTGTAGTAATGAAGACCCAATGCAGCCATAAATAAATAAATAAAAATAAAGTTCCATTTAAAAAAAATAAAAAATAAAGAAAAAAAGAAAGTTCTCTTCCTTAAAGCAAAGCTTACTTTATGAAGGTCACAATCCACGGAAAGTTAAGCACAAAGAGAATTCCAACTTGCAAAGTCAGGGACATGGAGCCATTGCTCCATACCGCTCTCTACACAATCTAAAGTTTTTACCTTCAAAGACAAGTTACTCCAGAATCTGGTGCCTCAATTACCCAAGAGTCTTCCCTAAAACCCCTAAACTGATCAGAGCTTTTTATTTTTTTTACATCTTTATTGGAGTATGATTGCTTTACAATGGTGTGTTAGTTTCTGCTATATAACATAATAGTTTTTGCTATATAGTTTTTGCTATATAACAAAGTGAATCAGCTATATGTATACATATATCCCCATATCCCCTCTCTCTTGCGTCTCCCTCCCACCCTCCCTATCCCACCCCTTTAGGTGGTCACAAAGCACGGAGCTGATCTCCCTACACTACATTCGGTAGTGTATATATATCCATGCCACTCTCTCACTTCGTCCCAGCTTGCCCTTCCCCCTCCCCGTGTCCTCAAGTCCATTCTCTACATCTGCATCTTTATTCCTGTCCTGCCTCTAGGTTCTTCAGAACCATTTTTTTTTTTTTTTTTAGATTCCGTATATATGTGTTAACGTACGGTATTTGTTTATCTCTTTCTGACTTACTTCACTCTGTACGACAGTGTCTACGTCCATCCACCTCACTACAAATAATTCAATTTTGTTTCTTTTTATGGCTGAGTAATATTCCATTGTATATATGTGCCACATCTTCTTTATCCATTCATCTGTTGATGGACACTTAGGTTGCTTCCACGTCCTGGCTATTGTAAATAGAGCTGCAATGAACATTGGGGTACATGACTCTTTTTGAATTATGGTTTTCTCAGAGTATATGCCCAGTAGTGGGATTGCTGGGTCGTATGGTAGTTCTATTTTTAGTTTTTTAAGGAACCTCCATACTGTTCTCCATAGTGGCTGTATCAATTTACATTCCCACCAACAGTGCAAGAGGGTTCCCTTTTCTCCACACCCTCTCCAGCATTTATTGTTTGCAGATATTTTGATGATGGCCATTCTGACGGGTGTAAGTAAAACTACTCATTGTAGTTTTGATTTGCATTTCTCTAATGATTAGTGATGTTGAGCATCCTTTCATGTGTTTGTTGGAAATCTGTATATCTTCTTTGGAGAAATGTCTACTTAGGTCCTCTGCCCATTTTTGGATTGGGTTGTTTGTTTTTTGGATTGGGTTGTTTGTTTTTTGGATATTTTTTGGATATTGAGCTGCATGAGCTGCTTGTATATTTTGGAGATTAATTCTTTGTCAGTTTCTTCATTTCCAAATATTTCCTTCCATTCTGACAGTTGTCTTTTCATCTTGTTTATGGTTTCCTTTGCTGTGTAAAACCTTTTAAGTTTCATTAGGTCCCATTTGTTTATTTTTGTTTTTATATCCATTTCTGTAGGAGGTGGGTCAAAAAGGAGCTTGCTGTGATTCATGTCATAGAGTGTTCTGCCTATGTTTTCCTCTAAGAGTTTTATAGTGTCTGACCTTCCATTTAGGTCTTTAATCCATTTTGAGTTTATTTTTGTGTATGGTGTTAGGGAGAGTTCTAATTTCATTCTTTTATATGTAGCTGTCCAGTTTTCCCAGCAGGAGTTATTGAAGAGGCTGTCTTTTCTCCGTTGTATATTCTTGCCTCCTTTATCAAAGATAGGGTGACCATATGTGCATGGGTTTATCTCTGGGCTTTCTATCCTGTTCCATTGATCTATATTTCTGTTTTTGTGCCAGTACCATACTGTCTTGATTTCTGTGGCTTTGTAGTATAGTCTGAAGTCAGGGAGCCTGATTCCTCCAGCTCCGTTTTTCTTTCTCAAGATTGCTTTGGCTATTCAGGGTCTTTTTGTTTCCATACAAATTGTGAAATTTTTTGTTCTAGTTCTGTGAAAAATGCCATTGGTAGTTTGATAGGGATTACATTGAATCTGTAGATTGCTTTGGGTAGTATAGTCATTTTCACAATGTTGATTCTTCCAATCCAAGAACATGGTGTATCTCTCTATCTGTTTATATCATCTTTAATTTCTTTCATCAATGTCTTATAGTTTTTTGCATACAGGTCTTTTATCTCCTTAGGTAGGTTTATTCCTAGGTATTTTATTCTTTTTGTTGCAATGGTAAATGAGAGTGTTTCCTTAATTTCTCTTTCAGATTTTTCAACATTAGTGTACAGGAATGCCAGAGATTTCTGTTCATTAATTTTGTATCCTGCTACTTTACCAAATTCATTGATTAGTTCTAATAGTTTTCTGTCAGCATCTTTAGGAGTCTCTATGTATAGTATCATGTCATCTGCAAACAGTGACAATTTTACTTCATCTTTTCTGAGTTGGATTACTTTTGTTTTTTTAAAAAGTATTTATTTATTTATTTATTTATTTATTTATTTATGGCTGTGTTGGGTCTTCGTTTCTGTGCGAGGGCTTTCTTCTAGTTGTGGCAAGCGGGGGCCACTCTTCATCGCGGTGTGTGGGCTGCTCATTATCGCGGCCTCTCGTTGCAGAGCACAGGCTCCAGATGCACAGGCTCAGTAGTTGTGGCTCACGGGCCCAGTTGCTCCGCGGCATATGGGATCCTCCCAGACCAGGGCTCGAACCCGTGTCCCCTGCATTGGCAGGCAGCTTCTTAACCACTGCGCCACCAGGGAAGCCCTGGATTACTTTTATTCCTTTTTCTTGTCTGATTTCTGTGGCTAAAACTTCCAAAATTATGTTGAATAATAGTGATGACAGTGGGCAGCTTTGTTTTGTTCCTGATCTTAGTGGAATTGGTTTCAGTTATTCACCATTGAGAACGATGTTGGCTGTGGGTTTGTCATATATGGCCTTTATTATGTTGAGGTTAAGTTCCCTCTATGCCCACTTTCTGGAGGGTTAATATCATAAATGGGTTTTGAATTTTGTCTAAAGCTTTTTCTGCATCTATTGAGATGATCATATGCATTTTCTCCTTCAGTTTGTTAATATGGTTTATCACACTGATTGATTTGTGTATATTGAAGAATCCTTGCATTCCTGGGATAAACCCCACTTGATCATGGTGTATGATCCTTTTAATGTGCTGGTGGATTCTGTTTGCTAGTATTTTGTTGAGGATTTTTGCATCTATGTTCATTGGTGATATTGGCCTATAGTTTTCTTTTTTTGTGACAGGTTTGTCTGGTTTTGGTACCAGGGTGATGGTGGCCTCGTAGAATGAGTTTGGGAGTGTTCCTCCCTCTGCTATATTTTGGAAGAGTTTGAGAAGGATAGGTGTTAGCTCTTCTCTAAATGTTTGATAGAATTCGCCTATGAAGCCATCTGGTCCTGGGCTTTTGTTTGTTGGAAGATTTTTAATCACAGTTTCAATTTCAGTGCTTGTGATTAGTCTGTTTATATTTTCTCTTTCTTCCTGGTTCAGTCTCAGAAGGTTGTGCTTTTCTACGAATTTGTCCCATTTCTTCCAGATTGTCCATTTTATTGGCATATAGTTACTTGTAGTAATCTCTCATGATCCTTTGTATTTCTTTAGTGTCAGTTATTACTTCTCCTTTTTCATTTCTAATTCTGTTGATTTGAGTCTTCTCCCTTTTTTTCTTGATGAGTCTGGCTAATGGTTTATCAATTTTGTTTATCTTCTCAAGGAACCAGCTTTTAGTTTTATTGATCTTTGCTATCATTTCCTTCATTTCTTTTTCATTTATTTCTGATCTGATCTTTATCATTTCTTTCCTTCTGCTAACTTTAGTGTTTCTTTGTTCTTCTTTCTCTAATTGCTTTAGGTGTAAAGTTAGGTTGTTTATTTGAGATTTTTGTTTCTTGAGGTAGGATTATTGCTATAAACTTCCCTCTTAGAACTGCTTTTGCTGAATCCCATAGGTTTTAGGTCGTCATGTTTTCATTGTCATTTGTTTCTAGGTATTTTTTGATTTCCTCTTTGATTTCTTCAGTGACATCTTGGTTATTTAGTAGCATATTGTTTAGCCTCCATGTGTTTGTAGTTTTTACAGTTTTTTTCCTGTAATTGATATCTAGTCTCATAGCGTTGTGGCTGGAAAAGATACTTGATACAATTTCAATTTTCTTAAATTTACCAAGGCTTGATTTGTGACCCAAGATATGATCTATCCTGGAGAATGTTCCATGAGCACTTGAGAACAAAGTATATTCTGTTGTTTTTGGATAGAATGTCCTATAATTATCAATTAAGTCCATGTTGTTTAATGTGTTATTTAAAGCTTGTGTTTCCTTATTTATTTTCATTTTGCTTGATCTGTCCATTGGTGAAAGTGGGGTGTTAAAGTCCCCTACTCTGATTGTGTTACTGTCAATTTCCCCTTTTATGGGGAAATTTCCCCTTTTATGGCTGTTAGCATTTGCCTTATGTATTGAGGTACTCCTACGTTGGGTGCATAAATATTTACAATTGTTATATCTTCTTCTCGGATTGATCCCTTGATCATTATGTAGTGTCCTTCTTTGTCTCTTGTAATAGTCTTTATTTTAAAGTCTATTTTGTCTGATATGAGAATTGCTACTCCAGCTTTCTTTTGACTTCCATTTGCATGGAATAACTTTCTCCGTCCCCTCACTTTCAGTCTATATGTGTCCCTAGGTCTGCAGTGGGTCTCTTGTAGACAGCATATAGATGGGTTTTGTTTTTGTATCCATTCTGCCTGTCTGTGTCTTTTGGTTGGAGCATTTAATCCATTTACATTTAAGGTAATTATCGATATGTATGTTCCTATTACCATTTTCTTAATTTGTTTTTGTAGATCTTTTCCTTCTCTTGTGTTTCTTGCTTAGAGAAGTTCCTTTACCATTTGTTGTAAAGCTAGTTTGGTGCTGCTGAATTCTCTGTAAAGGTTTAAATTTCTCCATCAAATCTGAATGAGGTCCTTGCTGGGTAGAGTAATCTTGGTTGTAGGTTTTTCCCTTTCATCACTTTAAATATGTCCTGCTACTCCCTTCTGGCTTGCAGAGTTTCTGCTGAAAGATCAGCTGTTAACCTTATGGGGATTCCCTTGTATGTTATTTGTTGCTTTTCCCTTGCTGCTTTTATTTTTTCTTTGTATTTAATTTTTGATAGTTTGATTAATATGTGTGTTGGCATGTTTCTCCTGGACTTGATTTGACTATTTCACATATTTTCTCAGTCCCTTTCTTTTTCTCTTTTCTTCTGGGACCCCTATAATTTGAATGTTGGGGCGTTTAATGTTGTCCCAGAGGTCTCAGATTGTCCTTAATTCTTTTCATTCTTTTTTCTTTATTCTGCTCTGCATTAGTTATTTCCACTATTTTACTTCCAGGTCACTTACCCGTTCTTCTGCCTCAGTTATTCTATTGATTCCATCTAGAGAATTTTTATTTTCATTTATTGTGTTGTTCATCATTGTTTATTTGGTCTTTAGTTCTTCTAGGTCCTTGTTAAATGTCTCCTGTATTTTCTCCATTCTATTTCCAAGATTTTGGATCATCTTTACTATCATTACTCTGAATTCTTTTTCAGGTAGTCTGCCTATTTCCTCTTCATTTGTTTGGCCTGGTGGGTTTTTACCTTGCTCCTTTATCTGCTGTGTATTTCTCTGTCTCTCATTTTGCTTAACTTACTGTGTTTGGGGTTTCCTTTTGACAGGCTGCAGGTTTGTAGTTCCCGTTGTTTTTGGTGTCTGCTCGCAGTGAGTAAGGTTGGTTCAATGGGTTGTGCAGGCTTCCTAATGGAGAGGACTTGTGCCTGTGTTCTGCTGGATGACGCTTGATCTTGTCTTTCTTGTGGGCAAGACGGCATCCAGTGGTGTGTTTTGGGAGGTCTGTGACCTTATTATGATATTAGGCAGCCTCTCTGCTAATGGGTGGGGTTTTGTTCTGTCTTGCTAGTTGTTTGGCATGGAGTGTCCAGCACTGGAACTCGTTGGTCATTGAGTGGAGCTGGATCTTAGGGTTGAGATGGAGATTCCTGGGAGAGCTTTCACCGTTTGATATTATGTGGGCCTAGGAGGTCTTTGGTGGTCCAATGTCCTGAACTCGGCTCTCCCACTTAAGAGGCTCAGGCCTGACACCCAGCTGTAGCACCAAGACCCTGTCAGCCACACAGCCTGGTACGTTGGGAGTTTCTTGTCTTTTGGGAAGTCTGAGGTCTTCTGCCAGCTTTCAGTAGGTGTTCTTTAGGTGTTCTACATGTGGACGTATTTTTGATGTATTTGTGGGGAGGAAGGTGATCTCCACGTCTTATTCCTCTGCCATCTTGAAGGTCCTCCTATTCTGAGTTGTCTCATGACTGAAGGTCCCGATCAGATCTTTTCATTATATGCTTCATTTCATTCCACTTGGCAGCTGGAAAAGTCCTACCTTTATTTTAAGATCCAGATGAGGTAATACATCCTTTGAAACCTCTCTCTTCCTCAGGGAATATGGCCCCATCCACAGTTTATTGATTATGTCACTGCATTTGTATTTACCACACTATGTTGTAATTTAAACATATACAAGTCTGTCTTTCTCTCTAGAGCAAGAACTCTGTGATATTAATATTTATATCTTTAATACTTAATAGAGTTTCAGGAGTATTTTGTCTAAAAAATATTGAATGTTGATTGAGGATGAGGTTCCCCCCCTCCCTGGAAGAACTCATGCTCCAGTGGTAAAACGAGCATGGAATGAAACCAAAAAAAAAAAAGACTATAACACAAGGATAAGAGCTAACCTTTATTAAGTCATTACTGTATGGCAAGTATAGTACTAAAATATTTTCAGGAATTATCACATAGAAACTTCATGGCAACCCTAGAAATAGTTGTTATTATGTTTCCTGTTTTACAATTTCCTCTGAGCACTTCTCACATGATATTACCATTTCTTTATTATTCAATCTAATCCATTCTAGACTGTAAGCGTTTTGAGGACATAGACTGTATCTGGCACTGTTTCATTCACAGCATCTGATACGGTGTCTACCAGCTAATAGGCAATCAAAATATTTGTTAATGCATTTGTTAGTGCATTCATGCTTTAATCAACTTTTTTCCCAGTGTATGAAATATTATTGTAGCATACATTTATGCAGTGCTTATGCTGTGCCAGATGCTCTTCTACGTGTTTCACAATATTAGTTCATTAAACCTTCACTACATCCTGTGAGCTAGCTTCTCTCACTGCAAACTAGGTAATGTTTTACAGGTGAGGAAAGAGAGGCAAAGATAGGTAAAGCAATTTGGCCAAGGCTATATGGCTAGTTATCTATCTTGGATGCTGCTCTTTTTAAAAATTTATTTTTATTTTTAAAATTTATTTTATTGAAGTATAGTTGATTTACAATGTTGTGTTAATTTCTGCTGTACAGCAAAGTGATTCAGTTATACATATATACACATTCTTTTTCATATTCTTTTCCATTATGGTTTATCACAGGATATTGAATATAGTTCCCTGTGTTATACAGTAGGACCTCTATATCCTATATATCCATCCTGTATACAATAGTTTACATCTGCTAAACTCAAACTCCCAGTCCATCCCTCCCACCTCCTCTCCCCCTTGACAACCACAAGTCTGTTCTCTATGTCTGTGAGTCTGTTTCTGTCACGTAGATAAGTTCATTTGTGTCATATTTTAGATTCCACATATAAGTGATATCATATGGTATTTGTCTTTCTCTTTCTGACTTACTTCGCTTAGTATGATAATCCCTAGGTCCCTCCATGTTGCTGCAAATGACATTATTTCATTCTTTTTTATGGCTGAGTTGGATGCTGCTCTTAAAGGTGAACTGAGATTAAAAACCTAGACTATGAAATCAGCCATATGTAATCTACTAAAATGGCAAATTAGGAAGATTGTAAATAGTTTTAGGTAGTTTGGTGATCATTGTTCATCTTTCTTTCCTGGTAAAACCCTTATCCCATCCTGGTCATTTCCCTTTATGCTGGTTCAGCATCTCCAACCTGAATTGTATGTTTGGCTTTCCTTTACTGATGCAAAGTTAATATGCTCTCTGAAAATTGCTCTTCCTGCATTATTGTGTATGCTTTTTCCCTGAAACTGCTCCTTAAAGAATAGGATCTTGGTTACAACTACCTAGATTTTAGCACCTGCATTACAATTGTCCTTTCAATTTCTGTTCCTAATTACTATTGCACAAATTTGTTTAGGTTAGGAATTGCAGGAAATGTGGTCTTTTTTCAAATGTAAATATGGCTTCCGCAATAATTAGTTTTGTAGATATTTGCAGTTCTAAATAGGGGGAAAGCAATCTTCCATACAGATTTTCCACATTGTTCAAAATTTCTTTTTCCAATACGGTTGTTTCCTGATTATTGCACAAGTGTCCCCATTTTAAAGGAACTATTTCAAAGGAACTTCGGTGTTCAGCCCAGTTGGTTGAAAAGTGGTTTTTTTCTATTTACAGTTACACATCCATTAACATTGAATGTTCATTAACACTCCTCTCCCATATATTGTATATCTATTTTGTGATTACATCTTTTCTATGCACATGGACCCCTTATTGAACAGCAATGATCACTGATTTATTATTGGCAAAGTTGTTTCCTAGTGGTTATGAGTAATTTAGAGAGTGATTCCTTGGTGAGTTGTAATTGCACATTAATCACTTTTCCTACACTAATAACACAGGATATAGAAATTTAATTGCTTTCAAAGGTATGCTACTATAGAATAATAAGATATTTTAATGAATATTTAAAAACCATTAAGACCAAAGGTTAAAAGATGTTGAACATATAAGAACATTACTCATTTTTGTAATCTTGGAATTAAATTTGAACCTATAGAAGCATGAATGTACTATTGTAGCTTCTTTAATAGTCCTTGTATGTATTTTCTTATGCTAGATAATAAATTTCCACAAATTTAGAAGTTTAAAACAACACTCATTTATTAGTTCCTAATTTTCTACGTCAAAAGTCCAATAAGATGTGGCTGGGTTTTCCACTCAGTCACAAGGCTGAAATCAAGATGTCTTCAGGGCTGACTTCTCATTAGGAGGAGCTGAGGAAGAATCTGCTTAGAAGCACATCCAGATAATTGGTAGAATCGAATCTAGCTCCTTGCGGTTTCAATACGGAGATCATGAATTTTTTGCTCCTAAAGAGTTTCTAGAGGTCATTCACAGGTCCTTTCCACATGACCACGTCCATCTTCAAGCTAACAATGGTGTATCAATTCCTTCACCTGTTTCAAATCTCTCACTTCCACTTCTGCAATTAGTCTGAGAAAACTTTTGGGTTTTATATTTGAAATTTTTTTTAATTGAAGTATAGTTGATTTATAATATTATATTAGTTTCAGGTATACAACATAGTGATTCAAAATTTTTTAGATTATATTCCATTTATAGTTATTCTAAAATATTAGCTATATTATCTGTGCTGTACATTATATCCTTGTAGCTTATTTATTTTATACATTGTAGTTTTTGCCTCTTAATCCCCTAGCCCTGTCTTTCCCCTCCTTCTTCCCTCTCCCTACTGGTAACCACTAGTTCATTCTGTATATCTGTGATTCTGTTTCTTTTTTGTTACACTTACTAGTGTCTTTTATTTTTTAGATTCCACATATAAGTGATTACATAAAGTATTTATCTTTTTCTGTCTGACTTATTCACTAAGCATAATCCTCTCCATGTCCATCCCTATTGTCACAAATGGCAAGATTTCATCTTTATTCATGGCTGTAGGGTGAATGCTTTTTTAATTGAATCTGACATTCTTCCTTTTAATTGGGACATTTAGTCCATTTAAACCTAGTGCCAAAAAATCATTTGGAAGAAACTCGAAAAATGCATAAGCAAGGACAGGAAAGGTAACACAGGTGCATCATGAGAAGACAGTTTGTAGAACTGAATTTGTGGGGTAGAATGAACACTTGGAGTGTGGAAACATATATGAAGATGCCTAGTTCCTTCTATATGGGCAGGTACATATATAGGCAATAAGTGGATATTTGTATAAAAAACAATTGATTATTGATTGAAATGAGAATGAGTGAATGAACTTATGCACAAATAGGATGTTAAATAGATTATATAGAGGTTAAAAAATGAGCCCAATAAATTGGATCCAGTATGAGAGGAAGGGAGTTTTTGTGGATTTTGAGCATGAGAAATATTTTTGTATAATAATAATTTAATTGGATAAACCCAGTTCCTGCAACTCTTGGGATGCTCTTTCTCTTTGATATTCACACTCCTCTGTAATAAGAAGGCCTAACCATACACACACTTCTCCAAGGGCCACTTTCTTCTAATGATATTTAGAGGAAAAGAAGCAGTCAGTACACCAGGTGTCAGGCTATTCTGCTGTCTCCTGGCACCACTCTGAATTCGAGGCTCTTCTGACTTTACAGCAATTTGAGATCTATGATGATTTCTGCAAATCACCACCAACTCAACATTGCCATATATAATTGTTTTTCTTATGGAAAAATTTGGGGAAAACAATAGAATTATAAAGCAAGCAAGAAGTAATTTCAAAATTAATGCCAGACATGCCATTTTATGGGAATTCATGAGCTATTACTCATCACATGAAGTTTCATATGGGCAATTTCCTTTTATAGGCCCTGAATTAGGCCCATCGCTTTCTCACAAATTCTGCCCCTTGGTTTACTGAAACCAACATGTTTGCCCTTTCTATTATTCAGAGCAAAGGCATGCCCTTTTTGTTTCACCCTTGTCTATCTGTGATATACAGTATTTCTTTATTTTATTCAAACAATAGATCCATCAACTCAAAAGTTGAATTATTTCACTCTCCTAGGGGGCGTATATCTATATACTGGGTTTGCTTTTGTTTTGTTCTGTTTTTTATTCCCCCTTACAATATAGTAAAAGAATTCTTGCAAATTTACTGTGAAGTGATGCGCAACATACTTTGAAAGGGTGAAGGGATGGTTCTTTATTTAGTATAAAGAGCATAGATTTATGGTTTGGACTTTTGATTTAAACAATGCTTCTTTCATACTGTAATGGGAAGAATTCAGCCATTTTATTCATCCATAAGATGGGATAGTGGGCTTGTTATGAGGATTTAAAGGGGTGATACTCAGAGTCTGACACATAGTGACTTTCAGCAAGTGGTAGCTCTTTATTTTGGTGCCAGGGAGCTCTGCTAGGCAGCTCTTACAGTCACCTAGAAGTAACTAGACCCCAGACAGGGAGAGAGCAGAGTGATAGAAGTGAAAAGAATAAATGGAGATGCAGTTTTGGGGAGGAAATGGCAGAAGTTTGTGAGAGAGAGGGAATAAGGGAAAGGAGAGAGTGTTATATCAAGGAGAATGGCAGTATCACTGACAAGTCAGTACATGTTCTGATACAAACTCTATTTGATCTTTGATTTAAGAAAAGGGAGAGGTCAATGTAGCTGTTGGGCATGGTTGTGGAGGAAGAATGATTTGTACAGTGCAGAAAAACCAAAACTAAAATACGTGGAGTAGAGAAAGGAAGGCACATTAGAAGTAAATATGCATCATTACGGGGGTGATAATTGGTAAGGTGAGCGGGGAGAGGTAGTGAGGCTGTAAACCCTCCTGGAACAATGGATTCACATTGTGAGTCACAGTATGATTGGTAGGACGTAGAACAAATTGGGTAATTATTTACCGTGTATATCTGATCAGTCTCCAGGGCCAATTACTAGTCCATTTTAAATGTCTCTCAGATTTGCTATCCCCCCTCCACATTTCTTTGTTTAGAATGTCGGTTGTCGTCACCAAACACTGTGTGCATTATGAAAAGTTCTCTTCATAGTTCTCCCCTAACTCCCACCGAGGAACTGCTCCCTTCTCCAATCCTTGCTGTGTGCTATGTCAGTCAGTCATCATAAAGCTCTGTTGTCATCCTGTCATTTGTTATGATGAGTCACATCCAGGACTTAAGTGGCAACAGTGAACCAGGGCCAAAAAGGCAAGGAAAACCGTGAGAATATCTTGAAACAGTGAACACAGCCTTGGGTGCCTCAAAGGTGTTTGCTACATGTAAGGTGTAGGATGGAGGATTTCTTAACTGCACTTGACTTTTAAAGGCCCTGCTCACCGATGAAAATGTCTCTTGAAAATTACTGCTTGGTTCAGTGTCCGCTCATCTTCTATTGTATAAAGAGCCAACTTAATAAATGAGGAGGGCAGGAAACTACAGAATAGAAATAAGGACAGTAAGGTGTAAAATTTTACTAGTATATCACTGCATCTAAAATAAAGTAAGAACACATAGCTTTCAAATTAAGACCAGCCGACAAAAGTTATTTCTGTCAACTATTTTTGGAAGGCAGTGGTAGGCAAGAGGGGAGAAGAGTTTAAAGGTTATATATTATATATATATATATAAATGTCTATGTTTATAATATATTTAGAAAAATGCCAAACAATAGTTAGAACTGTATACATAGCTGTCTAAAGCCGGGTCTGTGTCTCTCCCAATGTGCTAAGTATTTTCAGTGTTTGTTCATGGAAGAAAGTTACATGACTTGTGAAAATAATAAATGAATACAGGAGCCCTGAATTTAAGTTACTTTTTTTTTTTTTTGCATTTTCCTTTAACAAATGATTCAAATGAAAATTATTTTGTACATTTTATAAATAATTTAAAAACAGCGTTTCCCTTGAGAACACAATATTCTTGCAGTGAAATAGTTACTGGATTGGAAATCAGCTCCAGGCACCTTCACTGGTTTTATTGAGTGACACTTCATCCCTCATCTGTAAATGTAAATCCACTAAAATATTTCGGGATAAATTGCTATTATTGTTGCTTTATACAATAATATCTTTGAATATACTAGAAGGAAAAACCACTGTTTATAATCTCTACACCTTTTTAATATATATTGTTTTTTGGAGGGTGTTTATCTCTGAGGGTCTTTAAACAAAGCACAGGCAAGTTTCAGAGTTGGTTTCAAAATAGAAATTGTGGTTTTATTAGCTACTGAATCAAGAACACTTCACTATATTATTTCCAAACAGTTGTTGTCTTGTAATAATATTTGTTCCCCAGAGAACTGGAGTTGACTCAGCTTGGAGGTGTTCACTAATGATCTTTTGAATCATCCATAATTTTTATTCCTCTATCTTAGAAAGCTTACAACATATTGCTAATTTTTCACTAACGATACATGAAATGTAATGAGTTGTATGGGTTTCCAGATTATTATATGAATGACCTTTAGTCTGATGTTTCACTGGGTATTCCAAACTCATGTCCCATAATTGCATGAAGATATTTTCTAAAATTTTGCAATCTCCACTTAATAGCATACTAAATTGCACTACGTGCTATTCCAGTTTAGCTAGTTAATTTTCATCAACATGTAAGCACAACTATCTTTTTAGCTGTGTCTCTCAACTAGCATATCATAATTATTCTGAAAAAAGTAAACACTGTTAATTAAAACAGACTACCTTAAGGCAGGTATATATTTTTTCCTTTTCAATTCACTTCATAGTATCTGCTTTTCTAATTTCTGCTTTATTTCCTTTACAGCTCTTGTTATACTCTGAAACTATCTTGTTTGTTTATTGGCTTTTTGTCTGTCTTCCTCACTGGAATGCAGCATCTGTAAGCAAAGGAATCTTCTGTCTTGTTGCGTGCTATATCGTCATTGCATAGAACAGCACTTGTCAAATCATAGACTTTTAATAAATAGTCATTTGACATCTTCTGCCATAGAATGCTAGATTTTAAAGCTGTACTTAATAACAACATCTAATAGCTTTCTTCAAAAAAGTGTAGGAACATTCTATTAATAATAAACAATAAATATACTGACTAAACTATGAACATACTAAGTCAAATTTTTAATCTACCTGTGAGTATCATGTGTCCATATTCTAATAATTTTTTAGTTAAATGAAAATTTGGTAATTTAGTTAAAAAACAAAACAATTTCTAAAATTATGCTCAGCATGGGCTTAGGATAAGACACAGACCTTGCTTCAAGAATATATTCCTAAAATAAAAGCACAGCTTTTTTATAAATCAAAGAAGACTGTAAGGAGTTAGGAATAAGCAGAATACATGTTCAAACCAGGAAGCTATGAACTGCTTCTAGGATGTTAAAAGATAAACTGATGCATATTAAAAATTTTACCAGTTTATTTGAGCAGAAATTAATTTGAATCAAGCAGCATCCAATCTAGTGGATAGAAAGGAGCTCTGAGAAGCTGTACAAAATCAAAGACTTTTATAGGCGGAAGGGAGCAGGAGCAAGAAAGTTCTACTAGGCAAATGTTGGTTGGTTATTGCAAGGTAACGTTCCTTCAGCGATTGGCAGGGGTCTATTGGGCAGATTTCCTCACTTCTTCTAATCAGGAGGTTCCTAATTGACTGGTGTAAGGTTCCATTTCCGGGAGAGGTGAAACTACAATTAAGTCTTGGTTTGGTGATGTGGGGCTTAGCATAAGTGACTCCATTTGGGGCCTGTTGTCTTGTTTCTAAGAAGGGGAAGGTATCTTTAAAGAAGTAACTAAATGATTTTGAAAATATCTTAGGATGTGTAAGTAATCTATAAGTAAAAATGAGGAAGTGGAACATGAAAGAAGGCGAGATACTGGAAGCTATTGCATGCATTGGAGAATTGAGTTTGGTTGGAATTGTGTGGCAAGTAAGGTTGGAAGAAAGGTTTGGGTGTTGCTGTACCAAGTGTTCCATTCCAGGTTGAGAAATTATATTTAATTTATTAGGAAACAGAAACATTAAATGTTTCTAATTATGGGAGTGAAATTGTAAGAACTCTGCTTTAGTATAATTAGTATAAGCAGCACTAGCTGATTTGACAGAATGAAAATGTAATGTGAGGCAGGAGAGTAGGTAGTAAGTGTCTGAAATTGGTCAGGAGAGGTATCAGGCATTGCTGAAATTGAATAATGGCTCTGGGACTCGAAAGAAAGGCATATTTCAGGATGCAAAGTTAGGAGTCTCTAGGGCTTAGATGTGGATAAGATCTTAAACTAGCTCTGAACTATGATCCCAGTGCTGATTTTGGTCAATTCACCAATTGTGCTAAAGAGGAAGCCCTTACACCCATTCTATCTGTCCCATTTTTTGTTAGGCCCCTAAACAAAGGTAGTGGCATACAGAGACTCATTTTTGTGCCGACTGTTGCTTTTGTAAACAGCCCCAAATTAAAATTTTTATCAGTATTCTCATTTTGTTTCATATATGTGTTAAGCCTGGGAATATCAACAGTGAACGATCTGTTCCCATATTCCACTATATTTTGCAAGTACACTTATTCATGACCTCTTAGGAAATTTAATGATTATCAAAGACGTATTTGGTAGCATTAAGTGGTGTGATATGAAACGGGCAGACAGCCGTCTTCCTCTTAAACCTCCAATTTCCAATTTGTCAAGTTTTGTTTTTGTAAATCATATTATTTATAGTGGCTAAGCTTAAGGTGAATGCTTTCCAAGAATACTACTTCCTGGAACAGGATGCCTCCTCCTTCTCACAGTGAAGCATCCGGGGTCATAAGTTTCTGTTCTATGTCCTCCCCTTCCAGACTTTGCATACTGCTTAGTTTTTTTTGCCCATCATAAGTTTTAACTCATAATACTTTACTCACCCTAAAGCTTCCAGACATAGAGAAAATACTGGAAGATTTTGCTTCGGAGCTAGGAATGCACCTTTCTTTCTTTTGGGATCCACATTTTCCCAGTCTTTTCAAGTCTTTTATTCCATCACTTTTTTTGTAAAATTAAAGTAGCTTTCTGATTCTTCTATAGAACTATTATAGCAGAGCAATTGGGAGACTTTCCTGCCAAGGTACTCCATAAAGTCATTGAAATGCCAGTGACTTCCTAGGTCATGTCAACTTATACTCTTCCCAGGTTATTGAGAGTTAAACACTTATCTCTTAAACAAGAGAAGACTCTTTATCTCCCCTAAGGCACAGTCTTACCAATTTCAAAACAAGGCCACACACTCTTGGTCTTTTATAATTAACCACATTCCTCCACTGGTTTCCCTAAGTTCTGAAATTGAATGAGGAAAAAAAAATATCCAAATGAGGTTATTAAATTATAGAATACTAGCAAACCCTTTCATCTTCTTGTATGGAATAAAGTAAAGCTTAGCAAGAAGCCTGTGATAGCAAATACCTCAGATGTAGTTCTCTTAAAAAGAGTCATTTAAATAAAATGACTGTCTTCTTTTAATGAATAACTAGATGAAAAACAAGATTGAGTTTCTAATGGCATTTTGGTACCATCTGGGGTGAAGCACAGCACCTATTGAATTATAAAGATTTATATCACCTAATTAACTAGAAAACCTAAGAAACACAACTTGTATCTTTTTTTCTGTAAAAGTCAACATAAGCAATAATTCTAGCCTGGGCATTCTTTTCTGGGATTGATATCTAACTTTGGAGACTCAGAGTACTTCAAAGTATTGCAGGTGTTTTGTTCTTGTTTGGCTTTGTTTTGTTTTTTGGTGTTGAAACATTATCAAGGGCTACACTGGAGAATTTGAAGCCCATGTGGCAGAGGAACCACAAAGGCAGGGCAACCGTGTGTATCTCAATTTGTCTGGGCCAGTCCAGTCCGGTTCAGACCAGTTGTCCTCAGGTAATTATTAATAACTCTGCCTTTCACTTTCAAAATCATCTTGGTTTGGACCATACATTATATGTCAGTTATAAGGCACAGGTTAAACATTTCTTGTCACCTAAAATCAATATGTTCACAGTTGAAGGACCAGACTGGGGCTGTGAAAAGAGCAGGGAGGAGAACAGAAGAACGAAAAAAAGTAGTAAATAGAACTGGATCTACTTACATGCAGGGTGTAGCCGTAAAATCATTAGACTGTATTGCCACACACTAAGTTTTTTAGGTCTAATTCCACTTGGCTAACCCCATATCACCAATGACTAAAATATTCTTTGTTGGAAATCTGGCTAAATGACAAGTGGAGAAAAATGTGTTGATAATGGCTGTCAGCCAAGTAAAGCCCATTGTTTGAACAACAACATTAATTTGCAAACCTTTCTTTGCCAGAATTGGAACACTTACTGATTCAGTGACAGAATAAAAAATAGAATATAAAGTTTTAACTCAAGCCTGTTTCTATTAACTTATACTTATGGTTGTTAACACAAAGTTAGATAAGCGGTATGAAGAGGGCGCTGATATTCCAGATGTGTAAAAGAGAGAGCAATGGGGGTAGTAAGTGTACTAAAAAATAAAGGCTCCGTTTTGGAAATGAAATTGTCAGCGTGTTATATAATTCTATGATATTTTAATTGAAAATACCTAAAAAATATTACCATAAAATGGACATTTTTCACAAAGATAGAAAGTAAACATGTTTTTAAAATGATGTTCTTAAAACAATCTTTGTGGAATATTTAGACATGATATATTAGATCCTCACGGAACCATACTTAGAAAAGGAAGGAGTCCACAGTTTCATGCTCATGCCAGTGTCTTCCTTTCTCTGAATAGGGGATAGCATTGTATAGTGTCAAAGCCTACTTATTACCCAGTGAATAAATTTTTATAATTTATTTTATTAATTTTGTATTTTTATAAGCCTATTAGAGAGTATTAAAGTGCTGTGAAAATATAGATTTTGGTAAGTTTTATGTCTTATAGTTTTCCTATGGATTCATTTTCATAAGTGTACTCAATTTTGGCTTTCTGATCCAGCTATTGCAACTCTGGGAGATACAGGAATATTTTACAAGATGGTGATGTGTGTGTTCACAAAACAAATGTAGTGGAGAAGTAATTTTGACCATCAAAGAAGTAAATGGACTTTGCTTTGGCAAATAGTTTTTCCTTCCTTTTAAAAAACTATTTATTATGGGAACAAAATCCAAAAATTTACTCTATATCTCTTTCAATTCATGTATTATCTTTTGTCCATATCAAATGCATATACAATTTACAAGAATTTAATCAAGGTATGTTGTCATTTTTGTTCTTTTTTCAGTATATAATATAAAATAGTTTTTATGTATATAAAAATTTTCAAAATCATTCATTTCATAGTTGGTCTGGAATAACAAAAAAAATTACTGACCATATGCCTAGTACTGGAAATTTAATTTCCACTTGTGTGCTATATAAATGTCACTGCAATCAATATCTTTAACATATACATTTTTGTATTTCCTTAATAAAAATTCTTTTGATTGAAATAACTAGATCAAACATAAGAAGAACTATGTATTCTTCAAAATCTTTGGCCAAATACCTGTACATAATTTATAATACTAGTAGCAGCATAGGAGTTTTTGTCTTAGTGCAACTTCACAAGAATTCTTTTAAATTGTTAATTTAGTAGGTTTAAATGGTACCTCAAATTTTGATTAATTTGTAATTTTTTTATTTCTTAGAAGGATAGATAATTTTTTCTAACGTTTGTTTAATATTTGTATACTTAAGAGTGTGGAGATGGGATGTGGAGTGTGGAAGGAAAAGGCACTCAGACTCTGTTGAAATTAGTAACAGATATATCATTTCTTTAATGCAACTTCATGATAAGACTAATTCCAAATTGAATGTTGACTATTCAATCAAATCCTTAACTGGAGATAATAGCAGATGTAGCTGAGATTATTTTGTATTTGCAGGAATAAAAATATTTGACCCCTTCTATAAAGTAATTGGCAGTCAATGATAAATATATTCAAACAGAATACTCATTGTATCGTTACTAAGCCAAAAGATTATTTCTCTATGCTCATTCTCTGAATCCTGATTTGTTACATGCTTTATTAAGATGGAAATTGGAAATAAAATCATTGAAGTGTAGGTGTATATTAGGTGATACAATTATATTTTCTTGAGATATTCTGTTTATGTTTATTATTAGGCAGATAGTACTTAATGTTAAAATTTTCTTTTCCTCAGTCAAATTATTAATCGACCAGATCTTTTGTTAAAATTTGACTTACATTTTCAGAGGTTATTATATTTATATGCTGATGAGTGAGACAAAGAAACAAAACTAAAGATATCTACTTTGAATTATCAGTTATATATTAATAAGTAAAAATGTATACATGACTTTGTGTACATAATTTGAATTTATTATGTGATTGAAGGAGACAAAACAATGTGCATTAAATTATACACACAATCTTAACTTTTGATGAAAAACCATTGCCTTCAGAAATACAATTTTTAACATTTTGAAAAATATGACTCTCTTACATAATTTCCTGAATCTATTTTATTAAGAAAATGTTTTATCAAAAATTCAATTGTAAATCTTTTAATATTTGCAAAGGCTTTTAAGTTAATATAAGTAGCTATTTGCATAATGATTATACTTGAGAGAATCATAAATGTTTTTTTCTTTTTTTCCCCTTGCTGTGGCTCAGCAGTGGATCAAAAGCAAATTGTGATAATTGTTCAATCAGTTAAAAGTCAAAAAATATTCAAGGAGGAAAAATCTTTTCACCTTTTTCCAACCATTGTTCTTTCACCACAGAACAATGGGAAGATCTGGCTGACAACAAATTTTCTGTAATAAATCTTAGCATCGCCAATGGTAACATAGGCAGGCATTACGCACTTCCTCTTGTGGTACAAAATATGGTACACAACATCAGGTAGGGTATTATTGTCAAAAAATATTTAATTTGAGTCCAATCAAGTCTTTGGGTATTCTTTTCAGTTTATGAGAAATAAAGAAGATAGAGGAATAGTTAAGAAAATTCCTCTGTTAGATACTGAATGTCATTGTGTATAATAAAATGCGTATCGTTGCATTCGATTTGTTATTGTTATTGTTTTGTATTGCCTTATAAAAAATTACTGTACAAAAAAATTATGACTTTGATTTTTATGGAATTTGAGGTTTGCCTGTGTCATCTCATTTGAAACACACAACAACCTTGGGAGACAGATACAGCCGTGCTCATTTTAAAGATGAATCTGACTCTGGAAGAGCAACAGTGCTCTACTCCTAAAATATACTGCACTTATTAAACATAACAACACTCCTGAGGAACTGCTCAAGTAGCTGGGGAGGGGGACAAGTTGCAGTGTTCTAGAGGATAAGTCAGTAGAGCTATTTAATTGGCATCAGCTAAATGAAACTGCACAGAAATTTTTGAATCATTTAGTTGGTTGGAACATGATCTTTAAGAAGTCATTCATTCATTCAATGAATATGACTGTCAACTATGTACCAGACAGTTTTTGAGGTGTAGGGGAAGCAGCAGTAAATAAAATGCCCCTACCCTCATGGACCTAACATTCTCGTGTGGAGGAAACAAACCTTAAGCTATTTTTTTTAAAAGTACATATAGAATTTCTCAGAAAGTAAATACATTTTATAGAGAAAAATAAAGCTGGGTAACTAAGTGAAGGGACTAATAAAGGGGAAGGCAGAGCAGAGCTGTATCATTCAGGTGATTATGGAAATCCTCTCTAATAAGAGACTTCAACTGTGTCTGAAGTAAGTGGGAAGTTGAGCTGTGAAGATATCTAGAGAGAGACCTGCTCAGACAGAGGGAACAGAAATGGCAAAGGATTAATGCAGACATGAGCTTGACAAGCTGGAGAAATAGCAAGAAGGACTTGTGGCTGGAGTGGAATGAACCAAAGGGCAAATAGAAAGAGAGAATCAGAGAGGCAGCTGATAGCCAGATCGGCATGAGCTTTGGAAGCCATTGTAAGCACTTTAAGTCTGAGTCAGATGGGAAACCAGTGGAAGGTTTTGTCAAAGGAGTGATGTGATCTGTTTCATGTTTGGCGCTTTTAGAACATTTCTATTCCGGATTATCGGGTGGTAGTGATGATGGAGGCGTAAAGCAGCAGCAGAGCCTCCCAGAAAGAAAACTCAGTGGCTTGGACGAGATGGTTAGTAGTGGAGGTGATAAGAAATAGATTCTGGATGTATTTTGAAAGCATAATCTAAAGAAACTTACTAATAGATTGGCTATGTGAGAGGAAACATGAGAGAAAGAGTTAAGCCAAACCTCTAAGCTTTTGGACTTAGGCACATGGAAGGATGAAGCTGGCATTTACTGAGATATGGAAGTCTGTGAAGAATCCGGTTTTGGCTGGAGGCATCAGGACAGAGAAGGTCAGACAGAGGACAATGAATAGCATGATGGATATTATGACAACAGAAACAGACAAAGCCATGTGAAGTAAAAATAATTCAGCCTGATTTCATTTTAATAGCTATATGAGTTGTGGCCCTCCTATGTAGGTAGAATGTGGTAGAAATAGAAAAACAAAACAACAACAACAAAACTCAACCAAAAGCAAAAACCAACAACAAATTGTAGAATTGTGTGCCCTCAAATGAGGGGATGGAATCAAGAAATTTCAAAAGAATGGCATGAAAAACTCTACCAAATGATGTTAGTAAATCTTGATAGACATAAGGAAAGGCACAAATGTTTTAAGAGAATGGAAGAGATGCAAATGAAGCGGGCAAAGGAAATAGCAAAAATCTTAGCAGGAGTTCAGACTTCTCTGAGTAAAAACTAAAAGAATTAAGTAACAATGTGGCTTGCACTAGGACACAGACTTCATTTTTTAAGTTTTAGAGACTTAATTTGTGTGACCAATAATGGGCTCAGCATGTGACTTAAAGTCACAGCCAAAAAAAAAAAAAAAAAGTCCTGTGATGTGAACAGAAGTTTTAATGTTTTATATGAAATCTCAATGCATTGGCATAGAAATTCTAATTTTCATGGATTGGGATATTTTAAATAAATATTTAGAATAAGTATAGAAATTATAAATTAAATCACATCCATAGAACTGTGTGTTTTTTATTACTTATGGGAAAGTCTGCACATATTTCATTTTAAGTACGATTAATGTTTAATAGAATTTTACATATTAGAGTAGCTAACAGACTTGTCTGAAGTTTCCAATTTAAAGTTTGTAATTTAGAGAATGGTTCTGAATTGTAATTTTAGGTTGAAAGACATAAAAGTTTTTACTAGGTCTAAAACAATAATAGAGTGCTTGTTAGTTAGACAGTTGAATTGCTGAAAGGCTAAATTTTTATATTAACTTATAAATAGTTTATTTGAATATTTTAAAGCATAGCCCCTGAATCATCTTCTGTAAACCTAACTACCCCAAGAACACGAGAAATATGGATTGCTAGCTCTTTGAAATCTAAGCTGTATTAACCTAGCACCATAGGGCATATAGAGGATGCACATTAAACTTTTCTAAATGAATAATTGTATGAAACTGTTAGAATTATGTTTGGTATTGATAGCACTAGAAATGCTTGTGAAAGACCAAAAAGAAAACTGAGTACACACCTGTATTTTAACATGACCTTGATTCTAAAAAGATTTCATATCTATATTTTAAAATATATATTATGTATAATATGTATGCTCTTAAATGGAAATTAAGCCTAACTTTTTTTTTAACTCTGAGGAGAGCAATGTGTAAAAACTCTCTTTTCTAAGCTGTAAGCTCTCAAGTTTTCTTTCTCCCAAGAAGCAAAGGTGTGAATTACCTTTGGAAGAGACATTTATTTTGGGGGGAAAAAAAACTTTAAAAAAATTGTTTTCTTTATTTTCAGGAATATAAAGCAAGTACTATCCATCATTCATAGGGAAAATGCCAAAATCCCATTTCTGTATCTTTTTGATTACGAAAATTGTGTATAGTTTGTAGTTGGGATGGGTTTCTGCAGACTTCCTTGCTTTTTATGAAATAAGGAAGAATATTTATTTTAATGGGTTAACACAACACTGTTCCTCTAAAATGTAGTTGGTTTTCACTCATGCAGAGTGAGGGAGACTAGCTAGAGGTGTAAATAAAGGATGCACACATAGCACAGTCTTTGGGAAAGATCCAGTAAACCTTGGTCTGGCTTTCTGTGCTGCTCAACCTGGAATTGAGGTTCCTTGCCCAAGTCTCAAGGTTATGTGACTCTGAGTAACTTGAATGTTATAGATTGTGTATTATGTTCTGATATTAATTCTTTTGATTTGGCTAGAACCTAAGATCCCAGTTCTGTGGTTTCCCCTGAAGGGAATGAACATTTCTATTCTCAGTCATCCTGGAGAAGGCAAACCCTCAAACGAGGAATGAGGCTTACAGAGAACAGACTTTAAACTAGATGTTAGGTGGTGGGGCCGGGGAGCTTGAGTTATTTCTTACTGTGAATCACGTTTGGATCATCTCCGGGGACAATCACTCAACAATGATAAATATCACAGAAACAAAAATTATCTCTTATTCTTTCTTGCAAATATTTAATCTTCTTTTTTGACCATATATCATGGAAATAAAAATATTTCCAGAATAATTATTTACTTCAGATTAGAAATGACAATGAACTGTTTAAAGAGGAAGTCAAACCCTTAGGTTTATTGCATTAAAATGTGTATTTTTCTCTGGAAAACAGAAGTGGGTCAAGATATATTTTGGAACTCCTATTGCAGCCACATCTTAAATAAAAACTTCCCCCAGAGAAGGAACTTCTTCTCAAAAGGCAGGTCCAGGTGGTCATTTTTGTCTTGTATGATACTCCTACTTACCCTTGACAGGGCAGGATCAGTGCATGATAGAACTATCTGTTAGAGGATGAGGAATGTACTGTATTTTCCCTTTGGGAATTTCAGAAGAAAAATGAGGTTATACTGTAAGTTGATGCTTGTGACTTCTCAAGTTGAAACTTAATATAAAATCAGACTTGAATTTGCACTCATGGCAAACCTAATTATGGGAAGTAGAAACTATGAGCAAGTAGGGTAGACCAGCCATCAGAGAAGGTATGGGAGACGTAGAGAAAGAAAAAAGAAAAAAAAAAAAATGAGAGAGAGAGAAGCCAGAGCTGGCTTCATGAAAGTGGAATCTGTTTAATCACACAGGACCCCCCAAAACAGAAGGGCCCCAGCCTTGGTTTAATGCTCTGCTGTCACTTGCTTGAAATTCTTACTTGTTTTTGAGCAAGGGATCCTGATTTTCATTTTGCATTGTACATTGCAAATTATGTAACTGATCCTGCTCGTTCCCTTACAATTTCTTCTCTACAGAGCAGCCAGATTAATTTTTTAAGCCATAAATCAATCATGCATTCCCCTACATAAGATCCTCTATTTTTTGCCTGCCAAACTTTTAGAATAAAATCTATGCTCCAGACTTTTGCCTTAGAGAACCTACATGATATGGCTGCAGCCTGACTGGCCCACCTCTCTGCTGTGCTGCTCACTCTTGCCTCTTCGACCTTCTTTACGCTCTTCCCACAAACCGAACTTTTTCCCTAGGTCTCCGTGCTTTCAAATCTTCAGCCTAAAAACCTTTCCTTCCAGCTCTCCTCCTCCTATAAGACTTTTTAGAACAATTCAAATCTTACCTCCTGTATTACCTCGTTAGTGAGGCATCCCCTAAGCAACACCTTTTAGTAATCATCTATTGTATTCCTATCATGTGTACATTTATTTGTTTCTTTGGTTTTGGTCTGTCTCCTCAGCCAGCACTCCCTACCCTCACCCTATCCAGTGTCATCTGCATGAGGATGGGGATGTCATTTGCTGGCTTGCAGTTGTAGCCCCTGCATCTAGACCAGTGTGGGGAATATGGTAATTGCCCACAATTGTTTCTTGAACAAGCAAATGGAAGACATTAGAAATACTAGAAATGGGAAAAATAAATTTGATACTGTTCAGTGTCCAAGGTATTTGTGAATATTTGCTCCAGTAAAAGTGCTCTAACATCATTCTTTGGTCCCAAAATAGAGAAAAATTAGAAAATAGAGTGTAGATACTAACTGTTCTATCTAATCTAATGTTTATCAATAGAGAATAGAGTTAAGCAATGACAAATCTGATATCAGTCATTTATCCAAGATTATTTATTTTAGTCAAAGTCATTTTTTAACTTACGATGTATGAACATCTGAGAGCAATATAAATCAGAGACAGTGCATGAGTGTTAATGCTTTGAGTGTTTCTCATGATGAGTGATCTATTATTACTTGTATATACACACTTTTGCAATGACAAAATGTGATTCAAACTACAGTAATGTTCCAAGAATATGTTATTGGGCTTCCCTGGTGGCGCAGTGGTTAAGAATCCACCTGCCAATACAGGGGACACGGGTTCGATCGCTGGTCCAGGAGGATCCCACGTGCCGCGGAGCAACTAAGCCTGTGTGCCAAAACTACTGAAGCCCGTGTGCCACAACTACTGAAGCCCGCGTGCCTATAAGCCCGTGCTCCACAACAAGAGAAGCCGTGACAATGAGAAGCCCGCGCACTGCAACAAAGAGTAGCTCCGGCTCACTGGAACTAGAGAAAGCCCGCACACAGCAACAAAGACCCAACACAGCCAAAAATAAATAAATAAATAAATAAATTTATATAAAAGAAGAATATGTTATTAATAATATACTCTTATGTCAGCACATTTTCACTGAACTGTCCACACCTCAAAAAGGGTGGATGTTATAATGTGTTTGAACACTCAGTGTTCAGTGTTTTCTGTGACAACACATTAAACCAGTGTTTTACAAACGGGGGTTCACAAAACTCAAACAGACTGCCTGGATAGGCACATCTGCTATGGCTGAACAGCTGCCCACCCTTCTCTCCTGGAGCTTGTAATTAATCATCTGACCTGAGAGGGAGAGAAGAAAGGCTAATATTAAATAACAGCTGTCATATATGGAGTGCTTACTATGTATTTTATGTATATGCAACCTCACAGCAAACCTATACGGTAATTTCTCTATCTTCATTATGTGGAGTGCAATATATGAGGGGCTCAACATATGCCATATTATATAAATCTTCATGACTCTATAAAAGAGTTAATATTATTCTCATTTATAAATAAGGAAAATGAGGTTCAAGCATGGTAAAGAACTTCCAAATACACACAACTCATTTGCAGAAAAACAAAGATCGTAACCCAAATCTAACACTGAGTTCTGCTAAGATCCTGCAGATCCTCAGAAGGAGTTTAAACAAAGTATTTAAAATATTCCAGTGGGGGTTAATTGGTTATATTAGCTTTTCCAATGCTGTCTATTTTGCATGCTCCTTATGACTCTTAAAACTGAATTCCCTATTATGGACAATTGCTGATCTGGGTCAAGGAATCTTCCTTAACATTACCTCCTCTTTTTTTTTTTAAATTTATTTATTTTATTTATTTATGGCTGTGTTGGGTCTTCGTTGCGGCGAGCGGGGGCTACTCTTCGTTGCAATGCGTGGGCTTCTCATTGTGGTGGCTTCTCTTGTTGTGGAGCACAGGCTCTAGGCACACAGGCTTCAGTAGTTGTGGAGCACAGGCTCTAGAGCACAGGCTCAGTAGTTGTGGCGCACGGACTTAGTTGCTGCGCGGCACGTGGGATCGTCCTGGACCAGGGCTTGAACCTGTGTCCCCTGCATTGGCAGACAGATTCTTAACCACTGAGCCACCAGCAAAGTCCAACATTACCTCCTCTTGTCATGACACTCAGAGAAATCAGTTCCTCCCTTTTAAGGCCAAGTCTGTCACTGTCCGTGTCTGTGTTAGCTATGATACCTATCCTTAACTTTTCCATGAATTCTTCTTTTCTTGAAATAGCTGGAAATCTAGTTTCTCTCTGTACTGAGTCTCTGAGGGTTGCCACAACAAATTATTATGAACTGAATGGCTTAAATGAACAGAACTTTATTCTCTCACAGGTCCTGAAGTCCGAAATCAAGATGTTAACAGGGTTCTTCTGGAGGATCTGCAGGAGAATTTGTTCCATGTCTCTTTCTGGTGGTTGCCAACAATCTTTCTTGTTCCTAGGCTTGTAGAAGCATCACTCAGATCTTTGCCTCTGTTTTCACATGGTGCTCTCTTCTCTGTGTCTCTGTGTGTCCCTTCTATTTCTTATGAGGACACCAATCCTTGGATTTGGGGCCTACTCTAATCCAGGATGACTTCATTTTAATTTAACTAATTATGTCTTTAAGGATCTTGTTTCCAAATAAAGTCACGTTCTGAGGTTCTTGACGGACATGAATTTTTGCACACCGTACAACCAACTGAACTTCCCAGTCGTCCAGCAGCTCCCATGAAGGAAATTTACCTTTCTCATTCCTTCCATTAATGAGGCAAGATGAGGTGGCCAAATATCTCTTTGATTCAAACTATTGCTTATAGGTTATCATATTTTGTTTTGTTAACTAAATGGCTTTTTTGATAACTCTGTCTAGCACTTTTGACACCCTTCTCATTGTGACCATATACCAATATCCAAGACACTTCCATCTTTGTCAATGTCTTGGTAACTTACCCATTATCTTTCTTTCATCCTCATTTTCTGTCATTAACAACAGAATGTCCAGATTAGTATTGATCAACTGTGATTCCAAAGTTGTTCCATGTACCTGAATCCACAGATCTCCATTTCCATTATCCCTGTGACTTTGTTTACAGGCTCTGCTTTACACATAAATTGGAGCTTCTTCCAGGATCTTAAACTCAAAAGTCTGACTAGAATCTTCAATCCAGTCATCTTACCTCTTCACTCATACACTATGGTTTCATCTGTAGTATGGCCTTTAGTTTCTCATTCCCAACCCTAGTACCTCAGTCCTTTTATTTATTTATTTTTCTGACTTTTTAGCCTTTTAAATTCTGGAATCTATGATCAGACAATTGAGGAAAGCTTTGTTTTTCTTATATTACAAGGGTTTGGTTTGAGCAAACTTATTAAAAATACCATGAAGGTATAAGGATCAAATCATATTAAATAAACAAAAGGTCAAATTTAATTAAATGTTAATTTCTATCCATTTTGTCCCTCTGTAATCCTTAAATTCTGATGAAAAGAAAAAAAATCAAATTGTTTTATACAGCTTTTCTATTTCTAAAATAAATATATTTCCAAAATTATTTCTACTTCTAAAAAGTAGAAAACTTCCTTCTAGGAATGAAAATGGTGACCTTAAAAAAATACTAGCACCATAAAGCTTCCCCTCCAAATATATATATATATATATATATATATTTCTATGAGTTTCTCACAGATTCTGCCAACATGCTTAATATTCTGTCTTAATTATGCCTAAAATAGGTAGCTGGCTTTAACTTTATAATTCAATAGATTTAAATTGTTCATATTAATATTTTCTGAATAATATATGACAATATATAATAAATCACAATTAAAAAGTTTTAATGTTTAAGTGGATTTTCAACCCCATTTAACTCCTATGCTCTTTTATAGGTTTTCAGAATAAACTGTCTTTTTATTTTACCCAGGTTCATAATTAAGACTGATCTATACAACATACTACATGTATTAGAGTATATATGTAACTAAAAATAGTAACTAAAAAAAAAATAGTGGTAATAGTAACAAAATAACAATAACAATAATTTATTAATACATCTTTCAGGCATGGACTAAGATCTTTTTTTTTTTTAATCAAATTTATAGAGAGAATGTTTTGCTTATCTCTTTTAAATTTTATTTATTTATTTATTTATGGCTGTGTTGGGTCTTCGTTTCTGTGCGAGGGCTTTCTCTAGTTGTGGTAAGTGGGCACCACTCTTCGTCGCAGTGCGCGAGCCTCTCACTCTCGTGGCCTCTCTTGTTGCGGAGCACAGGCTCCAGACGTGCAGGCTCAGTAATTGTGGCTCACGGGCCCAGCCGCTCTGCGGCATGTGGGATCTTCCGGGACCAGGGCTCGACCCCATGTCCCCTGCATTGGCAGGCGGATTCTTAACCACTGCGCCACCAGGGAAGCCCCTAAGATCTTTATATATCATTAAATCTGCACAAAAAGCCACACTATAGAATGGCTAATAATTCCCCAATTATACAAATGAGAAAACAGGTACAAGGAAGTTAATTGCTAATGGTTACTAATCATTTAAGAACTGAGATTTGAACTCTGGTTTGTCTGACTACAAAGCCTAAGCTCTTAGTCATGATACATCATGACAACCTAAATTTGTACTGATTTTTAATTTATAAAGACAATGTTAAAAATAAGCTTTATGTCATTCTTTTATTAAGTCAATCATGCCAATATGAAGGTGTGATGTTCAGATCAGCTCAGAGAACCGAAGCTCATTCCTCCTTAAAGCAGTCTGCATTAAAAAGCATCCCTACATATGTTCTTATGACATTTTTGTTTTTGCCACACATGCACAAAAAATCAAACTCATATTTCTTTAGCATTTATCAGACTATTGAGACAATAAAGCTCTGTGGTTATCTTATTCCCACATTTCTTTTTTTCTTTTCTTTTGTTTTTATTTTAAACTTAAGCCAGGTATAGTATTACAAATTGCAGCCAACCCTCAAGTCTGACAGGTGGAAGGCCCTGCCCTTAAATCCCCTGAGGGTTTCAGGCCTATCTGCTTCTGAAGCCAGGTTCACAGGGATTTGATCGCAGCATGGCAAGCATGAGAGGGATGGGATCTACCTTGATTCAAGTCAGAGTTTTTTCCATCAAAACTGTGTGATTTTAAGCAAGTTACTTAATCTCTCTAAAATAATCACTTTTCTCAATTACAAAATCTAATCTAATCTCATCTACTCATATACTCTAGTCAGAATGTTTGTGCAGTTAGCAATAACAGAGATAAGGCACCTAGCACCCTCCTTTGAATACATTACAGAATATTTTTCTCCTCAAATCCCTATTTTAATAATAACAGAGGGATGAGCCTTTTTTTCTTTAATCAATTTACCCCATTGATAATGCAAACCACTTATTAAAAGGCATTCTACCTTATTTGTCTCTTAAACCTCAAGTTGTGGCACAAAATAATTATCTATTAAGTAGAAGTGAATTTGTACCAAACAGGTAAAATAGGATAAAGAGCCGATCCCTACTACTGCACTTCATAAAGCACATATTTATTGTTTCATTAATTCCAGTAATTTACTGCCCCATTAAAATCCCAACCTCCAAGCAAAACCTGGAGAAGCGACCTCACTTTATTAAATAGAAAATTATTTCAGAAGACGGCCCTTGTAAGTTTAGTGCTTTCTAGTCTAGATTTTTTTCAGCTTAGAAGTTTAGAAATAAATGTGATTAAAGGAGAAAACTGAGTTGCAAATTCTGAGACATTTAGGATTTTCACCATAATCCTTGTGAACAATATTTGGCTTGAAAATATGTCCAGTTTTCTTCCCAAATCCTGTCAATCCCAAGGATGATTAGCCTTAAAATTTCATTTTTCCCTTTAGCTACCTGAAAATTTGTGTAAAAAATACCCAACTTTCTTTATAATTGGCATTTCTATGTAATCATTTTATAAAATATAAAAATTGCTTTTCTCTCAAATGAATAAAATTACTTTCCCGCAGATTATCTCAAATATTTTCTTTGGATTTTGTGCCTGGTAAAAATTAATTGATAAAATATTATTCTTTCCAACAACTAGAAATTTTAAATCATTCTTTGTCAGATTTTTCTTTTATGAAATTTGATTATGAGAATGTATCCAACTGTTTAAAAGATTTTTATACAATATTCCTTTTATGAGAAGCAATTTCTATGTATAATTTAACACCCACTTACCTCTCAAAAAAGAATCAAAAGCATTTAGGAGCATCATTAAACTGCTCATCTTCAAATATGACAAATTAGTTTAACATTACCCTTCAGGTTTTCCTTTAAATGACTTTGGAAAAGACCTTAATTGTGCATTTTCATCTGAGTGAACTGAGAAAACAGTGTAAGACTGGCAGTGGGTATAATAAAATCATTTTGTTGACAATTTGACCTCACTACTGATAAGGAAGAGGAAGTATTTTTCTTTTTTTTTCTGTCACCAGGACTACAATTATTATTTTTTTAATTTATTCTTTTTTTTACTTCCCTAATTTTGCTGTTCAGGGAGACACTGCTTCTACAATTATATTTTTAAAAATAATTTCTGAAAAAGGTACAAGCCTTTCGTTGCTTAGCTTTCTGAAAGATAATTCAGTTGTGGACTTGGACCCTGAGAAATTGTCAGATGCTAAAAACTAAGTTTTTCAGTGAAAGGTGAGACCAGGGGTCATTTAATCACTTTTATTCCTTTCCAGAATGAGGGGTCTGGTTGGTACTGGGAGCTTTTCCCTAGAGGGCCCCCAATTAAGAGTAGGCACACGTTTCCAGAGTCCCTGATCTCTTGTCAAATTGTATCCTGGTTATTATCTATCTATCCCTTCTCAGAATCTCCTAAATGAGTCTGTGTGTTGAGAGTATCTTTGCAGATTAAGGGATGCTCTATACTTTTATAAATTGCCATCCTGGACCTGCTAGCTATTCTGCTTTCAGAGTAGGTAGTGGACTTATACTTTCATACTCACAACTCTTTCTTCCCTGGTCACAGGGCCACATCCCCTGAAACTATAAAGTAGGTGAAAGAGAAGCATGCTGGTCGAGAGCGTAGGGGCAACTCAGAGTCCTTCTCAGCCTACCCAGAGGCCTGCTAGCTCCCTTGTTGCAGCCCTGGCCTCACATTCAAGGAGCCCAGGTGCTCTGAGTGGCATAGTATGGAAACCATTGTACATGTTCTTTTGCCGTTTTCTATTTATTTTGTAATCCCTTCAAAATTTATTTCAGACACATACGTGGAATCCACCCTCCTTCTCCAGGAAATGTTCTTTTATGAGAGCAAAGTTTGCAGCTAACATAGAAGAGAACAAATTCTAATATGAAATAGACATAATAGAAATATCTCATACTCTTGTCCGTCTTCCTAAAATTTCTCTACCATCGTTGAAAAGATTCATTCATGGGTTCTAATAATTTTGATTAGGTATGTAATGCTGGACTTAGGTCTTTATTCTGGCTGAATGATTTGAATAAATAAAAACTTTCAGTGGCATGTAAGTTGTCACACTTCATGCACATATGATCAGTGTTGTATGAATCTATAATGTAGGAAGATGCATACACAAGCAGAGGTAACTGAACTCTGTAGGGTAGTAGTTAAGATGGTATGCATTGGAGATGAATTTTCTGCTTCAAATACTTGGGAAAATTGTTTAACCTCTCTGTGCTCACTCTCCTCATCTATTAAAATAAAGACAATAATATTACTCATTTAATAGAATTATTAGGCAGACACAAATAAAATATTACTTGTAATTCAGTTAGTCTTCTTCTGGCATGTAGTAAAGGCTCTATAAATATTTGATAACAGTATTACGAACAAGCATGGAAGATTTTGGGTGGGTAGGAAGGCTGAATAATGAAAGGTCTTGTTTGAAGATTGTTTCTGAAGAAACAAATATAGTTGAGAAAGAAAATTGATACATAATTGTCAAATATGTAAGAAACATTGGGCTTCTGTCTACTGTATGGTTGTGTTCATTTTCCATCCATGCGTGGCCACTGAGAAGTAATATTCAATCCTGGTTTAGTGCACAATAGAGAAGGAAAACCAATCCAGTACTATTAAACTCTGAAAATTGAGATTAAACAGAAGCATCTTTCAGTTTCCAGGAATAAGACAAACAAATTGTATTTTACTTAGCCTTTCATATGGGGAATTGATTGTTGAAGTTGGAAGTTTCCTTTAAGTGAAAAAACACTTTGTTGAACTACTTCTCTCTTCTAAGACTTCATTAAAAGTAGTAAAAGTGTACGAAACCATTCACTGTCTAGTATTTCAGAGTTTGATATTTCATTACAGCTAGCTTGCCCTCATATTATCTCCTTATTTCTCATGTCATTACCTTTGAAGAAAGATCAGCTGACAATCTAATGCCTTAAATTTTTTGTCTAAGATATATTGAGTTCCTTGCTCAAGAATCATTTCTAATATTTTATTCACTTGCTAAAAACATGATCCTTTTATTTTACTGTCCATGGAGAGGAGAGGAATGGTTTGCTGTCCTCGGTGAACGCACAATACACCTCTACTCTACCCATTCGCACAGGCCCATACCAGCCTTACTCACAGCAACCCATGTGTGCTCCATGTTGTGATCCAAGGCCTATCCTCTTATACCTGTGGGGGCCTACACAGTTCCACAACCTATTTCTACCAAAGTTACCTGCAGTACCACTGGTAGTACAAAACTTAGGAGTCTCCAAAAACCGTACAGCATATGGTAAGAGACCAAAGTCAGGACCGCTTGGGCCTGTCCACCTTTCTCGTAGGTAGCTGGACAGCTGCCTGCTGATGCTGCCTCCCTTGACTCCCCCAGCCCTCCTCCCTCCTGGTCAGCCCTGCTGCCACCTCTGGTGGGCACCTCTTCACCAAATCCTCTGGTTTCCATAAGGGACTACTATGGATATATCTGCACAGACAGCATTTGTTTTCAAAGCAGTGGGATATAGATTAATGGGTTGGGTGCTATATAATTCAGTGACCTGATCTAATGTTCAAAATTAAGTTCTTATTATTCTTTAACAGCTATACTCAATCCTTTTGAAGTCCAGTTTGGCCCAATACTAAGCTATGGAATGTAGATTCATATTTTTTAAATACGTACTGTTTATAGCATTGGCAAGATATATAATATACCATTGATAGCACCCAGGTGATTTTCAATAAATAAATTTATATGTCTAAAAATATTAAGCAAGATCATGTAGTGTTGTTCAACATGTTTGATATATTCAGTAATCCACAGTTTGGAGACGTAAAACAATAAAAACTACATATTCTCTGGGCCAGAAATTCTGTCAGGCAAAATTGAGGTGACTTGTTTCTGTTTTTCAATGTCTTGAATCTTAGCCAGGAGGATTGAATAGCTGGGGGCACTGAAGACTTCTGGACTCACTTAGAAGCATTTGAAGCCACATTTCTAGTGCCTAGGATAGGGTGACTTAAAAGCAGGGTTCAGCTTGGATTGTCAGCCAGAGCCCCTCCATGTGGGCTCTCCATATGGCTTGGGCTCCCGGCAGTGTGGTGGCTGGTTTCCAAGAAGGGGTGTCTCGAAAGGAAACATCTGGAGAGTGAGTACACCAAATGATCCAGGAAGAAGCTGCATGGTCCTTTGTGACTTAGCCTTGGAAGTAGTTTATTGGTCAGTACAAACCTGCCTCTATTCAAGGGGAAGGGATAGAGAGAGAACCTCTTAAAGGTAGGAATATCAACTAATTTGCACACTTTTTTTTTTAAAGTTCCACAATGTGAACCCTGGCTACAAAGTATGTATATTCTTCTTAAGTGCAAAATACATTCATTGTCTCCAAAGACCCACCCAAAACTTCATTTTATTTTAGCATCAGGCTCAGGCTTGAGATCCAGAATCTTATCAATTAAACTAGATCGAGGAGTAGATAAAACACCTCAGGGTCAATTCCTTGGCACATTATTATTATTATTTTTGGTCAGTCTGAAGACCTATTAGCTACCCCCAAAACACCCAATAAATGTGGTTGAATAGGCGCATTATAGTTGTAATAGAGACCTCCATTCAAAAAGAAGGGAAAAGAGCGGCACTCAGCAAACATTGATCCATAGCATTTCTGAAATGCAGTGAGGTACCTGTGTCATTTCCTTAATTATAGCCCAATGATGTTCTCTAGGACTGATTCCCTGCAGGTCTTGACTGAATCTCCTGGAATCTTCTTTCTTCTAAGTCATTTCTCCTTGCCCTTTGATTTTAGCTGTGTAGTTTTCTTAGTCAGCTCCTACCTATAGAAGTTGAGGAGTCCAAATGCCTTTTTTCATTTTGTACTGCTCCTAAACTTTCCAATCCAAGCTAGTATGTAATTCCTTTATAGATTTTGTGAGCATTAGTATTCATCAATTTGTAATCCACCACATCAGACAAAAGCCGTTCCCACAAATCTCCTTGAGATGACTCCTTCTCTACCTTGGGTTTCTTGTGCAGCTGTGCTACACTATACCCACTATAATTCTTAGAAGTTTCATTGCTTAACATAGAGACTCTGTGAGGCACATCCTCAGTATTCTTAAAAGGCCTTCTGTCTGCCTGAATGAATTTATGAAGATCTACTTGAAACCATCCTAAAGTCTTAACAAAGGCTTCAGAGTCATATCCTTGGTTGTATCTTCACCCAGAGATTAGTGTATGAGAAATATCTTTATTTTGAACCCCCAAACTCCTGGTTCTTTTACATTTTCTTTAAATTCTGTTTGAAACAAAAATTGAATAATTCATTGTTTAGTCTATCTCTATATCCATACCTTATAATACAGTGTCTGAGTCTGCTTGGGCTGCCATAACAAAATACCATAGACTGCTTAGCTTAAACGACAGAAATTTATTTTCTCACAGTTTTGGAGGCTGGAAGACCCAGATCAAGGTCTGGCAAGGTTTGCTTTCTGGTGGGTACCCTTTTGCTGGTTTGTAGATAGCAGCTTTGTTCTCATATCTCCTTTCCTCTGAGTGCATGCAGAGGAGGAAATGGAGAGGGAGAGGAGGAAGGGGAGAGGGAGGGAGGGAGGGAGGGAGGGAAGTAGAGAGAGAGGGAGAGAGAGGTTGAGAGAGTGAGAGATTTTCTTATAAGGTCACCAACCCTGTAGTATTATAGTCCCACTCTTACAAACTCATTTAACAAATTACCTCCTAAAGGCCCTATCTTCAAACATAATCACATTGGGGGTTAAGGCTTCAACCTATAAATTTTGGGAAGACACAATTCAGTCTACAGTTTATAATTCAAAGAAACCATTTGTCACTGTTGACAATCTGCCAGTAATCCCTTTAGCCAGATCCATTACTTTAAGATCCATTTTCTTAGGTACATTTTCTATTTTCCATGACACTGTAGAATCATGCCAAGAAGTATGCGTTATCCCCTCACTTCCTTCAGGTCTTTACTCAAATGTGTTACTTTTACTAGAATATAAGGTCCAAGAGAATGTTATATGTTTCTGTTTACTTCTGAGCCCTTAGGATAACACCTAACACATAATAGATGGTAAATATATGTTGAATGAATTAATCTCTAATTCCCACACTAATCATTTCTTATTATTTTCCCCACTTTTATCCATAAGCCCCACTTAACATAAACTTGAGAGTCTGAATGTGAGAGAATAGGAAATTAAGAATAGGTGATAGGGAATAAGGAACATAAATCAACCAAAAGGATTTCATTAAGTTAAAATTTCCTCTACCAAATCATATTTCTACTACTGACTTTTAGATCTGACTCAAACACTGAACTTTTTTCCACATAATAGTCTCAAAACTATAAGCTTGATTTATATCTTATACTAAATGATTAAATATTTGTGAAATGGGGTTGACTAAAGAGGTTTGCTACAAAGTTTAAATGTTACCAAATTAAAGCATGTCCTGTTTGAGCTTTGAGTTAAAACGATACATCATAAAAATTCATGATTAATCAAAATTGAGCCAAATTCATAAATTGAGTTAGGGAAGTCCTCACTTTGGTTTTTAACAAATAAGAAAGTATACAGTTTATATTTCTTCCTTCACATCTGTAGTCCTAACATTACTGCCATGTGCAAAATATACATACACAACCTTTACAAAAGTCTCCTGTTCTGTTTTCCTTGAGGGCATCCTAGTTCTGGAGTTGAAGAATGCCATTCTCTGCTAAACTTAATGCTGAAATATTTAAGATTCTGTGACTCAATTCAAGATTGAATCAATTCATGACTTACAGGTTGTGGAGAACATCACTAGAAACAAAAGGACTGATGGCTTTTTACAGTGAATACTTTTTTGATATCTCCCTAGTGCATTTAATTTTATTTTTATTGGAATTCCATATAATAATGAAAGAAAGAGAAGATATGCTTATCTTGGAAGGAATACACAGTAGAGCATTCTAATCAATTGTGTTTTTAAAAAGTTCTTTGTCTGGCATTTTTTTTTTTTTTTTTGTATCTTAAAGGTAACAAATTCCATGTAATTAGAATATAAATAATGCCATTTTGACTAATCATATAAATTGTTGCAAAAATTGCTAAAATTGATTAATAGAATGATTAAATATAATAGCTTATCACTGATTCAAAATCACACTCTCTAAATTAAGCTTGATGGGATTTTATGGCTTAGCAGATAGGTAATTATCCTCAAGTATCTCTTTCTGATACATTATGTATTCAAAACTTGTGTCAGTGGGTAATGACCAGAAATTACCATTTCAGCAATTGCTGTCTTGGATCAGAGTAATCAGCCACATCATTGCGAAGGTTCAGCTTTTCTCTGTGAGCTACCTGAGTTGTAGGGATGTCAGGTGCCTGGGGATTAGGTGATACTTTCAAGTTCAGTTCATCTTCTCTTAAGGAAGGTGAATGAAGTCATGTTGCTGGTCATACACTCCATTTACAGTTTTCACTACTAAAATGTAGAATTTTACCTTTTCTAACAGTTATTTCCAGATTTTTCATATTTGAAATGATTTTTAAAATAACAAACACTTCAATAAGAAATGTAAAGATTTTCTGTTTTCTATTGAAATGAAGACATGAAAATCTGTTCTTAGAGTCTAAGTGCTGAGTCAGCCACTTATCCCAAAAGCTAATAGTCACTAAGCTCCAAGACAGAGAAGCAGCTCTTATAATGAGATGGATCTTCCCTCATTCTCTGAACCGCTCTTTCTGGCTTTTGAAAGCCCTACCACACATTTTATCAATTCAGCATTATCTAGTTCATTCTTGTGAATGATTTGCATTTCGCTATTTATGGAATTTTAGCTTCTTGAAGACAAAATCCATTTCTTATTTTTCTTATACATGTTTTTGTGCACCCATAATCTCTCTCTTTCTCTGCACTTATAATCAAATGGTGAAGCATTTAAAGAAAAATTCCTTATTGTAACATGTCCATATTATTATTTACATGATTACTTAACTCTGATTACCTATCAGACTTATATATTTCTTTATTTATAGTAATGATTTGTCTTCTGACAGAATGATGAATACTGTCTGATGGAGCAATGGGCAGATCAATCACCGGAACAGATAGACAATTGCATGATTATTGGTGATGATTTCTGTTATTTACATTTAAAAGTTAGATAGTATATATTGCATGTTGTTCAGTTTCATCAAATTATACTTATCTGGTTTATTTCTATATTAAATGCTAAAAATAGTTGAAAGGTAAATGTTTTCATAGAATCATAATGCTAAAAATGGACCTCAACAGTTTTACATTTTCCTTTGCATTCAAATGGATTTTATCTAAGACACTCCAAATAGTTACACACTAACAGATATTATATGTAAACATATTTATATGTATGTATTTATATAAATATATATTTTTAAAGCACAGTATTTTATAATTCTTTATAACTAATCAAAATACATTAAAATTTATTCCTATTCCAATGGAAATTCTTAGACATTACTCAAAAGAGCCAAAATTAATTTAATGGCTATTATCTTGTGGACATGACGGTAGAATGACAAGTTATATTGCTCCAAGGCTAAAATATCTTGTAGTAATTACAAAAAAAAAAAAAAAAAAAAACCCTTTAAAATGCAGACAACAGAATATTTACATGTGAAAATAACAATGATTTCATAATAATTTCCCTCAAAAGCTGAGTTTTATCCATACTATTTTACTACAAGGTAGCAGGTTTTTGCTGAAATAATCTTGCTATAACATAGTTCACTATTTTATGAATATTATGTGACCCTGAAAAATTTACCAACTTTCTCAAACATATTGTTTAATCTACAAAATGGGAATAGTAAAGATCCAATTTGGAATTCTTAGTAATGCTGACAATCAAATAATTCCAATTCTCTTCCATGACACATGATGGGATTGTACTTCCCAGTCCCCTGGAATTTAGCTGAGAGTTATGTCTTGCTTTGGTCAATAAGTAGAAGTGAGGTTTGACACTTCCGTGTGAAAGCTTTAAGAGCCTGTGTGTAAACTGCCACACTTAATGTTCCAGGTAGTGTCTGCTCCATCAGTCTGGTTTTAAGTGTCAGGATAATGTCAACAGAGCCCCTAACTAAACAATAGCATACATGTATCAATACAAAGAGCAAGAAATAATGTTTTGTTGGTTTAAACCACTAAGATTTGGGGAATACTAATTAATGCAGTATCATCTAGTCAAAGTATGAGATAATACATAATACAAAATGTAGACCATAGTTTTCAGTACAGGTATTATCAGTAATATTAATATAAAAGTTTCATATATGATCAACATAGATCAAGTCAAATGTAAACACTCTAACTAGTTAGAACACATAAAGCCTAAGTACTGAGGATTGAGTATATTCCCTGATACTAAATGTAATAAGGGAGAATGATTTATTTTCTTTCATCATTCGTGCTGAATCTTTCCCAATAATGGTTAATATAATTATTATAAAATTATAGTTTATAGGGAGAAAGCTTCAATGCTTCGAGAGAGTATTATATGTAAAGATAGTGATACTTAAGAGAATATAGAAAGCAGAATTATCGGAAAGGCAATACATACATTTGTTTACTCTCTCAACAATTCATTAAAATCATAACTCTAACATCTAGAATAACCTCTGGTTTATATAAATTTCCTGAATGAATGAATGAATTTGACAATTCATACCAAAATGTTATTGTTTTATCATCACTTTCAACTTTATATGTGTGTTTTTGTTAGCGGAATTCTGTATTTAGTTTTTTTTCTCTATAGGAGGGCTATACCTTCTGTAGATATTAAAAATATATCTTCCTTGATTGTGCATATTCCTCAGATCTTTATCTAGCTATATGATCACATGCCCAAATTCTTATCAATGAAAACGGCAAATGCATTTGTAGCCTGTCCATTCAGGTAATACACGTTCATTACTCGTGAAATAGTTCTTTTCATATAGGAATTGTGGAAGGTAGTAAGAAGAGTAACTTAGGAAAACTAAACTCATAACACAGAATTAATTATAATAGATTAAACTCAGCAACAATTTGGGCAGAGGTATAAATACAAATAGTTAAATCACAAAATTGTCATCTTTAATCACCAATATGTCTCTAGTAAGAGTTTGGGAAAATAAAAATATAAATATCATCTTTGAGATGAGAAAAGTGTTTTCTCTTACCTCAGTTGCAAGTAGGTAGTAACTGAAATTAATACATCAAGGAAAAGAAATATGAGCTAATTTTCTGGAGTTATGGATTAAATACCAGAATTAATTAACAACAACAACAACCTGAAATCATTAGAAGAGATTATTTGAGGAGAGTGAAAGAATAAAATTGAAAACTATTACTCTCCACCATAAGTTCTTCTGTATTACTTGATTTGATAACATGTGCAAGTGTTTTTTCGATCTAACTCTCTACTTGACATCTCCATCTGGACGTCTCAAATGTATCTCAAGTGAAAGATATCCAATCATGAATTCACAGTCTCCATCTTCTTCCACTGTCTCATATCAGTTAATGGTATGGATCCATTTATCTAATCACCCTAGGCACTTTCCTCTCCCTCGTCTGCTTTGTCCCATTTCTCACTAAGCACTATCAATTTCAATCTCTTAAGTATCCCTTGAATATATAGGCTTGTCTTTTTCTCCGTGGTTGCCTTTAAGCTCTGGTCTTTTCTGCAATAGTGCAGTAGCTTCTTAATGGTGTTCCCTAAATCTACTCTGAGCTCTCTCATCAGAGCTTGAGTGATATTTTCAAACTGCAGATGTGATTGTGTTTCATACTCTTGGTTAAAACACACTGATTGCTTCCAATTGCTCTTAGGGTACAGAACAACTCCTTCTCCTTACATGATCTAGGAGGCTGTGCATAGTGAAACCATAGCACCCTCTTATACCACCGTGTACTTCACTCTTGGTGCTCTTGTCCACTTTAACTTTTTAGTATTTGTTTATTTCTTATTTTTGCTCTTATTTCCTTTTTTTGAGTTTTTTTAAAGAATTGTAGTTGATTTACAAAGTTGTGTTAGTTTCAGGTGTACAGCAAAGTGATTCAGTTATACGTATATATCAATATATATTCTTTTTCAGATTCTTTTCCATTATCGGTTATTATAAGATATTGAATATAGTTCCCTGTGCTACACCATAAGGTCCTATTGTTTATCTGTTTTATATATATAGTAGTGTGTATCTGTTAATCCAAAGTCTTTAACTTTTTAAAACTCACATAGTCCATCTATTCACAGAACTACATAAATTTCTGCTCACTATTACAAGTACAGCAATTAATATAGCGACTGGGCAAATTGTAGAAAATCAAAAGTATTTGTTATGAATTAATATATGGCCCACTGGTCACTTACTCCAGCAATAATGGAAACTTTCTCAGTCTTTCTAGCAATATTCCTCCAAGTTTTTTGCTACTTTACTTATTGTTGGACCCCTGTTTCTACTCTTAATTGCTCTTGGACAGTTTCATACAATGCTGAGACAACAGATTACTCTAACTGTAAATGAACTGTACCGTGGAAAGACTTCTGCTACTTGGGATTTGCTGGACCCTTATGGATTTAAGAAGGAGAAGTAATTTCTTCCTTATTTAGTGCTGACCGTAATTTTTCTTTTTTCTTCAATGTTTTTATTTTTGGTCATTTTCTCTGTGTTATATATTCCTTACAGAATAAATAGATACCTATCTCCTGTAAATATATTTAGCCAATTAAACTAATTTTAATATTTTTATTTTCCAGATAATTATATGTAGGCTATTATGTTTCCACAGAGAGAAACTTCCACATTCACCTGCAAATGGTAATTGATGTCATTGCCAAAAACAGAATTATGTTCTATGAACTAAGAATCTACTGTTTTGTAAATTCTGAAATAAATAAAGCACAAGTTTAAAGACAGAATAAGTGATTAATGACATTTTGCTTAATGGAATAAAATTGCATCTTGCTTGAAGAGGAAAAACAAATAGAAGTCAACATTAGTGATGCTTGTGGGCTTGGCTTTGTTTTGGAACTATTATGGTGCAGGAAACCCTTAGCATCCTAAATAAGAGGTGGGGGAAGAACTTATGAGCTTATACAATTACCTTCTCTATTTTCAGGTGGGAAAAACAAGCACAGTGTAAGCAGATTTTTAATTGTCCAAGGTAGTAGTATACTTGTTGTTTTTTTTTTAAATTATATTCTTCCTGACTACTCTATATTGCTGCTCCACATCAAGGTTAATTCATAAAAAAAGCAGACTTAACATTGTCTATGTGTTACCAATTGGCAATCAATCTTTCTAATTCTGAGGCCAACTTATGGATTAATTTTGATTAAATAAAATTGTTCCCAGGAGAGAATTGTAGAAATAAAACTAAAGTATGTTATGTCAAGATTTTCTGTTAAGTTTCAAATTGAATGAATTACTAAAGAAATGACACGTTTTCCTTAGTTTAACAGATGTGGTATTTTGACTTGGATAGGGGAAAAAGATCAAAGAGACAGAGATAAATTTCCACTTTATCCTGACTTCATCAAAGTGCAGTAGAGTTTGACAAGCTCTTTTCTTTTACTAACTCCCACATCCCATAAATCTGAGCTGAGAATTCTCAATAAATGTCAAAATGAAGCTTGTCACTTAGTTTTTCTTGCATGACGATCCAATGAAGCATTTTCCAAACTAAAGAAAAATGCTATAATCCAGTTATAAATTAAGAGGCAGTTACATCATGGAGATAGTTCCAAAATGACTGCTAGAACCTATTATCCGTGTTGCTTTAATTCTCTGGAGATTCCAGGACTTACTATGCAGACAGATATCATTCCTTGAACTATCATTGAAAGTTACATTTTTCTGACAAACGCTCAGTGGTGTTCATGTATGTGATACTTCTTTGTTGCTTCTTTCTTTTAGAAAGATGCTAGGATAAGCAACCTAAAGATTAATATACAACTCTCTAGCTATATAGAAAAATCATATTTCACTGGCATACACTGACTTTACATCTAATCAAATAAAATGTCCTATATTTGGTCTACTTGTTAAGAATTAAATAGAGAAATACTTTTATTGCAATTATTTTTGGTTAATGGACTGAATTATAAGTGAGACAAAGGTAGATGGCTAGTTAGATGTCTGTTGTATTTCATTTATTCTTCGATAGGTTGGATTATGGGAGAATAATTTCATTTATCTTGAAGCATGAAAATCCATGTAACTTAAAATAGATGACACCTTCCTCCCTAGAAAATTTGAACTGATCCTTCATGGCATTTACCTTTCCTTCACAGAGAGCTATAAAATATCTACTGGCAGATGCACACAATTTTAGTGTGATTTTTTGTTTGTTTGTTTTAGCTATCACATTATTATTTACTATATTCCCCACGCTATACACACCTGTGACATTAATTTTGTAGCTGAAATTTTGTATCTTTTAATACCCCTCACCTATTTCTCTCATCTCCACATGCTCCTCCCCTCTGATGACCACCTGTTTATTCTCTGTATCTATGACACTGTTTCTGCTTTGTTATGTTTGTTCTTTGTTTTATTTTTTAGATTCCACAGCTAAATGAAATCATACAGTATTTGTCTTTCTCTGTCTGACTTATTTCACTTAGCATAATACCTTGTAGGCCCATCCGTGTTGTTGCAAATGGCAAGATTTCATTCTTTTTTGTGGCTGAGTAATATTACATTATATACACGCACTCACACACCACATCTTTATCAATTCATCTATTGATGGGCACTTAGGTTGGTTCCGTATCTTGGCTATTGTAACACTGCAGTGAACATAAGGGTGAATGTATCTTTTTGAATTAGTGTTTTTGTTTTCTTTGATAAATACCCAAGAGTGAAATTGCTGGATATTATGGTAATTCTATTTTTAATTTTTTGAGAACCTTCATACTGTTTTCCATGGCGGCTGCACCAATTTATACTCCCATCAACAGTGCATGAGGGTTCCCTTTTCTCCAAATCTTCACCAATGTGTGTTACTTGTTATCTATTTGATGATAGCCGTTCTAATAGGTGTGAGGTGATATCTCATTGTGGTTTTGATTTGCATTTCCCTGACAGTGCTGTTGAACATCTTTTCATGTGCCTGTTGTCCATCTGTATGTCTTCTTTGGAAAAATGTCTATTCAGGTCCTTTGCCCATTTTAAAATTTTTGTTGTCGTTGTTGAGTTGTATGAGTTCTTTGTATATTTTGAATATATCATTTGTAAATATCTTCTTCTATTCAGTAGGTGGCCTTTTCATTTTGTTGATAGTTTCCTTTGCTATGCAAAATCTTTTTAGTTTGATTTAGTCCCATTTGTTTAATTTTGCTTTTTTCCCCCTTGCCCAAGGAGAAATCTCCAAAAAGTATTGCTAAAACTGATGTCAAGGAACATACTGACTGTTTTCCTCTAGAAGTTATGTCAGTCTTACATGTAAGTCTTTAATCCATTTTGAGTTTATTTTTGTATATGGTGTGAAAGTAGTTTAGTTTGATTCTTTTGAATGCAGCTGTTCAGTTTTCCCAACACTATTTATTGAAGAGGCTGTCTTTTCCCTATTCTATATTCTTGCCTCCTTTGTTGTAGATTGATTGACCGTATAAGTGTGGGCTTATTTCTGGGTTGTCTATTCTGTACCATTGATCTGTTTTTCTGTTCTTGCACCGGTACCATACTGTTTTGAATACTGTAGCTTTATAGTATAACTTGAAATCAGGGAGCATGATACCTCCTCTTGTTCTTCTTTCTCAAGATTGTTTTGGCTATTTGGGGTCTTTTGTGTTTCCATACAAATTTTAGAATTATTTGTTTTGACTCTGTGAAAAAGGCCATTGATATTTTGATAAGGATTGCATTGAATCTGTAGATTGCCTTAGGTAGTATAGTCATTTTAACAATATTAATTCTTCCAATCCATGAGCATATTTTTTGGGGTTGTCTTCAGTTCCTTTCATCAGTGTCTTGTAGTTTTACAAGTACAGGTCTTGCCTCCTTAGTTAGGATAATTCCTAAGTATTTTATTCTTCTGGATGCAATTGTAAATGGGATTATTTTCTTAATTTCTCTTTCTGAGAGGTCATTGTTAGTGTACAGAAGTGCAACAAATTTTTGTATATTAATTTTGTATCCTGCTCTTTTACCAAATTCATTGTTGAATTCTATTTGTGTCTAGGTGGAGTCTTTAGGATTTTCTATGTATAGTATCATGTCATCTGCAAACAATGACAGTTTTACTTCTCCCTTTCCAAATTTGATTTCTTTTATTTCTTTTTCTAGTCTGATTGCTGTGGCTTGGACTTCTAATACTATGTTGAATAAAAATGATGAGGGTAGGCATCCTTGTCTTGTTCCTGATCTTAGAGAAAATGCTTTCAGCTTTTCACCATTGAGTATGATGTTAGCTGTGTGCTTACCATATGTTGCCTTTATTATGTTGAGGTATGTTCCCTCTATACCCACTTTGTGGAGAGTTTTTATCCTAAGTAGATGTTGAATTTTGTCAAAACATTTTTTGCATCTATCGAGATGATCATATGATTTTTATTCTTCAGTTGTTCAGTATATCACATTGAATGATTCATGGATATAGAAAAATCCTTGCATCCCTGGGACAAATCTCACTTGATCATTGTTTTTGACCCCTTTAATGTGTTGTTGAATTTGGTTTGCTAACATTTTGTTGAGGATTTTTACACCTATGTTCACCAGTGGTATTGGCCTATAATTTTCTTTTCTTGTGATGTCTTTGTCAGTTTTGGTATCAGGGTGATGCTGGCCTTATAAAATGAATTTGGAAGTGTTCCTTTCTCTTTAATTTTTTTTGGAATAGTTTGTGAAGGATAGGTGTTAACTCTTCTCCAAGTGTTTGTTAGAATTCACCTGTAAAGTTATCTGGCCCCGGAATTTTCCTCATTGGGAATTTTTTTAAATAACTGATTTAATTTCATTACTGGTATTGGTCTGTTTATATTTTGTATTTCTTCCTGATTCAGTATTGGCAGATTGTACATTTCCAGGAATTTGTCCATTTCTAGGTTTTCCATTTTATTGGCGTATAATTGTTTGTAGTAATCTCTTATGAGCCTTCATATTTCTGTGGTTTTGGTTGTAAGTTTTCCTTTTTCATTTCCGTTTTACTGATTTTTGCCCTCTCCCTTTTTTTTTCCTAATGAGCCTGGCTAAAGGTTTATCAACTTTATCTTTTCAAAGAACCAGCTCTTAGTTTCATTGACTTTTTTCTATTTCATATATTTTTTAGTCTCTATTTCATTTATTTCTGCTCTTATCTTTATTATTTCTTCTACTTACTTTGGGTTTTGTTCATTCTTCTTCTTCTAGTTCCTTTAGGTGCAAGGTTAGTTGTTTTTTTTTTTTTTTTTTTTTTTTTGACATTTTCTTGTTTCCTGAGAGAGTCTTGTATCACTATGAGTTTTCCTCTTAAAACTACTTTTTCTGTATCCCATAGATTTTGGATTGTTATGTTTTCATTTTCATTTGTCTCGAGGTATTTTTCATTTCCCTTTTTAATTTCTTCAATGACCCATTGTTGTTTAGTGGCATAGTGTTTAGCCTCCATATGTTTGTGTTTTTTGCAGTTTTTTTCTTCTTGTGGTTGATTTGTAGTCTCATGGCATTGTGGTTGGAAAAGATGCTTGATATGATTTCAGTTTTCTTAAATTTACTGAGGGGCGGAGTCAAGGTGGCAGACAAGGAGGATGTGGAATTTGCGTCTCTGCACAACTAGGGCAACTACCAGGCACTGGTGGGGGACCATGGACACCTAAGGGGATGGAGGAACCCCCAGCGACTGGGTAGGACATGGGACGTGGGGAGAGTGAAGGGGGAGGAGAAGTGGAGGTGGGATGGGACTGGCACCCCTGGGGGCGGCTGGGGGAGGGGAAGGGATCTCATGCCCGAAGGGGGAAATTGGGGAACCATTGGGAGGGCAGAGGACCAAAAGGGAGTGTGGCCAGGTTTCCCCTGCCCACTTGGACCCCCAGGAGCCTTCTGAGATCCTGGGCCTCATCCTCTGCCAACCGAGGCCCCCTCCAGCCGTGCAGGTCCTGAGGGAGTGGGAAGGAGGGAACGGGGAGCAAAAGTAAAGGCCGGACCTCAGGGACTGGCACCCCTGAGGGGTGGCTGAGGGAGGGGAGGAGTTCCTGCACCCAGCGGGACTCACCCATGGTTAGAGGTCCAACAGGGATGGGGGAGACCCTGAGAGGGGAGTGTGGAGGAGTGGAAAGGAATGCGGCCAGCACTTCCTCTGTCCACTTAGGCACCGGGGAGCCTGTTGGGCTTATGGGCCTAATCCTCTGCCCTCAGAGCCTCCCTCCTGCTGCGCAGAGCCCAATCCATGCGCCTACGCCCTCACCCAGGGCCCTACCTCACACTCAGAGACCCCCTCTGAGACCCCCTCCAATGTGCTGGGCCTAAACCCCACCCACACACACTCACCCAGGGCCCTACCTCCAAACTCCAGAACTCCAAACTCCAGAGGCCCTCCTTGGACATGCTGCCTCTCCCCTTCCATGCAGGTCCTAAGGAGAGGCCCTGCCCCACATTTGAACATCACCTCACCTAGGCCCCACCACCAAGGCCTTTTCCAGTCCTGAGCGTAGGCCCCGCCCCACTCTCAAACGTCACGCCCCCACCTTATCTTTGATAAAGGAGGCAAGAATATACAATGGAGAAAAGACAACCTCTTTAATAAGTGGTGCTGGGAAAACTGGACAGCTACATGTAAAAGAATGAAATTAGAACACTCCCTAACACCATATACAAAAATAAACTCAAAATGGATTAAAGACCTAAATTAAGTCCAGACATTATAAAACTCTTAGAGGAAAACAGGCAGAACACTCTATGACATAAGTCACAGCAAGATCCTTTTTGACCCACCTCCTAGAGAAATGGAAATAAAAACAAAAATAAACAACTGGGACCTAATGAAATGTAAAAGCTTTTGCACAACAAAGGAAACCATAAACAAGACAAAAAGACAGCCCTCAGAATGGGAGAAAATATTTGCAAATGAAGCAACTGACAAAGGATTAATCTCCAAAATATACAAGCAGCTCATGCAGCTCAATATCAGAAAAACAAACAACCCAATCCAAAAATGGGCAGCAGACCTAAATAGACATTTCTCCAAAGAAGATATACACATTGCCAACAAACACATGAAAGGATGCCCAACATCACTAATCATCAGAGAAATGCAAATCAAAACTACAATGAGGTATCACCTCACACTGGTCAGAATGGCCCTGATCAAAAAATCTACAAACAATAAATGCTGGAGAGGCTGTGGAGAAAAGGGCACCCTCTTGCACTGTTGGTGGGAATGTAAATTGATACAGCCACTATGGAGAACAGTATGGAGTTTCCATAAAAAACTAAAAATAGAACTTCCATATGACCCAGCTATCCCACTCCTGGGCATATACCCTGAGAAAACCATAATTCAAAATGAGTCATGTGCCACAGTGTTCATTGCAGCACTATTTACAATAGCCAGGACATGGGAGCAACCTAAGTGCCCATCGACAGATGAATGGATAAAGAAGATGTGGCACATATATACAATGGAATATTACTCAGCCATAAAAAGGAACGAAATTGAGTTATTTGTAGTGAGGTAGATGGACCTAGAATCTGTCACACAGAGTGAAGTAAGTCAGAAAGAGAAAAACAAATACTGTATGCTAATGCATATATATGGAATTTTAAAAAGCGGTACTGATGAACCTAGTAGCAGGGCAGGAATAAAGATGCAGATGTAGAGAACAGACTTGAGGGCATGGGGGAAAGGGGAAGCTGGGATGAAGTGAGAGAGTAGCATTGACATATATACACTACCAAATGTAAAATGGATGGCTAATGGGAAGCTGCTGAATAGCACAGGGAGATCAGCTTGGTGCTTTGTGATGACCTAGAGGGATGGGATAGGGAGGGTTGGAGGGAGGCTCAAGAAGGAGGGGATATGGGGATATATGTATACATATAGCTGATTCACTTTGTTGTACAGCAGAAACTAACACAACATTGTAAAGCATTTATACTCCAATAAAGATATGGAAAAAATAATTTATGGAGAATTGATGTGTGGCCTAGCATATGATCTATCTTGGAGAATGTTCCATGTGCAGTTGTAAAGAAAATGTATTCTGCTGCTTTTGGACTGATAATCTATATATATTTATTAAGTCTATCTGATCTAATATGCTGTTTAAGACCAGTATTTTTTAATTGATTTTCTGACTGGTTGACCTGTCCATTGATGTAAGTGGGGTGTTATGTACCGTACTATGATTGTGTTACTGTCAATTTCTCTTTTTGTTTGTTAATATTTGCTTCATGTATTTAGATGTTCCTATGTTCGGCACGTATATATTTACAATTGTTATATTTTCTTGTTGGATCGATCCCTTTATCCTTATGTAATGTGCTTCTTTGTCTCTTGTTACAGTCTTTTTGTTTTAAAGTCTATTTCGTTTGATATAATTATTGCTACCCTAGCTTTTCTGTTGTTTCTATTTACATGCAATACCTTTTTTCATCCCCTTACTTTCAGTCTTTGTGTCTTTAGATCTGAAGTGAGTCTCTTGTAGGCAGCAGGCAGCATAGAGATGGGTCTTTTTTTTTTTTTGGCTGCAATGCACGGCATGCAGGATCTTAGTTCCCTGATGAGGGATCAAACCTGCACCCCCTGCAGTGGAGCACAAGTCTTAACCAGTGGACTGCCAGGGTAGTCCCAAAGGTCTTTTTTTTTTTTTTAATCTATTTAGCCAGTCTATGGCTTTCGTTTGACACTTTTAAGCCACTTACATTTAAAGTAATTATTGATTGTGTGTACTTATTGCCATTTTGTTAATTGTTTTCAGGTTGTTTTGTAGTTGTTTTCATTCCTTTTCTTCTTTTGCTTTCTTACTTTGTGATTTGATGAGTATCTTTAGTGTTATGTTTGGAATTCTTTCTCTTTTTCTTTTTTAATATAGGCTGTGGTTTGTGGTTACCATGAGGTTTATATATAACAACATATATATATGATTATTTTACGTTGATGATCTCTTAAGTTCAAATGCACTGTTACTCCTCTCCCAGGTTAATGTTTTGGACATCACAATTTATATCTTTTGCTTAGTGTTGTCTTTAACTACTCGTTGTGGATATAGATGATTGTACTACTTTTTGCCTTTTAACCTTTCTCTTGCTTTATAACTAGTTAAGCTACTACCTTTGCTGTATATTTGCCTTTACTGATGGGACTTTTACTGTCATATTTTTTCTATTTGTAGTTGTAGTCTTTTCTGCTTAGAGAAGTCTCTTTAAATTTCTTATAAAGTCCGTTTAGGAGTACTGAACTTAGCTTTTGTCTTTTTGTAAAACACTTTATGCCCCCTTTAAATCTGAATGATAGCCTTATGGGTAGGGTATTCTTGGTTGTAGGGTTTTTGGTTGTTGTTGTTGTTGTTTTTAAATCACTTTAAATATATTGTGGCATGCCCTTCTGGCCTGCAAAGTTCCTGCTGAGAAGTCAGCTCACAGCCTTATAGGAGTTCCCTTGTACACAGTTTCTTTTCTGTTGCTGTTTCTTTAAAATTATTCATTTATTTATTTAGCCACACCGGGTCTTAGTTGCAGCGTGCAGGATCTTTAGTTGCAGCGTGTGGTCTCTTTTAACTGCGGCATGCAGGCTCTTAGTTGCGGCAGGTGGGATCTAGTTACCTGACCAAGGATCGAACCTGGGCCCCCTGCATTGGGAGCACAGAGTCTTAAACACTGGACCACTAGGGAAGTCCCTCCCTTGCTGCTTTTTATATTCTTTCTTTATCCTTAAATTTTGCCATTTTATTTACAAAGTGTCTTGGTGTGGACCTCTTTGGGTTGATCTTGTTTGAGACTCTTTGTACTTCATGGACCTGGATGACTGTTTCCTTTCCCAGGTTAAGAAAGTTTTCAGCTATTGTATTTTTCAGTATGTTCTCTGCCCCGTCTCTCTCTCTTCTCCTTCTGGGACCCTTATAATGCAAATGTTGGTAAGCTTGATGTCATTCCAGAGGTTTCTTAAACTGTTCTCATTTTTAAAAATTCTTATGTCTTTTTTCTGTTCAGATTGAGCGATTTCTACTACTCTGTCTTCCAGTTAACTGTTCCATTCTTCTATATCATCTAATCTACTTTGATTCCTTCTAATGTACTTTTTGTTTGTCATTATATTCTCCAGCTTCTTTTGGTTCTTCTTTATATTTTCTAACTCCTTGTTGACATTCTCACTTTGTTCATCCTTTCTTCTCTTGAGTTAGTTGAGCATCTCTATGATCATAATCTTGAACTCTTTATTGGGTAGATTGCTTGTCTCCCTTCAATTAGCTTTTCTTGGGTTTTATCTTGTTCCTTTGTTTTGAAAATATTCTGCTGTCACCTCACTTTGCCTGATTCTGTTGTTCTTTCTATGCATTAGGTAGGTTGGCTATATTTCCCTGTCTTGAAGAAGTGGCCTTATGTAGAAGATTTCTCATGGGGCCCAGCAGCACACGCACCTCTGTTTGCCAGAGCTATATGCTCTAGGGGTACCCTCTATGTAGGCTGTGTGGGGCCTTCTGTTGTGACAGGGTCAACTACTGTGAGTACACAGGTAGGCATGGCTGACTCCTAGTTCAGCTGGTTGCCAGGCACTGCCAAGTTCAGAGGCTACCAGCAGCTGGCGGGTGCTACCAGGTCCCCATTTGGCTGGCTGTGGGGCTCCTGGGGGCCCTGAGGCTAGTACCAGTGCACTGGTGGTCAGAGCTGGGTCCCAGGGGTGCTGGCTGCTGGGCCCAAGGGTCTCAGAGTAGGTGTTGGTCTGCTGGTGGGCCGGGCTGTGGCCTGAAGGGTCCTGGGGCTGGTGCTGGCCCACTGGTGGGTGGATTCAGGTCCTGGGACCTTTGTTGGGTAGAGCTGGGTCCCAGGGTGGCTGGGGGCTCAGAGGAGCCTACAGCTATTATTGGCCTTCTGGTGAGAGGGGCTGCCTCCCAACATGACTAGCTGTTTGACCTGGGGGGGTCCTAGAACTGTTGCCAACCTCCTGGTGGGTGGGGCTGGGTTTTGGCATGAATAAACTAGAAGGAGGACTCCAAAATGCCACTTGCCAGCACTGCTGTCCCCGTGGTAGAGCGAGCTCCCCAGAATGGCTGCTGCCAGTGTCTGTATCCCCATGGTGAGTCCTATTTGCCTCCTGCTCTCTGTGAGTCTGTCTATGATTAGCAAGGTTGGTCTGACCCAGGCTCTTTTCAAATTACTGCTTATGCCTTGGGTCTTGGAATTCGTGGGACTTTGTTTGAGCCCTTTAAGAGTGAAGTCTCCATTTCCAACAGTCCTTCAGCTTTCCTGAAAGCAAGCTCCACTGGCCTTTGAAGTCAGATGTTCTGGGGCTCATCTTCCTGATGCAGGACCCCCAAACTGGGGTGCCTGGTGTAGGGCTCAGGTACTGCAATTGTGATAATCCTCTTGGTTGTGGGTCATCTACCCAGGGGTGTGGGTCTTGACTATCCCACCTCTTACCTATCCCTCTCACCTATCTGTGGTTCCTCCTTTAGATCTTTAGTTGTAGAAGATCTTTTCTGCTAGTCTTTGTGTTGTTCTCATCAATATGTGCTCTGTAAATAGCTGTAAGTTTGGTGTGCTGGTGGGAGAAGGTGAGCTCAGGGTCTTCCTACTCTGCCATCTTTGCCAGTCCCCATTTGCAGTGTGGTCTTCCTTGCCATCTGCTGGGTTGCAGATGTTCCAGCTCTAAATTCCATCAGAGTAGCTGCTTTCTTATACCCCTTCCAATTCCAACCATCAAAAATTGGGTTGCCTTAGAATGTCAACATGAATAATGCATAGAATTCTGCTTGGGAAGCCAAAGTTCACTGGCCACTGACCCCAGGAGAGGTTTTCCCTTTCCAAGTTGCCCCAATTTCAGTTTTTCAAGATCATCAATAAACATTTATTAAGTAAGAACCTACTGTATCTTAGATCTTTTTCTAGGCACCAGTGGTTCAGAAAGAAATAAAACATGGTCTCTGATGTTGAAGAATTTATTTCAGAAGAAAGACCTATCATACATATTGACAATGTAATGAGTGCTTAGCTAGTGTAATGAGTGCTTAAAGAGAATTTTGTTGGAGTATAAAGGGGATTCTAATTCTATCCTGCCTGGTAGACATTTGAAAGGCATCATATGGAAATAGATGTCACAGTGATACCATTGCTGGAGGGAGCCATGAACTAAGGAATATGGGTGGTTTATACAAGGAATGGAAAAGGCAAGCTGGAAAAGGCAAGGAATGGATCCTCTCCTGGGGACTCCAGAAATAAACAAACCTGCCAACACATTGACTTTAGTCAAATGAGGCTGATTTTGGACTTTCGACCTTCAGAACTGTAAAATAATAAATTTGTGTTGTTTTAAGCTACTAAGTTTGTGGTGATTTGTTACAGAAGCAATGGGAAACTAATACAATTACCATAAATGGTGGTATAACTTTACAGAGTAGTGTATAAACATCTGGGAAGTTAGTCATGTATAGTTTAAAATTAATTCAGGTCATTCTCATATTTCTTCTTAAGGAAGCTTCATTCTACCTACTCTTCTTCCTCCAATTCTTTTGGGAATCACTGCAGAGGGTAGAAACAAGATTACCTTTTTACAAGGATAAACGGAGAATATAAGCCTCACGATGCTTTACATATTCCTGTTGCTTCAAGGTCTTAAGTAAGATGACTTAAGAGCATTCTGGGAACTGCTAGGGTTTGGGACTACCTTCATCATCAGCCTAGCAAATACCACTCTCTAACAGGATTTTCTTTGACTGCCAGACAAAATACTCTAAATTAGCTGAAACCTATAGACTCTAAACTTAAAGCTGGATAATGTAGTAGGGTTTAGTTCTAGGCATTAGTGCTCTATTTGAAATGTAGAAGTGTGATGGATGGGTTATTTTGTACCAGAGCAACCCAACACCTGAATTCATGGTCACTCCGAGAACTAACCTCACAAATATATAGGCCCTCATGGTGATCACTCCAGCAGGCAATAAAAAGATTGGAAATAGAGAATGTTTTTCAACCCACAGCCTTCTTTAAACAACCCACTCACCTCTCCTTCTCCACTGGTAGTATGTTCTCTATTACGCCTGGAGCACTTAGACACCATGACACTTAACTCCCTCTTTGGATATGGCTCTCCCCCACCTTTTTCTACCTTGATCTGAAGATAAGAAGTAGAATTAAATATCAGAAATTTTATCACTGTGAAAGTGAGAAAAAACAAAACCTGTTCCCCCTCCACCTCTCAGAGAAGAAAAGCTTCCTTTAATCACATAAATTCCGAATCCATTGATCTGTTTCTTAAAGCATAACTAGATACGTCTTGGAAAATCTAATTGCTGCAGTATAGTGATCTGCCTTGATGGGCTGCTTCTAGACTTTGGGTTCCATAAACCTCATGTATGCATTTTAAGGACAAATTACTTAACTCAGTATTTAGTCTTCTAAGTCATGCTAAAAAAGAGGTAGAGCAAAGTTCAAGAACTCCTATCAATGTATGGTGGGAAAAATTCCTGGAAAAGTTTCTGTTCCATAAACAGAAGTACTATCCCTGCTGTTGGGAAACTCTGAGATCAGTAGAAAATTGTTCAAATTTCCAAGCTTGAAAAATTCCATTTAAAACAAATAGCTACATAACCTTATAAACTTAGAAATAAGGCTGAGATGTAAATAATAATGGTTTAAAGAAAAGTCAGTGAAAACAGCAGGAAAGAGAAAAGTTATTTTTACAGGATTTTTCACCTCCCAAACTCTGTGAAGAAGAAAGAACCTCAGCATGGCAAAAATCATTCATGTGTAAAAGCAAAAAAGAATCAAAAAGAATTGTGAAACCAAGTAGCTTGAAAATAGACAAGATTTTAAAGAAAAATAGAATCAGGAGATAGACTGGGATTCAATAAATTGACAAAATAGAATTTTGACTATAACCCTGGGGATTGGATTGAATGTGAAAGAATCAGAAGTTGTGCTTGAATAAACAAATTATAGCAACCAGATGGAAGCAACTGTAAGTATTCTAAATTCCAAATAATATCTAGAGACTTTTTATTGTTCAATGGAAATTGTAATAAGCTGTGCTTCAATGGGTCCTGTCAGGCCAGACTGAAAACAACTTTTCTCTCAATACTGATGTTGAAAACACATATCTGAAGGTAAATTTTTGCTACTATTAACTAAAAGATCAAGGAGTATTTCTTTTTCAGTGACCGTGAACTCAGAACTCCTGGGGCACTTTCTTTAATAATCATTGTTAGTAAGATATCGATAATGGGGACTTGTCTGATAATTTTGTGATACCAGTGATAACTCCTGCATCACAATACTTGCTGGTAGCTATTTTAGAGAAAACAATATTTTGAATGCAAATTGGAATCTAAATTATATACAGATTAGATTACGTGTGAATAATAGCGCTCAAATGGCGCCTATTAGCATAAGTACTGTTCTTTTCCAGGTCATTTTTAACCTTTCAGTAAAAATGAAGATCATCTTGTAATATAGTTTAAGTGAGCCTTCTTTGTAGTTCTCCTTACTTTTCCGAACATGTTTAATGCTGATATATTTTTCTTAATTCTCTTGGTTACTACAGAAATAGGGTTGTTTTGTCTCCAAGCCTTGGAACCCATTTCTGGCTTTAGCTTGCTGTATATCATCTTGAAACCATGCAAATCCAGTTTAGCCATATGCCCCTGACTTCTGATCACAGACATGTTTTGCATAGGGTACATTTTTTTTTTTTTTTTTTTTGTCCTGGGCTTATAGTGCTCTGTTTAATAACTGAATGATTTCATATTCTTGCTTTGGTACCTTCTTTATCTCCTTCTTTCCCATATGATTTATGCCTTGGCTGAATTATCGCTTTAAAATTTGATTTCTCATTTTCATTATGCTTTCCTCAACCTACCCAAAATTATCACTAACCTTGGTAGACTCACCTCTTCAGCCTACGCCTTCTAATTATGATAGTGGCAAAGATGAATGTTTGAAAGGGGAAATCAGTTTTTGTTTTCTTTTTTTCCTAGAGGAAGATTGTTTTAAGTATGCTTTCAGAAAACTTCTCTTTCTAACAGAAACATGGCAATAAAAAATACATAAGGGATTCCTCATAGCAGGATTTAATGGTTTTAGTTAAAAAAATTTATGATAGGACGTATGAAAGATAAAGCTGTCACTGTGGGGTGGGTAGTGGGCACCAGGCTGTATGTGTCAGTGGGTGAGTAACGTCTGTACCAAGCCAGAGAAGACACTGAGAAGTAACCCTGGATTGTCATTGGTCTTGGAGCAAATTGGAGTTGCCACCAGTTGTGGCTAAAAATATTGAGATATGTGGTAATTCCCTTCCTTAAGTGAAAGATTTGAATTTGCAGAGACAAGGGCAGGTAGACAAATTCAGCCTCAAGAAAACAGAAAGGGGATGGCCTCCCAAAAAAGAAAGTTTAGGAAAGTGAACCCAGAGTAAATTCATAGAATTCAATGTAACCAACGTAAAGAACTTCCTACACTTAAAAAAGTATGTCGTGTATTATATTGAGCAAATGGTATGGAATCTGAAAGTTCTAGCCAAATAGCTAAAACTTATGCTGTATCCAAACAATTATAAAAGGATCAGCATGTAGCATAATAATAATAATAATAAAAAAAAAATTTGGGCTTCCCCAGTGGCGCAGTGGTTCAGAATCCACCTGCCAATTCAGGGACACGGGTTTGAGCCCTGGCCCGGGAAGATCCCACATGCCGCGAAGCAACTAAGCCCGTGTGCCACAACTAACTACTGAGCCCGCATGCCACAACTACTGAAGCCCATGCGCCTAGAGCCCGTGCCCCGTAACAAGAGAATCCACGGCAACGAGAAGCCTGCGTGCCTCAACAAAGAGTAGCACCCCCCCCCCCACTCGCCGCAACTAGAGAAAGCCTGCGCGCAGCAACGAAGACCCAACACAGCCTAAAATTAAAAAAAATTAAAAAAAAATTAAGCATGCCTGATTCTTTATCTTTAGCAAAAATTACCAAATCATTTTGAAAAGAGATTTGTCATTATTAAGGACATATCTTTGCTATACATACTGAAATTAATTATATGTGTGTATCAGTCAGAATCCTAAAAGGAAACAGAATTAACTTCAGGTGGTTAAAATGAGAATACTATGTAAATCGGTGTGGATTGTTGCCTAAGAAAATAAACAAAGGATGATGAGATACCCAGAGACTAACAACAGTGGGTGGCTGCTACCATCCCCAGAGGCAACTAAAACAATGCAGGCACCGTCACTTGAAGAGAACCACAGTCAAGGAGGGACAAAGCTACTGCCAGAGCTGTAATGTCAAAGAGGGAAGAAATATCCCACGTTTTATTTCTTCTGTGCTCTAGTTTCCTGTCAGCATCTCCTCTAGGTCAGTTCCTTCCTCAAGCTGGTCAGTGGATAAGCCTAGTGTAAATAGGTCATCCTTAGAATTCAGCATCTTGGGGCCTGGAACATATCAGAGAAGCTGAATAATGGAGCTGAGTAGAGGAAACACCTAGTAAAATATGGACCTTATTTGACTGCTTCGTAAATTTGTGTGGTAGACTGAATCACTGGTCCCGTATTAGTCTTATAAATCCACTTGCAAGCTCACCTTTCCACTTTTTCACTTTGAGCTTGGCCATGTAATTTACTTTGGCCAATGTTAGCAGATGTGGTACAAACAGAGGCTTAAACCTTCTTGCACAGTTTGGCTTGCCCTCTTGTACTTTTGCTGTTGCCAGGAAACTACACTCCAGCAACCCTTTAGCTTGGCTCCTCTGCCACCCTCTCAAAAAATGACCTATGGAGCAGAGTCCTACAACCGACTCACAGACTTGCAGCCAGAAACAGAGCTTTTCCAGTTGACCTGTAAGTGTGAGAATAAATTATTGCTCTTTTAAGCCACTGAATTTTGCAGTGCTTTGTTACACAGCAATTCTGCGCAGCTGACCAATATAGCAGGCATGGTGCTCATTCCATTATTACCCTTTAAAAATTCTGAGTTATTAAGATAGCACTTCAGATAAATCGAAAGGTAGAACTATCTGAAACTGAGAGAGCCCAGCTGATTCTGTGGTCACTATCTAGTACTATCCTGGTGTCCACTCTTAAATTACTAACTTTAATTCAGAAGATGAGATACTGAATATTATAAAATAAGTGCCCTGATAGAGACTCGTCTTGCATGAATTATTGGTGAAACCCTTTTTAGTCTTTTTTCTACTTGTATACTTTATGTTCTTTTCTTTATACAACATTATATACATGTAAAAAGAATATTTATTTATTTATTTATTTAATTTTGGTTGCGTTGGGTCTTCGTTGCTGCTTGTGGGCTTTCTCTAGTTGCAGCGAGCAGGGGCTACTCTTTGTTGCGGTGTGCGGGCTTCTCATTGCAGTGGCTCCTCTTGTTGAGGAGCATGGGCTCTAGGTGCGTGGGCTACAGTAGCTGTGGCTCGCGGGCTCTAGAGCGCAGGCTCAGTAGTTGCAGCACACAGGCGTAGTTGCTTCGCGGCATGTGGGATCTTCCTGGACCAGGGCTCAAACCCGTGTCCCCTGCATTGGCAGGCAGATTCTTAACCACTGCTCCACCAGGGAAGTCCTAAAAAGAATATTTAATATACATGTAGGGTATATACATAGCAGTATAATGGATTTCTAGAACCCCCTTCCCAATGCATGTACTAGAACGTTTTCAATATTGAGTCTATCTATGTGTTCTCCCCTATTCTATTCTCCTGTCTTTCTGATTGGTGAAAATTATATCATACTGGACCTAGTCTTTGGATAGTTGAAAAAAAATTTGTGTCTAAAATTCATCGATAGTGTTTTTTGTTGCTCTACTTTATTCTTTTTTGTTGTTGTATAATATTCAGTTGGGTTTATATATTGTACTTTATTTGGTAATTTTCTTGTCAATGGATATTCCCAAACTCTACCTTCTGTGGGCATAATGTTGTATAAATGAGGATAGTCACATGGCAAGAAGAGGTATAATTTAACTTACTGGTTAGTATCATTCCACCACAAGATGTGCAAGATTTTGGTTACCAATTTCAGGAAATGTGAATTATTCTAGTAAGTGTTCTTGGATTCATTTGACATCGATTTTGAGTACCTTACTCTCTCAAATTATAATAAATCTAATAAGATTGGTATCAGAAGCAGATAAAAAATCTAGCTTTTGAGAGATTAGCTACATTTACCAAAGGAAATAAATTAGCATTTATTTAACACTTACTAGGACATAAAATTTACCCCTGCTGTGATGAAAGACTCTTAATGGGTACAGAATACATGTTAATATTTATACAATTGAGGGAGCTATTTTCAGCTTGTACTCCAAGGGAACATGACCCTTTCAACAAAGATCCCTAATCGTTGCCACGGTGCAGTACAATCCAATGGAAAGTAAAATATAGATACTTTGCAGAAAGTTCAAGCTCACTTTAAAAAGAGAGACAATGAGACTAACACAAAACTTAACCATTTCTATTAACCAGCAAGACTGATATTTTGAACAGCAAGTTAGAGGAAGGCAAAACCTTCAGTAGAGATCAGCTGATACAAATTCAGAAACAAAGGCTCTGCTTGAGATAATGCATAAAAACTCTGCAGTTAACCAACAGAATCCTGAAATAATAAATAGCTCTCCTAGCCATGGTAGTTTGGAGCAAGATAATGTGGGACCCTCTGAAAAGAATCTTTTTATGTTCAATAATAAGAAAAAAAGCGAAGTTCACACACAAAAATTTATCAACATTTTATTCATCTGATGGAAGCAAGATTAACTTTATAATCCTTCTGTATATCATTTATCCTTTATAGTGTGTCATTCATACACACACACACACACACACACACACATATATGCTTTAATTTAAAAAATCCAGTCCAGTCACTCTCAAAAAACACTTTAGTCACATTCATAAGTACCCAAGTTAAAAAAGAGTCTCTAGATATCAAAATATATAGGCACATGGACGGATCGGGTGAACACATCTTGATTATTAGAATTGAAGTTCTGGTGCTCGTTGTGGGCATACTTAGGTAAGTAACCCATCTTACACAGTACCATTCCTACGCAGCTTAACTCTTCTCTGATATACCACAAATGTGCTAACATTGTCATATAGCTAGTCAGGAGCAGAAGCCACAGAGCTTCAGGCCATTGGTTTAGTTCTTTTTCTTCCACATCTTTCTGTCTAATTTCCCATCCCAATTAACAACATCTGCTAAAATAAAACGTTGAGACCCTTTGCTTCTAAATCTGTATGTCTATTTACCTTAGGTAGCTTGAATGATCACCATGCTAATTAAGATAAAGTTACTTCCAAAGAGAAAGACTGTACTTTAACCCCAACTAGCTATCTCTAAACTCTATGCTGTTGGTCACAACATAGATGGAGTGAGCGATTATGAATGGATGAGAGCACATCCACAATCATTCGAGGAAAACCAACTCTAATATATTCATATTGCTGTTAGACAATCTGCATCATCTTTGTATGCGGAGTTGTGCATTACATTCTATGACGATCTTTGCCAAGGACAATTAAAAGTCTTAAGTATATGAGGGGTTATTGTACCAAGGATGCTGGTAAATTGCCAGCCATCTGGCAATGATGAGATGAGCTTAAATTTTAGCTGATGGGATTTAGAAGGCTCATGATCATTGCTAATATTGATGGAGCATTCCTGGAGTATGGATTGGTGGATAAAAGATGTTGGAAAACATACTGATGTGGGATTAGAGGCACTGACACTATAACAGGTTTCCAAGGGAGACTTGTAAATCTCCTCTCCAGGAAATTGTTGATGGACGCCTTCCAGTCTGGCATAGTGAAAATCTGTCCTGCCTCAATTAGAAGTGATGATCTAATGTCTAGAGGTCCCTTCCAAGCCTATGACAGAGAACTAAACTCAAGACAACACAGAGAACAAAGCATGTGTCAAATAAATGTTTTGTATCCTTCTTAAAGCTTCTCTATTACCTGTAGCAACAGATGACTCTGAGCACCAGTTACATGAATAAAATAAATCATCTCACAATTCACCAGGGTGTATATTTCATGTAGTTATCCTGACAACTATTATCCTTGTCATTTAATCATAATTAAAACTAGATTAAAAAAAAAGAAAAACAGATCTGGTAGTAAAAATCTTGTAATGATTACAGTGTTTTTCTATGGGGTACTGTGGGTGGAATGATGGTGATGATTTTACAGGATAAAATTCTATGGGGAGTTCTTGGCACATGAAAGAGTAAGCACGTAAGACTTCTCTAATAAATCTTGCCCTTCCCTGTACTTGATTTAATAGGAGGGTCTGGTCCTACTCTAGTCTGGCATCACATTTCACACACTATAGAAACTTTAACAGCTGCCCTTTTAAAGGAGCACTCATACCCGGAACTGTTTTGCTCTCCCATTGCTTCCATCTTAACTCAGATCTTTCATTGTTTCCTTTCCTTTTGACTACTTTGGTTCAAGGGTTGTTTTATCACCTTGAAAGCACATTATATCATCTGGAAAACAGGTACCATGCTGACTCCACTTCTGCTGAAATATGCTATATTGCACTTACTCTGCATTTCCCTCCCACTGTTTCAAACAAACCTTTGCAACTACAGATCAAGACTTTTAAAGTTCACTTCCTGACTTGTAAGCAGCTCATTGAATGTTTTCCAGGCTTCGAACGAACATGCTGTTGCAAAGAAACAGTGAAGCTTTTAATGTTTGAAAAGCAGCAGGGGTTCATTTCTTTAATGGAGAAAATTCAAATTTGCAGTCCCAGCTTGGCAACATGGGGTGTCACATTTCCTACAATCTGTTGTGAGGCCGGCAGGTGTAACAACCCTGCCACATGTCTAAATGAACACAACTTCTCCTCCTATATGCTGCAGAGTTAAGAGTTTATCTTCCTCTGTTCCATTTTCTTGCTACAAATCATTTTCAGAATCCCATTTAGAAGGCTGTACTGCAATCCAGCATTTCTGCTTTGTTTTCTTCTCATTGTGTATCTCCTGATATTCCTGACCATTCACAGGTGAACCAAGTATCATTCCCATGCATTGAATGAAACTGTATCACATTTAAACACCGACCAGAAATCAAATCTCAGCTTTCAAAAGAATACTACAGATATTGTTTCTTTTAACTCACTACTATCTCATCTTTTACCTCAAGCTACACAGGAGATAATACGGCAGTGGTAGTACAATCAGGATATTTAGAATCAGAAGACCAAGAACAGAAATAGCTTGGTCAGCTGCTTTTTGTGTGCTTTCTGTCTAAGCTTCCTAACTTTTCAAAGCTTCAGTGCTCTTCTCTGTAAAATAAGACACAAATTGGGTTAGTATGAGGAATAAATGAAATTATTTCATCTATCTATCCAATGAGCCACTCAGCAAACATTTATCAAAGACCAGTTCACTCTATGGATCAGATTAATGGGTATAACAATCGATAAAATACTGATCCAAAGTGAAAAGCACTTAATCATAAGACATTATACTTTTTTCAGATGTCGCTATTACAGCCTAAGGTAGGAGTTCAGAGCTAGCTAAGTAGTCAAGAAGCAGTATAGATAATCTTACCATTTGTAATCATAGACAATAAGCATGTACTGATGTAGGAACTATAAAAGTATGAAATTTGCAGAAAATTGTATCTCGTAGTAGAGATTCTGCAAAAAAATCTGATGCAAAAAAACCCAACAAACAACATTTTTTCTTGTTTCAATCTTAGAAGATACAAAACAACAGTTTGTGTGAGTCAAATTATTGTTTATAATGGCAGATAATGGTTACAAAGTTACATTGTTGCTTTATTTTCAATCCTGTATAAAACAGCCTAGATTTATCAACTAAATGGAAAGAAATGTATCTTCAATCTTCAGTTGTATCAAAGGGAATTTTAATGTAATTCCATCTGTCTTCCTTCACAATGAGGGTGTAGCTCAGAAAAATCAAGGCAAACTTATTAAACAGCTGTTGGACCCAGTCCTGTGCAAAGCCTTGTGGGAGAGGTTAGAGTAAGTGGAAGCACAGGTTTTGCCTTTAGATAGTTTACAAGCTATTTGAGAGAAGTAGGCTTGACTTACATGAAACAACTAAAATACTGTGTTACGTATTAAGATAGTACACAAAATTCATTAGATTCACCATAAGTATTCCAAAACACTTATACAGTGAAAAATGATCATTGTAAAATAGACATTTCAAGGACTTTCTCTAAAGGATAAATTCTATAAGCAATTCAAATACAAGACCAATGTTTTAGTCCCTTTCATTCTCCCTAGAACTGGGTTCAAATATACATACGTGTGTGTGCGTGTGTGCATGCATGTGTGTGTATGATATATACATTAGCATGAATAAACCTCAAAAACAAAATATTAAAGGACACATGCAATATAATGACTTCTTATAACATGTAAATATATAAATCCTGTATATTAATCATGAATGTATACATGTATAGTCAGTATATAAACCAACAAGGAATGGCATGTGCCAAATTCAGAAGAGTGATTACCTCTGCTGTTGAAGGGGAATGAAACTGGAGACAAGTATATATAGGGGCTTACATTTTGTCAGCAACTATTTTTTCTTCAGCTAGGTAGTAGGTATGTTTTTTAAAATACCGTCATCTAGGGCTTCCCTGCTGGCACAGTGGTTAAGAATCCGCCTGCCAATGCAGGGGACATGGGTTCGAGCCCTGGTCCGGGAAGATCCCACATGCCTCGGAGCAACTAAGCCTGTGCGCCACAACTACTGAGCCTGCACTCTAGAGCCCATGAGCCACAGCTTCTGAAGTCCATGCTCCTAGAGCCCGTGCTCTGCAACAAGAGAAGCCACCACAATGAGAAGCCCACGCACTGCAACGAAAAGTAGCCCCCGCTCATTGCAACTAGAGAAAGCCCGGACGCAGCAACGAAGACCCAACGCAACCAAAAATAAATAAACAGATAAATTTGTAAAAAAAAAAAATAAATAAAATACTATCATCTATAGTTGTAAGAGTTAGTTTATAACTCCAAAAATGACAATGCCATAATGAAAGTGGTGCTTTGAAAATAATAAGTTGAACTTGTTATACAAAATGGGTTGAGTGGGAGTGATAGGAAAAAAGGCAATGAAGATACCTGTTGAGAGGTTACTGTTCAGATTTCCTTTATGGCCCCTGGATTTCCGGCTATTTCTATGACCTTTCTAAACAATGCTTTGCTCAGAACTTCACTTGAAGCTAATCGTCAGTAGAGTATTTTTCAACAACATATATAAACTTAAAATTCATTGACATTATTATTAATAATTAGCCCCATTCAATTGAAATTGTATTTGTTTACCCTATAAAACTGGCAGTGCTTAATATCTTAAGGGAGATGGAGGCAAAGTGGTGGGGTTCAGGGAGAAACTCAATCACACTTGATTCTGTAAAGTTATTTGCAGATAATAAATAAAATATTAGCATTAAACATTCAATAATTTTCCTCTACATATTGGCACGTCGGGCCAACATTGTCAAAAAATATCCTCACTTGTGAAATTAATTCATTCTTCATTTGTGGGTTATATTATTAATATTCTGAAAACTGATGAAATAAGCAAGACACGTAAGCATCTCTTGGAAAAAATGAAACATATTTCATTCAATGAATATATTAAAAATTGTAATTTTCAGGTGTTTCTGCTATTAGCCTTCCTAATTAGTCTCATTATTTATATTTATGAATGGCTTTTACATATTAATAATTATATTAAGTTTGATAAATATTACATAATCAATGATCAGAATTCAGTGATTTAAACCTCACCAGAAATTAATAAATAGTGAAATCAAACAAAGGGATAATTCTTGAGTAACTGGTTTATGCTCTGGATTATTGTCACTGAGGCTTCTTATCTATATCAACTTTTCTATGTTAAGCCAATTTCCACATTACGGAAAACAACTGTCTCTTCTTATTAGCTACTGTTGAATTGGGTGGTGGTGTAATTTATATTTTAAGCCTATCAAAACAGAGCACCAGAAAAGGCAAATGTAGTTTTATATTTAGTGCATATACCTGATGCAGTTCAGCATCTAATATAAATTACTTTGGAACGATCAGCTCTTTTGGAGAGATTGCAGAGCTGTTTCCCTATTTAATTTTCCTCTATGATTTTAGAAAAAGTCCAAAGTGGTGATGATATATGTCAAAGTAATTTCCATGGTGCCTAACAGCTAGTGAACACTTGGAAACTTACTTTTATGTGACCAAGTGAAATACCGTTAAGAAGTTATGAAACATGATGATGATAAGGGTGATGATGATGGTTTGAATGCTGAAATTGGACTGTAATTGGATATCTGGACCAAATTAAAGACACATTGAATTACAGACTTTCACTTGACCAATTGCTTAATTTTCTATATTAAAAAAACAAATAATTTAAATAATTGTGGATGGATAATGAGAAGCAAATCCTCATATAAAACAGAATAATGTGGAGGTAAAGAGCATGGACATGGGGACCAAACTCCCAGGGTTTTATCCTTGGTTCTGCCACTTAGGCTATATGACTCTCGGCATGCTCCACAGCCTTCTCATGCCTCAGTTTCTTCATATGTAGAAGAAGGATAACGATAACATCTCCCATACAGAGTTGATTTGAGAATTAAATGGCTTAATATCTGTAAAGTACTTAAAATAGTGTCTGTCTTGTAGTAATTACCAAATATACATTTGTTAAATAAGTAAATTCACATTTAGTACAGACAACTAGTATGGATAAAACTAGTGTTGAGATTATGGGTCCTGGTGTTAAGCAGGCTATTGAACTCTACATATTCATTTTCCATTGGCTTTCGTGCCTTCCCTCAGTTTCCTGCTTCTCCAAGTTCGGATGTAAACTTTATAGATTAGCAATAGAGGGATTTAAAGGATAAGTAATTACTATATAGCTAAATACTTCTTGCCTTTATTCCAACATAGGTTTCTAGGAAGCATAATTAATAATATTATTTTCCTTTCTCCATCATAAAATAAGTAATCAACAGCTGGCATATAACATTTCTTATCAAGTGGGAACACTAAACTATTACCTGCTTAATTTTTTTAAATGAAAGAGTCATTAAAATTGTATTGTCTTTAACAAAATTTCCCCTTCTACATATAAGAGTTTATCAAATAGATATGTCCTCTTATACGTGGGGTATCAAGGGGAATTGTGCAATCAATCAGGTAGAATGGCCTGTGTTGCTGAGTTTACGCTCGCAAACTGACTCTTTTAATTTGGCGTCATGGATACTTTTTTCTTAGCGCTTAGGTCTTAAGTCAGGATTTGCAGGAATGGGGCATCTGATAGTTTCTCCCATGGCTTCTTCAGCTTCCCCATGGGTACATGTTATAAAAACTAATTATTCATTCATAGTTAATGTGCCAATTGCTGTTTAAAGTATTTCCCATATATTAAATCATCTTCATCGTCACTGAAACCTTTAAAAATATCTATTATTATTATTGTTATTATTCCAATTTTACTGATGAGAAAATTGTAACAAAGAACAAGTTAAGTAACTTGTTCAAAATCGTAGAGAAAATAATACAGCTGGTATTTAAATCTGGGCAGTTCAACTTCAGAGCTATGCTTTTAACCATTAATGTTTACTATCTCTCCCACATTATATGCATTGGAAGGGAGGAAGGAAGGGGGGAAAGAAGGAAGGAAAGAAGGGAAGGAAAAGAAAGGGAGAAGGTAGGAGGGGAGAAAGAAACAGGGGAAGAGGGAGAGAGAGAGAGAGAGAGTGCGAGAGCGAACGCAGGGACAGTAAATTAAGTCTTGTGAATTTCCCTGAATGTTTTTTCTCTATTCACTTTTATGAAATAAAGGACAGTGGTGTTGAAACACAATGTTTACCAAGCCAAGTAAAACTAGTATCAACAACAACAACAAAAAAGATGCAACCAGCAATACTCAGCTTTTGAAGTGGTTGCACCAAAACCCATCTTTGGGAATTGGCGTGGGAGTACTTGGTTGAAGGTAGATGTATATACAGTTATCACCATTCCTAACATCATGATGACACAGACGTTCAACCTCATAGTCAATGTATTTTATTTTTTAATACAAAATAGTAAATCAGGCTTGCAAAAGGTAGGTAAACATACTTACATGATTTTTCTTTCAGTATCTTCTATATTTCATGTTATTGATCCCTACAATATTATGCCATCTTTTAGCAGCCTAATTTTATTATTTTAAAGACTTGAGGATATACACTTTATTGCATTATCAATAAATATTGAAAGTCATAAAAGTGTTTTCTTTAAATGAGTTAAGCAGTCAGGTAGCTATAACATGAAATATTTGTTTGAGACAATGTAGTTCATTTATTTTTTAATTTCTTTTTAAATTTTTTAGAAACATCTTTATTACAAGTTTTTTTTAAACACTTCATTATGTGCATGATAAAATGAATATCACTTATAAGCTTCTGTTGGCAACTGGCTGTTCTTTTAATATGTCTTTTCTTTAACTTGTAGCCTTTACTGATTCTTCGGTCTTGACCCATGGCAAGGCATAACTTGGCAAAATAATTAAGATTCCTTATAATAACTTATCTTTGTTCTTACAAAGAACTCTATTATATGAAAGAGTATGCTATCATTTAAAAATATACCAGATGTATTCCATACCAAAAAGTTTTAAGACACATTGCCTTTTCGCTTTTCCTTATTTTTACGGGATATGGTTTAAAAACTATATAGTTTAAAAACTGAAAGTGACCAGAGTTACCTAGTCTAATTCCCTGATTTTTTGAAATAAGGAAACTGAGTTCTAAATAGATTAGATTATTTCCATTGCAGATGAAAGACTTGACTGATAGATGTCTCTTTACATTTATACCTGGTTGACTTTTCTACTCCAATACTAGAGAAGAAATCATAAATACATTTTCCATGATGAAATATATAATTGTATAATCTTCTCTGAGAGTTAAAAACTTAAAGCATGCTTTGGAATAAGCTGAAAAAAATTTGGATTAATCAGGTTTTCCTGACAGTCTTGGGAACAGTTGAGAGAAGTTAAACTTCGAATATCTCAAAGCAGGTACTGCTGTGTTGTAGTAAACTCTGTTCTTATATACCACGAAACAGTATCTATTATAAATACTTTCTCATATGACATATATAACCAGAAAGAAAATGATTCCTGTTAGTGAGTACAAATAAACACATCATTTAATTTGACATTTTAAAACATTGTGGTTTTTCTTTAATTTTTAAAAATCCCTTTTTGCTTGTGAAAATAAAACAGTTATGTCACTAATTAAAATAATTTTATAAGAAAAAAATTTTTATATGTTCTCTTTTTATGGAATGTAAAACTTCTTTTGAGGAAAGACTCCAAATAAACAAAGTTCCATAATAATATATCTCCTATGTCTGTACTTTGGCATTCTGGAAAGTATCTAAAGAAAGATCAAAAGTCTTTCACTTTTGGCTTTGTAGGATACATAACTAATATTGGAGTCATATAAAAATATCAAGGAAAGATTCATAACAAATCAGAAGTAAATGTGAAAATTCCACCTGGTACATAAAAATCAAAGGATTATAAAAGGATTACCCAAATGTAACACTTAGGAAAGATCACTCATCAAAATGAGATATTGCTGCACCATGACACTTAAATCCACCAAAATTATTGAATCAAACTATAATTGTACTAAAGTCAAGGGGAAAATAAAACAGCCTCCAAGAATACTTTTAGAAGTATATGATATTTATAATTGGGATGAAAATATTGTTTTTCTTGGTAAAAATCTAAAAATGGAATTGGGTTGCATTATAACTTTTATTGGCGGATGCTAGTAAAAATATATGACCAGAAAAGTCAACATAGACAGCAAAGAAATTAGGAGACACAGTGTGATTTTATGTTGTGTGGTTTGAAGTATATAATAGTCTATGTAGAAAATTATTATAATATTCTTGGCTAGTGAGGATGCCAGTTTGCTTTAAATGTTCAGTAATTGTTCAGTGACTTACCTAATTTAAACTATAAATTAATTGGAAGTAAGGAAGCTTAAGTATAAGCTGTGGAAGTAGACAGTAAATCTATCATGTAGAAAGTAGTCACAGTAAAAGTGAAATGACCAGTGCCTTATCTTTTATTGGCTAAATATATTTTGTCTACAGTCTACATGTGCTAAAGTGTTATGCCTTGTAAAGATAAGTTAATTTTCTTTACAACACAAGCTAAATGGATATATAAAATTAAGCAGAATTTTTTTTTCATTCTCAGAAACCAAAAATCATTCAGTACTAAGTTAGGTGTTTTTGTTTTTGTTTTTGTTTTTATAGTAGATATGCTTCCAGTGACTGGAAAGACTATAAAATTCTTGATTCTTACATAAATATTTTAAATGGATCTCTTTTTCTCTAAGGAGAGACACTTTTGCACAAGAGGCATTCTTGTGAAGTCATTGTGAAAAGAAAGTAAAAAGTTTAGGGTAATTTATCCGGGAAAGGTCAGTAATAATGAAAACCCCAGTTGGAGCTACATGTGAGTTCTTTAGGAATTTTTCAAAGTGTATGCTTCAGGAACTTAGCACACATGAACTGAAAACGTAAAGATTAAAATATGTAATACCCAATTCGCAAGAGGGTTATTGTGGCGACGGCCTAAAAGATCTCAGAATGCTGTCAGCATACACTCATTCAGAGAGGAATATGGATTTTTCAGAAAGTTCAAACTTAACAGCTTATAGGACAGTCACTTAATGTGAGATGTGTCATAGTTAGCTTGGAGAACAAGTAGTACTCAATGAGTGAATGAAGAGAGAAATATTAGAAGATGAGTAATACTGGGATTATTAATGCCCATTTCTTTGTGTTTTTTCCTTTGTATTTTTCTCACCTTTAGAGACCACTCATCCATCATCATGTTGTTAATGTGCCATGTTTGCCTCTTTATCACAGAAATGTTTGGGATTTGGATAATTTCACATTTCAGATCTAGCTAGTATGTTTATCATTACACACTAAGTCACAATTTAGCCCTTTTTCAGTTTTTGTGAAAGCTCTGATAAATAGAATAATGGTTTTATCTTTTCTTATTAAACTGACAGATGGGCATATTATGCTCAGTATACGCTATGAATGATGCCATTTATACTTTTATGTTCAATAATAATGTTGAAACCAAGCTAGTTAATTCATGAGAGTTGAGTAAGACACTCACGACTAAATTGTTTTTCAATATGTTAGAAAGAAGATGTCCTGTAGGCAGCTGTAGTATAATTTTCAGGTATTTCCATTTAAAATGATCTTCCTTCTCCCATGGTATATCCTGTCATTTTGTTTTTTACCTAGTATTAACACTGCTCCTGATTCTAGTAATGGAACACTGATTTTCCTTTACATGCAGTATCGATGGAACGTCTTTTCCAAGACTTATGTATCTGAATGGCGCTACCAAATAGAGATCACTTTCTCTAGCCAAGGTGTGGTCATATTCTCTCTCCTGGAAATATGGTCTTTGAGCCAAATGTAGATTCAGGATCAATCATTTTATTTCAGTGAGATTATCCAGTAGTTCCTGCTACCAGGATCTCAAGAGCCATTCTAATTCCTATCCTCTCCAAGGCCTAGTTCTTCAACTTTATTTTGTGACATAACCTATTTCCTTCCAATAAATTCCTTTTTTGCTCAGTTTAGCCAGAGTTAATTTACTTTGCTTTCAGCTAGAGAAATATAACTTTCATCTCCATTGCATTCATTTATAACACCCCATTCACTATTCTTTAATTCACTCACTCATAAAATATATGTTGAGCAGCAGATTCTGAAATGTACTTGGGAAAACATGATTCCTTCCTTAAGGAATTTGACATCTGGTAAGATAGACCAGCAGCTAGTAAACCTTTTTGTAAAGCATCAGATAGTAAATATTTTAGGCTTTATGGGCTGTATTATCTCTGTTGCAACTACTCTGCAGGTGTAGTACAAAGCAGTAATAGGAAATACGTAAATAAATAGAAGTGCATGTGTTACAAAAACCTTATTTAAGAACACTGAAATGTGTATTTTATAACATTTTTATAGGTCTTGAGGTAGTAATTTTCTTTTGATTTTTTCCAACTATTAAACAAAAGTTAAAAAAAAATTTAGCTTTTGAGCCATAGAGAAATAGGCAGTAGACCAGATTTTGCTGATCCTTGAGATAGACAGAAAAGAAGATGTTCACTTGTAAGCAACATAATTAAGTAGTAAAAGTTGGGTAAGGAGGGCTGTCTTAGAAGTAATTACAGGGAAGCATGGTGTTGTAGAGGTAAGACCCAAACTCAGTATTTGAAGGAAGAAAGGATTGGGGAAGCCTTTCTGGAGAAATTGCATTAAGCTGTACCTTAAGAGTAGAGCAGGAATAAGCTAACAAAAGGGAAGATATCAAATCAGAGGGAATAGCAATTATAAATCCCCATAGGAAAGGCAGAGAATTGCAGCCTTAATGGCTGGACCAATGTCCTGGAGAGTGTGAGGGAAGTGGTTGGAAGAGGAGCTGAAAAGTAAAGCCTAGAGTCTTAAGAATGGCCTGTGCTTAGTTACCTCGTAGGCATATTCAATATGTGCTTACTGCACCAGCAAGGAGAGGCTCCAGAGCAAAGGGATAGGAAAAGACTACTTTTGAAAGAACGCTATTAAAAATTAGTCATTATGAAGATAAAATGAGTATTGTTATGTTTTCTAACATTTTATGTTTTCACTTTGTATGCTATCTATTTTAGATTCTTATGGGAAAGAATGTAAGAAGTTTTTAGTGCCTCTAAAATTTTAATTTAGACCAACTTGTAACTTAGGTTAAGTGTCTTGGATTTCTATCTAAGAAGAATGGGGGACTTCCCTGGTGGCGCAGTGGATAAGAATCCACCTGCCAATGCAGGGAACACAGGTTCAATCCCTGGTCCGGGAAGATCCCACATGCCGCAGAGAAACTAAGACTGTGCGCCACAACTACTGAGCCTACGCTCTAGAGGCTGTGTGCCACAACCTCTGAGCCTGCGTGCCACAACTACTGAGCCCGCACGCCTAGAGCCTGTTGCTCCACAACAAGAGAAGCCCCCTCTTGACTAGAGAAAGCCCGTGCGCAGCAATGAAGACCCAATGCAGCCAAAAATAAATAAAATTAAATCTTTTTTTTTTTTAAAAAAAGAAGAATGGGGAGTCATTGAAAGCCCTTAAGCAGGGAAAACACATGATGTGATCTTAATTTTGGAAAACGACTCTGGTTTCCATGTGGAAAAATAGATTAGTGGGAAAATTAGGAGACAAAGAGGGCCAAGGATATGATTTAAGGGATTGTTGCTATCCCTTTCCTTTAGAGAGAAGATGATGACCTAACATAAAGGAGTTACAGCTGAAATAGAGAGAAATGGACCCACCACTAGTGCTATTAAATAAGTAGATTAGAAAGTCCTTGGTGGTTCACTGGATATGGAAAATAACTGTGAAAGTAGAGGCTAGGATGACTCCAGGGTTTCTGATTGGAACAAATTCTGTTGACATCTTCACTACATAGGGAACACAGGAGGAAGAAAAAGCAAGTTTTGGAGGGGAAAGAGTTTGATTTGACATACTGAGTCTAGTTTGCTTTTAGACTTACAGGTAAAGATAATAAGTAAGTTCATTGGCTGTACCAGAAAAGAAATCTGGACAAAATTTGCTGCATGACACAGACTTTTGGAAATTCATTATAATTAAATTTATCGAACACATGATATGTATCAAGCATAATAGACGTGCTCTTTAATCTTCACAAACCCAACAGGGTGTTATTATTATTACTATTACTGTTGTTGTTGTTGCTATATTATTAGGGAGAAACTAAAGATTATATAGATTATGTAACTTGCCAAAATTATTGAAGTTAAAAATAAATGGCAAAGATGTGATTTAAGCATCAGATTTGTTAGTTTCCAAAAGTAACACTCTTAATCACTATGTTGATTCAAACAAGCATAATATGAGAAATGGTTTCCTTCCACATTAAAGGAAATAATTCAGGGGAGAAAAGCCAGGCAAGATCTTCTTACTTCAGGAAAATAATTTTTTCTAATAGTTTTGCCCATAGTGATGCAATTTATCAAGTCTTTTAAACAATTCTAGTAAGTGAAGCAGAGAGTCGAATAATTTTAAATGTAATCCCTGTAAATCTACCAAAAGGTTATCAATTTGGATTCGATGAAATCTTAATGTGCTGTGGGTACTTTCATACATTGTCCATGAATTTGCCCAAATTAGCTAATATACCTAATAGACTATCAACCCAAATCATTATGGGAAATAGTTATTTTTACCATTTGTGAGCACGTCTAATTCAAAGTCAGTAGTTAACAAAGTAAGTGTAGTAAGTATATGACATAATGATGTAGTATCTTTAACAATTATGCTCTCTATGGCAGATCAGCTTACACCAAGATTTTCCCACAGGGCAAGAAAGTTTATTTACATATAGTGAGAGGAAAATAATCATCCGTCTCTCTCTCTCTCTTTTTCTTTTAGTCACTGCCGTGGAAACAGGATGTGATGCATGCTAAGTAATACATTAATGTGTAAATTATACAGAATATTCTCATCTCCCCTTTCTGTCCACTAATGTGATTTATAAAGCAGTAACAGCCATCGTTTATTAGAGATGCGATGCACGTAAGTGTTCCCCTTCCTCTGTTCTGTGTAGACACTTTTAGAGTGATCCATGCCATTAGGTATTAGGCAGCTTCCTTGTTACATACGCTTCCCAGAGTGGATGATGTGACTAAGTGGAAAACTGCACACCTCAATTTGGACTAATGTATAAGGGAGCTGTTGGAACTAAAAATCCGATGTGGGAGTCCCTCTCCATCAAGAGAAAAATAGCAATTTGACAAATTGGGGGAATCATAAGTTCCCTCTCCATCAGGGTTTCTCAATTTTGACATGACTATTAATATTTTAGACCAGGTAATTCTTTGTGGTGGAGGATTCTCCAGTGCAGTTCAGAATGTTGCTGCTTCCCTGGGCTAGATGCCAGTAGCACCACTTCAGTTGTGACGATCAAAAATGTCTCCAGACATTGACAAGTGTCCCTGGGGTGATGGAATTGTTCCTGGCTGAGAACCATTACTTAATATAAAATGTCCTAAATCATAATAATACCTATAATGTATTTACTTTTTTTTTTTTTTTATACTTACATTGTTTTGCCTCATTTATTTATTAGCATCATTACCCAATTAGATGTCAAGGACCTGTGGAATATTTACATATCATATTTTGTAGGTAAATAGGATGGTATTAGTGCATATAAGATATACCAATTCTATCAGGCTCAGTTAAGATACTGGGAATTATGCCATATGAAATTTTGACATGTGCATTTGACTTAATATAATTACTTTTGAGAATTCTTTCCTTTCTGTATAAAAATTAACCTTCAGGTAGGTAAGGTTAGATGATATATATACAAGAAACTAGGGGACAACAAAAAATAAGAGAGATCAATGTTTGAAAGAATTACCGTGCAAAGGAAAAAGAAAAATGGTTGGAAGTTGGAGAAAGTAATCCTCAAAAGCACTTCTTCCAAGAAACAGTTGTCTCAGAGTTCACTTCAGAGGAAATTTAAGTCACATATGATGGAATAGACTATTTTTGTTTCACACAGATTGATTATTCTGCTCTGGATCAGACAGGAAAATTATGCAGTCTTGCTGAGCAGTTTAGAATACTTGGAGTAAATGGCAGTAAAGTTTCACTTTTAAGATAAGAGAAATTAGCTAACATGAGAGACCATTTAATTCATTAATATAAAAACTCTCTGCAAAAACTATTTACCAGTGAGACACATTCAAATTCTGGATAAACTGTTTTTTGAGATGAAAGGGAAAGAGCAGTTGGAATGATATAGTCATAGTTTTTAGCAGACTGAAATTAAATTAAAGCTGATATCACAGTTTTAAATTCTCAAATGAAAATCTCTGCATTTCAAGGAACTAAAATGCAGTTCCTTAAATCCACAGCAGTGGATATAGGACAGAATTGTGTTGAATTACTTATTAAAGGCATATTAATTTCAAACACGTTGTCACCTGTGCCCCAGATTTTTCCATGGTGGTTTTGGAGCAACTAAAAAGTTTTTACCTGAACATGATTTAATCTTTATTACTAAAATCCACTTGCAAAAGCACTTTTGTAGGCTGCAGTGAATGCAGTTTAGAATTAGAGATTGACAACATCCCGTGAGCAAGGAATATGAACCCAGGAGCACTGAGTACTACTTCACTTGCACTTTCATAAAACGTTCTATTACTTTTTAATTGTACCTTTGTACACTATTTTGATTTCCCTATTCAAAAGATTGAATATGTATATATAAAAAACAAGTTAGAATTAATAAGTACTAGCTTACTTTAGTAGTATATACTCAAATTATAATTATGGCATACAGTACAGTTTTATATGTAGTCTTACATAATTCTCACAGGTTACCTTGCAAGACTACCAGGAAAAAATTTATTGCAGTTTTGCAGATGTAAAGTGTCATGCTTAGCTATATTAAATGATTAAATGATCATTTAGAGTTACTAATTAGGAGAGTTTGAGACTAGAATCCAAAGCAAGTAAGCAATGTCTTTAAAGTACCTTGAAATTTATACGTATACAAATGTTGGTGTTACTTTGGTCTCAGCAAGCTTTAATAAGCCTGTTTCAGATAAATTTCATGATTTTATAAACGTGCCGTGTTTAAACCTTTCTCTCTCCACCTTCCAGCATGTTTTTGTTTTCATATAAAACATCTTCTCTTTCCCCCCGACCATATACATCTTCCAGACACGCACGTAAGTTGCAAGATCACTATAAAAATTTTTGAGCAATAGCTTAGAAATATCTTTTCACTCACTTCTTAGAGCTTTTAGAGTCATCACGTTTGCACCTAATTACATTGCATACTGTGTTATTTGCTGTCAGTTTAAGTATGGTTTTCTTACCTTCTAAAGTGTATTGTAATTTGTGAAAAGGATACGTATGTTCATAGTTCTATTTCCCAAAGAGTGACTTGATGCATAATGTATATATATTTAGAGGCTCAATTTTATGCTGGTCTTTAGTTGTTCTGTATGGATCCCTTGATGATAAAATGCTAGGTTCATCAGTTATTTATTGACATAAACTATCTTAAGCCAGGTGGGTTGGCCAACCCTTTAATCTACTCCTAATAACCTCTCATTTTTGTGACAGCTTTTATACACACACATACACACACTCTCACATTCACACATTCTCACATATACAGAAATCTCATGTCCCAAGCGCATGTCCTCAGGAACTTGTTTTCTGCTGGTTGGCCATAAGATCACTACTGTATTTTTTCCTCTGAAAAAAAATTTTTTTTTATTTGGGTAACAGAAAGATCTGTATATCATTTACTGTGATAATATAGGAAGGAACAGAATTTAATAACAGTGTTACAGGGGCAGGGTTTGGGAGCAAAATTGGTTTTGGAGTTGTTAAGTTTGAATGGCCTCTGAAAAATAAAGTATCAGTGTTCAAAGGACAATAGGTACCATTTTCCAGTGAACGAAACCAGGGCTCCTTGAAGAAATGGCTGATTCTAGCACTAAAGCATATCATGCGTGTAGTGCCAGAGAGTGAAGATAAGCTAAAAAAAAAAAAAAAAAAAGATGGGGTATATAAAAGTAACAACAGGAGCCAATTTAAAAGTGCTCTCAATGGCCCAAACTGGGATCGTTTTAGCAACAAAATAAGGCAAGCAGTATTAGATTATAATTCAAAGTATAAAATAAATAGATATGAATATACATTTATATAAATGAAATATTGATTAAATGATTGAATGGAGATAGGGACAAATCTTCCTTACAGAAGAATCCCCAATGGTATATATATTGGGGATTATACACACACACACACACACACACACACACACACATATATATATTTATATATACACCTTCCTCTTTAATAGAGAGCCCAGAAATAGACCCATGTAAATATAGTCAATTAATAAAGGCGCAAAGGCAATACACTGGAGAAAAGATTGTCTTTTCACCAAATGATGCTGGGACAATTGGACATCCACATGCAAAAGTAATGAACTTAGACACAAACCTTACAGACTTCAGAAGAATTAAGTCAAAGTGGATCATAGACCTAAATGTGAACTGAAAAACTGTAAAACTTTTAGAAGATAACAGGGAAAAATCTAGATGACCTTGGATTTGGTAATGACTCTTTAGATACAACACCAAAGGCATGACATATAAAAGAATTAATAAGCCACACTGAATTAAAATGAAAAACTTTTGCTCTATGGAAGACTCTGTCAACAGAGTGAGAAGACAAGCCACGGACAGGAAGAAAATATTTACAAAAGACATATCTGATAAAGGACTGTTATCCAAACTATACAAAGAACTCTTAAAACGCAACAATAAGAGAACAAATAATCCAGGTAATAAAAGGGCAAGAGACCTGAACAGACACTTCACCAAAGAAGATATACAGATGGCAAATAAGCATATGAAAAGATGTGTCCACACAAAAACCTGCACATGGATGTTTATAGCAGCTTTATTCATAATTGCCAAAACTTGGAAGCAACCAAGGTGTCCTTCAGTAGATGAATGAATAAAATTTATTGTGGTACATCAAGATAATGGAATATTACTTAGTGGTAAAAACAAATGAGCTATGGAGTCATGAAAAAACACAGAGACACCTTAAATGCCTATTACTAAGCTAAAGAAGCCAATTTATAAAGACTCTACACTGTATGATTCCAACTATATAACATTCTGGAAAAGACAAAACTATGGAAAGAGTGGAAGAATCTGTGGTTTCGAGGGGGGAGGGGGGAGGGAGAGATGAGGGGGTAGGTAGAGCACAAAGGATTTTTAGGACAGCGAAACACTGTATGGTGGATACATGCCATCATCCATTTGCAGAACCCATAGAATGTATACCCTGAGTGGACCCCAGTGTAAACTATGGGCTTTGAGTGATACTGATGTGTCAATGTAGGTTCCTCAATTGTAACAAATACACCACTTGATGGTCGGGAGGCTGCTGCCTGTTTAGGTGCAGGGGTGTATGGGAAGCCTCTAGACCTTCTGCTCAAGCTGTGAATCTAAAACTTCCCTAAAAAATAAAGTGTTTTTAAAAATCTGACACAACCTGTAATTTAGTTAATAATGATGTTCCAATGATAATTTCCTAGTTTTGACAAATGTACCAAGAGAAGGCAAGATGTTAATATGAGGGAAAATGGTGAATTTTCCATTCATAGGTGAATTCCATGTACTATATTTGCAACTTTTCTATAAATCTAAAATTATTACAGAATTAAAAGTTTATCTTTTAAAAAAGACAATTAACTACATGTGTTTGAAAGTCAGGCAAACGCGATTGGTTATGTTAGGTGCTGTCCTACTTGTCCTGGATATCACTGGTCATATTCAGATACATTCTTGAAAAGTGAGTAAGATCTCAAGAGACCAGAGAGTGTCTTTGGGGGGGTCAAATCCTAGCTCTGTGATTTATTTTGGCAACTTATTTAATCTCTCTTTTCTTAGATCCTCATCTGCAAAATGGAGATACCATAAGTCTCTATTTTATAGGGCTACTGTAAGAACTAATTGAGATCAATTAAGTTCAGTGCCTAGCACAGACTACATGTTTAATAAATGTTAGCTATTGTTAGCATTACTGTTACTGAATCTTTTAAAATAAATTTTATTTCTTCTGTGCTTGACATCCATATAACCAAATTACCCTTTCTCCATTTATATCTTGTGACTATACGCAGGTATTTCTGTGGTATTTATGCTTCATGAAGTCCCCATGTGGTAGCGGCACCATGAGTATACCTGCAACGTCATAAAGGTAGGAGTATCATGTTTTCATAGGACTCCTGGCTGGACCCATTCTGTCTGGAGAGAACTGTGGCTCTCCAGTGCACTGGCTTCTCTGTTGAGTCAGTGACTGCCAGACCCCTCTGTCTCAGTTCAGAGCAGATGAGGAGCCCAAAATGACAGATTTAAGTCTCTGATCCCTCCTGTTTATGATTTTTTTTTTAATTCCTGAAATTAATTATGGCCTTTCTTCCCTGATAAATTATTCTCTCTTGATGCAAACTGCATAAAATTATTCCTGGTTTTTATAGTTTTCATCTGTCCAAACTTCAAAAATCTTCTATCAACAGCTCACCTGCTATTTACACAGAATTGTGGTGTTACATCTCACCTTGAATTCATGCCATGGGACCTAAGATAGAACAGGGAGTATGCTGATACAGTCATGGTTTTAAAATGGGCAAGTGCCTATGAGTTGTGATACTTAGAAATTCTGGGATAGGCCTGACCTGGAGCCAAGCTATGTTGGATTTTGTGACTTAACAGCTGTTATTTGAATGCAATGAATTTTTCACTTTAGGGCTTTTCAAGTATACAAATATATGTATATAGGTGTGTGTTTATATTTGTGTAAACATCATAAGTAACTGAAAATAAATATTTAAACATTAAGATTTTAAGTTCTATATAAAAGCTGTGAGCGCTAACATTTTTATAATGACCTCACTGTAATTATGTTTTAGCATGTTTCATGACTGTAGTATTAGTTTTTTATTGCTACATAACAAATTACCTCAAATAGTGCTTAAAATAACACATATTTATTATCCTGTGGTTTACATGGGTCAGGGGTCTGTACTTCTCAGATGATTGCAAGGCTGCAAGGAAGATTTTGGCCAGCATGCATTCTCATCTGAAGCTTGGGGTCCTCTTCTAAGTTCATTCAAGTTACTGGCAAAATTCAATTCCTTGTATTTTTAGGACTGAGGCCCTCAGCTTCTAGATGCTATTCTCTCCATTGGTGGCTCAGAAAGTATTTGTTGCTTCTTCAAGGCCAGCAGGTCAGCATTTCTGCTGTTTTGAGTTTCTTCTTTCAAGGAATACCTGTTTTAAGGGCCTCACCTCATTAGATCCCATGTACCACAGACTGCTCTAAGTCTGGATCCCGTGTGCTGGGCCACAAGGCCATCGCTCAACGCCTGTGTGCCTGTCGGGCCCATGATCCCCAGCTAATTTGTACCTTGTATCCCCAGGCCTATCCTCACTGCTCACCGACATGCTTCCTTGTCTCACAGACTTCACTTCACGTTCCAAGATAAAATTAAGAATTTCAAGGTGGAGACAGCAGAGCTTTAAACCAAGTGCAGGGCTCTTCTGAGAGCAAGAGCCTATGCCTGTCCTGTCTGTGTTTGCTTATTAAACTAAAAGACTAGAATTATAATACCTACTTTGTAGGGTTGGTAATGATATTAAATGAGAAAATATATATGAAGAATTTATAACAGGGTCTGTTACGTAGCAAACACTCAATAGATATTAGTCCTTATGTTATTATAAGGACTAGTTATAAGGACATATAAGACTCAGTCACCTACTCAAAGGTGTCTAGTTAGAGAGACAGGCATGTGAACAGCTTATTACAACAATACCATAAATAAAAACCACTAGGCACTGAGAATTTTAAAATGCACTGTTGGGTCTTCGTTTCTGTGCGAGGGCTTTCTCTAGTTGCGGCAAGCAGGGGCCACTCTTCATCGCGGTGCGCGGGCCTCTCACTCTCGCGGCCTCTCTTGTTGCGGAGCACAGGCTCCAGACGCGCAGGCTCAGTAGTTGTGGCTCACGGACCCAGTCGCTCCGCGGCATGTGGGATCTTCCCAGACCAGGGCTCGAACCCGCGTCCCCTGCATTGGCAGGCAGATTCTCAACCACTGCACCACCAGGGAAGCCAGCCATAAATAAATAAATAAAAATAAAATGACTAATACTCTAAAAAAAAAAAAGCACTGTTTACAAGGAATTTATGGCGGTGAAACTGACAGCTATGTAATTATAGTTCAGTATGATTAGTGTAATTTCCAGATCTACTAAAATCTGTAGAAGATCTCAGGAGAATGTTGCTCCTACTCTAACATTAAAAGAAAAAGGAGGATAATCTAAAAAAATCATAACTTTCCTGGGCTCATCACAGAGCCAAGGTCGTAAAGGTCCACTGAATTCCAAAGGGTGACAAGCCCCTCCAAAAAGACCTTGGACATGCAAACTATTTGGCCTTTGGTACAGCGTGAGAGCGAGCACAAGTCATAGACATAAATATGTATAAAAAGGAAACAACTGAAATTTTAATAAATTTTCAAAGATTCTGTGTGGCTCATCAAGAGAATTTAGCATCCCAAGAAACCGAAGACACAAAGGTCACCTAAGCTTCCTCACCAGCTTTTTAATACAGGTCCGTGCTGGGTGCGTATGAGAAAGAGTGGGATCAGGAAAAGGAGACCTGAAGAAGCAGCTGCTGGAGGAGAGGCATGAAATCCAGACTCTTCTCTCATAGGAAGCAAAGTCTTCCTTCTACAGTGGCAGAGGAAGAATGCTCAGTGGTCAAGATTTTGTACTTTTGTAGCGATGCAAAGCAACGCTGCTGCGGGGGGTTGGGGAGGGTCAGGAAACTCACTCTTGCCAAAGACTCACCATCCTTATACACCAGGGGAGATGGAAGGAGAGCTGAGAAAACCCCACCCTCAAGATGAACCGCACAGGGCTTACCTAAGACTGGGACTACAGCAAGAGAACTGAGAAACCTGCCTGCCCCCGCCATGAGGTTTGCCCCAAATAATAAACACCAACAGGCACCTGCTGGGGTAGCATCAGGAGCACAGAGACCCTTTCTACGTCATAAACGTGGGGCCTGCTCAGAGCTGGGGTGGGCGGGGGAGGAGGAGAGCCTTCCAGGACTCCAGGCTTCACACTAAGCAGGAGGTAGCAGGGTCCTCCCCTCAAGGACCCAGAATCATCTTCATTGATATTTAGGCTATAACAGAAAACTGCCAGTAGATGGCATCAAATCTCAGCCAGGCCCTGGACAGGTCAAGGGTTTCATAGCTGGACTCCTGCACCACCCATCTTGCTAGACATGCGGCCTGGCCCTAGTCATTTCATTACCTTGTCGTATTACAACCCTGTATTTAATATTAATTTTTTTTCCTTAATCACCACCTGCCATTATGACATTGAAATATCTTTTTTTTTTTTTCCTTCTTTTCTGTCTGTTTCCAAAACCACGTATTCCAAAAGTGGTATTACTTGAGAGATGCTCTGTATGTATGACTGCTTGGGAAGAAGTGAACACACAGCACTCACACACACTCACACACATGTGCACACATGTCACTTTAAGATGAGGTAAATGTCCTGGTTTAATTTGTAACGAGTAAAAACTTTTTGAAGGACAGTGGCACACAAGAAAAGAGAGCATAAGGCATGTTTGAGTGTAATTTCTCATGATCCTCAGGGATCCTAATGGAACAGGAAGCTATCATTGACAACATATGCCTGGTAGTATTTGCTGGATCTGGAAAATTCATTTCTTGCTTTATCATAGATTGCCATGGGAGGATGGCTGCCAGATATGGCCAATGAGGAAGTGCATTTTTCTCTTTGCAGCAACTTTTTACTTTTAGCATGTATTGATGATCTTGCCTATATCAGTTATTACACTGGAGATTGGAGAATGGTGGTTTGTTCCTTCTAGGTTTATGCCTTTTAATTTCCTCTCATTTTATTTTGGTTCCAAGAGAAAAAAAAAAATGACTATGCAACATCAGGCTACTGGTTTAACCCAATATCAGATCAGTTTAGAAGTCATTATGAGAGGAAAAAGAAATATTTGAGTTGAAAGATATATTAAAAGCCCTTTCTCATTGTTTTTGATGAGTTTCCAGCAGGCAAGAGTTTACCTTTTTTGTTTCTCTTCATCATTTCGTTGGTAGTTTGGTGTCTTAAATAAACCTAGACAGGCATATGTGTTATTTATTACATTTCTTATCTTGACCTGCAAGGCTCTATATGATTTTGCCCTTACTTGACCTCTCAACTTCTTCTACAATTCTCTCTTGTAATTAACACAGTACAGATGCACTTGCCCCTTCGTGTTTCTCAAGCACATGCAACTCTGCTCGGCACTTCAAGGAATATTGCCATATGACTTGTTTCTTCTTGTCTTTAAATTCTTACCTTAAGTGTCCTCTCCATAGAGAATTCTTCCCTGACCATTCAATGTAAAGTAGCTGCTACCTGCTCTGTATTACAGGACACTCCTTAAAAGCCGTCATGGCACTGGTGATATCTGACAGTTATGTTGGTCTTTTCTGTCTTCCTCTAGTATTAGAATGTAAGTTCCAGGAGAGTGGGCATCTTGGCTATCTATTCCTTGCTATATCCTACCACCGAGAATAGGATTGAAAACAATATTTTTAAATAAAAGAAACATCTCAGCTTATGCACTTGTTAAACTTTTATCTTTCTACCATCTTTAATAGGTATAAAATCTGGATTTAAACTTGCTTTAAATATATAATGGCCAAGGAGTCTTGCTTCCAGTAGGGGCAATGGTACCTTGGGTCAACCCTTGTACTGAGATGGATTAAGAAAGTGTGGTATGTGTGTATGTGTGTGTGCATGTGTGTGTATAATATCATAATGGGATGCAATCAAGGAAATTATAGGGCTAATATCCAAAGTAAAAGAAATAAAACCTAGAGGTGTGAACTTGGTATTTAGCACCATTTTTCCTTTACAGGGATTTGCCAGTTCTGGAAGAGGTGACTGAGAGGCCAAGAAACTGATGAGAAAAGTTTTTGAAAGGTTTACAGAAAGAAAAATTCAAATTGGGTTCAAGGCTTGCCAGGGGCATTGGTAAATCACGCAGGCTTCTGATTAAGATCTTTATGGTCTAAACCCCCCCAAATAAGTGTGAAATGCACTTGCAAGGATTGAAGGATTGAAGAAGTGCAATTTCTAATTTCAGTCTCTGATACTATTAAGGTCATTCTAGTTTGCTGATGACCCCAGCCACCTGCATAAGCAAATGCAAATCTGTTCCAATGGAAAAAAATCTTCCTAGACCTTAAATCCTCTTTACATATTTGTGTATTGAACCCAGCAGACGATAAAGAACAACTAGGTAAAAAAGAGTGGATATATGTATATGTATAACTGATTCACTTTGCTGTACAGCAGAAACTAACACAACATTGTAAATCAACTATACTCCAATAAAAAAAAACAAAAAAAACAGGCAAATGAAGAAACAGATAATGTGGCAGAAAAGCAAAAGAACCAGAGAAATAAACCATCAACAGTAAACAGCAACTACAATGAACACCTGCTACATGCTTTTAGGAAGCAATGCATACATTGAGTGCTGAATAATCATCTCACCTTCATGAGTATAAAACTGAACTCTTCATCTTTCCCCCCAAATCCATTCCACCATGGCCTTACTTATTTTTGTCGATGGCAACCCCACGGTTCCAGTGCTCAACCCAAGACATTGCTGTGGTCTTTGACTTTTTTCTTTTTGTCACACCCTATATATGATTGGTAAAGAAATCTTCACTCTTATTTTTAAAAGTACAGATAAATACAGAATCTGATCATTTCTCATGACATTCGCAGCTACAAGCTTGCCACCCTGTTCTTACTGAATTGCTTGTGTCTCTGCTTGTCTGAACACAGCAATTAGCATGATTCTGTTAAAGCATGCATCTAACCAGAATCTCCTCTGCTCAAAACTTTATAATAGTTCTACTCAGAGTAAAAGAGGAAGTCCTTAAAATGGCTTACAATATTCTATACCTTTCTAAATCCATGCCAAGGCCTTAGAGCAAGTTTTATATCTGTACCATAAAATGTTTATCTCACCCAAATTTTTACTGTGTAATGTCAAAGGATATCAACTTTATTCATTTTCCTATAAGATACATGTTTACACTGAGCCAAGAAACGTTCTTTGGCACTACAAAAACTGCGATGAAAACTATTTACTGGAAACTTATATTAATCATTTTTTAAACTCATAATTTCAGTAGCAGAATTACGGTTCAGTCATCAAAAATGAAGATTATTATGTTGTTAATGGGCATTGACTGCTGTTGTAAACAAGCAATGCTTTAAAAAATATCTTGATCTAATAACAAATTTATTTTTGCACCAGTTCATCTTATTCCTTTTACCGTTTTCCTTTCATGTAATGTTTTCTGATTAAAGTTACCTCTCATTGGGCATCAGACGTCTATTTTGTTAACCTATTTTAATCTACTGATAGTCTAAGGATAAATAAACTTGGATATATAAGACTGTTAGCCTTAATTTTTTTGTTGTTGCTTTTGTGTAATGTTTCCTGATTAAGGCAATCTCTCATTGGACTCCAGCTGTCTCTTTTACTAATCTATTTAAATATAATGATAGTTAAAAGATAAATAAGCTTGGATGTGAATAAATTTTGATGCAAAGAGCTGCATGGAGCAGAGGTGCTAGAAACTAGAGGGCAGCCTTAATTACCATATAGTTATTTCTTTTGTTCATACAGCTAAGTTTAGAGCTCCATTTAAATTCAAGATTGTTAAATTTTGAAAGTTGAATTTTTACAAGAACATAGTTTCTACTGGCCTTCCAGGTATCTATTTTAATTTTTTTCTTTTCCTTATCTACCTAAATGCAAATTATAGCTACTCTTTAATTATAATTTATTTTCTTGGATTCAGTCAAATTAGATTATGTAATTGAACTAAAATCAGAATAATGAAATAGAAGTTGAGACAATGCTATATACCCATTTTATATAAACTTTTTTTAGCAAGATGACTAATACATTAATAAATCTAACAACCTTGGTTAGTGTCACCATGACCTGGACCCTCCTAGTCCACATCCTGAATCAGGATCTCAGACGTCACCCAGAGTGGAACTTGTGACATGTTAGTGGAAAAATGGAAACCACATTTTGATACTCAGTTCTGGGGAGGAAACTGTTTTGCCAAAAACAATTTGCCTTGTAATTTTTCATTTCAGTTATCTGCAGCATGATGGCTAAAATGTGTTTTCTTCTCTTTTGTTCTGATTTGGTAAGGAAGCACAGATCAGTCTACACAGCCACCTGAACACCGCTGCCAAGACTATTCCTTAAAAAGAGGATTATTTCTACACAATAGGGAGTGCAAGCACATTTCCTGCCCCTGTCAAAATTCTGTCTACCTTGGGATAAGAAAACAACCCCCACTCTGCTTTCCCAAATTAGATAGTATTAAATTTTTAAAAAGAAGACAAATTATATCTTTAAATATCATGCATTTTAAGACAAAATATTTAAAATTTACCTGGATAGCAATGCTTGTTTTTACAAAAATGTTTTTAGACATAAACACATCTTAGTATACATTATATCTTCCACCTGTGTACTTTTAATAATTACATTTCTGTTTACATGCCTACAAAAGGGACTAACTTAATTCTACAGTTTATAATAAAAAATATTTTTAACTTATTAAAAAACTTAAGTTTTTAAAAAGAAAACCTAGAAACATTTGAACAAATAGATTGATTGTTTCACATATAGTTTTTTCTTTTGCAAAATAAGGTAATATAACAATGTTTTATATAGAAGATTTATATTCTTACAGTAACATTTACTAAAATTCTAATCTCTATGCACCTGTAAGGCTTTTGATACTCAATTTAGGGAGATATTGGTACAAACTGCATTAGGCTGGATTCAAAATTCTGAAGTTTAGAAATACTTTGTCAGTGGTATCTTTCATTGGCAAGTCTTTTTCTTAAAAAACACAAAAAAACAGTCTGGGACTCTATAACCTTATTCTTATTTAGTTCATTCAATAAGTCTTGATTGAGTGCTGACTTTGTATCAGGAAAACCTTTTAAGTAGTAATGACAGCAATAAAAATGGAAGAAACTTCCTGCCCTCAGGTGACTTAGGACCGTGGGTATAATTAAATGGAAAGTGTCCATTGCTATGGAAATGTATTGATTTCCTCTGTACATTGGACTTTTTCTCAAAGTGATTAACTGTAATGCTTATCCCTCCCCACACCTTTTACCTACACATTAAATTGATCTTTTAAAATTATTTGAAAGCAAACATAGGATTTTTTCTGAATATGGCCCTTTTTTATCATTATGCAGACAAAACATGTAAGATACAGTTTACAATTCATAGAGCTCTTTATTCTCTTTCCCATTCCTTTGAGACACGGTAGTTTACTTCAAATAAGTCAGTCCAGAATACATATACCATCCCCATAACCTGTGAACAAATCTAGAAGTCAGATATGTGTAAAACATTTCTTATTTTTGTATTGGCCTGAAATATTGATATAAATCCCCAAAGATAGTGCCAGATTAAACTTCAAAGATCATTGAACCATTTTTTTTTTTTTTTGCAGCATATTCAGTTCACATACTTGCAATGATTTGAATAGCTTGCTTGACAAGAGTGGCAAAATCACATCCTTATCCTCTGACTCATTTTTGTACTTATTTTGATTAGAATTTTTCTGAGGTCAAAGAGCATGCTTTATTCATCCCTTTAAAATAAATTTATATGGAACCACAAAAGACCCAGAATTGCCACAGCAAATCTGAGGAAAAAGAACAAAGCTGGAAGCATAACCCTTCCAGACTTCAGACAATGCTACAAAGCTACAGTAATCAAAACAGCATGGTATTGGCACAAAAACAGACATGTAGATCAAAGGAACAGAATAGAGAGCCCAGAAATAAACCCACACACGTACAGTCAATTAATCTACAACAGTGCTCGCTTCAGCACACATACTAAAACAGGAATGATACAGAGAAGATTAACATGGCCCCTGCACAAGGATGACATGCAAATTTGTGAAGTGTTCCGTATTTAAAAAAAAAAAAAATCTACAACAAAGGAGGCAAGGATTTACAATGACAAAAAGACAGTCTCTTCAGCAAGTGGTGTTGGGAAAGCTGGACAGGTACATGTTAATCAATGAAATTAGAACACTCCCTCATACCATATGCAAAAATAAACTCAAAATGGTTTAAAGACCTAAATATAAAAAAAGACACCATAAAACTCCTAGAAGAGAACATAGGCAAAACATTCTGGGACATAAATTGTAGCAATATTTTCTTAGATTATTCTCCCAAGGCAAAAGGAATAAAAGCAAAAATAAACAAATGGGACTTAATCAAGCTTAAAAGCTTTTTCACAGCAAAGAAAACCATCAGCAAAATGAAAAGACAACTTATGGAATGAGAGAAAATATTTGCAAATGATGTGACTGACAAGGAGGTTAATATCTAAAATATACAAACAGCTCATGCAACTCAATATCAATAAAACAAACAACCCAATCAAAAAATGGGCAGAAGACCTACATAGACATTTCTCCAAAGAAGACATACAGATGGCCAACAGGCACATGAAAAGATGATCAACATTGCTAATTGCAGATGACATGAAAATCTTAAAGATGCCACTAGAAAACTATTAGAGCTAATCAATGAATTTGGTAAAGTAGCAAGATACAAAATTAATGCACAGAAATCTCTGTCATTCCTATACACTAACAATGAAAAATCTGAAAGAGAAATTAAGGAATTACTCCCATTTACCATTGCAACAAAAAGAATAAAATATCTAGGAATAAACCTTCCTAAGGAGGCAAAAGACCTGTATGCAGAAAACTATAAGACACTGATGAAAGAAATCAAAGATGACACAAGCAGATGGAGAGATATACCATGTTCTTGGATCGGAAGAATCAACATTGTGAAAATGACTATACTACCCGAAGCAATCTACAGATTCAGTGCAATCCCTATCAAATTACCAATGGCATTTTTCACAGAACTAGAACAAAAATTTTACAATTTGTATGGAGACACAAAAGACCCCGAATAGCCAAAGCAATCTTGAGAAAGAAAAACGGAGCTGGAGCAATCATGCTCCCTGACTTCAGCCTTTACTACAAAGCTACAGTAATCAAGACAGTATGGTACTGGCACAAAAACAGAAATATAGATCAATGGAACAAGATAGAAAGCCCAGAGATAAACCCACACACCTATGGTCACCTAATCTATGACAAAGGAGGCAAGAATATACAATGGAGAAAAGACAGTCTCTTCAATAAGTGGTGCTGAGAAAACTGGACAGCTACATGTAAAAGAAGGAAATTAGAACACTTCCTAACACCATACGCAAAAATAAACTCAAAATGGATTAAAGACCTAAATGGAAGGCCAGGCACTATAAAACTCTTAGAGGAAAACATAGGCAGAACACTCTATGACATAAATCACAGCAAGATCCTTTGTGACCCAGCTCCTAGAGAAATGGAAATAAAAACAAAAATAAATAAATGGGACCAAACGAAACTTAAAAGCTTTTGCAGCAAAGGAAACCATAAACAAGACGAAAAGACAACCCTCAGAATGGGAGAAAATATTTGCAAATGAAGCAACTGACAAAGGATTAATCTCCAAAATGTACAAGCAGCTCACGAAGCTCAATATCAAAAAAACAAACAACCCAATCCAAAAATGGGCAGAAGACCTAAATAGACATTTCTCCAAAGAAGATATACAGGTTGCCAACAAACACATGAAAAGATGCTCAACATCACTAATCATAACAGAAATGCAAATCAAAACCACAATGAGGTATCACTTCACACTGGTCAGAATGGCCATCATCAAAAAACCTACAAACAATAAATGCTGGAGAGGGTGTGGAGAAAAGGGAACCCTCCTGCACTGTTGGTGAGAATGTAAACTGATACAGCCACTATGGAGAATAGTATATGGAGTTTCCTTAAAAAACTAAAATCGAACTACCATACGACCCAGCAATTCCACTACTGGGCATATACCCTGAGAAAACCATAATTCAAAAAGAGTCATGTACCACAGTGTTCATTGCAGCACTATTTACAATAGCCAGGACATGAAAGCAACCTAAATGTCCATCGACAGATGAATGGATAAGAAGATGTGACACATATATGCAATGGACTATTACTCAACCCTAAAAAGGAACGAAATTGAAGTACTTGTAATGAGGTGGATGGACCTAGAGTCTGTCATACAGAGTGAAGTAAGTCAGAAAGAGAAAAACAAATACCGTATGCTAATGCATATATATGGAATTTTAAAAAGCGGTACTGATGAACCTAGTAGCAGGGCAGGAATAAATATGCGGATCATATAGTAGCTCTATTTTTTATTTGTGGTTGACTATGTAACTGAATATTTGGGAGATGAAAACAAGGTTGTGCTTTCAGGTGAACTCAGGGGATTCCCTTAACTAACATATCAGATTGAAGAGTTGCCAGTTCCACACATATGAAAGCCAAAGCAACTGCATCTGAGATTCCTTTAGAAATCATTCCCTGACCTCTCTTTCCCACTGGCCACGCTGCTCACACTCACTCCTGCCCTTAGACTGTACCTCTTCTCTATCCTCCCGTAATATTTTATTATTTCATTTAACACGCAGTTTATAATCGTGAGTTGTAGACCCACAGAGATGATGAACTCCTTAAGGGCAGGGAGTATGCTTTGTTCTTCTTTGTAAACTTGTTACCTAGTATTTAATAGTTTGAGTTAATTAATATATCTCTATGCTATGGAATGTTGCTTGAATGAATTGAATGGATGAATGAATGAGATGGTCATAATTTTGGCTAGGTAGTTCTTTCCTTCAGATAAGGCAGCCAGCTCTCCAGGACAGTTTTCATTTTACTATCTCCAAGCTGGTTTTGTTTTCCATCCTGATTATTTAACAGATCATATAAATCTGAAACACAGAGAAGTTAAGGTTATTGATATAGAAGATCACTCAGTAGCGCTAAATCTACAATTCCAGAAGAGTTGAAGGAATGAGACAGGTGGCCCGGTGGCTAAAAGTTTAGTCCTTTTTGTCAAAAAGACCCAGATTAGAATATGGATCCTCTTATTGACAGGGTATCCTTAGGCAATGAACATAATTTTTTCAGAGCGTCTGCTTTGAATAATGCCTATTTCACAATATTGCTGTGAAATAAGTTTGAACCAATGCTTTGCATATATTAAATAAATAATCTTAGATATATTTTAAATATGAGCACTATAGCTTTTAAGTAATTATAAATCAGACTAAAATATGTCATAAAAGAAACAAAGAAAGATGAAATGGAGTCCATATGACAGAGTGTATTAACAAATAAATAATAACTCATGGAGTTAAACTAGGAGGTAATTTCATGATTGGGTAAATATATCTACAAAATAGCTGGGGCCATAGTGAGTAAATACTCATTTGTGACTGAGACAGACCCACTTTATGATTCTTGTATTACTTTAATTATTAAGGGTTCTCCATTTCACTTTTAAAATTGTCAGGGTTTGGACAGTGAATTGTGGGGTTACTATATCATGGCACATGTGCTAATCTGGAACATTTTAGGAGGAACGTTTTGCACAATCTTATAAGCATTGTACCCTGAAATTTGCACAGGCATGTGTAGGAAGAGTTTCATCTTCCAGTATACAAAGATCTGGGTTGGTCAGCATTTCTGTTCCATCCAAATAATCAATTTTTATTTTATCCAAATAGTCAAGCGCATCTTGAATGTAAATATCTTTTTAGCAATTCACTTTAATGTTCTCTTACCACACAGAGTTAAAAATGTAACTCGGTTAGAAGCAGAATATACCAAATAACTCCTTAGGGTTGGATTTTTACTTGCTTTTTTCCTCTTTCACCTGCCTCTGATAACTTACTTCCACATACACTCATTTAGAAAAAGGATGTTTCCATTTCCATGGATTTTCCGAAAATCCATTTTTCTGGATTTACCATTATGATCTGAGATTCAGAAAGTTGGAAGACATAATGAGAAATGTTCATTTTCTTTCTTTCTCCCTTTTCTATAGAGAACACTTTTAAAATTTATTATGATTTCCAACAATCCCCTTTCCAACAATTACTCAATACAGGAGAAAAGTGTCGATAGGAAATTCTTCATTGTCATTTACCAGTCTTCTTTGTTGGCAACATGACAACAGTAACGTTACTTCAGGTGATTTCTACAAGTCTTTTCTCAGCTGTCATCTAAACAACAAAACAAGATGAAATAAAACAAACACAAATTAATTGCACAGTTATCCATAAATACAAAAAATCTTTGTTATCAAAGATAAATTATAATTTAGAAAGCAAACATGCAAATTATATTAAATAGATCAATTTTTGAAAGTACATTTCTTCAAAGTATTGTGCAGCTCTTTTCTCACTATAACTGTTAAAACGTTAGTGGTGAAATAAAGCTATATCAGACTATGCTAATGTACATTTTGAACTATTACTTATGGAAATACAGATAGAGATTCAGATCACATTATGAGAAATGTAATAATTTTCAAATAATTTTCACATTATCAGAAATTTATGATGGAAAGAACTCTAGGGAAATTTGCTTGGTGAATTATATGCACAAATTTATAGTTATTATAATTCCAAGAAAATTTGAAAGATTCAATAGTATTTCAAAAGATTTTAATCAGTGATGATGGCTTCTTGGAGGGTGAAAATGATTGTGAAATATTATTGTGCTAACCTATATCTGTAAGTACAACTAAAATTATGCTGAGTTGGACATTGACAGATTTCATATTCTTGCCTTGAAACAACTATCCACAGTCTGTTTAAGCACAAAACTCAGTAAACTTATAGGTAATGAGTAACTATTTTACTATAGTTTTGTACAATCTTAATGTTCCAGGTATTCAGAGCATTTGAAATAACAGCATTATCATAGAAAAATACATTAACTTTGTCCTCATGTTTAATAACCATTTGTTAGGAAATATCACTTTTAGAGTTTTTAATCAGTTATAGTGAAAATGAAGTGAGATGTTTTTATTTTAAAAGCTTTCCACCTTCTGGCTATTTGGCTTGGTTTTAAGTTTTGGATTTTTAATGTCTTTCATATTACAGATTAGATGTATGTTTGTTGACCATTTTTAAACCAGACTGTAACTCTTTGGTTTATTCTATATGACACTCTGCTACATAATCATTTTGGGCAGACCAACTCTTCACAGAGACCTAGAAATATCCAAAATTCCAAACTGAAATTATCAAAGGGTTGAAGTTAATGGTGGGACAAATGTTTCCAATATGCTTCCATTTCCTTCTTTGCATTTTTCGAGGCATTGAATCTTAGTATACACACTGGGATAAACTAGGGTGATTATAAAGGAAGCCTCCCTTTCTTCCATTTGACTAATCATCCAAAGAAATGCAGTTCCAGAAAAAACAACTATAAAATATGCCAGTCTCCCAGAGTCACCTTTTCAAAAAACAACTCTTACTCTGTATCTTCCCTTCATAAAGTGAAAGCTGGCTTCCAGCTCCCTCTTCAATCTGATTTCACACCCTGCTCTCCTTCGAGCTTATACTGCAGCCACATGAGTGACTTTATTCCTTTATGCTTGCCATGCTGCATCAAGATACCAAACTGATACCTTTAGCAAAAGTGCTTTTCTCCCTGTCTTTTACCTCTTATCTGCCACTCATCCTTTAGATCTCCGGTCAGGCGGTCCTTCCACAGGGAAGACTTCACTGACCTTCCGTTTGAGGTCAATTCCTCACTTTAAAGATTTTCTAGCACTGTGTACCTCTTTTGCAACATTGTAGAAGTTGAAATTAGCCATTAGTTTGTGTGATTACTCGATTAATATATGTTTCCCCCAGTAGAGAAGACTAGAAGAGGGCAGGGATCATACTGGCTTTTGCAGCTTTTGTGCAATGCCTGGCTCAGTAAACATTTGTTGAATGAATAAATGAAAAAACTCAGGTCCGTGTGTTTTATGGAAGAGGGAGAGTTTAGGCTATGATGGTTGCCTAGAGAAACTGGAATATTTTTACCTTTTGGGTCCAGAAGTGAAATGGTGGGGATATAATGTACTGCTCAATATAAAATTCCAAAGTTGCTAATAGAAAAGTGACAGACACACAGAATAATTAGTAACATGGCCACTTGCAGCTAGAAGAGAATGCTAGCCGTCTAGAATGGTTCCGGTTATATTCTGGGGTAAAATAAAAAATTTCCTTTCTAATTTACTCATCATAGCTTCCATTAATCCTTTATATTCTGGGTGAATCATGACATTTTCTCCAATCCACCCCAAACTGGGTGGTCTTAACATTGCCAACAATCTTTGTACACCACATTTTTATACAAGAGTAACTGTGTGTATTTCTGCATTATGGTTGCCATGGTTAGGGAATATTTCCTGAGAATGGTCTTTTAAAGTAGCTATCAAAATCAGGTAAACAGCTGTTTCAGAGTTGATAAGGCTGAGAATGTAGATAACATGCAGACATTGTTGCCAATGACTACAACAGTCTCAGGAGATCATGACTATTATATTTTCAATAAGATAATTAAAAATACCAGGCAGATCAATCTCTAAGGTACATGCTAGCAATCCTATCCATTACAGAAGCGGAAGCATACCCCTTAAAAATCAAAATTATATTCAAATATAATAAAATTTGTTGGATGTATAAAAAGAAAGTTCAATGAATAAAGAAGAGGAGAGAATAGTGTGGAATAGAGGCATTGGAGAAGTAGAAGGGAAAAAACTCTAAAATTAGAGGAAGATAAGAAAAAAAAGAAAACATGAAACTCATGTCATTAAGAGACTTCATGTCAAATTTAAAAAATAAAAATGTGAGCACATCCCTTCAGTAAAAGAATAAAATTATATTTCAAAGTACTATAATTATGCCTTGATTAAGTCAGTTCTACCCTTCTCTCAAGTGCAAAATTAATGACATAATTTCAGTTATTAAAGGATCAAATGGTTTAAAGATTTGTAAGATCTTCACAGAATATATAAGTCAATATATTACAAATGTGCAGCTTTTAAAAAAGCTATAACAAACTCAGCCTTTTAAAATTTAAAGTGTATAATCTTAATTTAGACACAGATTTATAAACCAAATACTTCATATTGTAAGCTAAATTAATCTCATCACTTTCTCTTAAATGTAGTCATTAGATATTGTTTACATATACATTATATATATACTAATTAAATTTCTTGCACTTTGAATGTATTTACAATTCCAAGGGTTATTTTTTTATTTTGTTTTTGATTTTTTTTTTTTTTTTTTTTGCCCTGAGATGCTTAATATTCAGGACTCCCTTGTCTTTATATGAAAATTATATACAGTTGACCCTTGATCGACATGTGTTTGAACTGCGAGGTTCCACTCATACATGGATTTTTTTTCCATAAATATGTACTATAGTATCACACGATCTGTGGTTGGTTGAATCTGTGAATGTGGAACGACAAAGGGCCAACTGTAAAGTTATACTTGGATTTTTTGCTTTGCCAGGGGTTGGTGCCCCAAACTACTGCATTGTTCAGGGGTCAACCATATACTGTTATGGACTGAATTGTGTACCCCCCAAATTTATATCCTGAAGCCTTACACCTCAATGTGACTGTATTTGGAGATAGGGCCTTTAAGGAGGTAGTTAAAATTACATGAGGTCATAAGGGTGGGACCTTAGTCCCATAAAACTGGTGTCCTGATAAGAAGAGGAAGAAACACTAGAGATCTCTCTCTGTCTTCCCATGTACACATGTGCAGAGAAAAAGCCATGTGAGGACAGAGAAGGAACGCAGCCATTTGCAAGCCAGGAAGAAAGGTCTCACCAGAAACTGGCTTTTCCAGCACCTTGATCTTGGACTTTTAAGCTCCAGAACTGTGAGAAAATAAATTTCTGTTGTTTAAGCCACTCAGTCTGTGGTCTAGTGTTATGGCAACCCTAGCAGTCTAATACACATAGCATTTTATTTTATAACACACTTGAACTACAGCCTAATGTTAGCACATGTTAGATTTAGCACAGACATACATACTTAACTAAATCAAAGAGATAAAAAATTAAAACTTGAAAATATAGCAGTGATATAGTTTTGTATTTTATGATATAGCAATATCATAAAGTAGCATACATACATTGAAGATGTTAACATTTTTTAATTAAAAAATTTAGTTTATTTGAAGAATCTCTGGTTCTTTGGAAGTGTTTTCTATCAAATTGCCTTTAAGTAATATCTGTGTACAATGTTTGACTGTCTTCTCTCATTTAGTATTTGGACAATATCCTCGTGAAAGTGATGAGGCAAAGTGGTAAGGAACAGAGAATTAAGATTTATTAAGTATCTACTGTAATAGATGAAATTTTTCCTTAAAAAGAAAAATCTTATTATATATTAAGGGAAATTATAGCTGACCCTTGAACAACACCGGGGTTAGGGGTGCTGACCTTCCACATTGTCAAAAATCCAAGTAGAATTTATAGTCGGCCTTCTGTGTATGTGGTTCCTCCATATCATCAATTTCACCTCCACATATTCAACCAGTTGGGGATCATAGAAAGTTTCAATTACTTACATCCAGGCAAGAACGTCTTTGAACAATATGGATCATTTGTATCAGAACTGGTCAGAAACAGAGCTTGAGAGGTTGAAGGACAGATCAGATTGAGAAGTCCAGGTTTTGAGAGTCACTAGCATATAAATGGTAACTGAAATAATGCACATGGGTGAAACCACCTGGAAAGAAAGAATAATGCAAAACAAAGCCACGGAATATAGTTGTTAAAAACATGACCACTGAAACCAGAAAATCTAGATTCAAATCCTGACTCCACCATTTACAAGCTATATAAAATTAGTCAAGGTTAATTTGGGGCTAATAAGTGTACATTGGTCTTAGGATTTTTGCAAGGATTAAGTGTAGTTATAAATGTAAAGCACTTAGAAGAGTGCCTAGCTAAAAGTAAGTATTCAGTATATAGTGTCTTGTATTAGATTGCAAGGAACAACAAAAGGCTACACTAACGCTTTAGGGGCTCCAAAATTGAAAGATGGAGAAGAAACAGCCAGAGGTAACAGGTAAAAGCAGAATATATAAATTCTAAGGAAGACAAATGAAGAGGGTGTCTCAAGAAGAGAAGACTCTTAGGACTTCAACTTCTCACCGAGATTTACCCTCCAACCTCAAAGAACTAACTCCAGATGAAATAAATGAAAAAACAGCCTCCAAGATATTGGATATCAGACAATAAAGATAATGATCCCTGCGAAGATGGGAAGCAAATGAGCCCTACAATTACCCAGCTTCAAAGAGATTCCTGGCTGGTGCAGGGAAGGGGCAATCAGGTGATACCAACAGATGAGACGGAGCTGAGAGTTTGAGAACAAGGTGGCCAGAATTCACATGACAGAGCACCACAGAGAAGAGAGCTGTGCATAGAGAGAACCCTAGACATCTGCAGAGGCCTTCCTTGAGTACTGCAGAGCACTGATCAGCACTCCTGAATGGGAGGATAGCACAGCTGGGGATGATTTGCCTGAAAGGATTACAGGATACATCACCTGAGGCTCACACAGGATGGAGAATGAATGCCTTTTCTCATCAACCAGACTGGGAAGCCTCGTAATTCATGGGACTTTACAAAGAGTACTCAGAAGGCTTTGCCTGAGTAGTGGGGATATTTAGTCTAAAAGGCTGCTCCTGTCTAACATTTTCTGAAAAACAAAACTAAAAATAACAAACTGTTTCCGACGAATTTAACTTTATTCCAGAACAAAGCTCAAGAATTGTAATGAGAATATTTAGCTTCCAACAAGGTAAAATTCGCATTTGGCAGCCAATGAAAAATGACCAGACATGCAAAGAAGCTGGAAAATACAACACATAATAAGAAAATCAATCAAAGTGAACACAGAACTACCAAATGTTATCATGGGCCGATAAAGACATTAAATTAAAACAATTGTAACTATACTTTAAACGTTCAGAAAACTAGAGGAGAGTTTGAAATGTTAAATAGAAATATGAAAGATTAAAAAAAAGACTAAAATCAAACCTCTAGAGATGAAAATTATAATGTCTGAGATGAAAAGTACACTGAATAGGAATAACGGTAATTAAAATGTTTTAAAAGACAAGATTAGTGAATTTGGAAACTAGCATTTGAAACTATGTAAAATGAAACACAGACAGAAAAAAATACTTAAAAAGATGAAAATATCATCCGTGAGCTGTGGAACAACTTGCAGTAGTCTGATATACATGTAATTTGAGTCCATGTAGGATAGGAGAGGGAGGGGGCAGAAAAAAATTTGAAGAAATAATGGCCCAAAATGTTGTGAATTCAATGACAACTATACACCTACATACATATCCATACATATGCAATGGAACGTTGTTCAGCCATTAAAAATATGATCTTGCCGTTTGTGACAGCACAGATGGACCTGGAGAGCTTTATGCTAAGTGACTTATTAGAGAAAGACAAATACTGTATGATTTTACTTATATGTAGAATCTAAAATAACCTCATAGAAACTCATAGAAAACTCATAGAAACAGAGATCAGATTTGTGGTTTCCAGAGGCAGAGAGTGCAGCATGGGGGCATTAGGTGAAGGTGGTCAGAGGTACAGCCTTCAATTAGAAGATAAATTTATTCTGAAGATATAATGTACAATAGTTAACAAGACTGTAGTGTATATTCGAAAGTTGCTAAGAGAGTAGATCTTAAAAGTTTTCATCCCAAGGGGGGAGAAAAGTCTGTAACTATGTTAGGTGATGGATGTTCACTAAACTTATAGTGGTAATCATTTCACAGTATATGCATATATTAATCATTATGTTGTACACCTTAAACTTATACAATGTTTTATGTCAATTATATCTAAATAAAACTGGAAAAATATTATGGCTTTTAAAAATCAAAATTTTGACTTTACATAATAAATATCTAAGAATATGTTTACTTCTCTCTATACAATGCATCGTGGTATCACCTCTTCCACTCCCTGCCTGAATGCAGTAATGAGTACTTAAGGAAATGGGTAGTGATTTGGAAACTAATCCATATTTATTTTTAGGATATTGTGTCCTCTAGCCTTAAAATATTGAAAGAGCATATTAATGATTACTACATACAGATATACTGCCCAGTTGTAAGCTGTTGGGTTTTCAGATTCTATTTTCCTTGTTTATTCAGATAGTCAGTAGGAGGCCTGGAATTGATGTTCCTTAGAAACAGTTGTTCATTCAACTTATTCACCTCTTCAGAGAGAGAAATCAATTTTTATAGTCATATACAAATACCATGAAGACATCAGTACACTTCATTTTCAGAAATAGTAAACCATAAATAGCATAAGTGGGTTTTATATTTCCTGTATTGATGTGTTTAAAATATCACAAGAGTACTAGTTGTAAAAGGTAAATTCAGTCAAGTGAGTCCCTAAAATCTGTATCACCAGGAAGCTAATTCACTCATTCAAAAAACATTTGCATATTTGGTACACGTCACTAACATATAAAAGTCACTAACTTTGCTTGTGCTGTGAAGGATACTAAGACAACAGACAGAAGGATAAGTGATATTCTTATCTTCAACAAACCCATAATCTACTAGGATTGTTGAGAAGTCTCCATAGTAAACTATAATGAAATGTCAGAAGGAAGTAATGGCAATAAAAGAGATATAACCAATAATTTAGAGAAGCCAGTGTGTACCAGTGTATTCAAAGATTATTTTATACTATAGGTGACATTTGCATCGAACTATGACAGGTTAACCATGAACAGGCAGAGATCATGAAGAACATTAAAGCTGAGAGGGAAATGATAAAATTTAGGGAAGAATAATTGAGGGACAATACTTAGTTCCCATGTAGCTGGAATATAAAGGATTTAGAAATGTTTAAACTTATCTACAGTATCATAGTTCATGAAAAATAGGGAAACATTATCTAAGGTACCTGAGTTGGAGTGACAAATAATCCTTTACAAAATAATAGGTAACAATATAGCATACAACAGTTTGAACCCTACTCAGATCATTTTAGTGCTCTCAGGCCTGACTTCCTCAGTCTAATAATATATATTGATGGATTCTGAGATAGTAAGGTCCAGTGTTAAAGCACAAGAGAATCTGGAAACTGCTCATTAAAGTAAAGAAGTAGAAATATTTCCGCAAGATCTGTTATTTTATGAAAAAAAATGACTTGGGAAACATGTACTTAAATAAGATCTTTATCTCTAAAAATGTATCTCACAGGGGAATTTTCTCTAATGTCATATTTCCTCAAAGAAGGGAGTCATATGATCTGCTACCAAATCTGTTGTGGAAGTCTCCACCAATAGTTAGCTCTAAATGTAGAGATAAAAAAATAAATAAATAAGAGCATGTCTCCTCAACGACTATTTCATACTTTCCTGTGCCCCTTAAATTTTATACCACTCTCATTTCAGCTGATAACACTCCTCATCTGTAATTGTAAGCATAGACATCATCAAATAGGAATTTCCTTCTTTTCCCGTCAGCAAATCTGTAAACTTACTTGTACTAAATCAGTCTGCTCCAAGTTCCCGTCTCTTATTAAGTGTCAGTGCTGGTAGCAAAAGCTAATGAGCCCATTTGTGTCCTTTGTCCCATTGTCTCTCATCTTCTCAAGAACCTCTTTTCATTACTATACACCTTTCTCCTGAGTTCTCAATCTATCCTTCTTTAGTCAACTATTCCTATTAACATTCAACCAATCTCTAATATTTTCCATTAATAATGCTTCTCTTGGCCCCACATCTTCTTGCAGTTACTCTACCATTTCTCTGCTACCCTGAATTTCTAAGCTTCTTAAAAAACAAGGGTTTACATATGACAGATTTATTTCCTTATCTCCCATTCACTCTTCAATCCTCCAATCTGGTCTCTGACTCGATCTCCATATTGTCAAAGGCCATGGACACTCTCCTCTCATCAGCACTCATCACAGTTGTTAATTCCTTCCGTCATTTTCTTTACCCTGTATTCAAGACATACATATGCTTCCTCACCTTCCACCCCAACCCAAGGTTCTTTTTTTTCTTCTCTGGTTATACCTATTAGACTCCTTTACTAGCTCTTTTTGTCATTACCGCTCTGCTCCAGGCTCAGGGATGAATGGACAATATGTAATTTTGCTGTCATAATTGCTCTCCTAATAACCAGGGTGCTAAAATGCCTAACATTTTAATGAGGATGCATGACTGAGTCTACTTGGCAGATGAATTATTTAGTTGGAGGGCATATGTTCTCAAATTCAGGGGTTATTCATTCACTTTTTCACTCAACACATATCATTTAGCACCTGCTACATGTCAGGCATTGTTATAGGTCCTGAGGATAAAACAATAAACAAGATTGACAAGATCCCTGCCTTCATGGAACATGAGAAGGTAAAGCCTGGGTAAGAGAATTGGAGATGTTTTGTAGAATTAAAAGCTTTATCAATATGGGTCAAACATTGGATTTTCATCAACTCATAGAGAATCTAAACTGCCCAGGTTAACCTAGTGTTTTCATCTAGGAATACATGCAAAGACATGATCTACCTGATCATGCCATGTCCGTATACCTCAAGGAATTCTTGCAATCAAAAACCAAGGGAAGATTCCTGTTCATTTTAAGATTTACCTTTTTAGGCAGACTTGGAAGGAATAGGACCTGACGGTTAAAAATAAACACCACTAATGGGATAATTGATTTGATTTAAAAACTACTATTTGGAGCAAAAAAAATGCAGTCCAACCTCCAAGATCAGCCCTCCATCATATTTCCTGCTAAAAATAGAGGTGAGCCATCCTGCTAATGAGAAATTTAGGCACAACTTGTGTAAAAATATGCCAGGACCTCAATTACAGAGTGTTTATGGAAGCAGGTGCTATAAGAGTATCAGGAATGTGACTTCATCTGATTTCTCAGCACTATGAGGCGTCCCACTCCCGTGTCCATCTCTCTGGGCTTGTGGTTCTATATGTGAATAACATGATTTGTTTCAAATCAGAGACTGCCACTCATTTTAATAAATAAAAATGTCAATTAGAATAAAATTAAAGAAGCTTTTCTTAGTGTGAACCTAGCTAGATCCCTTAATCTTTCTTTGCCTCTCTTTTTTCATTGAGAAAATATGACTGATAATGTCCATTCTGTCTAACTCATCAGGTTGTCCTGAGAGAATTATGGGATAAGGGTTAAATTTATGAGTTCTTATTAAATTATAAAATACATTAAAATATGAGTTACAACTATGACCATTTCATTATAAGGATATTAGCAATAGTACTGCATACTTTCCAGATTAAAGGATTTTACCTCTTTAAAAATGCCTTTATCTTTACTTATACTTTATTATTGTTTTCAAGTATACTTGGAAACTGCCTTAAATCCTTTCTGAGGCATCTTAAATGTTGAAAATTCAAATCAGTCTGAACAGCTAATTTGAACATGCATATGTTGTGGAAAGTGCAAGTTTATTCAATACACCTATTTGATGGAGATTTTGACTACAAGTTGTCATGAGAGTCAAATTAGATAGCCCTAGTCTAGATGATGCTAGCTCTCTTTAAAAGATATTTCTTTGAGTTTGACAAATAGCAATTACTAAGCATAACACCAACAGTGATAAATACTCCAATTTCAGCCTGTCAAAAATGAACAGAAGAATCGAGAGGAAACGCATGATAGGAAACATCTGGTCCCTTTCAGTCCTGCTGAGAGATGATGAGGATGTGCCTTTTGACAATAAATAAATAAATCATAAAATAAAACCTTAAAAGGCAGGGTTATTTTTTTTCATATTACCTTGTTGAACAAAAGGGTGACTATAATTTAAAAAATGAGATGGATGTATTCCAATGGTTAAAACACACTAAAAAAACTTTGAATAATTTTATCTCCATATTTTAATGAGAAAGAGATTAATAAGAAACCAAAGATAGAATTTTATTTAAAGGCCAGAACATTACCAAGGTATATCGAGGAGAGGTAAGATTCTAACCCAGTATCTGGTGACTTCTTTATGTTTTTATTTATTAGGAAACCTTTCATTTATAAGGTAAATTTAGGCATTGAAAGATATTTTCACTGAAAGTTCAGTTATTTTTAAGTGTTCAGTATTAAAGCAGAAAATGGTATGTAATTGGTCTGTATTCAAATGAAGGTTAGAATTGTGAACTAACTCCTTTCTGTCCCCTACAAAGTAAGGGTGCTGAAGGTTTTCCTTTCCACATCACTAGTCTTCTTTTGTACTATCACTGGCTTTCTAGGTATCCAGGCTCTCTGTTTGGCATGAGGTGCACGAGTGGGAGTGAGAAGATTCAATAATATTCTGGGACAGTAGCAGGAAGATTGATGATATTGGTGATTCCCCCAGTGTAGTGTCGGACATCACTCCTGTTTAGCTGATCAGCTGATGATACACGGCACTTAGAAGTACAAGAATTCTTATGTCTCACCTTGGATGGTGTGCTATACTCATTGGCAGGGTGATGGGATGGGCTTCTGAGGCTGCCTCAGTTTACACAGGAGCTCCTTGGCAAATCTCATGTGGAGACTTGACAGTTCTCAATGTTGACTATCAGGATTTTCAGGTCTGGTCCTCTGACCACAAATCCCTCTCCTTGGTCCGATCTCTTCTTTTCTCTCCTTGCCCAGCTTGGAGATTTGGGAGATGTGGCTCTTTTGTTATTGCTCTTATAATATGTTGTATTTGGCATGATATTCATGCTCTGCTCCCATCAAGACTTAACCTTTTGAGTTCCAAAATACCCAGCTCTTACAAATGAGAAATTAACTTTCAAGATTATTGTCTCTGTTTTAAGCTTTAAGAGTCTATTTTGACACCCAAGCTAGATTTTGAATATTCTCTGTATGCACACCATATTGGAACTCCACGTTTTCTACTTTCAACGTTTTAGTAGGGGGAGGGCCTCGTGATAAAAAATAATAAAAATAGTAATAAAAAAAGAGATTAGAGGGATAAATTGGTTAATATATCAAAAATATTCTCCCACTACACATAGTGGTGTACCTTAGAAAACAAAATAGCAAAACAGAAACAAACAAACAAAACCCATAATGTAGCAACAATGTGGTGGATCAGCTGATGCTATTAACTCACTAATGATAGCATTTAGTTATTATTTTTCTTTTAAGTATATAGCTCTTGCATAAACTTCAATGTAATTTAAACACAAAGGGGAAAAATGGAAAGAATTTTGAGCAGGCAGTATTCAAAATGAGGGAGCTAATCTATACTGTTTCTCATGTTTAAATAATAAAGTAGTAGACTTACTTTTTTAAAAAATTGTCTAAAAATTTTTTTGGTACCCCAATTTTTGGCAAATTTGATGGGTTTTAACAGGGCGGATGTCACAATATTAACACCATGAATGGACGTGCACAGTCCAATCAAAGGATGACTGCTTTAATGTTGGAGTGGGGTCCTGGGGCTCCTGATGTGCCAGGTATTACCTCTTTAGTTGCTGGATTGAGAAAAGATCAAGGATTCTAGAGAAGTGGAACCTGAACCAGGGTAACTGAAGCAGTAGAAAACTCATTGGGCTTTGCACAGCAGCTGTTTATTCAGCTATTTATTAACAACCCATACCAATGCCTACTAGCTGACCATCAGCTTTGGTTATCAGCCTATGACAATATGAATTTTCCTCACAGCCTCAGATGTTAGCACCATCACATGGCTCCATTTTTCTAAATCAGTAATATCAGGCTCAGTCCTACCAGCTCTTGAGCCAGGCAGGAAGTTCACTTCAGTCTCTGCCTATGCGGTGGGGAGGGGAAGTGCTTACACTGTTCCTTCATTTCTTCTACCTACCCTACTTATATCAATACTTCTCCTACCCACTTCCCCAGTCTTCTCTCTCTAGAATGTATATGATTGTTGTGGGGTGGAAGTAGCTAATCTTATTCAGAGAGGCTGCCATGTTAGGAAGCATAGCATTGAAATGATATTTTGATTCCTCCATTCTTTCCCTCTTGTGGCTCAAAGCCCAGCATCTTTTTCTGCCCTTCTGGGAGCATCCAACTTTACTCCTCCAGCAGTGGGCTTATAGCAAAGGATTATTATTTACCGGGGTAAGGATTTGGAGTTAGCTAGTGTTTGGAGTATTTGGACTTTTGAGGGACTTTTGCTAATAGATATAGGGAAAGGTGATTCTTTGAGTTTGTGGAAAGGAAAAACACAGCACAGGAGAAAATATATATTTTTTTGTCTTTATAATTCCCCCAAGTACACAACAACCCATCCTAGTCACTAAACTCTTAGCCTTCAAGATCAAGGATTGTGTTTTATTTGTGTATCTTCTCTTCTTAGAGCTTTGCCTCACACAGGTGGCATTCAGTGAATATTTGTTGAATTAATTAACTAAACAGAAAAATAATCTTAGCCTAAAACTCCTAAATGGTTTATTTCCTGGCAATTGTGAGCATTTTTTTGAATGAGCTACTAATTTTTTTTTTTTTTTTTTTTTTTGGCTGTGTTGGGTCTTTGTTTCTGTGCGAGGGCTTTTCTCTAGTAGTGGCAAGTGGGGGCCACTCTTCATCGCGGTGCGCGGGCCTCTCACTATCGCGGCCTCTCTTGTTGCGGAGCACAGGCTCCAGACGCGCAGGCTCAGTAGTTGTGGCTCACGGACCCAGTCGCTCCGCGGCATGTGGGATCTTCCCAGACCAGGGCTCGAACCCGTGTCCTCTGCATTGGCAGGCGGATTCTCAACCAGTGCGCCACCAGGGAAGCCCTGAGCTACTAATTTTTAAAGCAATCATTAAAGTTGTTGTTTTCAGAGGTTTGTTTGATAAAAGGGAGTTAGTAATTCTAAAACATTAGCACTATAATAAAAAGCAGGTATGAAAGGCCTTGTTCACCCAAGCTTTGAACTGAGTTTAAATAACTCAGTCAATTTTTTGTAGTCAGATGTATTTCTAAAAAGAGATAAATAAGCACTATAATTACTATCAGAGCCCTTCTGGTATTATCAGATAACAATTCAATGGATAATAAATAGCATATGATTACCTGATTTATCTTTTAGTCCCCTTGATTGTCCTTGCTATTTTTTAAAATGAGAACTAAGCAGCATGGAAAACTGAAATTTAAAAGACAAGTAATTATTCTGATTTACTCAAACATTAAAAGCTCCACCAATAATTACTCTTAATATGTTTTCATTAATTCATTTATTCATCATTCATTTGACAGAAGAAATTGAATTTTTATTCTGCAAAACACTTTCGTGTCTTTGTAATAGCCATCTCTCTTCTACTTATCATAGCTTAAGTTGGCTTATGGAATTTATATTCAGAGCCTTAACTAATATTAAAGGAATAGCATAGAGAATTTTATACGTACAGACATGGATGACTTTCCTTTAATGAAGACTGAAGGAGAGAGACTGAGGGAAATGCTGGGAGTTGGAAAGTTTCCTGGTAATGCTCTAGGACTTGCAAAGTGACAGCAGGCTAAGCCTAGAAAAAGGCAAATCAATTATCCAGAGAGAGTTGAGGAAGAGCCTTTAATATGTTAGACTAGCACTGTCTCATAGAAATAAAATTCAAACCAACTAAAAAATATTAAATATTTCAATAGTTACATTAAAAGAAGTAAAAAGAAGCAGGAGAACTCAATTTTGATATTTAGCTTAATATGTCCCAAATAGTATCATTTCTATATGTAATCAATATAAAATTATTAATGAGATATTTTACTTCTTTTAAATACTAATTCTTTGAATCTGGCATTTATCTTTCACTTACCATCTCAATTCAGACATTAAAAATTTTTATCAGAAATACGTGTTTGATATTTAGATGTCATACAATTTACAGTTGAAAAAGTATATTCACATACCTAAGTTGTTCCAACAGTTTTTCCAATAACTGAATTGAAGGATTTAAGTTTAAATTAATTAAAATAAACGTTTCAGTTTTCAGTAGCACTAGCTGCATTTCAAGTGGTGAATAGCCAGATGTGGTTACGGCTTCCCATACCGCTTACTGCAGCACTAGATTGAGAAATTTGAAGTAACAAAGGCAGCCTTAGAAAGAGAAACATTATGAAATGCCAGAGGCAGATAGAGAAAAGAGCAGGGTGTATAAAATTTACAAGCCAGGTAATCAGATGCTGAGTAATCCAGTACTGACTCTGTTAAGATCCACTTGCTCAATATTGCCCTTTCCAGTTAAAATATTCATAGCAAGAACAGAGTATGGTTTGAAGCAAATTTTCAAATCATTTAAAAAATGCTACTGCAAGAGCACAGAGAAATCTTGGATATCATTTAGTCCAATTCATTTTATAATAGTGAAACATGTCCAAAAAATATTATCCATTTATCTGAGTCTCAACCAGTTAAGACAAAGGCAGAGCTAGAATCTAGACCCAGGTTATACTGTGTTTTCTTTTTTTTTTTTTAACAACTTTATTGGAGTATAATTGCTTTACAGTGTTGTGTTAGTTTCTGCTGTATAACAAAGTGAATCAGCTATATGCATGCATATATCCCCATATCCCCTCCCTCTTGGGTCTCCCTCCCACCCTCCCTATCCCACCCCTCTAGGTGGACACAAAGTACCCAGCTGATCTCCCTGTGCTATGTGGCTGCTTCCCACTAGCTATCTATTTTACACTTGGTAGCGTATATATGTCCCGGACACTCTCTCACTTCATCCCAGCTTACCCTTCCCCCTCCCTGTGTCCTCAAGACCATTCTCTACTCCCGCGTCTTTATTCCTGTCCTGCCCCTAGGTTCATCAGAACCTTTTTTTTTTTTTTTTTTTTTTTTTAGATTCCATATATATCTGTTAGCATATGGTATTTGTTTTTCTTTTTCTGACTTACTTCACTCTGTATGACAGACTCTAGGTCCATCCACCTAACTACAAAAACTCAATTTTGTTTCTTTTTATGGCTGAGTAATATTCCATTGTATATATGTGCCACATCTTCTTTATCCATTCATCTGTCGATGGACATTTAGGTTGCTTTCATGTCCTGGCTATTGTAAATAGTGCTGCAGTGAACATTGTGGTACATGACTCTTTTTGAATTATGGTTTTCTCAGGGTAAAAGCCCAGTAGTGGGATTGCTGGGTCATATGGTAGTTCTGTTTTTAGTTTTTTAAGGAACCTCCATACTATTCTTCATAGTGGCTGTATCAGTTTACATTCCTACCAACAGTGCAAGAGGGTTCTCTTTTCTCCACACCCTCTCCAGTATTTATTGTTTGTAGATTTTTTGATGATGGCCATTCTGACCAGTGTGAGGTGATGCCTCATTGTAGTTGTGATTTGCATTTCTCTAATGATTAGTGATGTTGAGCATCTTTTCATGTGTTTGTTGGCAACCTGTATGTCTTCTTTGGAGAAATGTCTATTTAGGTCTTCTGCCCATTTTTGGATTGGGTTGTTTGTTTTTCGGATATTGAGCTGCATGAGCTGTTTGTATATTTTGGAGATTAATCCTTTGTCAGTTGCTTCATTTGCAAATATTTTCTCCCATTCTGAGGGTTGTCTTCTCGTCTTGTTTATGGTTTCCTTTGCTGTGTAAAACCTTTTAAGTTTCATTAGGTCCCATTTGTTTACTTTTGTTTTTATTTCCATTTCTCTAGGAAATGGGTCAAAAAGGATCTTGCTGTGATTTATGTCATAGAGTGTTCTGCCTATGTTTTCCTCTAAGAATTTTATAGTGTCTGGCCTTCTATTTAGGTCTTTAATCCATTTTGAGTTTATTTTTGTGTATGGTGTTAGGAAGTGTTTTAATTTCATTCTTTTACATGTAGCTGTCCAGTTTTCCAAGCACCACTTATTGAAGAGGCTGTCTTTTCTCCATTGTATACTCTTGCCTCCTTTATCAAAGATAAGGTGACCGTATGTGCATGGGTTTATCTCTGGGCTTTCTATCTTGTTCCATTGATCTATATTTCTGTTTTTGTGCCAGTACCATACTGTCTTGATTACTGTAGCTTTGTAGTCTAGTGTAAAGTCCAGGAGCCTGATTCCTCCAGCTCCATTTTTCTGTCTCAAGATTGCTTTGGCTATTCGAGGTATTTTGTGTGTCCATGCAAATTGTGAAATTTTTTGCTGTAGTTCTGTGAAAAATGCCATTGGTACTTTGATAGGGATTACATTGAATCTGTAGATTGCTTTGGGTAGTATAGTCATTTTCACAATGTTAATTCTTCCAATCCAAGAACATAGTATATCCCTCCATCTGTTTGTATCATCTTTAATTTCTTCCATCAGTGTCTTATAGTTTTCTGCATAGAGGTCTTTTGTCTCCTTAGGTAGGTTTATTCCAGGGTATTTTATTCTTTTTGTTGCAATGGTAAATGGGAGTGTTTCCTTAATTTCTCTTTCAGATTTTTCATCATTAGTGTATAGGAATGAAAGAGATTTCTGTGCATTAATTTTTTATCCTACTACTCTACCAAATTCATTGATTAGATCTAGTAGTTTTCTGGTAGCATCTTTAGGATTCTCTATGTATGTCATCTGCACACAGTGACAGTTTTACTTCTTCTTTTCTGATTTGGATTCCTTTTATTTCTTTTTCTTCTCTGATTGTCATGGCTCGGACTTCCAAAACTATGTTGAATAATAGTGGTGAGAGTGGGCAACAATGTCTTGCTCCTGCTCTTAGAGGAAATGGTTTCAGTTTTTCACCATTGAGAACGATGTTGGCTGTGGGATTGTCAGATAGCCTTTATTATGTTGAGGTAGGTTCCCTCTATGCCTACTTTCTGGAGAGTTTTTATCATAAATGGATGTTGAATTTTGTTGAAAGCTTTTTTGCATCTATTGAGATTATCATATGGTTTTTATCCTTCAGTTTGTTAATATGGTGTATCACATTGATTGATTTGCATATATTGAAGAATTCTTGCATTCCTGGAATAAACCCCACTTGATCATGGTGTATGATCCTTTTAATGTGCTGTTGGATTCTGTTTGCTAGAATTTTGTTGAGAATTTTTGTATCTGTGTTCATCTGTGATATTGGCCTGTAGTTTTCTTTCTTTGTGACATCTTTGTCTGGTTTTGGTATCAGTGTGATGGTGGCCTCATGGAATGAGTTTGGGAGTGTTCCTCCCTCTGCTATATTTTGGAAGAGTTTAAGAAGGATAGGTGTTAGCTCTTCTCTAAATGTTTGATAGAGTTCGCCTGTGAAGCCATCTGGACCTGTGCTTTTGTTTGTTGGAAGATTTTTAATCACAGTTTCAATTTCAGTGTTTGTGATTGGTCTGTTTATATTTTCCATTTCTTCCTGGTTCAGTCTCAGAAGGCTGTGCTTTTCTAAGTATTTGTCCATTTCTTCCAGGTTGTCCATTTTATTGGCTTATAGTTGCTTGTAGTAACCTCTCATGATCCTTTGTATTTCTGCAGTGTCAGTTCTTACTTCTTTTTCATTTCATTGTATTGCTATAAACTTCCTTCTTAGAACTGCTTTTGGTGCATCCCATAGGTTTTGGGTCCTCGTGTTTTCATTATCATTTGTTTCTAGGTATTTTTTGGTTTCCTCTTTGACTTCTTCAGTGATCTCTTCGTTATTTATTAGTGTATTGTTTAGGCTCCTTGTGTTTGTATTTTTTACAATTTTTTTCCCTGTAATTGATATCTAATCTCATAGCGTTGTGGTCAGAAAAGATACTTGATATGATTTCAATTTTCTTAAATTTACCAAGGCTTGATTTGTGACCCAATATCTGGTCTATCTTGGAGAATGTTCCATGAACATTTGAGAAGAAAGTGTATTCTGTTGTTTTTGGATGGAATGTCCTATTAATATCAATTAAGTCCATCTTGTTTCATGTGTCATTTAAAGCTTGTGTTTCCTTATTTATATTCATTTTGGATGATCTGTCCATTGGTGAAAGTGGGGTGATAAAGTCCCCTACTATGATTGTGTTACTGTCTATTTCCCCTTTTATGGCTGTTAGCATTTGCCTTATGTACTGAGGTGTTCCTATGTTGGGTGCATAAATATTTATACTTGTTATATCTTCTTCTTGGATTGACCCTTGATCATTATGTAGTGTCCTTCTTTGTCTCTTGTAATAGTCTTTATTTTAAAGTCTATTTTGTCTGATATGAGAATTGCTACTCCAGCTTTCTTTTGATTTCCATTTGCATGGAATAACTTTTTCCATCAACTGACTTTCAGTCTGTATGTGTCCTTAGGTCTGAAGTGGGTCTCTTGTAGACAGCATATGTACAAGTCTTGTTTTTGTATCCACTCAGCCAGTCTATGTCCTTTGGTTGGAGCATTTAATCCATTTACATTTAAGGTAATTATCAGTATATATGTTCCTAGTACCATTTTCTTAATTGTTTTGGGTTTGTTTTTATAGGTCTTTTCCTTCTTTTGTGTTTCCTGACTAGGAAGTTCCTTTAGCATTTGTTGTAAAGCTGGTTTGGTGGTACTGCGTTCTCTAAACTTTTGCTTATCTGTACAGGTTTTAATTTCTCCTTCAAGCCTGAATGAGATCCTTGCTGGGTAGAGTACTCTTGCTTGTAGGTTTTTCCCTTTCATCACTTTAAATATGTCCTGCCACTCCCTTCTGGCTTGCAGAATTTCTGCTGCAAGATCAGCTGTTAATGTTATGGGGATTCCCTTGTATGTTATTTGTTGATTTTCCCTTGCTGCTTTTAATATTTTTTCTTTGTATTTCATTTTGATAGTTTTTTAAACATGTGTCTTGGTGTGCTTCTCCTTGGATTTATCCTGTATGGGACTCTCTGTGCTTCCTGGACTTGTTTGACTATTTCCTTTTCCATATTAGGGAAATTTTCAACTATAATCTCTTCAAATATTTTCTCAGTTCCTTTCTTTTTCTCTTCTTCTTCTAGGACCCCTATAATTCGAATGTTGGTGCATTTAATGTTGTCCCAGAGGCCTCTGAGACTGTCCTCAATTCTTTTCATTCTTTTTTTCTTTATTCTCCCTGGCAGTTATTTCCACCATTTTCTCTTCCAGCTCACTTATCCACTCTTTTGCCTCAGTTATTCTGTTATTGATTCCTTCTAGAGTATTTTTAATTTAATTTTTTGTGTTGTTCTTCATTGTTTGTTTGCTCTTTAGTTCTTCTAGATCCTTGTTAAATGTTTCTTGTATTTTCTCCATTCTGTTTCCGAGATTTTGGATCATCTTTACTATCGTTACACTGAATTCTTTTTCAGGTAGGTTGCCTATTTTGTTGTCATTTATTTGGTCTTTTAGGTTTTTGCCTTGCTCCTTCATCTGGAACTTTTTTTTTTTTTGTCTTTTTTTTTCTTTTTTTTTGATGGATGATTCTGTATTCCTGTCTTACTGGTTGTTTGGCCTGAGACGTCCAGCACTGGAGTTTGCAGGCAGTTGGATAGAGCTGGGTCTTGGTGCTGAGATGAGGGCCTCCAGGAGGCCTCACTCCAATTGATATTCCCTGGGGTCTGAGGTTCTCTGTTAGTCCAGCTGTTTGGACGCAGGGCTCCGACCACAGGAGCTTGGGCCCGACTTCTGGCCTGGGAACCAAGATCCCATGAGCTTTGTGGTGCGGTTAAAAAAAAAAAAAAAAAAAAGGAAGAAAGAAAGAAAAAAAGGAGCATTTCAATATCAAAGAATAAAAACAAAATAAAATTAGAAAGATAAAAAGTATATCAGGAAAAATAAAACTGTAACTGAAACAACTGCAACAGGTAAAATAAAACCACAACAGAAAAAAGAAAAAATAAACGGGGGGAGGGAACAAGCCAAAAGGAGAGAACAGTAACAAAGTATAAAGAATAAAATAAAATTAAAAAAATAAAAGATTTATTAGGAAAAATAAAAATATAAATGAATCAACGAGGTAAAACAGAACCCCAATGTAAAAGAGGAAAAAAAAAAAAAAAAAAGCCCTGGCTATGGGGGTGGAATTTAGGTGGGGGTGGAACTTAGGCAGGGGAGGGGTTTAGGGTGGGGCAGGACCTAGGTGGGTGGGGGGCTGGTGTTTGAGCATGGGGCAGGACTTAGGCTCTGAACCCACTGCAGCCTGAGAAGGTCTTGGGGGCAGGGCCTAGTCTGGGCGACATTCAAACGTGTGGTGGGGCCTCTGCTTAGGACCTGCACGGAAGGGGAGAGGCAGCACAAGGGGAAAGGAGGGCCTCTGGAGTGTGGAGTTCTGGAGTTTGGAGGTAGGGCTCTGGGTGAGGGTGTGTGGGTGGGGTTTAGGCCCAGCTCGTTGGAGGGGGTCTCTGAGTGTAGAGGTGGGGCCCTGGGTGGGGGTGAAGTGGCAGGGCTTGGGCTCTGCACAGCAGGAAGGAGGCTTCAAGGGCAGAGGTTTAGGCCCAGAGCCCAACAGGCTCCCCTGTGCCTAAGTGGACAGGGAAAGCTCTAGCCACGCTCCCTTCTGTTCCTCTGCGCTCCTTCCCCACTGTATCCCCCAGGGTCTCCTCCATCACCGCTGGACCCCTAACCATGGGTGAGTCCCGCTGGGTGTAGGAACTCTTCCCCTCCCCCAGCTGCCCCTCAGTGGTGCCATCCTGGAGGTCTGGCCTTTACTTTTGCTCCCCCTTCCCTCCCTCCCACTCCCTCAGGACCCACACGGCTGGAGGGTGCCTAGGTGGACAGAGGATCAGGCCCGAGATCTCAGCAGTTTCCTGGGGGCCCAAGTGGGCAGGGTAAATCTGGCCACCCTCCCTTTTGATTCTCTGCCCTCCCAGTGGTTCCTCAATTTCCCTCTTCGGGCATGGGATCCCTTCCCATCCCCCAGCCGCCCCTCAGGGGTGCCAGTCCCGTCCCGCCTCCACTACTCCTCCCCCTTCACTCCCCCCATACTCCACGTCCTACCCAGTCACTGGGGGTTCCTCCCAACCCCTTAGTTGTCCACGGTCCTCGACCAGTGCCTGGTAGGTGCACTAGTTGTGAGGAGGTGCAAATTCCATGTCCTCTTAGTACTCCATCTTGACTCTGCCCCCTGTGTTTTCTATTGTATCAAATAGGAGTCTAATATAATATTAATATTAATGAATAATCTGCTAATACAATTTTAATCCATTTACCTTAGACATAATCCAGTTTTTAAACAACTGAACTATTCTTTATATGAATATTTGATGGTACTTTAGTTTTACAGTATGAACTCTAGTGATGCTAAGAGGGTAGATGTGATGTTAAGTGTTTTTATCAACAAAAATAAGAGTAACAAATAAATAAAGAGGGCAGGAGGAAACTTTTGGAGGTAATGGATATGATTTTGGCTTAGATTATGGTGATGGTTTCATGAGTGTAAACAAAAAAATCAACTCTGCTGGGTAAAAGACTTAAAAATTAAATGGAAAAAAAATGAATATAAATTCTTTTAGTAACAATGAGAAAAATACAATTTGGAATTAAAACTTTAGTCTTGAACCTAACAAACCAAGCATCATATAAATTATATGTAAGAAAACTCAATTTAAAACGCTTTATCTGATAAACTTGTGAATCCACTGCCATCTCCTGAACCAAGGTAAGGGAAGAATGTAGTTTGCCTGTTTGACTTGTCTCTGTGGATTGAATGCATACGTGACACACTTGTAATTACTCATCAATTACTTCCATACTTTGTATGTACTAGAATAAAATGTTGCAGGTGTTTTTTGTCTTTAGAGAATAATCATTGGTATGTTTTCAATCTGTGCCAAATTGAACACGTTCACACACCTTAATTGTTGTTCATCATTGAATATGCCCTATGCTATCTACATTACCCCTACAGACAAATTAATAAAGACTATTTAAGTTTTGAATTGTAGATAAATTATTCAACGGTTACATATATTAAGTGCTTATGGTTGCATAGACCCAGCTATTGGGAGTAAACTCATAGAAATAGTCACTAGATCTTTAGGAATTCATCCTCTACTTGCCTCTTTTACCCAAAAGGTTTATGTAAGAACAAGCAAAGTTTATTTATTCAGGGCAAGAGAGTCAGCCACCCTCACTGGTGTTCTGGCAGAGACTCAAAGGCAGAGAGAAGAGAGAGAAAGTTTTGTAGAAGAGAAAAGAGAAGGCTTCAGGTATGTTTTGATTGGAATAGTCTTTGGCAGGGGAAGCTGCAGACGGGCTACCTAGAAACAGGGTATTATGGGATTGGTTAGGGGTGCATATTTGGCTTTCTCTGGTTGATCTTGGAAGTGGAGATAAAAATTAGGGAAGCTGTCAGTTACTAATCAAGTCCTGGCCTAAAATGGCCAATTGATACAGGGGTTATTGTTTAGCTTCCTAGATTGTTACTAGAGATAGTGGTCTGACTTCCTAGAAATTTGACTTATAGATAGCTTCCTGAGCTGGTTACTATAGAGAATGTTTTGGTTTCCCGGGCTTTTTGCAGCAGGTTGTGGGTCAGAATTCTATTTTTGTATAGTCTGGCTATTATTCATTTGTATATTCAGTCTTTCAGTCTCTGAATAATAATGATTCACTGTGACACTTTTAACATCAATCAACTGGGAGTTTTTTTTTAAATTAATGACATTGCTTTTCTTCTTACAGTAATTAAATTTGCATTTATCTTGCTTTTGGTTTGTAATCCTGTTGCTCTGAGGTTGTATGAACTGCTCAATACATGTTAGGTTTTTTACAAGAGAAAAGGACAAAATACCTGCTTGAATGTCATTTTCTAAAATCATCAATCATAATCAGACACTTCTTTGAGTTTTAAATTGATTTTTAAGACCAAGAAAGGAATTTGAAAGTAGGAATAAATCTGCTTAAATAGAAGTGCAAACAAAATGCTTGGTCAAGAAATAAAAAGTGATATTTTCAAAATTTAGTTTCTTATTTTCTTTTTTGTCACAAATTAGGAAATGCTGTGATAAAATTTTCCTTCTTTTTAGAAATTTGATTATTTCAATGGTGTAAGCCCTCAGGACTAAAAAATTATGTGAAACATTTGAAATTTAAGTAAACCATGATCTTCCATTTTTGTTATCTAAATATGATTAAGCAAAGAGAGGAGATGACCTAGAAAATGAAACATATACAATAAGTTAGTCAGTTGAAGAGACAGTTTTTATATTTCTGGACTATTTCAATTGAGAATTATAGACTTCTAAGACTAGAGATTTTATTCATTTTATTTACTTACTTTTTTTTTTTTTTTTTACAAAAATACTTGAAGTTAATGAATGCTAAGTACCACAAGCTGGGTGGCTTAAAAGAACAGAAATGTATTTTCTTACAGTTCTGGAGGCTAGGAGGCTAGGGAACAGGGCCTGTTCCCTCTGAATGATCTATAGAAGAATATTTCCTTGCCTCTTCTAGTTTCTGGTGGTTGCCTGCAATCCTTGGCATTTCTTTGTGTCACCATAGTCCCAGTCTTTTCCTTTGTCTTTACATGACACTCTTCCCTGTGTCTCTATATGTCTCTGTGTCCACAATTCCCTCTTATAAGGACACCAGTCATTGAATTAGGGCCTGTCCTAATCCAGTATGAATTCATCTTGATAACATCTACAAAAACCGTATTTTCAAATAAGGTCACATTTACAGATACAGGGAGTTAAGACTTCAACGTATCTGTTTTGGAGAACACAGTTCAACAACATTGCCCAAAGTCTTAGCATGACTCTTATTAGATTTCCTAAATAGTTTTATCTTTTTAGCTTAAAGCTCTCATCATGATCAACTTTCTGGCAGTTATAAAATTTTCAGCCTGGTAAAGCCCTAAGAAACATAGATACCAGTATCATTCTATATTACACTTACCAAATGCCAGGCACTGTTCTAAGCATATATATATATAATTTCATTTAATTTTCACAAAGCCTCTATCTGTTTAGTACTATTATTACTCCATCTTCTTATAGGAGGTAAACGAGTGTTGTGAACTAAACTAAATCAATTTGATTGTTCACAATCATTGGATTGTTTTAGGTAGCTATATTAGATATTGGAGAATCAACTTTGCTGCAGGTGGCATGAATTATAATGAACTCAAGTCTCCAAGTGAATTTGCCTCATACTTAACAGCAAGAAGGTACAAAAATAACCATACCACCAGTTCTGTATGATTGATGAAATTCCAGTTCTCTATTATTTTAAGTACTCTGACAGCACATATCATGAAGGATTCATACTAGGCAAAAGCAGCATTATTACAGACAGAGTAGCAGAAATTGGCTAACCTATTTGAAGCCAAATGAGAAAATCCTCCAGTAAGTATCTTAACCTAGTACCATCAGAAGTCTTCTGAACCTGGGACATCATTCTGATGGGTATAGATTTTTAGACATGCTACATTCATGTGTACTTATATAACACTTCTACACAGTCAACATATCTTGAAAACTATCCATTCCACCAAAGCAGTGCACTTCTAATTGCTGATTAATTATTCCTCTGGTGTTGACAAAAACAAAACAAAAACCAACACACACACACACACATACACAAGAATATGACAAGCACTTAAAAGAAACTTGCCCAAAGTATACGAAAATCAATTTATGGAGACAAGATTTTAACTACCAAGCTATAGTGCCTATTGCAGAAATCAAAATATGGTGAATATGAAAAAATAATTTTTAAAAATACAGGTCTGGGCTTCCCTGGTGGCGCAGTGGTTGAGAATCTGCCTGCTAATGCAGGGGACATGGGTTCGAGCCCTGGTCTGGGAAGATCCCACATGCTGCCGGGCACCTGGGCCCGTGAGCCACAACTACTGAGCCTGCGCGTCTGGAGCCTGTGCTCCGCAACAAGAGAGGCCGCGATAGTGAGAGGCCCGCGCACCGCGATGAAGAGTGGCCCCCCGCTCGCCGCAGCTAGAGGAAGCCCTCGCACAGAAACGAAGACCCAAAACAGCCAAAAAAATAAATAAATAAACAATTAAAAAAAAAATACAGGTTTATTTATAATAGTCTCAAACTAGGAAAAGAAAACACAAAATGTCTATCAAAAGGTAAATAGACAAACAACATGTGGTAAGATATATCCACACAATGGAATTCTCTCAGCAATAAAAAAGAAAACTATTGATGCACCCAAAATATGGATGAATGTCAGGATTATGTTTGGTGAAAAAGTCAGACAATACAAGAGCGCATACTCTATTATCCACTTACATAAAATTCTAGAAATTGCAAAGTAATCTGTAATGACAAAAAGCAGATCAATGATTGACTATCACGGTGACAAAAAGGGACCAGGGTAAAGTGAGGGATGAATTACCAAAGGGCATGAGGGTACTTTTTTTGGGTGATAAACATATTTGTTCTTTTGACTTTGATGATGGTTTTAAATATACATACATATGTACATGTGTCAAAGCTCATCAAACGGTACCCTTTAATAAGCACATTTTACTGTCTGTGAAAGAAACCTCAGTAAGTTCTTAAAAAATGTAATCATTACGAGTGTTGTCTCTAAACCTGAAAAGAGAGCAGCCCAGAGCGAGCAGAGGAAAGAGCTGAACTCCTGCGACTTCATTTCAGATTGAACTCAAGATGCACTTGGAGAGGCATTGTGCCTCTCTCACCCCTGCCTAGATCTTAGTCATATGAGTCAAGAAATTGCCCTCTTTCGCCTTAGCCATTTGGGACCGGTATTCTGTTGCTTGTAACAGAGAGAACCCTAGCTGAAACAGAAATTTGGCCTGTCAGTCGGTTCTAGTACAGATAAATAAAATTGTATATGATAAACCTAGTTTAAAACTTAACTTTTTCAGTGATTAATGTGTCATGTGGCAGCTTATCGTTTACTAATTGAAAACATTTGGCCCAAATCAGTAGTTCTGTCAAGGGTCTTGATTTTCCTTGGAGATTTGTTTATTCCCCAGTAGGTTCTGACCAATACTTGCTACTGGATTTTGAGATGAGTCCCGTGATCTGAATCTCCTTTTGCCCAGAACAAGAGGGCTTGTGTCTAAGAAGGTTTAGATTTTCATAGACTGGGTCTCAGTATACAGTAATGCCTACATAACAGCAGTTGGCAGTTTTGCCTTGCAAAAATAGAAGAATCTCTCCAAGGTGCAAATGCCACTTCTCCCATGAAGCCTTTATCCTTTCTACATTTCCTTCTCCTCTCAAGAGAATGTAATTTCCCTTGATAGTGATATTTATTTTTCCTTACTTCTCCTCAGACTCTGTTTTTTTCCTAAAGGCTTAGTTATTTAGCAATATAAGGATCCATTTAAATGTACACTGGAAGATTATGTTGGCTTGCTGGAGCTGCTATAACTCAAACAACAGAAATGTATTTTCTCACAGTTCTGGGGGCTAGAAGTCCAAGATGAAAGTGTCAGCGTGTTTGGTTTCTTCTGAGGCCTCTTTTCTTGGCGCGTGGATGGCCACCTTCTCACTGTGTCCTTGCACAGTCGTCCTTCTGTCTGTGCTGTCTGTGTTCTAATCTCTACTTCTTATAAGGACTCCAGTCATATTGAATTAGGGCCCACCCTAAGAACCCCATTTTAATTTAATTACCTCCTTAAAGGCGTTATCTCCAAACACAGTCATATTCTGAGGTTTTAGGGATTAGGGCTTCAATGTATGAATTTTGGGGGGAGACAGTTCAGCCTATAATCCATGTTTTCTGCTCCTTATTCTTCTCTTATAAAGTGAAAGCTCTGAGAGAATGATGCTCAACTGTCAACGTATACAGCGTGCAATAAATATTTTGAACGTCTAATGATGCCAGGCAGGTTTACTTCAGAATTAAATAATCAAGTTGTCATCAATAATCATATGTCAAGTTGAAATGCCTGAACGGGTATATCTTATAAACCACACTCCATTACACATGTCAAAGTCATTTGATAGAACTAAATTATAAATGCTTACCTTTATATTTTCCCAGCATTACAAATTATCAACCTGATCAAATAAAATATCCCTACAGAGAATTTCCTCTTCTAATACGCCTCCTCACTCAAATACTTAAGCACTGTATACATATTCCCCACTGCCTGTGCGTTTGCCTTATTCTGCTTCATGTGCAATCAAGACATTATCTACCCTCTTAGCTTTATGACCTTCTCTTTTGCAATATGCAATATGAAACTCCTTTGAACTTACCTTTTAGAGTTTTCTTTGCAGAGTTTCCCTGTTGCCCTCTGATTCCCACTCTCCCCCTCAAGGGAGATAATACCCTCCTACATATAAGAGGGTAAGAAGTGGACGATTCCTTACGAGGCCACTGCCATTTCTGCCAGTGAGAAAATTTAGTAACCGCTGGGGTACAATGCCACAAAAGTATGCGGACGTTCAGTTTCTCTCCCTGAAACTGTGAGCTAAGATATACTCTGACTCATTTCATGCTCAGCACACGTCAGCCTATCATTTGCCTGACTGACATATGTCAAGCTGTACTGAGGCTGGAATTCTCAGAGGAGTTTATAGGACAATCTCAGCATGTGCCCCAAGACTATTTTCTAAAATATCTCAGTGCTGTAGAAAAAAGCACGAATAGAGGATAAAATATTAGGAGAGATAAAAAATAACTCCCATAAATTATTTTTCTCTGGGATCAAGATTGCAAGACTAAGCTGTTGCTCACTTTTTTCTTAGCCACTCACTGTCTGAACAAGTTTTATGCCTCTGTTTCCTCAAATGAGATATTAACATTCCTGAAAGAGTATATCATATAAAACCAATGATGGTAATGACCTTGAACATATGAAGGTTTATTATAAGTCCTGTATGCTTTCCACACACTAGGGAAAATAATCATTACATTCTCTATTAAGGTTCCTACCATACAGAATCTCCAAGAGAATTACAGTTCCTATAGCCAAAAACTGTAGGAGGCAATTTCAGTCTAAAGAATGATTCGTCAATTAAGCCAGGACTCCGGGGCTGAAATGCATTCTTTTTTAACTGTCAGTCTCTTTATCTCTGAAATTGGTTCACCATATCTACCTTTCTATAGTTCCCAAAATTTTCATAAAATAATTTTTAGCAGATAGGAACATTTTTACAGGTGATATTTTATGTAACAATATATAAAATAATTCACTGGACAGAAAAATTTAACTCTATAAAGGATTCTTTGGCCATATTCTCCACTTTTTTCTTCCCATTCAGGCTTCTCAGGTGATGAGAAGAGCAGGCCAATAAGACCTTGAAGAAAACATCTGCAGGAAATGTAGTTCATTCACCCCTAGAAGCCCAAGACACCCAAACATTCGCTGTTTCCAGACTTTTTTTCTTACTGTGATTTTTTGAAATATAACATAAATACCTTTCATATTTACAAAAAGATACTAAAATCAAAAGCTGTAATATGCTGTGTCCAAAATTGCAAATTGATAACACATTGTAGTGCCATATTACTTCAAAGATGATACAATTGAATTGAATTTCAGTGTGCATACTGTTTCACAGATTTATGTAACCTGAAGTCAGGGTATAGAGCCACTCTTTGTTAGGAACAGTAACATTAAGTTTAACTGTATATACCAATTCTGTTATATTTATAAAAGATTAATATGATTGAGAAAAGCTATAGTGGCATTGTTTTGCAAGAACGTATAACTTTTAAACACTACTGGAGAAAATACGATTTTTTCTCAGAGAGTAAAATTTTTCCTTTGTAAGCCTGGTTTCAATTTCTAAATAAATCCAGGGGGTAGAGGAGATAAGAAAATACGTTTTAAGGAAAATTGCAATAATTTTGTTAGGGTCATCTGGCAATTTTAGTATATTTCTGTGGTCCATTCAATCTCCCACCCTCCCAGACAATTTCGTACCCTTTTTCTTTCCTTAAACCTGAAATACTTCTTGCCTCTTATTCTGTGCAGATGATACCCGTTCCTTTTCCATTTGAAACATGGAAGAAATCAGAAGGCAGCTAATTTACGCTCCAGCATCTGCTAGCCTGCACCCATCTGCTTCCAGACATTCTTTTTCTTTTTTCACATAAATTTCACTTTATGTAAAACATATGAAAGAGGGTATTTCAAATCACACTAGACATAATAAATATATAACTTGCTTTGTTAAAAATCTACAGTATACATTCAAGGAAAGGCTAAACTTCCCATGCCAACTATATATGAGACAAAATCAAACATTTACAATAATCAGTTTCCTAAAAGTGCTATTTTTAATACCTATAAGAGGAAACTCATTCTAGTGCTTTGTTTCCACCCAAATGTCTATACATTCCTTTATTCAGAGAACCAGGTCCTTCTGTTACTAAAAATACATATCCAAAGCTTTTGTATCCTTTTAAATAGATTTAACATTTTCGCTCTTTGGGGGGAGGAACAGGGAAGTCCAAACAAACAGCACAGACCATCTTAAATTATTAGAGGTGATTGATTTTATAACATACCCTGTTTCAACTCAGATGTAAAATTTGATGAACGTGTTGATGAAAAAAAAAAAAAATCCCAGATATTTTTTAGTTCTCTGTAACCAATGGACAAAGGAAGAGCTAGTGCTCTTACCTAAAGCCAGCCTCTCTCTTCATGGCCAACACTTCTCACCCACTCAAGGGTGTTGCTCCAGTACTTTCTCCCTCGCTTTCTCTTCCACAATCAACTTTACTTCCCTCTAATGAATCATTCCTATCAAAACACAAACACACCATAGTATATCCACCTGAAAAATAAGTAATATGTTTGAATAAAAACCCAATTCACCTTACTTTTCTCTTGAGCTTCTATTCCATCTCTCTTTCCACTCCTCAGCAGTGTTACCTCCTGTGCTGTCTCCCCTACCATTCTTTTTATTCTTCCTCTAACTCACTGTAATCAGGTCTTCATCCCCATCACTCCTTTGTCACAGCTCTTTACACCACCTGGCATATTTATCATTCATTCAACAAAAATTGTGAGCACTTATTACGTGCCACATCTCTGCAGAGGTAATGAGTGGAGAACCTCAGAATGATATTTTTATTTCCTTCTGCCCTCGGAGTAAAGTTGTAAACTCTCCAAGGGGAGCATACCTGGATAAATCTTGGTTTACTTTCAGCAAAATTGTGCAGTTGAGCAAATCCTGTGCCCCTCAATTTCCTGTTTGTCAGAGGAGATGGGACGCACAGCCACCCCAAAACAGACCAAGGACATCTTGACCAGTGAGTACATTCAGTTGTGCCGTACTGCCCTGGGTGCGGCTCCGACAGTCACACTCTGAGTCTCTACACAGATTCAAATATGCAAGGAACCTCAATGCACAGATTCCTTTCAATCGGCTTTATCTTCATCACTGTCCTAGCCTCTAAGGCAGCACACTTAAATGCTAGATGGCTTCTAGACATTTAGTGTTTTATGTTATGTAACTTTTCTTTTTCATTTCTACTTTCAAGTGCCTTCACCATACAGACTCCAGAAGATTCCCTGATGATTTTGGCTTCCCTTTTAATATTTTATTACTTTTCTCGAAAATGCTTATAAAAAACCTTCAGTGGCTAGTGTAGAGAAAAGAAGTGATTTGGTAATTGGCTTTGGGCGCTGGGATATTGCTCTAGGAAGATACTTACCTACTTTATCGAAGACTGAGTTTGCCAAGGAATTTATAAGGTGGAAGATAGAGGGCCACTTTTTTTCCTTTCTCCTTCTCAAAAGGTAATTTTCTCCCAGATATATTTTAAAAAATGGAAATCACCTATTTAATCTTTGCTGACAAGTAATTTGAGTCCTAAATTTCAAATAATGCTATAAATAATAAACTATAATGACTACTTTCATACTCTAACCTCAAGTGATAAATGCTCTGCAGTTCCACTGACAGAAGTGTCATCTAATAAGTTCCAGGTTCCTTAGAAAGGCATCCTCTTGTATTGCAGTCAGTAGTCAAGTTGGCCAAAAATAGCCCTTCTATCCAGACACTTCGAGCTTTGTCTGAAGAGAAACCTCATTTTTCACAAATTCAAAGCACTTATTAGGTCAACTGGTTGTCTCTAGTGATTAACAAAGAACATAAGTGGAAGCAGCTCTGTGGAAACAGTAATGAACCTAACAATAGGATGTTACATTAAACAATCAAGAACTGCTTTAATTAGAATTATGAACACAAAAAAATAACAAAACTAAACTTACAGAGTTCCTTCTATTGTATAACACCAGAGCCTTATACCAACGATAGCAACCCATTTTCCAATGAGTTACAAATCTCTAGGCTGGATGCCTATAGGTATTATTATCAGTGTTTTTCAATCCTAGTCCTTTTAAAATTCCTCAAATGAAAATAAGTCAAGCATTTGATATAAAGCCACCTTTAGGAATTTTTAAAACAGGTTTTCTCCTCCGTAGGGTAGTAACAGATTTAAATCTTTCTAGCATACCTCTAACAGTTTATGCTGGCAACAATGCAATTTCGAACAGCAGATGGTTACTTGTATATCATAGAAAAGGAGGGAAAAAAGCAAGTGATACACCAACTGGGATTGCAGCTCTGGGAAAAGTTGCAAAATTCAGCAAAGCCTACGGAGATTGAATGTTTATGAGCAATAAGGAAAGGAAAAGTGAACAGGAGGCAAAAACTTTAATAGATAAAAAGGGAAAGGTTAATGTGGCAGGTGACATGGGCCTGTTACTCTTCCCTGAGGAGAGACCAAGTGCATTTGATAATTTCATTGCTGCATAATTCGTACACCATCGGAAGAGTACAGCACGGACACAACGTTCTGTAATGAGGCAGGTAGAGACTCATCATGCGTTCACCACCAAGAATATCTTCATATACCCTGAGAAAACCATAGGTCAAAAAGAGTCATGTACCAAAATGTTCATTGCAGCTCTATTTACAATAGCCAGGACATGGAAGCAACCTAAATGTCCATCGACAGATGAATGGATAAAGAAGATGTGGCACATATATACAATGGAATATTACTCAGCCATAAAAAGAAATGAAATGGAGGTATTTGTAATGAGGTGGATGGAGTTAGAGTCTGTCATACAGAGTGAAGTAAGTCAGAAAGAGAAAAACAAATACAGTATGCTAACACATATATACGGAATCTAAGGGAAAAAAAAGAAAAAAAAAAAAAAAGAAGGCCATGAAGAACCTAGTGGCAAGACGGGAATAAAGACACAGACCTACTAGAGAATGGACTTGAGGATATGGGGAGGGGGTGGGGTGAGATGTGACAGGGTAAGAGAGTGTCATGGACATATATACACTACCAAATGTAAAATAGATAACTAGTGGGAAGCAGCCGCATAGCACAGGGAGATCAGCTCGGTGCTTTGTGACCACCTAGAGGGGTGGGATGGGGAGGGTGGGAGGGAGGGAGATGCAAGAGGGAAGAGAAATGGGAACATACTGTATATGTATAACTGATTCACTTGTTATAAAGCAGAAGCTAACACACCATTGTAAGGCAATTATACTTCAATAAAGATGTTAAAAAAAAAAAGAATATCTTCACACTGCATGAGTCTCTCTGCACACACAGTCAAGCTCATACTCCTAGCCACTCCTAGCTTAGCTTTCCTTTCTTATCTGTTGATCCTAGTGGGTTTTTTTTTTTCTCATTTCATCATTAATCTATATCAATATACAAACTTACTAATAAATATATCACCTCTGTAGTGTATGGTTAATGCTCTAGTTTGCTCACAGCTTTAGCAGAGCATTCTGGCATATGAATGAGATTTGGAACACATTGGAACACATTGGCTGTAGAGTTCATTGGATTTCAGGGCAGCGCAGAAAAAGCTTCTATAGCTCATTTGATACCTGAGGCCCATTTTGTTATTTAATCTATATATTTCCTCATCTGCAAAAGGGGATACTTATAGTACCTGCCTCACAGGTTTGCTGTGAGGATTTAATGAGAAAACATAAAGCACTCTGTTGGCTACTCAGTGGTATTTTTAGTGTTATCATGTTAATATGATTTGCAGTGTGGGGATAACACTGCCGAGCTGTTACTTCCTGCAGACTTTTCTCTCTCTAAGAATTCCAGTTTTCCTCCAGTGCAGCAGATGATTTTCCAAACAATTAGAGCTAACATTTAGTGTTTATCTTGTACTAGGCACTATTCTGAGTGCTTCATATGTATTAACACATTTAATGGTCACAGCGGTGCTATGGTGAAGATACTAATACCATCCCTATTTTATATATAAGGAAATGGAGGCACAGAGAAGTGAAAACCTATTGTTCCTAGGGCAACATGGTTAAAACCTGGCAGAGCTCAGCTTCAGACTCATGCTCTCTGGCTCCAGGGTCCACATCCTTGACCACTTCCCTCCATGGCTGTCTACTTTTATTCTCACATTATCCTACCTCTGGGTCTCAGCACTTATGAAAGCTCTAACTCAGCTGAGCTTCTCAGCTGTTCTTTGACTTGATTACTTCCATCTCTTGCCCAGTAATTAACTGGTAGTTCTGTCTTCCTTTCAAGTGTTTTCAGTCTCTTCTGTTTCATTTTTTCAGTTGCTTTCCAGACAACCAGCTTTCCATTTTCTTTAAAATAAATAAACACAACTCTTAGATTCATATCATCATGTATAGGAATATTCAGATTTCTCCCTTTTTAGTCCATATTGAACTTCACGAAGTAACCACATTCTATGTGCTCCTTCCTTGTCTACTCCCACCATTGCCCTGGAACTGCTCTCTGGAAGTTCCTTTGGAAATCTAAAGATTTCCCTTGATTCACCTCTAATTGGAGGTGGGAAGGGGCCTTTGGAAATAAAGCCCACAGAAGCGGTTATTCCAGACAATGAGTAAATTAGGGTAAGCACTGGGGCAAATAGTATAAAAGACTTGCTTAAAAAATCAGTGTTCTTTGTTTTACTTCTATTGATTAGCTCTTCAGAAGCTACTCTTGCTTACTTAGAACTTAAATGGCTCATTCTTTTACATAAATCTTACCAGTATCTTTGGAATAACTATTCATTTCTCTATATTTGAGGATTTATTTATTTTTTGTTCATTCTTTTGACATTTCCTTAGCATTGTTCCATCACCCCAAACTCTAACAATCTTACCAAAAAATCCTTGCAAAAGAAGTAGATAATTAGCATAATAATTTCTGTGACCCTCCATTTCTTAAAGTGATTGACATTTAGGAACTAGTAGAACAGATTGTCATTAAACTATGATAATTATCTATGGACTTTGCAGGTAATTGCTGGTTTAAAAATAGTCATGTCTTGATACGGAGTATTGTTTAAAAAGAAACCTCAGCATTTATGAAAGGGCGTATTTTGATTGAACTGGCATTCATGCAACGTCATTTCCTGACAGGGTTGTAGGCTCCCCTTTTTAAGAGCATCTTTGTATCTCTCAGAACACTAGCATAGTGTCTGATATAGAATAAGCTCTCAATAATTGTTTGTTGAATGAATGCATACATTCATGGTGGGTTGAAAAGGCATAAGGGAGTATTTGCAGTCTCTCTTGCTTCCTATCCCCATGTTTCATTTAAGAATGATGTGGTATTCCAGGAGAAGAATCCCAGAAATGGAACTAAAAATGGCAAGGGGGTGGGGGGAACATAGTACGCAATATCCCCTCCTTCCACCAAGTTCTATTATAGCAGCTGGGTGTTTAGCATGAAATAATAGTTACATACTCATAATAATGCAAATTCTGAATGTTGATTTAAACACAGTTGTGCTAGAACTACATTGGATTCTGTATTAGTCAGGGTTCTCTAGAGAAACAGAATCGATAGGCTAGATATCTATCTATATATCTATATATAGTTATAGATACAGCTGTAGATGTACATATAGATATAGATAGATAAATATAGATGGTTATATCTATATATTTCCATAAAGAGATGTTTTTATAATAAATAAGCTCACACAATTATGGAGACTGATTTTTTTTTTTTTTTTTATTCTTTAATTAGCAACCTTGGGGGGGAAAAGGACATCAGGACTTAAAGGCAGAGGCAGAGACCCGAAACCAGCTGGGTTTTTCTTGTTAGTCTGGAGCAGAGTTTAAACCGGGGCAGACCCTCTTCAGCTCTGGCTGCAGCCCCCTCCCTACATCCTGGTCCCAGGCTGGTTGCAAACTGGCTTCACTTCATCTGAGGAGCTCACACAATTACGGAGACTCAAGATTTGCAGAATGAGTTGGCAAGCTGGAGATCTAGGAGAGCCAGTGGTGTAGTTCTAGTCCAAAAGCTGCCTGGTTAAAGACCCAGGGAGAGTCAGTTTTTCAGTTCAAATCTGAAAGCAGGAGAAATCCAATGTCCCAGTTTGAAAGCCATCAAAGAGAAGGAATTTCGTCCTACTCAAGGAGTTCAGCCTTTTTGTTCTACACAGGCCCTCAACTGATTAGACGAGGCTCACCCACATTAGGGAGAACAATCTGCTTGACTCAGTCTACCAAGTTAAATGTTACTCTCATCCCAAAACACCCTTGTAGAAATACCCAGAATAATGTTTCACCAAATATCTGGGCACCCCAAGGCCCAGTCAAGTTGACACATAAAACTAACCATTGTTGATGCTCTCATTGTATAGTGTATGATGGAGAGGAGCTAAGCACAGGGGATGGGGAGGGATGAGTAAGAAATCTAAACAGTTAATAAGCAAGTAGGTAACTCTAAGATGCATAAATCAGAAGCTAACAGTATAAGAATAATACCTGAAACTCTGTATTAGAGTACTTTATAAATATGAGATAGGATGAGCTTAGGACAGTACCCAGCATAGCTTAGCACTCAATACATGTTAGGTATTGTTTCTCAAATATTAGGATCCTTAATGATATACTCTGTCCTTTATTTTAATATTATTTTTATGTTTTATATATAAATTTCTCAAGTATTCTCAATTTTTAATATTAAGTAATAATTTTTCATGTAATATGCACTGAGAATCTAATACGTATGACACTCTATGAAGAGGATAAAAAAGACTTATGGTCAGTTCCTACCAAAGCACTGTGGTGAATTGTAAAAATGTGCATTTTGAGGTCATGCAGAACTAGTTCAAATACTGGACTCATCTTTTACTAATGTGAGATCTTACTGATGTTTTTCCACATATAGCGCTTTCAGTTTGTGAAACAGAATAGTAACACCTACCTCAGAATTTGTTGTATCATCTAAATGAATCTTACATGTATAATACTCAGCCTACAGAGGCAGGATGTATTCAAAGAGTACTAATTATTTTTATTTCCTATGAGGACTCAACAGACTGATTAAGAATATATATACTCTAGACTGATCTGGAGCAAGTAACTTAGTCTCTCTGTGCCTCTGTTTTCTTATCTGTAAAGTGAGGATGATAATACCATCTCATTATTATAATAATGAGTTTTGTGAGGATTAACTGAGTGAAAATTTGTAATGTGTAGAAAGCCCTTAAAGCAGTCCTAGCATTAATGGGAGCTATTTAAGTGTGATAATAATAATACCAGAATAATAATCATTGTTACTGTAATATTATTTGCCCCCAGAAACAGTATTATTAGTCGCAACTAAAACAAATAACAGCTATTATATTTTCCAATGTCTGGCTTTTTAAAAGCCATTTACAGACTAGTCTTATGCAATTTCAGGCAAGGTGTTATGGGGGCACTAGAGGGATATCAGGAGATAGGACTCTATTCTTATAAGAAATGCCTAAGAAATGACAGTGGATGCTGATTATAAGGAATTTTGTGGAAAGATTTGCCATTATGTTTGTATTCTATTTCCCTTCCCACTCCCCCAAAGCAAGGGACTCTTTAAGAGAAGAATTCTAAAGGCTTACATTGTGTTCCTGAATGTAAGGGAATAATGATGGGTACATAAAATCACTTCCCCAAAGCATTTTCAAACAAAAGGCCAGCTGAAGAAGCCTGAGGAAGCAGAGGAAGCAATATATGAAGTGGTGTGCTAGTACATGTTTAACAATTGCCAGACCCTCCAGCAGGGGAAAAAAATTTTTTTTTAAAGCCCTGATTTGGAGGACTTGCCAATTTCCATCATGTAAATATTCCCACCATGGTGGATTTCAAGTTACCACCATGAAGTTACTGAACACAGAATTGGGAATTGATGCTATCAGCTTTCATGGGCCCTAGGAGCAAGCTGCATTCCTACAGCAAGCATTACCTTTAACAGTTGAAGTTTCAGCAAGGGAGGCTATCAGAAGAAACCACAAAAGCATCCCACAAGAAGAAAAAAAGCCAGCATCCAATACAAAGACCCAACATTAAGTTACAACTGAACCCATCTCGTAAAGCTTTTTTACCCCTTTACCACTTCTCCATTCCCCTACACTCTGAAAACATTTAATAAACAGAAACCTCAATTAAACTGAGAGACCTGAAGGGGGAGCTCTTACACCCTGTGACAATAACAGAGCCCAGCAGAGAAGAAAGACTCCTCTTCTTTCCTGGTAGGAAGTCAGCCAATGAAAAGGCACGGACTCCTTATTTACTAAGCCCTCCCAACTTCCTTTTCCCCTCTATAAAAGCGTGTCCCTTCTCTTGCTGTGCCGGAGGACTTGCACATGGCTCACCACGGTTGCAGACCCCAAATTGCAATTCTCAGCTGATCCTGAATCAACCCATATTTGCTGGAGAAATATCTGGCAGTCTATTTGTTTCAGGTCTGTTGGCCTGACACTGTAGAGAACAGAAATGTGAGGTAAGAAGTGACAGAACATGAGGTAAGAAGTGTATCAAGAAAATAAAAGGGAAGTCAACTATGACATTCTTCCCCAGGGCAACCTGTGGCAGGTTTGAGCAGATGTTGGAAAGAAGTTTTAAATTGCATAATGGTCTGTATTTTTATGTGAAAGGCCTAGATTTTGTTGTTGTTGTTATTTTAAAGTTTTCTAAAAACTATAGAATCTACTGAACTTCATCTAGGAAAAGGAAATAGCAACAATAACAACAAGTCTTCAGATAAAATCCAAAAGGTAGAGGTGAAAAAAAGAGTTGCATTCTTCCTATGCCCAACCTAGTCTAACTGGTTCAATAAATTGGCTCTATAAGGAAAATAGAAGTCAATCAAGAATGAATGCCCAGTAAAGATATACTTTTAATAAAGAAGCATAATGGTCACAGTGAAGCCCAGCCTTACCTGGGCCAGCCTCTGCTATTACAATCACACTGTTAAAATTAATCACTCTCTTTGACACCCAGTGAAGGTTATTCTTCCTACAAAGCTCTTAGCACAGTCTTCCTTGGAATTTCTCTTGACTACCTAATGTCCTCTGACTGTGGGCACTTGGGGGTTGGAACTATGGTGTGTTGATTCTTTGTATTTCTGCACTGCTTAAAACAAGGTACAGTTTTTCACCTGTATGTAGTTGTGTACCATCCTGTACTTGGGAAACGTGTTTCCTTTAGTAGATTAAAAATATTCTTTGTTCTTTGTATGGAAGTAATTTGCTCAACAAGTCATTTTTTATTGGAAATGTAAAGGTCAGTTTAATCCCAATTTCAGTCAATAAAATCATATATTCTACTCAACTAAAATAAAAGATAATGGTATCTTATTATCCAGTGGGGAAGATTCACAGCCCATACAAACCTGACGAACCAGCTGAAATTGGAAAGAGCACAGTTAAATGGTTTGACACACTGTGTCCTTAACACCAACACCATAAAAGTATTAACCCTTTGGAAGAGTACCTTTCCCTTGGAATTTTATGCCATAAAGAGGATAACTTCTTAATTGCATGTGCAATATTACTGTTAAGAAAGAGAAATGTTGTCAGACATCCTATAATTTATGTAAATTAACATAAAGTATATGTTAATTACTATTTTGTGGTAACTAAGGAGAAGAACACCATCCTTTTCCAATGCTTTAGAACAAAAATCTGTTAGCTCTTGCTCACGTTCTTCCTGTGGTCTGAAATCTGTGAATCATTTCACCTGTGTAATGGGCTTATCCTCAATCATATCTATTTTGGAATTTCCTAGTTTGTTCTCTTGATGCATTTTCTTCTCAAACTTGCTACATGCACAGTTTTCCATAGTTTGTTTGACAGTAACACTATCAGCTTATAGTTGTTCTGGTCAAAAACCTTAGCATCATCTATGACCCTTTTCTTTTTCTCATTCTTGACACTTATTCTGTCAGGAATCCTGCTAACTTAACCTCAAAAAATATATATGGAATCTGACCCTTTTTGTTGGTCCAAACTATCATCTGAAATATTCACAAACTGGTATTCCTGTGTCTACTTTGTCCCTTCACTTTTTTTCATCTTATAGTGAACATTATTTTCTTACAAAAAATATTAGTCACTTTTAATTATTTAATAATGTGAGCTCCACTAGGGCAAACATCTTTCTCTGTTTTGTGTTCACTGATGTATCAAAGACACTTAAAACAGTACCTGGCATGCAGTAGGCACTCCTTAAATATTTGTTGAATGAATGAGTGCTTGGCCTAACAGATATATTTGGATAATGATCTACATTTTTACATGTACATGTGTGTATATATACATATCTCTATATATTTTTTACACACACATATATGTATCTGTGTATGTGTATATTATTTGTATAGAAATTTATTTTTCTGGTGGAATGACTGCAAATATATTTACTTTGGATCTTCCTAAACATATTTGTTTTTCAAAATTCCATTCTACAAAAAAAATTGACTTAACTTGTATCTATAAAGTTTAAATCCACACTTTGAATGAAGACTGGAGCACCTCAAACAGACTATAGAGAAAATATTAGAGGAATGGGCTTATGTCACTTATGGATATATCTACAAAATCAGCATGTTGTTTGTCTTATTTAACAGACAAATGACTGACCTCTCATTCAAAAATGTTTCTTTAATGTATACTGCATGTATGTTATTGTAAACAGTTTTTTACACACAAAAGTGAGTGAGACATGGGTATTGCTCTTAGGGATCTAATAAGTAGAGAGTTTTATGTAATGTTAAAATAATTATAGCATGTGAATCATAATGTAATTATTACCATGCCAGGAGCATATACATAGTGTTATAGCCACTCAAAGAAAGAAGGGCTAAATATGAAGTTTTGTGTTTTTATTTCCTTATTGTGCTGTTGTGATGGAGAGCAGCAAGGAAGCTTTTCAAGTTGGAAAAGCTTCCCTTCCTCTTTGAAATGAAATATCTATAAAAGTTTATTAAAATTTCATGCAGCAATTAAAGACATTTTGAAAGCATTATCTTTTTTTTAAAATATCAAAACTGTTGCACTTTGAAATGTGGGATGGTTAAATTTTTATAACATGAAAGACTATAAGAGCTTTGTTTTTGTTGAACATTGCAATATGGCTGTTTCAGCAAAAACATCCAAGTTAGGCACTAATTAAGTAAAAAGGGCCACCCATATAAAAGAATTCTAAATACCCCTGGAATTAAGGTAATTTATGTTTATGTAGGAATAATTAGCCCATTCCTAAGTTATAGAATGAAGAATATAAATTCATGTTCCAGAAGCAACAATCTCATGTAGCATTTACTTTTAACTGTGAAGAACACAGTGAAAATATATTTGCATTTTTGAAAGATAGTCTAATTTCTTAAACTTAAAATTTGTAGTTATTCCATTTGGCAATTTCTGGGTATAAATTTTATTCATTTGCTCCTTAACATAGCTATCTCTAAAAGGGAAAAGAAAGACTTTCCTAAGATATTATGCTTTTCTCTCAGCAAAGGCAAATCTCACAAGTTCAGAATATTCAGAAAGTTTTCCCTAATTCTACTTTTTCCTATTCCCACAGAATATAATACACTCCCCTAGTATTTATTATTCTTTTATTCTTACCATTTTACTTCTAACTTCCTTCACAAATTTCCCTGACTTTACTATGCATATTACTTCCTTCTGTTTTTTTTTTTTTTAACTCAGTTTATATTCTCCTACATATTAATACATCCACAGGGTTTTAGATTTGGAAGCACAAAAACTTTTTATTATTGCACTGACATCATCTATAAAGATCCAGTGGTATGCTGGTAAATTGGCTCTCAAAAGAAAAAAAAAAAATCCTGATTTATAGTGTTTGCCAATTTCTCTAGTGCAAGTATTCCCACAGTTTACTGATTTTAAGTTACCAAACCAGCTGACAAAATTCCTAAATATTTAACATTTGGCTTTCATAAGGTGATAGGAGCTCACTCAAGTATGTTGCAGGTATCCAACTATCTCTATTTAGAATATTTTTAGTGACCTGTAACTACTTCATGAAGAAGCTTATGTCCTGATGGGCTTCAAGTTTTAAAAGATCTCCCTCATATAGACTGAACATATTTTTCCCTGAAATTTACCTCTGAATTGGCATTAATCACAATTCAAAAGCTACAGAATGTAAATAGAAACTTTTTGCCATATGACGGTCATTCAAAGACTTTAAGGCAGCTTCTACTTCTATTAATGTCTTCTTTCACAGGTTAACCATGACTTCTTTTCCAACTGTTCCCCATGCCATGGTTTCCATAGTCCTTAACAACCAATTATATTCCTGGGGTGTACTATAATTAACTGTCAATGGGGTCTAGAAATTAACACATAGCTCCAGATGTGGTCTAGGCAAAGCAAAGGGGTAGAGAATTATTACTTTGCTTTCCCTGGCCACTATAATTTTGCTAATGCAGTTTGAAGATTCATTAGATATTTTTGGCTCCCGTATCACAGGATTATAAAACCAGCTTTATCCGCCCAAGTGTTTTTTTTTTGTTTTGTTTTGTTTTTTTACCTAAAATGCAATTAAGCCAGTTTTTTTTTAAATCATCCTGTACTTGTCCAGCTAATTTCTGAACCAGGTGTAGGAATTTACATTACTATTTCTTGCATTTCTTTTCAAATAACAATACTATTGAATTCATAGTCTATCAACCCCTCCTATCTTTATGTTTGTGATATTTTCAGATATAAAAGTATGCTTTCTCTGTTTTCATCCAAATACAAAATAATCTAAATTGTAAAGATGACAAGAATGAATGGAGAGCCTTCCTATGGGAAGCAGCATATGGAAAAACCCTGTGCTTTAGATGTTTTCATTTTCTCCTGAGATGTTCTCTTTTCCTTCTCTGACATCCATCATTCTGAAATGAGGAGCTGTAGCCCAGAAAACACAATCAGATTTTTTGCATCATCTGCATGGACTTAATTCCAAATGCTTGTTTGTCTCCAAAATGCATTGTTCAATTAGATAAAGGGCTGACAACTCCACCTGTACAATCCAAATCCCCTACCCCCAAAATTTCAGACTTCAACCTAAGACTTCAAAGTAACTAAAGATATAATTCATGTTCCTTTCTGAGATATCACTTATTTTCTCATGACTCAGCAAGGGAAGGAAGCGGCTTGGGCTTTTTTTTTTTAAATAGGTTTTGTCAGATTGCTTCTTAACCCAGATAAGAATTTCTTGGAAGATAACACCTTTCCCAGTTAGCTGTGGGGAATGTTTGTATAACTAACTCTATATACTTCAAGAGAAAATCACTAGTGCTTATTGTACATCTTTTCTCCAGGAAATAATACCACTCTCTCTGTGCTTATTTGCACGTTCTATTTATTTTGTACACATCAATGTGAATATATAGTTGTATCAGCCTGTGTTGTCATATACTTTGAAGTGTGTGGTAAGCTTATCTCCTTAAGTCACTTCTTAAAAACAAGATCTGTTTTAATTATTTTATACCTCACAAGGAACTGAAATTGCTTAACAAGTTTTGTTAATGTGCTTGCGTATGTATCTTAAGTGAGAATTTTCTCAAGGGACTAACTAATATAGTAATGATTATAAGATTGATTAAAATCTCTCTGAAAACATTGCTGTTTCTTTACTGAAGTAATAACAGCAACAACAAAGTTTTCTCCATCATTCCCAAATGAATTAGATATCAGAAAATAATTTCATCTCTAATTTTCATATTCTAACTGATATTTTAACAACCCCACTCCTCTTCTCACATACAACTTGGTCCTTCTTGTTTCTTGGTTTTATTGCTTCCACTTGTGATGCTTCTCTCTGTCCTTATTTTATCTATTCATGTCTCATATCAAACCCAGGCTCTAAGCAAAGCTTTTCTAGGAAGTCTGTCCTTATTAACCATGCCTGACCTTCATCAACCCTTTCTATGCATTCTCTCAAGCACTGATGTAAGCAATGTGAAGCACTAAATCATACTTACTAATATGTTGTTGATATATTAACACTCATTATTTTTCCATCTTTGTTGCATGCCTCCCCACTTACATAACACCCTCTACCTGGGTATGGATGTTTCAATTTAATCATATAACTCCCTGCTCAGAGTGCTGCCAGGGCCTTTGCAATAAAGCTAAAACTTCTTTGAATAAGATATGAAACTTCTGACTGCTCTCCGTCTTCTAGGCTCAACAGTTGATACACAGCTCCTCATATCCAAGTCTCCTGAGTTGCTCGATAAAGTTCCCAGAAACTGCTGTACCATTATTCTACACCTAGTGTGCTCCTGCCGCTTCCTGGAAAGACTGAAATCTCTGCCCCTTTTGGAAGAACATGTCTTCATCTTTAAATATCAGGTTCAGCCCAAGTATACTTTCTTGATGAAATCCAACCTGTGTCCATAACCATAAGAAGTGTTCCACTTTTCCATTCAACTGTCTTTTTCACCAACCATGACATTCTATAGGCAAGAGTCACAGAGCACGAGCTTCACAGTCACATAGACCTAGTGTGAATCCAGCTTTCCAGCTTTACAACTTTCAAGTTGTGTGATGTCTGATCTTAAACTTCAGTGTCCTCATGTGTCAGTGGGTATAACTTCTCCTTCGTAGGGTAGTTGTAAGGATCAAATGAGTGATACATGTGAAGAGTGCTTTGTAGTAATGCTGGCACAGAGTGAGCCCTAATAAATGACAGCTCTTGGGACCATAAGGTCCTTGAGACCAGGTCATTTTCGGAATCAAGGGTCTAATGCTTGTAAGTGCTCAGTAAACATTTACTGAATGACTGAAGTGAATACCTCTATCACAGGGAAGCAAAATATTCCCTGAGGATGAGGTTAAAGAGGAAGCAAGAAGCAGATTGTTTAAATCCTTTTTAGATTTAGTCCTTGACTTTAGGCCTGACTTATAAAATGACCCCGAGATTTTTACTAGGCTTTCCATACATTGATACATGAGTGATACGTGAGAAATGAATAGAATTTATAGGCAGAAGAGTGAGAAAGTTAGTATTAGAGATAAATATTTCAATTAAGAATATTTTTAGAGTTCTAATGAGACCAAAAGCCTTTTTTCAGGTGCTCACTCTTACATTAATTTTCAGATATAGGAAATGGTAGGAGGGAATCATTATTATGCATATATGACAAGTTCCTTAATAAAAACACATGGCAGTTGGAATTTCAAAAGGCCATAATAAAAATCAATAAAGTTGTTGAGAATGAGATATGCAAGCTGTTTTGTTGTGTTATAATTGAACCAGACTCAAGTTAAAAATAATATCCAAAAATACTAGGTCACTCTGGGATAATGTCTATAGGTAAAAGCTAACCAATTATATTGCATTTTGAAAGGCAAAAATACCAGCATTTATAAGTTCACAAACAAGTCTAATTATTTACATAGAACGTATTTATTATAGAGCAGATCTTCTTGTCTTTTGTTTATATGTTGAATAGCCTCCTAACGATTCTTCCCAGCTTCAGTCTTGACCTACCGGAATGACTCCTTTGAAAATTTGGCCAATATAATTAACCTAAAGCATAGTCCTGATCATATCTCATCTCCACTCAATAATTTAAAGTATTCTCTGTGGCCCTCAGAGTAAAATTTCAACAATATGAGTGTGACATTCAACGGTCTTTACAATCAGGCCCCAAGCCCCATTTAGTGTACTTCTCTCAGCATATCCTTCAAAGGAAAAATAAAAACAAAAACTATTGACTTGGCATTTTCTGATACAACCCATATTGTGTATCCTCTAAGTTCTTTCTAGAATGTCCTTCGCCCTCATCTCTGCCCTTTGAATTTTAGGCAAGGCTATGAAGTCATTCTAGGTAGCGTTATGCACACCCTACTTTTTCTTCCCATCATATTTAGTTTGTATATCTCTTATAATCTCCAGTTAATTTGTATATGAAAGACATTCTTGAAAATTGAAAGGTGATTAAAATTAAATGAAGTTGAATTTTCTCAAAAAATGGTAGAAAAATGAGTGAAAACATTTGTATTATTTTTCCCATATCACATGAAACTGAATAACACATAAATATTTATAGAGAAAAGTGAAACTTCAGATGACTAGTCTATAATCATGAATGTATTATTCTGCTTCTTCATTATAGAATTTCTTGCATCCAAGTATCTGTCATGCTGAAAGATTTTGCAGATTTAGCTCCTTCTCAGATTGCACTGGCATTGTCATGTATTACTCTCATTGCATTTTCAGTATGGTGAAGCAAATTGATAGCCACAGTACATTCTTGTTTGCTTTGTGTCTGATGAACCCTATTTTTCCTTCATGGTGATAACTTTCTAACAGTTATCATCGGAGGTCTTCCTTTTAAATGCATGTATTTTAATTATTTTTTAGTTTTAACTTAAAAATTAAAAGAAAAAGATCACTTGGGATAACTCTAAATTCAAAGGCTATATTACCAAACAAAACAATGTCATCTGTCAAGGTCAGTTCCACTTATGAAAGTACCTGTCCTCTTGCTCTGAGTAGTTATCTTGCTCTCTTCATTCACAGGGGAACTGGAATGAGTTCCTGAAAAGTACTGATGTTTTTAATTCACAAGATGTTGGTGGAGTCTCCTATTTTCTGAATTTCTCTTATTAATCTGAATGCACATTTTAAAGAAAGAAGGAAATATCATCACTACAGTATTTCAAAAAGCATATCAATTAATCATCCATAAATGAGAGGAAGGTATATTAGGATTATTATATTCTACCTTGCATTCTACTTATAGTTACACATTTCGTTCTCTCCTACTTGATTTGGAGCTCCTGTAGGTAAAACGCCTGCCTTCTCTATTTCATTTAGCACTGAAAGAACCAAATACTTTTCCTTATTAATAAGAGTAAGTACATTAAAAGTGTTGAATCAAATTGCATTTGATTAAATCTAATGACTGGATAGTTGTTTTGAGGAGAGGGGAAGTTTATTTATTTATTTTGTTGTTTTGTGACTATACACTATAACATTCAACAAAAGGCTCGAGCAATTTAAATTTAGAAATGTGTACTGCAATCAACATTAATCTTTATCACAAAAATTCCACTACCAAAATTCCACCTCTCTCATCAAAAATGTCAAGTCTCATTGCTGTTAAGAAATGAGACATTCACGTAGAAATCAAATGATGAAACATATCAAGCACCTGCTGCCTTTAGGCAAACTCTAAATTAAAGTTTTCTATATTTAGAAATACTACACGTCTAGATAGCAAAAGTGTAAAATCATTTTGTTCGGCAAGATTTTCCCACTTCAACTTCTTGATGTCTAGATACATGTGTGAAATAAGTCAGTCAATCACCATTCATTGGCTATGTGACAAGTACCCTTCTATTAGAGGGTTCACAAATTTATCGATTGGTCTTCCTAGGGCCTCCTTCTGACTGTAAAGCTACTAAATTACAATTTTCATAAAGGTAAAATTGTAACATATAAAATAAACATGTGCCAAAGTTTTATTTAATTAATTAATTAATGAGGGAACCAGTAAGATGTTATAATCAATTCAAAGGAGAATTTGGCAATCGGACCTTCAGAAATGCTGAAATTAATTTGCTAGTAGATTTAAAACTCCTTAATCTTTCATACAACAATATTAGGTCATATTTGATGTTATCCTTTCCATGGGGCAAAAATCAAGTTTCTTTCCTTGCTGGGCCATATTGATTTGCACTACTATCATTTTTTATAAGTTATCTTCTGCTTTTACAGAGATATAAAATGGCCTAATCGACAGAAAACCAGTTAAAGCTACACACCTTTATAAAATCAGTTAAAACCCAGAGGGTATACTAAAAGTGTATCTAATACTCTCCTTTGTCACTTCGGGTGTTTTTTTTCATGAAAGGGTATCTAATTTTGTAATGTGATCTTGATATTTAATCTTTTCCAGGATTTTTTCTCAGTAGTGGGGCCTATTGCAGTTTGTTTTCACGTTATTCAACAGTATGATTAATTTTTTAAGTATATAAACTTTTTTTTTAACATCTTTATTGGAGTATAATTGCTTTACAATGGTGTGTTAGTTTCTGCTTTATAACAAAGTGAATCAGTTATACATACACATATATCCCCATATCCCCTCCCTCTTGCCTCTCCCTCCCTCCCACCCTCCCTATCCCACCCCTCTAGGTGGTCACAAAGCACCGAGCTGATCTCCCTGTGCTATGCGGCTGCTTCCCACTAGCTATTTATTTTACATTTGGTAGTGTATATATGTCCATGCCACTCTCTCACTTTGTCCCAGCTTACCCTTCCCCCTCCCTGTATCCTCAAGTCCATTCTCTAGTAGGTCTGCGTCTTTATTCCTATCTTGCCCCTAGGTCCTTCATGACCATTTTTTTTTGTTGTTTTTTGGATTCCATATATATGGAATATATATGACATATATATGTGTCAGCATACAGTATTTGTTTTTCTGTTTCTGACTTACTTCACTCTGTATGACAGACTCTAGATCCATCCACCTCACTACAAATAACTCAATTTCGTTTCTTTTTATGGCTGAGTAATATTCCATTGTATATATGTGCCACATCTTCTTTATCCATCATCCCTTGATGGACACTTAGGTTGCTTCCATGTCCTGGCTATTGTAAATAGTGCTGCAATGAACATTGTGGTACGTGACTCTTTTTGAATTATGATTTTCTCAGGGTATATGCCCAGTAGTGGGATTGCTGGGTCTTATGGTAGTTCTATTTTTAGTTTTTTAAAAATTTTAATTATTTATTTATTTTTGGATGCATTGGGTCTTTGCCGCTGCACACAGGCTTTCTCTAGTTGCATTGAGTAGGGGCTACTCTTCATTGTGGTGAGCGGTCCCCTCATCACAGTGGCCTCCCTTGTTGCGGAGCACAGGCTCTAGGCCCGTGGGCTTCGGTAGTTGTGGCACACGGACCTACCTGCTCTGCGGCATACGGGATCCTCCCAGACCAGGGAATTGAACCCATGTCCCCTGCATTGGCAGGCAGACCCTCAACCACTGCGCCACCAAGGAAGTCCCTATTTTTAGTTTTTTAAGGAACCTCCATACTGTTCTCCATAGTGGCTGTATCAATTTACATTCCCACAACAATGCAAGAAGGCTCCTTTTTCTCCACACCCTCTCCAGCATTTATTTTTTGTAGATTTTTTGATGATGACCATTCTGACCAGTGTGAGATGATATCTCATTGTAGTTTTGATTTGCATTTCTCTAATGATTAATGATGTTGAGCATTCTTTCATGTGTTTGTTGGCAATCTGTATATCTTCTTTGGAGAAATGTCTATTTAGGTCTTCTGCCCATTTTTGGATTGGGTTGTTTGTTTTTTTGATATTGAGCTGCATGAGCTGCTTGTAAATTTTGGAGATTAAAGGGATATAAACTTTTGATGGGCAACACACTGGTTCAGGATTTAGCTTGATACCAGAATCATTCAATTTAGGAGGAGACTCAGGAATTTCTCATTCTATGACTTTTCTCAACTCAGTCCTTTTAAGTTAATGTTTTACCTTATTTTCTCTGCTCCTCTAGCTACTAAGGGTTTGTGATCTGGTTTAAACTACAGGTCTAAATTTAAAATTAAAAGGTTTTTCCAGTTCCCAAGATCAGAAACTCTTTCTATTTCTTTCTTAACTTCCATATCCAGAAGTTCTTTTAGTCTTATTGTTCTCAGGCCAGGGTAAATATCCTTGCTGTCAAATGGAGCTAAGAGTGGAGTGGAAGGGGAGTTCAAACAGATTTTCTCTAGCAGTGTATGTCAATGGATCACTTATTCCCTGATGAAAGAAAGGAGTAGTTCTACTTGTTGGGGTGGTGGTGAGGGGTAGATATATGCCTTTAGAACCACATCTTAACCAAATAGAATGATGACACTTTAAAAAAACACTTCAGAAAGCACCTTTCCACTTCAAATCAGAGGGAGCATTTGTACAGAGCTAGATTTCCAAGGAATCAACATGTGGGAGTATAGCTATGCAGGTGATAAACTTATTATTTTAGAGACTAATCGTATTCTATACTTGGTGACCTGAAGAATGACACGGCCAGATCATTTGCCAAGTATAGAAACATGGTTAGTCACTCCTTGAAACTATTTTCAAATAGTCAAATCACACTTTGTTTGTATAAATCAAATATGCTTTCATGTTCTGTTACTTAGCAGTGCTATCAAAGATGAATTAATGACAGGTAAGAATGAAGGCAAGGAGCCCAATTAAATGGCTATTTCAATGGTTCAAGTAAGATTTAATGACAGCCTGAAACTAGGGCAGTTGCTATAGGAAAGGAGAGACAGTTCGAAAGCATAATGATCAGAATTTGGTGAATTAAGTGTGAAGGAAAATGTCGGGTGTAAGTCGACTGAAAGTTTTTTCTTCCAGAGGTTTATGGCTTTATTAACACAAATACAATGTGCACACGAGCTGTCTATTCACTTTCTTCGCTGTATATCCTGGCATTGGAATTGGAGACTCTGATGGCCATCTGGGCTGCTCTTTCCATAATGGCTTTGTGGTCCTTGGAGGAGACATAAGGAGCAATCTCAGCAGAGTAAGATTTGTGGCACATCAGTAGCACTTCAAGGACCAGAAACTTCTGAAAGTCACTGAGCAGCATGTGCGTTGTTTTCATCTTGTTCCCATAACCAATGTTAGGCATCAACATCTCTGTAGACAGAGTTTTAATTAATTGAGGTTTTGTACCTGAATAATAGGTATAGGAAACAAAAGATGATGTAAAATTTGACCTTGATCATGTTGAGTTTGAAACACTATTAACTGTTCTGGAAGGTAGGTTCAGAGTCTAACCTGGAAATACACATTTAAGGCTGTTGAGCTTACAGGCTTTAGTTAAAACCATGAGTGATGATATTGCCGAAGAGGGCGTGTGCATGGAAAGAAAAGACTCATCATTAAGGGAATGATACTTGATAATAGAGCCAAAAAGGAAACTAGGAAAGATGAGTCAAGAGTTTATTGAGAAACTGTGGAGAGGTAAGTCGGTGTCAATTGAATCATTGGAAATAGTGTTTCATATTGTGAAACATACATATTGTGAACATATATATACATATATACATACATACATTGACATTATATATATAATATCTATGTCTATATCTATATCTACATCTATATCTATCTGTCCTGAAGGCAAAAAACCAATAGAAATTGGGAGAAGTTAAATATATAGGAAAAGAAGATAAACTTGTAGGTAAAAGCTCCTGGAAGAAGAAAATTTAAAGCTTATGCAAATATAAATCATTTTATACAAAGTGGGCAAGTAGCTGAGTTAGTTTGTGCCTGATGACCTCAATCTTATTTAAAAAATGCAGGTAAGCTTGTTAAATATGTTGAGGGTAGGCTTTGTGTAAAAGTTTGAAGAGAAAGATAAGTGTATGAAAGGTACTAAAAAGACAGGAAAAAGTAACTGACCAAGAAAAATAGAAGAATGGTTGAGTGTTTCTGTAGTCCCACTGAAATGGGATTCCATTCATTTATAGTGGCTTAAATCTAGGCAATTCCATGATTTTCTCCAGTAGTGGCAGATATGTGTATTAAGAGGTTGAGAATACTTGTTAGGGTGAGGCTCAGTGATTAACCAAACATCTAGGTATATCAGAGAAGAAAGTTTAATATGAAAATAATATACCGGGGAAAAAAGGACCAGAAATCAAAGAGTAGCTTATGGAAGTGAGGGTATGAGAGAACAGGGATGTTAGGAGATGGGAAATTTGAGGTTTATTATTAAAGAAGTGAAATTGAACTGAATTTGACTGGGTTTAAAGCAATAACAATCTGTGAAATCAGGCCTATTGGTAGGTCCTTCTTCTGGACTTTGAAATCACCACAATAAATTATAAAACATGGGATAGGGAAAAATATTGATTCAGATACCAAAACCTTTCATCAATATGAGATAGTGACTAAAAGATTTTTAGATTATTGTAAAAAAGGAAAAATAGAAAATGATGTATTCAGAGGTTATGAACTTCAAATAAAAAGAGAATATTGCATGAGAGTAGAGAGTAAAAGTTTGGAAATCAGTAGTGATAATCACCCTTACAGGCCTTATGGTATATGGGAAAACAAATATTTACTTTTGGGGAAAGATTTAAGAGAAGTGTTCTTTTAGTAAGGCAGGTAGAAAGCAAGTATTAAGAATATTGTTGAGAAAGAGTTGGCTTTTTGTTTTGTTTTGTTTTATGAATCTTTTAAAATATTAGACTAGTAATTCATTAGGCATATTTGAAAGGTGTGGGAAGGAGGGTAAGAAGAACAGTTCTATGTGAGAGGAGATTGGGTAGATAATATATAAAAGAGAGGTTTCCATAGTGAATGATGATCAAGATGTAAGGACCAAGGTTATAAAGCATTTTGCAATGATATGGTCATAAAGTTTGGAACTGTAATGTCAACTTGGGCACAGCCTCCTTGTGTCTCAGTAAGGGAGGCTCACATGGAAGCTAAGGCTTTTGGAGTGAGAGTTGTTGGAGTTTGGGTCTAGAGCATAGTGTTGGCCTTTATGAACAGTTTTCAGATGTTCCCCTTTTTACCACTAACCATCGTCATATAGTGTGATTTTCTCTTTTATCCCAGATCCTCTTTTGAGCAAGCTCTGGCTTTCTCAGTGTTCGTAATGTGGTACCCAGAAATAGCATACATAGTTATGTTCTGACCTAAACACAGAAGAGGGCTAAGATACCCTCCAATGCACATATGAGGATCTGTGCAGGGGAATACTGTGTTAGCTCCCTTGACATATTGTGCTATTGACTTAGATCAAAGTAACTCCCTATAGAGCCCAATACTTTTCTTTTTCAATATGATATATATGTATTTTAGATTTGATCAGACTGTAATTACTATTTGGCATCATGATTTCAACGTACTGATTTTCCTTCCCAATGTTGTGTTTTGAAAATTTTGATAACTTGGAATCACCAATGTTAATTATAAATGTGAAATAAGGCATAGTCAAGGATACAGTCTGTGGCATGATATTAAAGATCTCTTTTCAAGTCGACATCCATTATGTGTAGTGCTTTGTTCACTTAAAAACCACTTAACCATAAACCGTTATCATCTTCCCCAGATTTATGTATTACCTATAAGTGTACCATGAAAAACTTTGCAGGCAGCTTAATTAGTGCTATGCAGTCTCTTTACTTGAGTCCAAAAATCCCATAAATCTGCACTTCCTAGAATTTCTATGGTGTGATGAAACTATTTTGTTAAATCCACCCTTTGAAGGCTCTTGTTTCCCTATTCCCCCAATTCTCCTTGACACCTCTCACAACTCTAAATCTTTGGTCAGTTTTCTTGAGACAAGTATTTTTTTTTTTTTTTTAAGAAATTGTTTAAATTTATTTATTATTTATTTTTTGCTGTGTTGGGTCTTTGTTTCTGTGCGAGGGCTTGCTCTAGTTGTGGCAAGCGGGGGCCACTCTTCATCGCGGTGCGCAGGCCTCGCCTCTCACTATCGCGGCCTCTCTTGTTGCGGAGCACAGGCTCCAGACGCGCAGGCTCAGTAATTGTGGCTCACGGGCCCAGCTGCTCCGTGGCATGTGGGATCTTCCCAGACCAGGGCTCGAACCCGTGTGCCCTGCATTGGCAGGCAGACTCTCAACCACTGCGCCACCAGGGAAGCCCCGAGACAAGTATTTTAACTAAAGATTTTAATAGAAGGTTTCTAGAGTTGTTTCTGACTGGAGAGACTGTGGAAGATCTTGGAAAATAATAGAAGCTCGTGCCTGACTTATAAATAGCCTAAGACGATAAATATCTTTCTGTCCCTCAAGACTCATTCAAAGTCATTTATTCAACAGAGGACTTACTCTGTCCTATTTCTATTGAGGTCACTTTTTGTTGAATATTGTAGGTACCAGGCACTGAGCAGATACTGGAAATCCAAAGGTGAATACAATTTAGTTTTCATCCTTAAGGAGCTCACAGTCTAATGACAGAAATAGATATTTAAATAGATACTGCATGGTAACAGGTGTAAATAAAATGAGAATAGGTAAGACCTGAAGCACGTACCAGCTGGAACCTAAGTCGCTGGAACCTAAGTCTAAAAAAGTCATAGTGTTCTCAAATTAGTAATAGTTATATACAGTTTTGTCTGAAACTTTCCTCATTACATAGAACATTCTGTTTTGAGGCAAACACTTCAAGGAAGCATTTCGTCAGACCAGTATTGGCCCACCGACATGAAACTGCCACCCATACCTATATTCATCAACCAGTTATGTACCTTTTTGTTGCAGTTGTCTACTTGGGCTCAGTATAATACAGTCAGAGCATTCCTGGGCATAACTCAGAATACTAATTAGCAATCCAGTTCGGTCTCTATTTCATACGAACCTAAGGTCTGTTTCTCCACATATATTGTTCAGCACAAAGGAAAAGAAAATAAATTCATTGCTTTGTGGATGAGAAAGCAGGCCTAGGCTTGTTGACATCTGTCTGTGGCTTCCTTCCAAGCACTTACTTTCAAAAGCGAGATCTCTATCCTTTTGTTGATTTGAAAAAATCAAAAACAAATAAAAAAGCTATAGGAAACTTCCTTTGTGGAGGAAGAAACCACGTGTGAAGAATTTTCATCCACCATGCACTGCCAGTGTTAAATCTAAGTATTGAGGGCATCGCCTCATGATTGAATCTGCCTACAAGTGATTAAGGCCATAAATTACATAAAGAAAATGAACATACTGCTAAATAATTGCTCCAACACTAATTCTACCCTGTTACATCTTGCTAGGAATTCTTTGCCATCCATGCAATCCTATCATGTTTATTGCAATTTTGAAGCCTGGTCTAATAAGATTGTTTTTTTCCCCACTATATCCTACTCCTTTTTTACCTTTAAGGGTCATAAAGACCGGGTAATGAAAACTTTTAAATTACTCTGCAATTCCTGCTTATGAGGTGGTCAAAACTACCCAATTTTGTTAGTACATTAAAAAAGCCATATGAAAGAATTAAAGTTATATGTTGTGATGCTAGCGTCCCTATTACAATATTCTTTTTGGTTTCTATGAAAGGCCTTTCATCCTTAGAACTACAAACTTAAGAGACATTCTGCAGTGAAATAAGTTCCTTTCATGTTTTAAACATCAGACTGATTTACAACTCCCCATTGACATGAAGGTGCTCAAATTATCCCCCCACCCATCTTTCTTTTCAAGTTTAAGATGAACTAAGTGAATTTGCCTTTGGTGTTTTATAATGTCAATGAACTTTAAAAAGCTTTTGAACAAATGGTATTGCCTAGGCAGCCACCTGGGACTAGATCATCAGTTTCTTTGTGTTTCTATTCAATTGAAACTATCTCACTGATTCGGGCAGGGCTCCCCAACCTGGGTGCCTACATACTTCAACCATCGCCAACACTGTTCCCAGGAAGCTCGCCCAACTGCACTTTCCTTGAAGATCAGTTCTCTTATACGCCTTTCTCATGAAGAAGAATTACCACCAGCAGATGGGCTTACTACTACAAGGAGGATTTGGGCCCTCCTTCAAGTGAAGTCTCCACCCTATCAAATAAATCTCTTTCTAAGGCTCCTGTTGCGTACATGAAATTTTCGCAAGAGCCCTGCTAAGCCCCATCCTTTTACACCAGCATGGCTGCCGGCTACCCATGTCCCATTCAAATTAGAAACTGTCGCATCCTCCTCTCCTCAGGCATCAACAGATTTACGCACAACCACTGCTACTTCAGTTGCTCTGCAGCTAAATTGCCTTTGATGACCAAAAGTTGAGCTTGCGCATGAAGTAAGACTTTCAAAGCTTGAGCCTTAATTCACCAAACAGGGACAGAGCATAACTAATATAAAAATAATAGTTCTTTTCAATTCCGGGGTATTATTAGCTGTCACAAACAAAGCCGGCTTGGGCCTGTATCTCTCAGGAATGACAGACCTTGAAATAAACACGTGCTGCTTCATGAATATGTTGTTGAATCTTGAGAATCATTTTTTTTTTCCAGGGGTGATGCTGTTTAGAAGAAACTAGATGGTGCTCTCTTGAAAGGTTTAGCTATTTATAGGCATGCCATGTTAAAAGTTTCTTTTCATAATAAAGACTATAATAAGCATATCTGAAAAGGCACAAGCCTCTGTAAACAATTACACTTAAAACAGTTTTTGAAAGTTAAGTAGAATTTACTGCTTTAACACGGAACCCAAATGTTACCATTCTGATTTTTCCTAACATAGTTAAATGCTATTTCTCTTGCCCAGCAATAGTATATTTGTTTTTTTAGCCTTCATTACACTCTTTTATCATACTTAATCTTTTTGATGCCAATAATCATTGTCTAATTACAGTCTGATACAAATTAGATTTGTAACCTGGATATTTGAATAAATAACTGAATTGTATTTTATTATAAACAACTGTGTTTCACAGTTTATTATGTTGTTTTATATGCCTATAGGTAGTTATATACTATCTAAATTATGGAAACTTTAGAATGAGCTGACAATACTTTTTTAATGGAATATAACTATAAAAATAGAATGGTTTGTTAATCTACTTTCAACTATATCTTATTGGACATATAATATTTTCACAAATAAACGTTTCTTCCTGAATCCAAATATGTGCTAAACACACAAGTAGCCTGAAATCTAAATTGTTATGATTGAATTCCTAAATTATAGTTTTTAAGAACTGAGCTTGAACAGAAAAGTATTTCAATTAAGAAAAGGTCATGACATTGTTAGGGAAAAAATTTTTTTTCTCCACCCCTTTAGGTTCTTCTGGCTGATCTAAGAATGAAATTGACATGAGGCAGATTAACAGAAGAAAATCAAACAAGGTTAATAACATGTATACTTGGGAGAGACCCAGGAAAACTGAATAACTTGCCAAAATGGCTGAAACCCTCACTTAAATATCACCTTCAGCTAAAGACAAAAGAGGATGTTGGGGGTAGGGGTTTGGGACTTAAAGAAGAGGAAGGCAATGGACATGGAGTTAGAAAAGCAAATGTTTGGTAAATCAGTATTTGCTGGGCTATGCAGAGACAATGGGACACAGAGTGAACTCTGATCTCTGTTGAACCCTGTTTCTGCTCCCCACCACAAGTAGCTCCTATTCTTTGCAGATAACTCTGGTGATAGCTCTATTTCAGGAACATGCCCTCCACCTAAATTTTTTCTAGGCAATTAGTGGGGAAGGTCAAAGTTTCTTCCTGAGTTTTTTGGGCCTTGTTTGTTTTTAGCTCTGAATAATCCACATGCCAAAGAGACATTGGGGGTGGCAAATTTTGCTCCCCTACAATGTATCCCTGAATGTGTATGCTCATATACATCTTAGATTTAAAAGTTGTTTCCTACTACTAAGAAGGCTAGCAAACATGAGGAAATGGCCCAGACGGTGAAATTTCAGTATTCCACCAACTGGACCTGATCTTTATATTTACTTTCTCTTCTTATTTTTAACACACTGAATCTGCTGATGGCATTTTAATTCAGGCTGCCAGTGTTATTATCTTCTGAGATTATATAGGTGTTTTATGGAGATCTTTATTCCAGGGCAGCCAATTAACAAGCTGAATTGGGTTACAGGTTATTACCACTTGGAAGCAGGACGTGTTTGCTTCAAACTTGTTTTCTTCCCTGTGTTAGAGAACATGTGTGTGCTTGTAAAAATATCATTAATCCTTGAAAACATTTATTCAGCTGGACAATGGTTCTTCTCCTGTTACAATGTGAAGTTTATGGCTTTCTAAACAAAGATCAGGATGTTCCCAAAGTAAATATTAATAAGGGTACACCACCTTTAGGGAATCAAAACAAAAAACAAATAAACCAAAAAAATTTAAAAAAGCAAACCCACTCATCGAGTTACATATGTCTAATTCAATCTAGAAATAAATATATGTAGAATTAAGTAAGAACTCTGAATACAAATATGTGATTTTATTCACATTGGTCCTCTTTATATATAATGAGGCATTATGAGTTCTGTCCAAATATGCCCACCTTTATAAAAAGTATGGCTGAGAACACTAAATATATGACTTGTAGGTTTTTCTACACAGGGTGGTTGGATATATAGCAATAATTTAGTTTATCAGATCCACGAGAAAAATCAATATGGGAAAATTCAGATTGTAAAAAATGTTGGCTCTATGGGTTTTATTTTTTTAATTTTGTTATCTAGATTGACCAAGTAACAATGATTATTGCTGAATCTTCAATTAATTTTTAAAATAGAGACAGACTATAGCAAGATCAATAGGTTATATTTTATTGTTTGTTTACTTCTTAATTATCAAATATTTTAAGCCTTTAGTATATCCTAGACTTGGCCATCAACTCACTTTGCATGTGCTAATTCTATTCTAAATAATGATATGAAAGTTTCCTAACCTGTTTTTCCTTCCCCTTTTTTTGGCATGTAATGCCTACCTGGAGACTGGTAAGTGCTAATATTTTATTTAGAATAAAATCATTTTTGTAGTTCATAATAAGAAATTTTAAGTTGCTGTTTTGTACTAAATACAAATCATCTATTCATCCACCAATTTATTAATTCCCATATCTCCTCCCTCTTGCGTCTCAAAGCCCTGAGCTGATCTCCCTGTGCTATGTGGCTGCTTCCCACTAGCTATCTATCTTACATTTGGTAGTGTATATATGTACATTCACTTTGTTATAAAGCAGAAACTAACACACCATTGTAAAGCAATTATACTCCAATAAAGATGTTAAAAAAAAAAAGGAGCTGTGGTATATATCTACAATGGAATATTACTCAGCTGTAAAAAAGAAGGAAATAATGCCAAAAAAAATTTATTAATTCCTTCCACAAATATTTATTGTGTCTTTTATTTTCTAAATATGTTATAATAATTATTCCTGTTTCAATTCAAATCAGATTAAAATATATCTATGAATCTCTCTCCTTCCTGATAAATCAGATTACAGAACCCAATCCAGATGTGTTCGTTAGTCATACATTTAAAAATGGCCTCTCTGTCCCAGAAATCCAATAGTCTCTATGAAAGAAAATTGCTGATTCTCTTCTAAATACTACTTAATCTGAATTATCCTTAATATGCACCTAGAAAAAACTCTCATGGATATTTATCATAAACAATGTTTTAGTTTTGTGTAATATAAAAACCATGAAGAAGATTTTCAGTTTTTTAAATATGATCATATTTGAACTTATTTTATTCTTAGAGAGTCTTAGAATCTCTTCCAATCACCCAAACCATCATATAACGATAGTTTTTATGTTTTAGGGCCAGAGTTCATAAGTTTTTATATTTAATACTTTAAAAATTAGGAATAATATTCAAATAATAAATAATCTGACATCTCAGATAACTAATGCCTGTATCATAGTAGGCTCTAAAATTTCCTAAAACATTTACCTATAATACTATTATTTCTCAAACTCACCAAATGCGTTCTCATGTCCAACGTCTTCACAATATCTATTATTGATACACTTATAAAACCCAGGTTCATTACTATTTTTTAAAAAAGTAACATATATCATTCAGATGGTTCTTACTAATGGAAAGACAGTACTTTGTCCCTCTGGCACCATGCTAACTTGTCTCAAAAATTAACCACTATCAAGTTTCTTATGTATTCTTCTAGAATAATTTAATTAATATTTTAAAAAGATGTATGCAGATATCTTTGCAGTGATTCAGTTATAATTTTTATATGATATCTGTCTATATCAACAATACAGATAGTGATTCTTTCATCTGCATAAAAGCTATATACTGTTTCATTATATTGACATTATAAATCATTTAACCACTTTCCTATTTATTGGTCATTAATTCTTTCTAATTTGTTTTAATTATAATATTGCAATGAATAACTTTGAATATATGTTTTGATACATTCTTGCGAGTCAATCCAATATCACATTAATAGTTGTGAAATACTGGAACAAAGAGAACATGCATTATGCATTATGCATTATGATGGCCAAATTCCACTCAGAACACTTGCATCCTTTTACATCCCCCCCAAAAAACTTGTGACGGTGCTTATTTCCTTACTCTCTCACCAACACTAGATATTATCCAACTTTTCGTATTTGTCCATCTGATGGAAAAAACAAAGAATCTCATGTTTTATTTGTATATCTTTATGTATGAACGAGGTTGAAAATCCACACATATATGTATAGGTTTTTTTGAAAGCTTCTCTTTCTTAATCTTTTCAAATTTTAATTGCCATATTTAACATATTATTGTGGTTTTGTATACATATTATTTAACTTGAGAAAATGAGTTATTTGCTGTTTTATTTGCTATATGCACCAAATGTGCCTCCAATGCAAGGTCACAAATTCTACTTTTTTTTTTACTTTGGATTTTTTTTTATATAGAACTTTCTACTACCTGAACCACTGAATTTTGTATATTGATATAGATATATAATGGGAGTGTGGTGGATAGAGACAAAGAAACTCAGGGATCAGCTAGTTCAAACATCTTATTTTCTGCAGATGTTGAGACAAAAGCCTTCAGAGAAGTAAGTTTCCTACATAGTTTGTAAGAGAATGAAGAGAAGAATTCAGGTTTCCTGACTCTCAGTCTCATCCAACACCACACATTTATTATTAACCTGTATCCTTGTGGAAAGAGAAATTATTTAGTATACTCAAGGAATAATCAAATATAAACACAGATACCCAAACAGGACATTAGCTACCTAAGAGTTAATGTTTAAGTACATTTGTATCCTAACTATAAACTGCCCCTTGCTTTATAGAATGCAGATCTCAGTACCTTTATTCCATAGAAGAAGAGGAGGTTTATATCAGACCTTGAAGAGCAAATACCTTAAAATTCCTCATCATATATGTTTACTCTCCAGCCTCTTCTTCCTTTTCCTGTAGGAGTGGAGGTTCATGTTCTCTGCTTTTTTCCACATAGCTTCCAGATCTTGTCCCCATCTCTTTCTTTCTAAACATCCCAGTCTCAAATGCTAGCCCTTTTTGGGGGCAGAATAATTCAGATGTTTCTTGTTTCTGCTTCCAAACTTGCATTCACAACTTCCAAGGTGATCACCAACAGAAGTTCTGTTGCAAATTGACCTAACCCAAAAAAGTCATCAACAGCTCAAAGATCTTTTATTAGTAGTCCTCTGAAAAGTTTGTAGTAGTCAGAGTTTACTCTACCATGTAACATCACTACCAGCTTATAATGAAAGTTAACAAATTCTCAGATCATATCTGCCACACACATAGACATTAACTAAACAATCATTCATTCATGTGTAGACATAAAACCTTTTCATACAGATCGTTTGGCAAGATTCATGATATATTACTGGCTTTCAGGGCATGCTCACTTCACGTCATTCCAAAAAGCTCACTTGAAATTAGGCCAGAAGGAGAAATCTTTTAACCTAGTTGTCATCAGGCAACCAGAAGTCATGCTAATGATGGCAGGACATAGAACAATTTGGGAAATCAAATCTTGGGCTCCATTCCTAAATAAAGGCTACAGACCTGGCTGGAGTCTTATACACTATTCATGCCAAGGGAAGAACTATCTCTAAAGAATTTTAGCAAAACCACAGATCTTGAATGGCCTTAATTTTACCCATGGGAACCCATTTCTAACATTCATCATGCTCATTGATCAAACTATTAATATCATTTATTATGCTACTTATCAAAGCATCTGGTTTACATCAAGATATGGATTATTTAGTATGGATTAAGATCTTTCTGATGTAATGCTAACCCATCACCCTTGGGAGCAAATTCTTGATTAGAATGCTAACTGCATCAGGTTGTGACTTTAACTAACTCACATACTATACTCACTATTTAATGCTAAAGTACTTAAAAGTCCGTCTTTGTAACATCCATCCAATTATTACGATCCATTTAGAAGGCAGTTAGGAATAAGTAAAAACTAAAAATTTTCTGTTACATATTTTATATATGAAATTAACTTAGGTTTTATATGTTGAAATTGAGAAATGTAAAGGTCTGAGTTCAGTGAAGAGTGAATGTTATATTGAATGTAGCATTATGTAAAAGAAGAAATTCCAGGAAATTACTGAAGCCAGGAAAGGTGATTTTTCACAATTTAGTGGGGAACAATTTTCTGTATTATTTGGTAGGCTGTGAAAGAAGTTGTAGTTCATGAAATCAGATGATTATCTGAAGAGTTTTATTTAACATTTCCCAGGACAGTCAGGACAGTAACTCTATTTGATAATAACTCAGTATCTTTATTGAAGAAGTATTTTTAAAGAACATTTAAAAACAATTTAGCATCTAGATTTAAATAAACCATGGAAGAAGACAGAGTTTTGGTAAGATGAATCTAAATATCCACATTAAAAAGCTATTCATAAGATGGAAATACACAGAAATATGTGTATTCTAGTATTAATTCAGGGAGAAAAGTTGATCTTATCTGTGTCAGCCATTCTGCCTGGTATTTTATATATCCTATCTTATATAATTCTTATTAAAATATTGAGGCATATGTTAATTATTCATCATAGTATTCCATAAATTTTCTTAATAACCTCGAATATTATCAGGAAATTCTTTTCTGGTACCTTGGTACAATACTAAACTCTAGGCATATTTTTTACATTTTTTTAAACTTTTTGTTTTCTATTATCATCAGTGAGATAGAGGAAAATCAGTCTGTTAGATATTTTTAGAGAGTGTTGTAGGTATTCCATAATCAGGAACGTTTTCCTTCCCTAAGATGGATTGTATTTTTCAATCTTGTTCTCGTCTTAAGACAATGGACACCAAAGGTCAGAGAACAATCAAGGCATTCCAACAGCCTTTATTCTCCCCATCAAATAAAATAGTAAGTCATATCTAGATTTTACCTGTTTTGATAGTTGCTCTCTTCCCCCCAAAAAGAAGAAACTCCTTACTATAATCATTTAAATAGTTTTTAATGCAAAGCTGGCATTCTTTAGCTTTGGGGCATAAGTCAGAGGGTTCACCACAACTTATTAAAAAAAATCAGGGTAAGAAATACCAGTTGACTATTTCAGCAAAGGGACTGAGTATTTTGATGCTTGTGATTAACTGCACTGTGGTAGAAATTATGACTCTTGATGAAATGTAGGTACATTTCCTTTTGTTTAGTCTGAGATACAAAGGCTAAGTTTCTTCCTAAGGTATCTTTGGAAACATACATATTCTAAACAAAGGGACTTTACACAATGGATTTGCCAATTTTCAGTAGTCTTCCCCTATGGCTCAGTGACATTGGCACACTTTGGAAAGAATATTATTCAAAAATATTAAAGACAAATATCATGATATCGCTTATGTGTGAAATCTAAAAAAAAAAATAATGATACAAACGAACTTATTTACAAAACAGAAGCAGCCTCACAAACTTAGAGAATGTGATATTTATCTTCAGGAGAAAAAAATAAAAAGCGCTTACTTGAAATGTATTAAGAACAATTTTTAAGACTCACAATTTCTTTTTTTTTAGCTTTATTGAGGTATAATTGACAATAAAATCTTAAGATATTTAAAGTTAGTAACGTGATTTTATATACATATATATTGTGGAAGCTTTTTTCCCCATTTGGTTAATTGACACATCCATTACTTCACATATTAACTTTGTTGCCAGGGAGGGGGTGGGTGGGAGATGAGAACACTTAAGTTCTACTGCCTTAGCAAATTTCAGATACCCAGCACAGTCTTATCAACTACAGTTACCATGTTATACATTTCATCCTCATGCATCTTATATTTGAAAGTCTGTATACTTCTACCATCCTCTCCCTATTTCTCCCACCCCGCAGCCCATGGCAACTACTTTTCCACTCTCTGTTTCTATGAGTTTGACTTTTTTTTTTTTTTTTAGATCTCACTTGTAAGTGATACTGTGCAGCATTTGTCTTCTCTGTCTGGCTTATTCCACAGAGTATCATCCATGTTTTCCTAAATGGCAGGATTTCCTTTTTTAGTCTAAATAATATTCCATTTTATATATGTATCACATTTCCTTGATCCATTCATCCATTGATGAACACTTATGTTGTTTCCATACTTTGGCTGTTGTGAATAATGCTGCAAGGAACACAGGACTAAGATATCTCTTTGAGATAATGATTTCATTTCCTTTGGTTATATACCAGAAGTGGGATTGCTGGATCATAAGGTAGTTCTATTTTCAACTTCTTGAGGAGACTTCATACTATTTCCATAGTGGCTATACCAATATACATTACCACCAATAGTGAGCAAGAGTTCCCTTTTCTCCACATCCTTGCTAACATTTGTTATTTCTTAGCTTTTTGATAACAGCCATTCTAAGAAACACGAGGTGATACCTCATTGTGGTTTTGACTTACATTTCCCTGATGATTAGTGAAGTTAAGCACCTTCACTTTTCATGTACCTGTTGGTCATTTGTATGTCTTTTTTTGGAAAAAAAATGTCTATTCAGGTACTTTGCCCACTTTTTAATTGGGTTATTTGGTATTTTGCTATTGAGTTGTTTGATGTACTTTTATATTTTAGATATTAACCCCTTTCTGGACATGTGGTTTGCAAATATTTTCTCCCATCCCATAGGTTACCTTTACATCTTGTTGACAGTTTCCTTTGTTGTACTGAAGCTTTTTAGTTAGGAAGTCCCACACGCTTATTTTAGCTTTTGTTGCCTTTGCAAGGTATCATATTCAAAAAATCATTGTCAAGACCAATGTCAAGGAGCTGAATCCTGTGTTTTATTCGAGGAGTTGTATGGTTTCAGATCTTATGTTCGATTTTTAAATATATTTTGAGTTGATTTTTTGTGTGTGGTTTAAGATAGGGGTCTAATTTCTTTCATTTCCATGTGGCTGTCCAGTTTTCCCAACACCATTTATTAGACTATCCTTTCCCTGTTGTGTATTCTTGGCATCTTTGTCAAAAATTAATTGACCATTTATATATGGGTTTATATATGGACTCTCTATTTTGTTTCATTGATCTATGTATCTGTCTTTATGTCAATACCATATTATTTTGATTACTATAGCTTTGTAATATAGTTTAAAAACAGGAAATTTGATGCTTCCAACTTTCTTCTTTTTTCCCAAGATTGTTTTGTCTATTCAAGGTCTTTTGTGGTCCCACACAAATCTTAGGATTTTTTTGTTCTATTTTGTGAAAAATTCCATTCAAATTTTGATAGGGATTATGCTGAATCTGTAGATCGCTTTGGGTAGTATGGACATTTCAACAATATTAATTCTTCCAATCCATGTGCATGGAATATCTTTTCATTTATTTGTCTCTCTTTCAATTTCCTTTAACAATGTCTTACAGTTTCTAGTGAATAAATCTTTCACTTCCTTCATTAAATTTATTCCTAAATATTTTATTCTTTTTGATACTATTATAAATGGGATTGTTTTCTTAATTTATCTTTCTGATAGTTTGCTATTAGTGTATAGAAATACAACTGGTTTTTGAATATTGATTTTTGTATCCTGCAACTTTACAGAATTTTTTTCTATTGAAGTATAGTTGATGTACAATATTACATAAGTTACAGGTGTACAATATAGTGATTCACAATGTTTAAAGGTAATACTCCATTTATAATTATTATAAAATATTAGCTATATTCTCTATGTTGTACAATATATTCTTGTAGTTTATTTTATACATAATAGTTTGTACCTCTTAGTTCCATACCCTTATATTGCCCCTTTCCCCTTCCCTCTCTCCACTTGTAACCACTAGTTTGTTCTCTATATCTGTGAGACTGTTTCTTTATTGTTGTATTCACTAGTTTGTTGTATTTTTTAGATTCCACATAAGTGATATCATACAGTGTTTGTCTTTCTCTGTCTGATTTATTTCACTTAACATGATACCCTCTAAGTCCATTCATATTGTTGTACATGGTAAAATTTCATTCTTTTTTATGGCTGAGTAGTACTCCATTGTATATATACCACATATTCTTTATCCATTCACCTGTTGATGGACACTTAGTTTGCTTCCATATCTTGGCTGTTGTAAATAATGCTGCAGTGAACATTGGGGTGATTTTATCTTTCTAAATCAGCGTTTTTGGTTTTTTTCAGATATATACCCAGGCGTGAATTTGCTGGGTCATATGGTAGTTCTATTTTTAGTTTTTTGAGAAACCTCCATACTGTTTTCCACAGTGGCTGCACCAATTTACATTCCCACCAATAGTGTATGAGGGTTCCTTTTTTTCTCCACATCCTCTCCAGCATTTGTTATTTGGGTCCTTTTTGATGATAGTTATTCTGACAGGTGTGAGGTGATATCTCACTGTGATTTTGACTTGCATTTCACTGATGGTAGGGATGCTGAGCATCTTGTCATGTTCCTGTTGGCCATCTGTATATCTCCTTTGGAAAAATGTCTATTCAGTTCTTCTGGCTACTTTTTAAACAGGTTTTTTTTTTCTGTTTTTTTTTTTTTTTGGATGTCGACTTGTATGAGCTGTTTACATATGTTGGATATTAATCCCTTACCAGTCATATCATTTGCAAATATTTTCTCCCATTCAGTAGGTTGTCTTTTTGTTTTGTCTATGGTTTTCTTTGCTGTGCAAAAGCTTTTAAGTTTAATTTAGTTTCCACGTATTTATTTTTACTTTTATTTCCTTTTCTTTACAAGACAGAAAAAAAATTGCTACAATTTATGACAAAAGTGTTCTGCTTATGTTTCCCTCTAGGAGTTTTATGGTTTCCACTCTTACATTTAGGTCTTTAATCCATTTTGAGTTTATTTTTATATATGGTGTTAGGGAATGTTCTAATTTCATTCTTTTACATGTAGCTGTCCCGTTTTCCCAGCACCACTTATTGAAGAGACTGTCTTTTCTCCACTGTATATTCTTGCCTCCTTTTTCATAGATTAATTGACCATAAATGTGTGGGTTTATCTCTGGGCTCTCCATTCTGTGCCATTGATCTATACGTCTGTTTTTGTGCCAGTACCATACTTTTTTGATTACTGTAGCTTTGTAGTAAAATCTAAAGTCAGGGAGCATGATTCCTCCACCTCTGGTCTTCTTTCTCAAGATTGTTTGGCTATTTGGGGTCTTTTGTAACTTTACTAAATTTGTTTTTTAGTTGCAACAAATTTTTGGTGGAGTATTTAGGGTTTTCTACATATAATATCATGGTATCTGCAAATAGGAAAAAATATTGTTTCTTCTTTTCTGATTTGGATGTGTTTTATTTCTTTTTCTTGATTAATTGCTCTGGCTATGACTTTCAGTACTATGTTGAATAAAAGGGGTGAGAGTGGGCGTCCTTGTCTTACTTCTGATCTTATTGGAAAAACTGTCAGCTTTTCACCATTGAGTATGATGTTAGCTGAGGGCTTTCCAAGTACAGGCTTTATTATGTTGAGGTACATTCACTCTATACCCATACTGTTCAGAATTTTTATCATAATTTTGTCAAATTCTTTTTTTGAATCAATTGAGATATTTCTTCATTTTGTTAATGTGATGTATCACATTTATTTATTTATTTATTTGTGGACATTGAACCATCCTTGCATCTTTAGAATAAACCCACTTGATCATGGTATATGAATTTGTGCCAAGACCTATCAGTGTCCCAAAGCGGAGGATCACATTCAGCACCTAGATATAGGCTGCTTGGAAGCTGGACCCTCAAGCAGCATCTGGCACCTTCCAAGGAGAAACTGGGAGATGAGGGTTTTTGCATGTTCCCTCTGTACTGGGCCTGGGTATATAGCTGCGGGGAATGGTGAAACGAATGCTCCTGTAACCATTAAGAACTGCTTCTCTGTTTGCTACAGTCATGTGGGACTCATGAAAGCAAGCACCACTGGCTATCAGAGCCATGTGATCTTGGGATCTGTCCCTCAGGCAGCAGTTCATATACTGGAATGTAAACATGTGTATGAACTCCTTTTAGGGATATACTGGTAACTGGGAGCAGGCTAACAGGAGACAGCGGGTAAGATGTCCACTGGTTTACCCAGTCTCTACGGAGGATCATAGCTGGCCCCTAAATATGTGCTAAACTAGAAGCCTGACCCTCAGGAGGCAGATTTTAAAGTATGTGGATGGACCTCTTTCAGGGAAAGACTGGGACATGTGCATTTTTGGCTGTTCTCTCTGTGTTGAGCCCTGAGGGGATAGTTGTAGCAAGTGCTTTTGTACCTTTTAACAATTGCAGCATTATTTGCTATAGTCTTATAGCTCTCATGAGCACAAGCCTCTGGCTTTCAGAGCTAGATGTTTTGAGGACCTGTACCATGGGTGGGAGTCTTAAATGTTGGGGTACTAAATGTGGGCTGCAAGCCCCTCACTCCTCAGGGAAAAGCTGAGAGTCGGGAGTTCCTTCCTGATCGTATGGCACTGTGTGGAGCTATGGGGTTTATGGTGAGAGTGTGTCTCAACCTTTCCTATCCCTTCCCATGTGAGTATTTTCTCGTTTGCTCAATGTGTAGGAGTCACTCAGCTAGTTTCAGAATGTCTTTCGGAAACAATTGCTCCTTGTGTAGCTGTATAGTTGATGTGTCCGTAGGACAGGGGAATTCAGGAACCTCTATGTCATCATCTTGGTTGACCCTCCTTCCCAATTTCTTATATCCTTTTCCCTCAGGGAAAGAAAAGAAATCATTAGGTCAGTGGGAATTATAACTACAAAGGGAACTTGATTAAAAATTTCTTTGAATCATATATAATCACCAATATTATATATGTAATATAATCACCAAAATTACTAATCACGTTCTTGCAAAACAGAATAAAACAAAATGAAATAAAATATGGATTTCATTAACTGTTAAAATAAAATATTAACTTAGATATAAAATCCAGTGCAACATATTATCTAAGAAACATCCAAATAAAATCAATAATCTCAATTATATCCTTGGTTATATGTACAAAACTGAATATCTTCCTTGATGAGCGTTCTTGTATGTTATGTAGATAACAAGGAAAGGTGATTGTTATAGATATTGGCTATATTAATCAGAGATATTAATCTTAAAGTTTATCTACATCTATTGAACAATAGGGATTATCTTTTAATAACTTAAAGTACCACAAAGTCTTTTTAAGTTATTTCATTTGTTTGCTTCAATAACCTCCCAAGAAATACAGAGGGCATATGTAAAGAAGTCAAATTGATAATAATGTACTTCCATTTTCCTTTTCATTATGGAAAGATTTAATTGAACTATATTAACCTCTGTGTTTATGCTCTTATAGGAAACTGTCTGTTTTGATGCCTTACACATTTTCTGTCCCCTGCATCTTTACTCAATTGGCAGTGAGCCAATCCTTTTGAAAATACACATTCACACATATAATCGATACAAATATTTGTTTTTTTAAATGAGGATATTAATAATCAAGGTTATGGATGTTTAAAATGCTTTTTATAGTTACTGAAATCCAAAGTTAATTTATGCTTTTGAAATAAATTCACTAAGATTACCACAATTGAAATATTTGAAGAATATTATCTATTCATTTTCAGATAAACTTGTTTCTGAGGCGTATAACTTTCTTTTGTGATAGCCTCACAAAAAGGCAAACCCTCTTTGGTATTTCTCTAATACTGTAATGCTATGTGCAGCTGAACTTGTGGCAGTTACCTCAGTTGCTCAGTGTCCTGGACTGGTCTTTCACTGAAGTGTACTTTGGAAGAAGCTTATCAACATGGTTTCAGAAAGGGGTTAAGTTATCGTGTTGTTACAGTCCCTTTTTTGCTCTTGAAGGTGGGGAATTCATGGCAGAAACCAGTCTAAATTAAAGTCATTACATTTTCACTTTACTAGTCTTGCCAAATCCTTTCTACTTGCTGAGTTCTCACACCAAGGAATTCTTCTGAGTGATGAATAAAACTTTTATTTGTCTTTCCCATAACTTCCCTCCAAATATCCCTCTAATTATCTCATTTCCTTCCCCAGTGAACAATCCGTTCATAATAAGTGTTAACAATTTTATTTTGGAAAGATTCATTTATGTTTTGTTTATACATGAGTATTGCACAAAAACATTGGGAAGTGATTTCCTATGTATTTATCATGAGAGATGGTAATCAAAGTGTTTTAGGGTTTTAGGTATTTGCTTCTGATGTCATAAATGTTTTCCTGGAGATTGTATTTTCAGGACAGTTTATGCTTTTATCTTAATGTAAAAGAGAGTGCAGCTTAAGTTCATGATTTACCGCCACAAACGTTTTTGGATTAGATGAAAAATGGAATGATATACTGATTTTTAAACAGTTTATGGTACTTAAAGCCAGTAAAGCAAAGTGATTGTATTAATACAGGGGGTATATGCGTGTATTCCAAATAACTCAGTGTGACATCCATTTTCATAGGAAATCCAGATATGAGGACTATCTCACACAAAGTGGCACCCCATTTTAGGTGCTCCTTAAGACATTAACCCTCACCCCCAAAAAACATATATCAGTACATTAAATGTGAATGTCTTTATTCTCAGAGAATTTTCATATGAGTTCATGTAATTGTGTTATGTATCTTTGATCTAGATGATAATTATATTAAACAGCAGTCATATTAAAGGGCAAAATATGTAGGTTTTAGACTATGTAGAAAGAAATACTGAATAATTTTGATTGAATGATCCAGTTCAGAGCTCAATTATGTCAACTAATAATTATCTCAAATAAAATAATCAGATTATTGAAAAGTTTTACAGTCTTTTAATTGGAATTAAAATGAAAACTAGAGGGAATTTTATTGTACTCGAGTTATTGTATCTGAATACACAATATGAATTGAATAACCTAATTGTCATAAAATATTAATCTGTTTTATGTAAATTTTGCTTTCTTCAATTAAGATCTTATTTTTAACATGTTTTCCTAACTTCTCCAAAGCAAATCACTTCAGCTATTAAATATTAAACATATTTGAGTCAGGAAATACTTTTGGAAGAAAAAGAGTACGTCATTATTATAATAGAATTCTGCTAGTATGGAGCTGGTATATATTCAGTCTCTACTGATACCGTTTCTAGCAGAATCACTTGAAATGCTATGCCAATTGCTAACAAAGACTTACTGATAAAAACTAATAAAGACCTCAGTCTGACTTTCTTCTTCTCTTCCAAAAAAGCTATTGAAGGTCATCCAAAAGGTATTGTACAGCTAATTCTTCAGTCAGCCAGCATTCCTTGTCTCCTCATGTTTCCTGGCCTCTGAAAAATAGTGCTTGTATTTAAAGTATTCACACTGAGTTGAAATTTCTATTTGTGTTCTATTTACATAAACTACAAGCTCCCCCCCCCCAATTTTTAATGATCAAATAGTTAATTCATCGTTGAAAAATTGTTTTTGCAAGTTCAGCAATAAACACAAGATACAAGACTCTCTAAAATATGTTAATTAATTTAAACATGTTTAGCTGTATAATTTGTCTCTGAAATTCTCTGGAACTTAATAACACAGATAAAAAGGTAGAAACAGTTTAAAATCAGGTCTTAAGAGGATTAAAATATGATTGTAGTCCTCACTAAATGGCTGAGTTAAAATACTGATAGTATTTTGAGAGCTGAACAAATAAGAGATGAATGTAGTTGACATTAAAAAGTCTCTGCTGAATAGGTCTCATCATTGGTTTCATCTAAATAAGCTAAGTGTTTCAAACTCTGTTATGTTTTCTGTAACTTTATTTTCTTCTCCCTCCCCTCTTGAACAATATAATGTACCTGTCAAATAAGAAATTACCGTCAGGTAGGAAAAGAAAAATGTGTATTTGATCTATCAATTAATGTCCAGACAGTTTCCTAGGGAAATATATATTTAAATAAAGGCTTCAAAATTTGGAGATGTAAATCCAGTACAGTAATAGTATTAGGGATGATACTGTTGTAAAGAAACTCAAGGGTGGACTGAGAGGACATTAAGAAAAGACTAGAACATAAAATATTGTGAAGAAAGAGACAAAATCACAATTTTATAAACAGAAAAGGTATTGGAGACTTAGGTGGTTTTTTTGGAATGGAATTCTAGTTTCCCCAGTCCCTAATTGAAATGAGATTTCTAGCTCAGTATTTAAGACAGCATTAGAGAAATAGTCTTGACCTGGCTGATTAATGAAAGACACTTGGACAAGAAATATGTTGTAGCAGTTGATGGGATAACTCCTGCCCATCTTCTGGTTTCAGGGTATAAAACACTTTGGTGATGTCTTTTCCGACTCACAAAGACTTGTTTATGTACCACTCCTTTGAGCTGCTCTCAGAGCACACTCTGCCTGCTTTTATCACAGTATGGGAATTTTGTGCTTACTTGTTGGGCTCCCCACAGTCTCTTCTTCATGATCATATTCCTTTATCTACCACTTAGCACGTAGCTGGCATTCAATAAGTACAAAAATCAAAGAAAGGATAAAAGGATGAGAGAAGGAAAGAAAAACATACAGAAGATAGGAAAAGAGGAAGGGAAGGAGGAAAGGAGTACATTCAGTAAAAAAGACACTATAGGGAAGGGGAAAGTCATCTTTTTCTAAGGGAGTATTCATGGGGGGAATAAGAGGCCATCTGCCCATCAATCAGACAGGCAATGGCAAGCAGTGTAGGACAGATGTTACAGCCAGAGTATCTTCACATTGCCTGCAGTGAGGAACAGTTCAGGAATTTGAAATCCAGGGAAGAGAACATGGATTTACAGTTGGAGCAGAAAAACAAAACCAAACCCCAGTATTCTCTGTAGTTTCTGTAAGAGAATAATTTTCTTGCAAAGTGTATGCACATTTTTACTGTACGCCTGTGTTTATTGTTTTGTAAAGATATATTCATACTTGAATGAAGAGGCTAAGTAAGAAATCCACTTCCCAATGTGTGAAGAGAAAGTTATCTCTTGAGGGAGTCATCATAAAATATAGAGAAATAGGCCAAATTAAGTTTATTGGTAATGATTCCAAATCATTTCAACAAAAGTGAGTCACCTGATAAATATTTTTCATGTCAGAAAAATTGTATGCAAATCAATTCACTGTTACTCTTACCCAGTTATTAACAAAAATATATATATGCCTTACACTTTACATTAGATTTTGGATTATTTACATATTTTATTTTTAATATTTAAATTAAAAAATTTTTTCATCACTCAAAAGGACTGTACCTCAAAATTTGCTCTGTTCACTTTGTACTAACTCATTTGTCCATCTGTTGTAATCACTGGTTCATATCCATTGGCATATCTTTCTACATGATTGGTCATATGTCAAGATAACCTTAACGTTTCTGCATAAAATTAGAAGAGCAACACAATCATGAATCAAATAATTTTAGAAGTAAATCATTTCATAATTTACATATCTGTGTACAGCCTGATTATTAAACCACATTAAAATCGTTTCTGAGAAAATCCCTCTGAACTGTGTTGAAGAGAAATGCTCTGCTAATTGTAGTTTCCAAATGATAATGTAAGGCAAAGCCCAGAAAGCAAGAATCATGCCACAACATGATTGTAATATACCTCACTCAATTAGGAAGACAAAAAAGAAAACTCGGCATGTATAAGTCAAGTATTTTCTTAATTTGTTTCCCAGAGACAGAATGCTTGATGCCAGGCTTTCCAGTTTAAGAGAACATTCTGACACTTGGCAGTCTCATTATTAATAGTTGGAACTTTGAAAAGTGTAACGAACAGAAATACTGTATACGTCTAATTTATGTCTTCTCTCCACATACAAAACATATTGAGTTAGTATTCTTTTATAATGAAAAAGAAGGTTGAATTTTAATGAGATGTGGCTTAATTGTTGTATGGAATGTCTTTATTTTTAATTCACTTTTGTAATAGTATCTTGGATACAACAAAAAAAATGCTCTTTATTAAAATTAAAATCAATAAAGTCTATTTTCAGTTTAACTTTACCCAGATTGTAACTCATTTCAGCCAGTAATTTTGTATGCTTTTTTGGCACATTTATCATAATTGTAGCTTTGACACATTATACAATTTAGAAGGGTACTTTTGCTTGACAAAGATGAACTAGCTGAACAGATAAATGCTTGGCTACATTTTATGTCCTTAGGATCAAGACCTTATATAATGAAGTAGCATTTAATGGCAGGAAGTAAATTAAAACACCTTTTTAAAAAAATTAATTAATTAATTAATTTATGGCTGCATTGGGTCTTCGTTGCTGTGCGGACTTTCTCTAGTTGTGGCGAGCAGGGGCCTACTCTTCATTGTGGTGTGCGGGCTTCTCATTGCGGTGGCTTCTCTTGTTGCGGAACACGGGCTCTAGGCTCAGGGGCTTCAGTAGTTGTGGCTCATGCGCTCTAGAGCGCAGGTTCAGTAGTTGTGGCACACAGACTTAGTTGCTCTGCGGCATGTGGGATCCTCCCAGACCAGGGCTCGAACCCGTGTCCCCTGCATAGGCAGACGGATTCTTAACCACTGCGCCATCAGGCAAGTCCCCCATGAGTTTTGTTGTTTTTTTTTTAACATCTTTATTGGAGTATAATTACTTTACAATGGTGTGTTAGTTTCTGCTATATAACAAAGTGAGTCAGCTCTACATATACATATATCCCCATATCCCCTCCCTCTTGTGTCTCCCTCCCACTCTCCCTATCACACCCCTCTAGGTGGTCACAATGCACAGAGCTGATCTCCCTGTGCTATGCAGCTACTTCCACTAGCTAGCTATTTTACATTTGGTAGTGTATCTATGTTCATGCCACTCTCTCACTTCGTCCCAGCTTCCCCTTCCTCCTCCCCATGTCCTCAAGTCCATTCTCTACATCTGCGTCTTTATTCCTGTCCTGTCCCTAGGTTCTTCAGAAACATTTTTTTTTTTTTTTAGATTCCATATATATGTGTTAGCATACGGTATTTATTTTTCTCTTTCTGACTTACTTCACTCTGTATGACAGACTCTAGGTCCATCCACCTCATTACAAGTACTTCAATTTCGTTCCTTTTTAGGGTTGAGTAATAGTCCATTGCATATATGTGTCACATCTTCTTATCCATTCATCTGTCGATGGACATTTAGGTTGCTTTCATGTCCTGGCTATTGTAAATAGTGCTGCAGTGAACATTGTGGTACATGACTCTTTTTGAATTATGGTTTTCTCAGGGTATATGCCAAGTAGTGGGATTGCTGGGTCATATGGTAGTTCTATTTTTAGTTTTCAAAGGAACCTCCATACTGTTCTCCATAGTGGCTGTACCAATTTACATTCCCACCAACAGTGCAAGAGGGTTCCCTTTCTCCACACCCTCTCCAACATTTATTCTTTGTAGATTTTTTGATGATGGCCATTCTGACTGGTGTGAGGTGATATCTCATGGTAGTTCTGATTTGCATTTCTCTAATGATTAGTGATATTGAGCATCTTTTCATGTGTTTGTTGGCAATCTGTATATCTTCTTTGGAGAAATGTCTATTTAGGTCTTCTGCCCGTTTTTGGATAGGATTGTTGGTTTTTTTCATATTGAGCTGCATGAGCTGCTTGTATACTTTGGAGATTAATCCTTGGTCAGTGGCTTCATTTGCAAATATTTTCTCCCATTCTGAGGGTTGTATTTTCATCTTGTTTATGGTTTCCTTTGCTGTGCAAAAGCTTTTGAGTTTCATTAGGTCCCATTTGTTTATTTTTATTTTTATTTCCATTTTTCTAGGAGGTGGGTCAAAAAGGATCTTGCTGTGATTTATGTCATAGAGTGTTCAGCCTATGCTTTCCTCTAAGAGCTTATAGTGTCTGGCCTTACATTTAGGTATTTAATCCATCTTGAGTTTATTTTTGTGTATGGTGTTAGGGAGTGTTCTAATTTCATTCTTTTACATGTAGCTGCCCAGTTTTCCCAGCACCACTTATTGAAGAGGCTGTCTTTTCTCCATTGTATATTCTTGCCTCCTTTATCAAAGATAAGGTGACCATATGTGTGTGGGTTTATCTCTGGGCTTTATATCCAGTTCCATTGATCTATATTTCTGTTTTTGTGCCAGTACCATACTGTCTTGATTACTGTAGCTTTGTAGTATAGTCTGAAGTCAGAGAGCCTGACTCCTCCAGCTCCGCTTTTCCTTCTCAAGATTGCTTTGGCTATTCGGGGTCTTTTGTATTTCCATACAAATTGTGAAATTTTTTGTTCTAGTTCTGTGAAAAATGTCATTGGTAGTTTGATAGGGATTGCATTGAATCTATAGATTGCTTTGGGTAGTAGAGTCATTTTCACAATGTTGATTCTTCCAGTCCAAGAACGTGGTATATCTCTCCATCTGTTTGTATGATCTTTAATTTCTCTCATCAGTGTCTTATAGTTTTCTGCATATAGGTCTTTTGTCTCATTAGGTAGGTTTATTCCTAGATATTTTATTCTTTTTGTTGCAGTGGTAAATGGGAGTGTTTCCTTAATTTCTCTTCCAGATTTTTCATCATTAGTATATAGGAATGTAAGAGATTTCTGTGCATTAATTTTGTATCCTGCTACTTTACCAAATTCATTGATTAGCTCTAGTAGTTTTCTGGTAGCATGTTTAGGATTCTCTAGGTACAGTATCATGTCATCTACAGTGACAATTTTACTTCTTCTTTTCCAATTTGGATTCCTTTTCTTTCTCTTCTCTGATTTCTGTGGCTAAAAATTGCAAAACTGTGTTGAATAATAGTGTTGAGAGTGGGCAACCTTGTCTTGTTCCTGATCTTAGTGGAAATGGTTTCAGTTTTTCACCATTGAGAATGATGTTTGCTGTGGGTTTGTCATATATGGCCTTTATTATGTTGAAGTAAGTTCCCTCTATGCCCACTTTCTGGAGGTTTTTTATCATAAATGGATGTTGAATTTTGTTGAAAGCTTTTTCTGCATCTATTGAGATGATCATATGGTTTTTCTCCTTCAATTTGTTAATATGGTTAATCACATTGATTGATTTGGGTATATTGAAGAATCCTTACATTCCGGTGATAAACCCCACTTGATCATGGTGTATGATCCTTTTAATGGCTGTTGGATTCTGTTTGCTAGTATTTTGTTGAGGATTTTTGCATCTATGTTCAACAGTGATATTGGCCTGTAGTCTTCTCTCTTTGTGACATCTTTGTCTGGTTTTGGTATCAGGGTGATGGTGGCCTCCTAGAATGAGTTGGGGGGTGTTCCTCCCTCTGCTATACTTTAGAAGAGTTTGAGAGTGATAGGCGCTAGCTCTTCTCTAAATGTTTGATAGAATTCACCTGTGAAGCCATCTGGACCTGTGCTTTTGTTTGTTAGAGGATTTTTAATCACAGTTTCCATTTCAATGCTTGTGATTGGTCAGTTTATATTTTCTATTTATTCCTGGTTCAGTCTTGGAAGGTTGTGCTTTACTAAGAATTTGTCCATTTCTTCCAGGTTGTCCATTTTATTGGCATATAGTTGCTTGTAGTAACCTCTCATGATCCTTTGTATTTCTGAAGTGTCAGTTGTTACTTCTCCTTTTTCATTTCTAATTCTATTGATTTGAGTCTTTTCCCTTTTTTTCTTGATGAGTCTGGCTAATGGGTTATCAATTTTATCTTCTCAAAGAACCAGCTTTTAGTCTGTTTTATTGATCTTTGCTATTGTTTCCTTCATTTCTTTTTCATTTATTTCTGGTCTGATCCTTATGATTTCTCTCCTTCTACTCACCTTGGGGTTTTTTTGTTCTTTTTTCTCTAATTGCTTTAGGTGTGTGTTTAGGTTGTTTATGTGAGATTTTTCTTGTTTCTTGAGATAGGATTTTATTGCTATAAACTTCCCTCTTAGAACTGCTTTTGGTGCATCCCATAGGTTTTGGGTCATCGTGTTTTCATTGTCATTTGTTTCTAGGTATTTTTTGATTTTCTCTTTGATTTCTTCAGTGTTCTCTTGGTTATTTCATAGTGTATTGTTTAGCCTCCATGTGTTTGTATTTTTTACAGTTTTTTTTTCTGTAATTGATATCTGGTCTCTGAGCACTGCGGTTGGAAAAGGTACTTGATATTATTTCAATTTTTAAAAATTTACCAAGGCTTGATTTGTGACCCAAGATATGATCTATCCTGGAGAATGTTCCATGACCACTTGAGAAGAAAGTGTATTCTGTTGCTTTTGTATAGAATGTCCTATCAATATCAATTAAGTCCATCTTGTTTAATGTGTCATTTAAAGCTTGTGTTTCCTTATTTATTTTCATTTTGGTTGATCTGTCCATTGGTGAAAGTAGGGTGTTAAAGTCCCCTACTGTTGTTGTGTTACTGTTGATTTCCTCTTTTATGGCTGTTAGCAGTTGCCTTATGTATTGAGGTGCTCCTATGTTGGATGCATAAATATTTACAATTCTTATATCTTCTTCTTGGGTTGATCCCTTGATCATTATGTAGTGTCCTTCTTTGTCTCTTGTAGTAGTCTTTATTTTAAAGCATATATTGTCTGTTATAAGAATTGCTCCTCCAGCTTTCTTTTGATTTCCATTTGCGTGGAATATCTTTTTCCATACCCTCACTTTCAGTCTTTATGTGTCCCTAGGTCTGAAGCTGGTCTCTTGTAGGCAACATATAGATGGGTCTTGTTTTTGTATCCATTCAGCCAGTCTATGTCTTTTGGTTGGAGCATTTAATCCATTTACATTGAAGGTAATTATCGATATGTATGTTCCTATTACCATTTTCTTAATCGTTTTGGATTTGTTTTTGTAGGTCTTCTCCTTCTCTGGTGTTTCCTGCCTAGAGAAGTTCCTTTAGCATTTGTTGTAAAGCTGGTTTGGTGGTGCTGAATTCTCTTAGCTTTTGCTTGTCTGTAAAGCTTTTGATTTCTCCAACAAATCTGAATGAGATCCTTGCTGGGTAGAGTAATCTTGGCTGTAGGTTTTTCCCTTTCATCACTTTAAATATGTCCTGCCACTCCTGTCTGGCTTGCAGAGTTTCTGCTGCAAGATCAGCTGTTAACATTATGGGGATTCCCTTGTGTGTTATTTGTTGCTTTTCCCTTGCTGCTTTAAATATATATATATATATTTTTTAAAGACACCTACAGCCTGGGCAGCCCGAGCCGCGGCAGCCACTCCGGGTCTAAGCCCAGCGCCCGCTTTTCCAGCCCCCTAAATATTTTTTCTTTGTATTTAATTTTGATAGTTTTTTTAACATGTGTCTTGGTGTGTTTCTCCTTGGATTTATCCTGTATGGGACTCTCTGTTTTTCCTGTACTTGTTTGTCTATTTCCTTTTCCATATTAGGGAAATTTTCAACTATAATCTCTTCAAATATTTTCTCAGTCCCTTTCTTTTTCTCTTCTTCTTCTAGGACCACTATAATTCGAATGTTGGTGCATTTAATGTTGTCCCAGAGGTCTCTGAGACTGTCTTCAATTCTTTTCATTCTTTTTTCTTTATTCTGCTCTGTGGCAGTTATTTCCACTATTTTATCTTCCAGGTCACTTATCTGTTCTTATGCCTCAGTTATTCTGCTATTGATTCCTTCTAGATAATTTTTAATTTCATTTATTGTGTTGTTCATCACTGTTTGTTTGCTGTTTAGTTCTTCTAAGTCCTTGTTAAACGTTTCTTGTGTTTTCTCCATTCTATTTCCAAGATTTTGGATCATCTTTACTATCATTACTCGGAATTATTTTTCAGGTAGACTACCTATTTTCTCTTCACTTGTTTGGTCTGGCGAGTTTTTACCTTCCTCCTTCATCTGCTGTGTATTTCTCTGTCTTCTCCTTTTGCTTAACTTACTGTGTTTGGGGTCTCCTTTTCACAGGCTGCAGTTTCGTAGTTCCCGTTGTTTTTGGTGTCTGCCCCCAGTGAGTAAGGTTCGTTCAGTGGGTTGTGTAGGCTTCCTTGTGGAGGGGACTGGTGCCTGTGTTCTGGTGGACGAGGATGGATCTTGTCTTTCTGGTGGGCAGGACTTTGTCCGGTGGGGTTTTTTTTGGGGTGTCTGTGAACTTTTTATGATTTTAGGCAGCCTCTCTGCTAATGGGTGGGATTGTGTTCCTGTCTTGCTATTTGTTTGGCATGGGGTGTCCATCATGTCGTTGAGTGGAGCTGCATCTTAACATTGAGACAGAGATCTCCGGGAGAGCTCTCGCCAATTGATATTATGTGGGGCCAGGATGTCCCTGGTGGACCAATGTCCTGAACTTGGCTCTCCCACCTCAGAAGCTCAGCCTGACACCTGGCCGGAACACCAAGACCCTGTCAGCCACACTGCTTATCACAACTCCACAGCCAAAGGCAAAGTGTTTCTCTCAGCTCCAGGTCACAGTGCCCCAGGGAAGTATACAGATTGGCTTGCCTCCCACAGACGTCCAGAGTGGCCCGGATGAAGCCACAGAGCATCTCATGTCTCACTCTCCTATCCTACTTGCTCTACCGATTTTGGAACTGTTGCCCCATTTTTAATCATGAGGGTTTAGAGCTCTGTAGCAGATGCTGTTACAGTTCAGCCTGTTATCCCATGGATCCCTTCAGCATTTTTGTCAAAATGCCTTTTTAATTGAACTAAAATAATCATGCTTAATTTCACCACTGACAAGCAGATCTTAAAATGGAAGCTTAAATATTTTGTTTAAGGTATGGAAGACATTTTTTCCCATGGGAATAATTTAGGCAAACAAATAAAACATGAAGTTACATTTATAAATAGATTTTATGATATTATATCTTTAATAATTAGCTGGGAATTTATAAAAGTATATTTACAAATTTTCTCTTAAACTGTGTTGAATCACAATGTACTAGCAACCCTGTTATGCAATTAGATAGTTTCACAATAGATAAAAAGTTGACACTATTTCCATTGACTATGAATTACTTTGAAGTTTATAAAATTAAATATTTCTAAATAACTCTAATCTAATTTTCTATTTCCTATTCAGAATTTGGCAAACACAGAATTCTTTAGCTAGTATTTGCTTTAAGTCTTATAAAAAGGCATTTGATATAATATAGAGCATATTAACATTATAAAAACAAAATTCAGTGAAAGAAAACGTATATGTTGAGAGCGGTTGAAAAATGTAACTAAAATTTTACATTAATCTCATCTAATTTAGGTAATAAGTTGGCAAACAAAAGTTTTGCTTACTAAGTTGATAATTTTGACAGCTCTGATTATTTGAATAAGTAATGGATTTTATCACAGAACTTATTAGTAGATTAATTTAATAGTTGTAGCAATAATAAAAGCCTATATTTTATAATATCTTTGATTTCAAGACAAGAATAGATTAGATAAATATAGTACGTATATATCCAAAGAAATATAAAATAGTTCTGAATTAACAAAATAGAGGGGAGACCCTACATATTTTACTGTAGATTTTGACAACTTTGTGTTTATTTTAGCTATATTGCATTTATGAATGAAAATATTCTGATTCATTTTATCAAATGAATAACACATGACCTAATGTGAAGAGTTTACATTGCAGATAGTGATTTTTTTTTTTGGTTTCAGTGAAGTATTTTATACAAAAACTTTTCACAATCATAGATCATGCCAGTATGTGACAAAGAATATAATGAGATTGATTCATTTGTCTTGTTCCCCAAAATGATGTGCATTACCAGTAAATTGGTCACTTTGAAGGAACTGCTGATCATAAAAATGACCAGGATGAAAACCCTGCCCTATGGTTTTATTCCCATTGTATATGTAAGTACAGTCATCATTGCAGCTAAGAAATGCCAGAAAAAGGAAAAGACTAAATTTAAAAAGTACAGCTGCAAGTTATTAATTCCTGATTTATTGAAGCTATACAACCCTAGGACAGTAACAGGCATATAACAGGTATTACAGAACACCTACTGAATAAAATGACTATCTGACCTTATTGAATATCCAGTGTGATGGGGAACTCATCACACTTGCAAGTAAGTTTCTATACACTTAGTTATAGCTAATGAGTCCTTATTTCTATTACTTGGGCAGAATTATTGTTGAAATAGTCTGAGACCTCAACAGATGACCAGTTAGAAATGGGGAAATGTTGGAATTGGGAGGTACTAAACCTCGGGGAGCTGACGTTGGTATAAAGAAGAATGATATTCAAAATAGACAGCAAAAATTCAAATCACAGTGTGTCTAAAGATATATATTGAATATGTATTGATTTTGGAAATTGTCAGTATTTGAGAAAATTTTTTCTTCGGTTTCAATTTTTTATTGATATATAATTTAAATGACAGTAATACCACATATCTTATGTGTAATGAATTTTGATGAATATATATATACCCAAGTATTGAGTGCCTCAATCAAGATAGAGTTTCCTCCTGCTGGTTTCCAGTCAGGTCTTCCTAATCCTAGCACTGAGCCTACCATGGTTTCTTTCACCACAGAAGGGTCTTCCTTGTTCTTGAACAGTATCTACATACAATTACAGAGTATATACTCTTTTGAGTCTGTTTTATTTTCATTCAAAATTACGTTCATGTGATTTACCCATATTGTTGCATGTATCAGCAGTTCAGTTATCTTTATTGCTCAGTTGTGTTCCACTCTATGACTATGTCACAGTTTGTCCATTTCCCAGCTGATGAATATTTGGGATGCTTTCAGTTTTTATTTATTACAAAAGAGGTTGTTATGAGCATTCTATACAAGTCTTTTCTAAATTTTTATTTATTTTTTACAAGTCTCTTTATAAATACAAGATTTTGTTTCTTTTGGGTAAATTTCTAGAAGTAGAATTGCTAGGAAATTTTTTTTAGCTTTTCAAGAAACTAGACAACCCTTTTCTAAAGCGGTTGCACCATTTTGTACTCCCAGTATCAATCTCTGAGGGTTCTAATTGTTCCATACCCTTACAAACACCTTTTTAAAAATTGAGATATAATTGACGTATAACATTATATTGGTTTCAGGTATATAGTATAATGATTTGATATTTGTATATGTTGTGAAATGAGCATCATAATAAGTCTAGTTAACATCCATCACCAAACATAGTTAACATATTTTTTTTTCTTGTGATGAGAACTTTTAAGATCTATTCTTAGCAACATTCAAATATACAATAGAGTATTTTTTTAAATTTATTTTATTTTATTTATTTTTATTTTTGGCTGAATTGGGTCTTCGTTGCTGCACATGGGGTTTCTCTAGTTGTGACAAGGGGAGGCTACTCTTGGTTGCGGTGCACGGGCTTCTCACTGTGGTGGCTTCTCTTGTTGTGGAGCACGGGCCCTAGGCGCACGGGCTTCAGTAGCTGTGGCACGCGGGCTCAGTAGTTGTGGGTCGCGGGCTGTAGAGCACAGGCTCAGTAGTTGTGGTGCACAGGGCTTAGTTGCTCCGCGGCATGTGGGATCTTCCCGGACCAGGGCTCGAACCCATGTCCCCTGCAATAGCAGGCGGATTCTTAACCACTGCACCACCAGGGAAGCCCTGCAATAGAGTATTATTAATTATAGTCAATATGCTGTACATTACATCCCTAAAAACACTTTTAATCTTAGCCATTCTAAAGGTGGGAAATGGTATCTCATGGCAGTTTTAATTAGAATTTCCCTGAGAACTAATAAAATTGAGCACTTTTTCTTGTGCTTATTGGCTACTTGCATATTTGTCTTGTTGTTTAAAGCTCTGCTCTTTTTTTAATTGGGTTGTTTGTCTTTTTAGTATTGAGTTATAGGAGTTCTTTCTATATTAGTTATATGTTATATATATTCTTATATTATACCCTTCCATATTCTTTATATATACTAGATATGTCTTTTATTAGATACATATATACTATAATATTTTCTCCCAGTTTGTGGCTTACCTTTTCATTAATGTTAACTATTTCTTCTGATAACAAAATTTTTAAGTTGATGAAATATAACTTATAAATATTTTCTTGTATGGTTTTTGCCTTCTGTGTCTTACCTGAGAAATCTTTGCCTACCCAAAGTTCATGAAAAATTTCTCATGTATTTTGTCTATAAGAGATATAGTTTTAGCTTTATATTTATGTCTATGATCCTTCTTGAATAAAATATGTATGTGAGTGAAGTGCGAGGGGAATCAAAGTTTTGGGGTTTGTTTTTGTTTTTTCCATATGGATATCCACTTGGTCAGGAACTTCTCTCTCCCCCATTGAATTTATTGTTACCTTTGTTAAAAACTGACTGTTGAAGCAGTGGTGTAAAGGTGACAGGACACCTGGATTCCTCACTTTCCTTCTTTTTCCATTCCTGGGCTGGAGGAAATCCTGAACATATGGAATCCCAATACCAGGCAGCCAGGACCATATCCACACCCCCCTAATGTTGGGTACCCTGGAGGTTGCAATCCTGCCCATCCACCACCTGCCACCCCTACCTTTCCTCCAGGCCCCTTTCCCACTCCCCCAGGAGCACCCCAGGGGAATCCAGCCTTTCCCCCTGGTGGGCCCTGTCATCCTGTGCCACAAGGGTATCCAGGATGCCAACCCTCAGGCCCCTACTCCCCTCAATACCCACCACCTTCCCCTGGCATGTGTCCTGTGAATCCATTGACTCCTGGCATGGTAGGACCAGGAATGGTGATTGACAAGAAGATGCAAAAGAAAATGAAAAAAGCTCATAAAAAGAAGCAGAAACACCACAAACATGGCAAGCATTCCTCCTCCTCCTCCTCCCCTTCCTCTTCCAGCAGTGACTCTGACTGAATACAGGGCCTAGACCCTTCCCTCAAGCCTCTCCAGTTCTGCTCTCCCATCAAGCTTCAGATGCCATCTTGTACTGGGGGAAATTAGCCCTTGTGTCCCTCCCCCCGCCATCCCTGCAATCTAAGCCTCACTCTGCTGTTCAACCCTAACTGGCTAGGGAAAATGGGAAAAGAATTGCCATGGGCTAGCAAAGGCCTTCTTCCCACTGCTTGGATAGAACTTTTAGCTGGTGAATTTTTCAGAACTATATTTTGAAGATGGTGAGATTTGAGCTAAATGCTGAAGACAAGTCTAAGATCTGTAAAATGTGATTTTTTACTTTCTTTTGTAATACTCATGATTGGGGAGATGCTGTGGAAATTTAATTATGGAAGGAAAAAAACGACCTGTACCTTTCTTGTAATTGTGGCATGCTTGGCAAATAAACATTTCCCAGCAGGCCGTTTATTGATTGCACTCACTGCAAGGCTGCTGGGAAGTGGAGTCCATTTGGCTGATGAGCTCTGACTGCCATTTTGGAAACTGATCTCTACCCCTTAGCTCATTATGCTATCTCAGGTCCTGCTCTCACTCTCCAACTCTCAGTCCAAATAAAGCTGTTTCTCCTGGAAACAAAAAACAAAAACTGACTGTTAATACATCTTTATATTTCTAGACTTTCTATTCTGTTTCATTGATCACCTTGTCTATCCTTATTTTAATACCATACTGTCCTGACTGCTATAACTTTAAGTCTTGAAATCAGGAAGTGAAGGTCTAACAACTTTGTTCTTCTTCAAGGTTGTTTTGTCAATTCTAGAATCTTTGTATTTCCTATAAATTCTGAAGCCAGGCTCTGATTTATATAAAAAATACTAATTGGCTTTTGAAAAGAATTACATAGAATCTATACAGACATTTTGAAGAATTGGTTTCTTAACAATTTGTCTTATAATGCACGAACATGCACAAACATTATGTATCTCTTCATTTATTTTGGTCTTCCCTCTTTTCTCTTCAATATTTTGTATTTATAGTAGAAGGATTTGCATATGTTTTGTTAAGTATTTCCTGTCCTTGAATGCTGTGTTTTAAATTTGATTTCCTAGTTTTCTGTTGCTAATACGTAGAAATACAATTAATTTTTGTGTATTAACTTTGTATTCTGTGCTAAGTTCACTGTTCTAGTAGGTTTTCTTTTAAGATTCCTTTGGAGTTTTCTACATAAACATAATGTAATCTGTGTATAATGACAATTTTACTTCTTTTGTTTTAATCTGAATGGTCTTTTATTTATTTTCCTTACCTCACACTAGTATTTCCAGCTCAGTGTTGAATAGGGGTAGCAAAAGTAAACATATTCACCACATTTCTCAATCTTGAAGTGGAAATGTCCCATTTTTTACCATTAAGTATGTTAACTATAGGTTTTTCATAAATGTCCCTTATGAGATTGAAAATCTTTCTTTCTCTTCCTTGTATACTGAGTACATTTATCATGAATGGCAGTTGAATGTTTTTTAATATTTTTTCTGTATCTATCAATATGCTCATGTATTTTGCTTTTTGTTATGTTAACATAGTGAGTTTGTTTGATTGATTTTCAAATATTAAACCAACTTTATATTGATGGAACATATCCAACCTGTTCATGATATATTTTTGTGTATGTATATAAATATTGCTGGATTCAATTTGCTATTTTGTTAGACATTTTTGCATCTATATTCACAAGGAATATGACTCTGTAATATTTTTTATGATGTCATTTTTAGAATTCATTATCAAGTTTGTGTTGATGTTATAGACAAGTTGGAGAATGTTCCCTCCTCCTATCTCTTTCTTATATGTTTAATACTATTTACTGGGGATGGGCTATGACCCTGGGATTTTCTTTTATGTTTGAATTCATTTTTCATTAACAGATATAGGGCTATTCAATTAAGTTTTCCTATTTCTTCTTGTGAAAAGAATCTATTCAAAAATTCAGAAATCATACTTTACTAAGAGCTGCCAAATTTGAACTTTGAAAAGTGACAGTGTTAAGCTGACAACTGGCCTATGACTTTCTAGGATTCCATACACTGGTTGGATGTTTGAGCTGCAGTTCCTAAGGGGGAGGCGGGAGGGGGGCAAGAGCCAAGCCAGTTGAGATCTCAGACACACAGCTGGATTTCGGGGTAAGATTTCATTTCCTGTGGGGAGACTGAAGCTAACTAAAGAACCAGAGCAGGAATTTCAGTTACACTGAATGAGCAAACACAATAGAGGTTTTAAAAAAAAAATTCTGCCTTGAGGATTATGTCAACTGGAACATAGATGGAAGTGACACAAGACCTAAACAAATAATAAGTATTTAATGCAAAAGGGAACTAATCTGAAAAGGCTTTAATAAAAGGGGAACCGATCTCAAAAAGTTACATACTGTCTGATTCCATTTATATAATGTTCTCAAAATGACAAAATTATAGAGAAAGAGAATGCACAAGTGGTTGCCATGGGTTAAGAGCATGATTAGAAAGAAGGCAGCATGAGAAAGTCTCTTTGTAGGGATGTAATGATGGTGCTTTATGTTGATTATAATGATGGTTATATAAATCTATACATATGAAAAAATATCATAGACTTACACACAACAGCATAAAATAATGAGTGCATGCAAAATACAGTAAAATTTGAGCAAGGTCTATAGTTTGGTTAATTCTACTATACCAATCAATTTCCTGGTTTTGATAATGCACTATAATTACGTAAGATGTCACCATTGAGAGAAGCTGGGTGATGGGTACAAGGAATCTCTCTGTACAATTTTTGCAATTTTATGTGAATTTATAATTATTTCAACATATAAGTTTAAGCAAATTTAAAAATAAATTAAAAAGGGAATTTGTTGGCTCACAAAAGTTAAATATCCATGGTTATCCTAGTACCAGAGTTTCAAATTATATTACTAGGACCCACTCTAAGAAAACATCTTAATTCTGCTCTCTTTCTTGTTGGCTTCTGTCAAAGATTTAATGAAAAGACAGGAGCTTCCCAGACAAGTACATTTTGTGTGTATGTGTGTGATGGGGGTGGGGGGTAGTTAAGGAGGACACAAGTATCTTCTTCCAGCGATTCAAACATAAAATTCTGTGTCTAAGTATTACTGGACAAAATTGGGACATATGATCATCCCTAAGCCAATCACAGTGCCCATACCCAGAGTATGCTGTTGAGTCGACCTCATAAAAAGCACAGCGAATTGAGACTGTGGGAGGGGTGAGTCAAAGGTACCTCAAGGTATTGTTACCAAAAGACAGAATAGACACTGGGTTCCCTGAAGAACCACTAGGAGGGCATAAAATTACTCAGAGCTCATGTCAGGTGTGCCAGACACTTAAAAGAATATGGTAGGCTCACTATTCTAGAATGCACTCATCATTCAAGCAGAAATCTTAATACACTGTCTGACTTAAACAACATTGGTTTAGAAACTGCGTGGCATTTGAGAAGACAGAAATTGACATATTAAAGTGGAAAATACTTTCCTCTAAGTCTCATTCATTAATCATATACAAAATATGCTTTCGAGAGCTGCATAAAATAATTCTAATTGTTATTTAATTTAGAGTTCTTTAAGTTAGGCAAATATCATTTTACCCTGAAATCTCTTTTTTACAAAGCTAAACTTCTTTAATTTTTATAGGACTCCCTTATATATCATGGTTTTCAAATGTATTTCTCTTAAAGAACTGTGTGTATTATTCTAGATGTGGCCTGACAAGCACAGAGTAAAGCAAAACTCTTACCTCCCATGTTCTGGACACTGTATCTATGCTATTAGTTAGTTTGGTGGACATCTTCACTATGTCACTGACTCATTATATTTGCAGTCGACCAAAACTCTTCCTTAAATCTTTCCTACATATACTTTTATTTATTTGCACCTTTTCAATATTGAACTTGTAAAGATTTTTAAAAATAATTCATTCTTTTACTTTGGTGTTGAAAAAATTTCTATTTTAAATATCACATTCTCAGATTTTCCCCCTGTAGTTTTAACCACCTAGGATTATCTTGCAGTCAATATCTTCAACTTTGTATGTCAATGATATTCCCAGTGTTTTCTCATCAATAAATTTCAATTAACATGTTATCTGTATCCAACCCTATTTATCATTATATATCTTGGTCAAGAAACAGAACTTTCACATAGATTTAACACTTTTGGGATCTGGGCGTTAAGTCCATCTGAGTATTTTATTGTCAAATATGGTTTGAACTCTCTATGTGTTGAAAACAGCTCCAAGAACCCTATGTGTTGCTTAATCATCACAACAATCCATGAGGATGTAATATTGTCATCCCCATTTTACAGATTAGAAAACTGAGTCACGCAGAGTTTAAGTAACTTTCCCAAAGTTGTACCATTAGTAAGTAGCTGAGCCAGGACTCTAATTAAGGCAAACTGACTCTAGAACCTGTTTTCTTCCAACCTCATCACTTTCCCTCACCACTCATGCCTACAAGAATATCACGTGCAGTCTCTCAAAAGGCCATACTGAAATTCATATGTCATTAGAACTCTAGAACCAAGTCTGAATCACTAAGATTATCACTAGTTTCCCAATTTATAATAGTCATGGCTGCAAAGAAATGAGTAGAGATGTATAAATATTCACTAAACCATGTGCGCTGTTACAAGCCTGAAAGGGACCCAGAGGACATTATACTCTGGGTTACAGACTTATACTCACCTAACTTTTAGCTGCATTATTCAATATAAGAACTATTCTATTGTGAGCTGGACAACACAAATTTATTATGGAAAATCTCAAGCCAAGTCCATAATCTTGTTTTTTGCTACAATTATGATATCAATATTTGTTTAACTACTTCAGGTTCAAGGTTACTTTGACCTTTCCTGCTATTTCTGCTCCCAAGAGATCTGCCTCAGAATTCTGTTCTTATATTCCTTAAATCAAGAATTCCTCTTTTCATCTCAAATTTGTCCTAGCAGGTGAAATTCCCCTCATCTTCTACCTCTACAAGTAAGAGGAATTTTGAGTAGAACTGTTATTCTTAGGAGTCATTACCAATACCATGTCTTCAAGGACCTGAAAATAATATATACTCAAAATCTGAAAATTTTATCAAGGCATTAACAATGAAATAAAATAAAGAGAAAAATAAATTGGAGTCATCAAAAGTTTATGGTAACAAATCCAGACACCTGTACCCTGAAACTCTGCCTATTATGAGCTCTTACCATCTATTCTGGTTTGCATTCTGTTCTCTCCTCTCCATTATTCTGGAGGAAAAATTATCATGTTAGTTAGACCTTGTATTTGTTAGATCTCTACTGGTAAAAGCATCAGAAACTCAATTAAAATCAGCTCAGAAAAAAAAGAAAGATCACTGGCTTCCTTAAAAAAACCCAGAACTACAAGAAAGCCAGAGATTGTGCTAAAACTGAAACAATTAAGAGAACTCTAATGCCACCATCATCCAGTCTTTCTCTTTCACACATTTTGTCCTTCTTTCTTTTTCTTTTCTTTCTCTGTAGATTGGCTTTATCTTAACAAAGCTAATTCTTTTAAGACATCAGAGACTTTTACCTGGCAGCTCTAGGAATTTCATTCATTTCACCATCAGAGAGTAATGGCCCCTTTTTCTTTAATTCTAATTACAAAAATCCTTGGGGAAAAATGTTGATTGACCTGACATGAGTCTGTACCCATTCCTGTGGATAATGGATTGGGTTTCCATGATGGAAATATCCCAGTACTACCTGAGGATGGAGTGGAGGAGGAGCTATTCCCACCAGAAAGGGGAGAGTTCCTTCTGGAATAAGGGAGCAGTGTTCAACAGGCAAACAGTATTTGCCCAGTGCATGCTCTCTTATCTTTACTGCTTTATTTTCCTTTTTTACCCACACTAATAAAGATATTCCTCCCCTATGCTATATTCTCTATATTCCAAGACATGAGGAAAAACAACCTTTTCCAACTCTGGAATTTATCTACAAAATAGGCATCTCACACTATCAAGATCTTTTTACTGTCTTTTATTCAAGTCCCAAAGCACTTTCTTTCCAGTTTTTACCTATCTCACAGTGTTCACAGGCAAATAAAATCCCTGCCAATGAAACTACCCATGGCTACTTATATCTACCCAGAATCACCTAAATATTCAGTATAGACACAGCTTAGGTTCTAGCTCTGGGATCTTTACTATATAAAATTAAAGGATTATATAGCATTCCCATACATTAAGTTTGCAGTTTGATGAATTTAGAAGGGATTAGGTATAAACCACATAATCAGTCAAAAATATGAATCACCTGTGTTGCTTAGCTTGCAGGTATTTCAAAATGAAATAAAATTAAGATTGCAGGTATTTTAAAAAGTTAATTACTTTTAAGTTGTTCCAAGACCACAGGTTACACCCCTAACTCCTGCAGCTGGTCAAAACATCATGCATGGAAAACAGAAATGATTCAAGTCATTCAACTCCACAAAAAGAAAAGCAATAGAAAGCATTTTCTTTCCTTTGAGTTATTAAGACCCCAGTTTTCAATGTTATTTTCTCTACACTTTTGTAACTTGCCATGAATTATGACATATGTCATAAACATTTTGTACTAACAAGAACTACAGTAATAAAGTTTCTAAATAATTCCTTTTTCAGTAATTTTATGTAGATCCAAGTTCATCCCATACCATAATACATTATTCCTATTTACATCTTTTCAATATTCCTCCTTGAATGGGAGGGAAACTAGTGACCTTATAGTGAGAACACAGGTTTAAAACCACTGAAGAGGGCTTCCCTGGTGGCGCAGTGGTTGGGAATCTGCCTGCTAATGCGGGGGACACGGGTTCGAGCCCTGGTCTGGGAAGATCCCACATGCCGCAGAGCAACTAGGCCCGTGAGCCACAACTACTGAGCCTGCGCGTCTGGAGCCTGTGCTCCGCAACAAGAGAGGCCGTGACAGTGAGAGGCCCGCGCACCGCGATGAAGAGTGGCCCCCACTTGCCGCAACTAGAGAAAGCCCTCGCATAGAAACGAAGACCCAACACAGCCAAAAATAAATGGATAAATAAATAAATAATAAAAATAAGGAATTCCTTAAAAAGAAAAAACAAAAAAAAAACCACTGAAGAATATTTAGTAGGATGGACATGACCAGATTTGCTTTCACTGAAGAGCACACTGGCTACATTGTGAAAAGCAGGGAGACAACTTACAGGCTGCTGCACGCAGTAATTCTGCAGAGAGATGAGAAAGCCAAGACCAGAAACAGCAGCAGTGGTAATACATGTCTGAAAGTGGATTGATAAGATACAACAAAAGTCTCATAGGCAGACCACTTTCTAAAAATCGCTCAGAGAAGTTGACTTTACGTTAATAAGAAATTAAATATTTATTGTGCAGTGACCTCATGCAGGGTACTTTTATGGACACTGCTGATATAGTTACAAACAAAACACTAAAAATCCCTGCTTTTATGAAGCTCACGTTCCAGGTGGGCATGTGAAGAAAACAAACGATAGTAATAAGTTCAAAGTATACTACATTTGATACTGATAAATACTATAGGGAATAATAAAACAAGGAAGGGGGTTAGAGGTACAGTATCTGAGAACTGAAAATGTAGATGTTCCCCAAGAAGAGCTCACTGAGAAAGTGGATTCGAGAGTAAAGTCCTGAAGGAAATAAAGAGCCAAGCCAGTATAAGGGAAAGAGAATTTCTGGCAAAGGAAATATCTTTGAGGCAAGAAAGTGGTGTTCTCTGGGATGTCAGCATGACTGAAGAAGAGGAAAGGAGGTGAGAACAGCAGAAGATGAGATGAGAGAAATACAGGGTTTGCAGGGTCCAGATCACACAGGGCCTTGTAAATTGTGTCAGGATTTAGGTTTTTATTCAGAATAAGAGGGAAAAGCATTGGAATCATTTGAACATAAGAGTGGCATGATCTGACTTTTAACAGAATTACTCTAGCTATTGTATTGATAATAGACTGAGGGGAGGAAAGGAGGACAAAGGAGGAAAAAGCCTCATCCATTAGGAAGCTACAGAATAATCCAGGTGAGAGATGATGGTGGATTAGATCAGGAAGATAGCAGTGAGGTGGTAAGAAATGGCTAGATTCTGAATATATTTTGAAGGTAGAGGTAGTAGGACGTGCAGATGGACCAGATAAAGGAATGAGAATAAGAGATGGGTAAAGAACTTTGCCAAGGATTTTGGACTAAGCAATTGGAAGACAGGAGCTGGAGGCCGTCATTCAGCCCATGATAAATATATATCCTTTGTAATGTAAGAGTCCAGCAAAGCATTTCTAAAAACTGTACCGGAATTATTAAGCTACACCTATTAAATAGTATTACTGAGAATCTGTGGAGAATATTATTGACAAAGAAAAGTAATGAGATCTGGGTGGAGAATATGATACTTATAACACTAAATGAATTTTCCGTTTTAACTGTGACATAATAAACAGATCACTTACCTGGACTTTGTTGCTTAGGCTATGGACAGAAATGTTATTAGTAATAATTATTATTAGATTCTCAGGAGACTACATTCATTTATGCACGTGCAAAAATATTACAGAAGTTTTAAATACAAAAATAATGCAATATATTTTGTTAATATTGTGTATTATTATATAATGTTATGGAATATTTGTCTGTATCTACTTTGTTTTTTTTATTTTTCTAGCATAGACTTTTATTATCTCTTCATGTAGCCATAATTTTGAAACATCTTTTTCTATAGGGTCAATATAAAGATAATTTAGTCTTTCTTCTAGTTAGTTAACCAAATTTCATTTTTCATGATAGAGAATTTAGAAAATTTTTTTTGTAATTTTAACCATCAGAGGTTTTAAGCTGCATTATAATGTAATAAAATAGTTATGACATTTTGAAACTCTGCTGGTCCTTTTGTTTTTTCTTTCAGTGTACATGTCTGGCTTTCACTAGAATATCTTCTGTCATACTTAAATTTTGGCAAGATTAATAATTCTGAAAAAAAATGTAAAAAATTAATCTGAAATTAAGGCCTACCCATGAGCACTTCAAATGCATGTTCTAATTGTCTCTGTGTAGTATTGAGCTACTCAGTTTTGTAAACAAAGGACTTATACTACATATTTTGAATTATTGACAAATGTGTAGTAGTCTCATCACTGGAACACTTGTTTCTTCAGGCTGTTTGCTGCATTGGTGTCAATTTTCAACATCATTTTATCTGAAACTGCTAGACTTTATCAAGACAAAATGTGTTAGATAGGTTAAGACACGATCCCTATACATAAAACATGAAGGTTCACATCCAGATGTACTCAAGATTTGTAGTGCTGCTGTCAGTCTGCACCCACCCAACAAACATAAAAACTCTGATAATTTCCATTTTGTACAATTCCCATTATAAAGGAGGGTGCACATATAATTTGCTGCTTGAGTGAATATACTCCTGACAAAAGAGGACTTATGTGTTTGCTAGGCATTGAAGCAACTAAAATCTACTGCTTAATATTTGCACATATAATGACTAGAAGAATTTTCCATGAACTAGTTATGGTTCTGGTTCTGTATATTTCAAATTTTGTTTCTCCTTTACCATCCACATGCATCTGGTGCTAGGAGATAGAGGACATAGTCATACTGTAATATTGCCTCTGTCAGGCACCTTTATGAGTCCATGATTTGCACCTGGTAAGTCAATGTGGCGAGTGATGGAAGTCTTTCTGAAGGTCATTCTAACTGTGGCTGGCAAGAACTTAATTACACATAGAAATGACTATAAATCAAATAATAATATCCTACCAAACCCAACTAACTGTCAATTCAACTCATTTCCCTTTATCCAGATCCAAAATAGTGCCTGTGACCACGCCAAAGTCCACTATCAAAGGGGAAGTGTGATCCAGGCAAGGTCAAAGTAATAAGATGTATGAAATTGTAAGCATATTATACATCAGATATACTAAGATATAATTGTAATACATACAAAATTGTGAGTTCACACAGATGAATTCACCATTTGTAGCAGTGCTATATGTATGCCTTACAAATACAGGAATTCTGATTAAATGTATCTTGTGTAATTCCATAAAAAATGGAAAAAAGATGGTGCATTTATAATTATAGTACTGAGCATATAAGAAATGTTCATATTGTGATTATATCTGGCCCTATATCTCACAATGCCAGCTGAATCTGAAAAACCCAATTTGTATTCAGATAAAGTATGCAATTATAAATGTTACAACATGACATCTTTTCACATCATGTGGTACCCTAGATATTAAACACAAATGTCATTCTTTTTTTATCCCTAAATAGTATCAGAATCCAGATGAAATCCATGTAAAATAACATATTTCAACCTATTTTTAATAACTCGGTGAAAATGAATTTAAATATTTATGAAGATAGAGTTTAGTTTTGAGTATATTATTCACAAGCCTATCTCTTTCATATAACCAAAGCTCATGGAAAATATCAATCAAGGGTCATAATTCTATCCACTATTATTTATTAAACCCTCAACAGAACTATTTTCTATAAACGGATGTTTTGTATTATGATTGATTGCCAAGTGAGATAAACTGACTCAAAAATTGCCAGCCATTTCAGTTTCTGGTAGGGGGCATATCAGAATTAATTTGAACAGATACTTCTTATTCAAAGCAAAGCAATATAGAGTCTGGCCCCTTTCCTTTTGAGGTTCAACATTATTAAAATATCTTTGATGAAATGAGAAGGCCTGACTGAGGTCATCTTGCACATGTGGACAGCAGGTACTCAAAAAGAGGAATTTACTGAAAGGATGGAAAAATATGGATTAGTGACCTGGGCTCAAAACCAACTTCTAGAACTGTGTGATTGAGACCAGATTCCGCTTCTGACCTGGCCTTGCTGGTACTATTATAGCTTGCCTTCGGGAAAATGGCAACGTGTAAACTTATAAAGCCATGTGATACAGAACTGCTATTTTAGAAGCCTAGCTCTTCTTTTATTATGGAGTAACTATTGCTAATCGTAGTATGAAGGGAGAGAGAATTTTTCTACCCTACCGCTGTCCACTCTCTGAAAAACTGCTGCAGACCAGCAAGTAAAAAGAATATCTAATTCTCTACAGGTTTGCTAGTTCTCACTGTGTAGCTATAATCACAGTACAAGAGATCAGGATTCTCTGACAACTTGAGCAGGCTTTCTGGTTTTCTATCCTTCAGTAATAATAACTAATTTGGGTTTCATGGCAGGGAAAAAGAATGCCGGCAAGGAAATAAAACCATTCTCTCCACCTGTAAACTGGAGCCTGGGATGATTTAATTTGAATGGTCTCATATTGTGCTCTTCTATTGCTGGAGATGCATAGAACATTTTATAACAAACTCTTAAGCCCAACCTTGGAGGAAATGAATGACAGAGTTTTGACTGATAAGATAGAACCCTAGAGGCTAAGTATTATTTCAGATAATTTTGTTTCTAAAATTTGGTGGAATTCTTTATATTACCTGATAAGTAGCCAGATGGATATCTGAATGTTTTTATATTTAATTGTGATATTTAAATTATTTCTATATAACTCTTGATTAAATAATGAGTATTAATATAAATTAAACTTGTAAAGCATCATGACATGACATAGAGCATAGATGAGATTATCCAGAGAGTGTGTGGCATGAGAGGAGAAGGGACAAAGATGAAGACCACATGAACACTGAGTTTCAAGAGTTGGATAGAAGGGCCTGCTAATTAGACAGAGAAGGGGTAGATGGAGGAGGAGACCAAACAAAAGGAGGAAGTAGTCAAAATGGCTGTATTGACACCTGGAAAGCCACTGGTAATTTGTGAACAGAGTGTGATGGCATGTTATATAATGTGTGTGTGTGTATGAAAAGTCGAATGGTTAAATGAAAAAGTGCTTTATAGTTGAAAAGATATGAATTTGTAACTTGGGTCTGATACTTATTAGCTGGATGATTTTGTGTTGCCTCGGTGTCATCATTTTTTAAAGAGAGACATTAATGCTTAAAGTGGCTTTAGGGAATAAACTGAATATTATGTGTATACTCCCTAGCCAAGTTTAAGTACTTACTAATGGTAGCTATTGGTACTGTTAAGAAGTAGCTTAGATCCTCCCTCCTTCTAATGACTTTATTATTAATAATGAAATTACTCATGATAATAATAATGCTAAATGCTATTGACAGACTATCTCTACTAATCAGGTTTTCTTGATGGCTAACATGAAATTTAATTAACTTAAGCATTAAGGGAATTTATTGGAAGAGTGTGTCATGTAGCTTACAAAATTATATAGGAAACAAAGGTGCTGAGATCAAGCAGGCAGTCCAGGAGACACGGCATAGTCAAGATGCCAAAAGCTTGTCACAGAAGGCATCTGCTCAGGACACTGAAGCTTGGCCAGACAGCTAGACATTCCTTATCACCTCCTGACACTCGCTGCTGTGATACTGCATTGTCTACTCTGCCACTAGTGCTATTCCAGGGCTGCTCAACCTCAGCATGATTGACATTTTGGATCAGACTTTGATTTGTGGGGCTTTCTGGTGAATTGTAGGATGCTTAGCAGAGTCTCTGGCTTCCGCCCACTAGATGCCAGTAGCCCTTCCCAAATCTTGACATCAAAAATTTCTCCAGACAAAAAGGGCCCCAGTTGAGAACCACTGTGCTTTGCAAATATCTCTGACTTACACCTTTGCTTCCCTCTTTCAAAATTCAAATATAGAACAGGGGCATCCACTTAGTTATACCTGGGTCACACGACCAGCCTCTAATCACCAGGAAAAAGGAATATTGCTCCAATTTAATTTTCCTTGTTGGGGACACTCGGTTCCCACTGTTATATATGAATTGTGTTAAAATACTGCTCCACAAAAACAACAAATATCCATGGAGTCCCCTCTGTGCCAAAATTATGCTAGACCATTTACAGTGATTTATGATCTTTACAACAACACTTTAAGGCAAATATTGTTAGAATTATTTAACTGATGCACAAAACGGTGCTTTAAGACTACATATTTTGCCCAACACCACACAGATGAAAAACCAAGTTTGTCTGATGCAGATGTCCATTATCTTCTATCAGGTCAAATTCAACTCCAGTTTATAACAAGCCCACCTCAAGTTGCTGTCTTTTCATTTTGTTTATTACTTAGAGCAAATGGTTTTTAATTATATTGAACTATAATTTCTTCATTGTGGGAATGCTTCCACATGGTGTTTACAGTAGTGAATTATTGCAGGATTGTTTTTGCCTTATGTCTCTATTCAATGAACAAAGAACATTGCCCATTTTTTTCATTCCAAAGTCTTCTACTGTCACTCAAGTCTAAGTTGTTTCAGTGTCATGTATACAAGAAAGAATTTCAGTTCTGAAAAATCCTTGAAGATGCTCTTCAGATGACATCTGAATAAAAAATGTCAATTCTAGGTTTCCACTTTCCTAGGAGAGTTCTTTTTTTTTTTTTTTTAACATCTTTATTGGAGTAGAGAGTTCATTTTTACATCCTAATTCTGTATAAACTTGCCAACTCATGATTTCTCCTCCAAACTAGCAACCTAGTCCAAAATCTGTCAAATTGAGTAAGTCCCAGTATGGAAGCTTGCTGGCTGTACAACTAAAGTATCTTGAGGACACTGCCCAACTGGCCCATGTATTTTGGGCTATGATGACTCAGTTTAGCAATATTTATCGTATAAACATTATTAAATGGCTCTTTGTTGACCACTTAGTTTTTGGCTGCTTGGTAATCTCTGTAAATACCTTATTGTCTTATTCTGTTTGGGCTACTATAACAAAAACACCATAGACTGTGTGGCTTAAACAACAGCATTTATTTCTCACATTTCTAGAGTCTAGGAAGTCCAAGATCAAGGCTGGCAGATTCATTGTCTGGTGAGAGACTGCTTCCTGGTTCATAGATGGTCTTCTCCTGTGTCCTCACATGGTGGAAGGGGGAAGGGAGTTCTCTGGGGTCTCTTTTATAAAGGGCACTAATATCATTCATGAGGGCTCACCCTCATGACCTAATCACCTCCCACTCCCCTAATACCATCACATTGAGGATTAGGATTTCAACATATGAACATTCAACATAAAGATTCAGTCCTTTGCATTTATTTTCCTTTGTATATTATCCTCTCCACACCCATGCATTTATTATTATTAGGTCATTTATAGATGTTTGGCTTCAACAAATATAAACTGCACCAAATAAACATGCAAAAATCAATAAACATTTAATACAGTTTTGTCATCAATAAATGTTTTGGGGACTTCCCTGGTGGTGCAGGGGTTAAGAATCTGCCTGCCAACAACAGGGGACACGGGTTCAATCCCTGGTCCGGGAAGATCCCACATGCCGCAGAGCAACTAAGCCCGTGTGCCACAACTACTGAGCCTGAACTCTAGAGCTCGTGAGCCACAACTACTGAGCCCATGTGCCACAACTACTGAAGCCTGCTCGCCTAGAGCCTGTGCTCCGCAACAAGAGAAGCCATGACAATGAGAAGCCTGCCCACTGCAACGAAGGGTATCCCCTGCTCACCACAACTAGAGAAAGCCTGCGTGCAACAACGAAGACCCAGTGCAGCCAAAAATAAATAAATAAATATTTTTTTTAAAAAATGGTTTTGACTACATGCCAATCCACTTGCCAAAACCAGAAATATTATAGCATCCATCACTGATAATGATCGTTTTTGGACTAAGAAGTCTGTTGCTCTCATTATGATCCAAATGCTTTCATTCTCTGGTGACTATCATGCTTTTTAAGTTTTATCTTTCTACATGAAATATAGATAAGAAGAATGCGAGACGTTGGCAAAAGAAAGAAATTTAATCTCAGTGGATTTCACTCTCCTTCCCATAGTGTATCCATGTCAGCCAAGTTGCCAAAATGTAAGGGTAGCATAACAATATTAATAGCCATTCTTAATTGAGTGTATACCAGGTTACATGTACTGCACAAAGTGGTTTATATGCCTTATTCATTTATTATTCAAAAACCACGAGGAAATAGGTTTATTCTTCTAGTTTTATAGCTAAGGAGTTTGAGTTACAATAAAACTGAACATGAAGCAGGTCAGTACCACCGCCATGTCCTAACTGCTGCTTTCTAGTTCAGAAGCCTAGTTTACATTCTTGTTACAGAAGTGTTACTGCTTTAGGAGAGCAAATCGTTAGTAGTGTTATTTGGACTAAAGGGGAAAAACAAAAAAACAAAAAACGAGTTCAGGTAAGAGGACTATCACTAGGAATTTACTTATTTATTTTTGCATGTGATATATATATATATATATATATATATATACATATATATATATATATATATATATATATATATATATATATATATATATATATATATATATATATATATATATATGCCAGGATATTATACTTGCTCTTGTAACCTCTTTACAAGCATTAACTAATTCAGTTCTCATACCAACTTTCTGAGGAAGGTTTAATTATTATCACCATTTTAGGGTGAGGAAAGTGAGATACACAGAAGTTAATAGCTTGCCTAAGTCACAGTGCTGGTAAGTGGCAGAAGTGGAATTCCAAACCAGGTGGTCTGACTCCTACACTCTTGGCCTTAACTGCTACTGTATGCTGAGGTGAGGCGAGAGTGTCACACATTCTCATGTTCTCACCTCCTTTTTAGTAGGCTTAAATTCCATGGTGAATTATAACCGATCCCTTGCACAGCAGTTTTTCCTTACCTACTTGATCTTTTACATCAACTTATAAATGTGTTATTATATCTCTTCTCAAAAAGAACAAAATTTATATTACTCCCATTTCTCTTTGGAAATACTGCCCCATTTTCCTACTGGTCTTCACAGTAAAACTCCTATAAGGCATTTTTCTATATTTATTATCACCAATTTATCTTCTTCCATTTCTTCTTGGACCACTACAGGTCTTTACCCCCCATGCTATATCAAAAGGGCAGTAACCAGTGTCATCATTGATCATTGTTCAATCCAGAAATTAATTCTTAGCCATCATACTTTTTGACTCATCAGCCGTTTCTAAAACTTAAAATACTTATTTTTTCACTTTTTCTTTCAGGACACCAACCTCACTTGGTTTCCCACCTAACTTTCAGGCAGCTTTGTCTTAGTCTATTTTTCTGGTCTCTCCACATCTCCTCCAACCTTTAATCAGTAGAATGTCCCAGGACTCAGTTCTTGGACCTCTTCTCCTTATATTTATATTTTTCTATTCATATGTACTCCCTATGTGGTCTCATCTAGTCTCACAGCCTACTAACATCTATACAGATTATTCCTAAATTTTATTTCAAACCCATACCTCTCCTCTGAACTACAAACATATACATTCAATTGCTTACCCTACATCTGCATTTCAAACTTAACAGGTTTAAAAGTTAGTTCCTAGTCTTTTTCTCCCTGTACCTGTTCCCATTCCCCTCCCCCCCAACAACATTCCCCCTCCATTCCACCCCCCCATCCTCACTCCCCCACCACTGTCAACCTGCTCTACCCATAGTTGTCCCATTCCATTCCTTGTGTGATGGGCTTTATCACACGTTCCACAGAGTATCTTGTTTGCCTCAAAATATAGCCATAAATTCACCACTCTTCATGACCCTCCTTCTTTCACTCCCAACCACCTGGATTGTGCAGGTTTCCTAATTGTGTCCATACTTCTGCCTTTACCACGCCAGTCTGTTTTTACACACAGAAATGGGAGTTATCTTTTAAAAACACAGTTAGGTCCTCTGCTGAAATTCTTCCATTGGCATCCCAACTCAAGAGTGAAAGTCTAAGTTCCTATAAAGTGGATGGGCCCAACTTGACTTTGACCTTTTCTCCTGTGTCTCTGCACCTGGTTCCGTCTCCTCCTCCCCTTTGCTGTTCCTTGAATGTTTCGGACATTCTCTCCCAGCAGAAACCTGCTTTTTCCTCAAATGAAACAACTATACCCGTGTGGCTCATTCTCTCGCCTCTTTCAGGTCTGTGCTCAACTGCCATCTTCTCAGTGAACCTCCTCTAGCAACCCAGCCAGACAGTCGCATCCTCTGTCACCTTCAGGCACTCACTGTACTCCTTTCCTGCTTTGGTTTTCCCCTTAAGGCTTGTCAACAGTGAACACATTGTACACTTTATACATTTTAAAAAATCATCACACAGAATGTTAAAAAGACATCAAAGGTAAAGCTTTAATGAAATTAATAATTATTATATTTGAATCAAGGATATTTTTAAGTGACACTGGCCCCCCTATTGGTGCCTGGCAGTGAAGAGCACAATGGCTATCAGTAAGTTTCGGGACACTGCCTTGATTCCTGCTAAGGTACCAGCGTACCATTGCTTTTGTATATCAGTGCAAGTGTCAATACAATGAAAAAGACAAACAGTGTCTTAATAGTGTTAAAAAATAGCTTTGACTTTGTGAATGTTCTGAAAATGTCTCTGGAACCCACAAGGTTCTGAGAACCACATTTTGAGAACTAATAGGCAAAGTGCTTTGGAAACTCAGAATAAATGTAAGGCAATATAAATATAAGAAGCTTACAACTGTAATAACTAGGTTGATATCGCCAACATACTGAACAATCAAATATTCAAGAAGAAATGCAATTAAATAGCAAACATCTTCAGATGCAGTGCCATTAACTAAAAACAAGCCCTCAGAGTGTAAAGAGGAACAGAGCATCAGAACTTCAAAAACAGAATTTCTCAGTTCATGGAAAATGTTAAGGTAGAGGCAAAGTTTAGAAAATCTGGAAACTTTAAATGACTTATCCTCATTTAATTGTTGACAATGATAAGACTGACTTCTTCCCAGTATGCTGTGCTATTTCGGAAATGACACTAGCACAATTCTTGAATCTATGTGTCTAACTCAGATATTTCTCCTCAATACAGAGTCATATAGCCTTTCAACTACTTTCTGGGCATCTGTCAGAGTACTTGTCACTCTATTCATTTTCTGAACACTCTACTATCCCACAAACTCCTTGGGGAAAAACAGCACATTATTCCTTTCTATGCCCCACACGTGTGCAGCCTAGCATTTAGTACAATGGCTGGCATATGGTAGTTAACATTTCTGAAAAATTTTCTCTTTACCCTTACTTTAGTAAATAATAGCTTTTACTGTTCTAAGGTCTTTCCATGTGTTCTCATTTAACCCTCACCACATTGCCGTAAGGTAAATATATTGTCTAAATTTTATGAAAATAATTGTAAAATACTCCAAGGCAATGAGTAATTTGGCCAAGTTGCCAATGCTAATAAGCAGTGAAGCTCAGGGTGAGCCCACTCTCACAGCCATGATGAAGTGTGTAATAATGCTCAATAACTGTTAATTGAGTGAATAAAAGTCACTTGGAGGGTCTTTAAAAACATGTATGAATAAATCTTGTTTTGGTGGATCTTTAAAGACATGTTTGTTTCGTTTATTGAATTATGGGGAAGCAAACTTTCTTATAAATTATATCAATTCTGTCCTTAATTAAAAGTATTATGAATTTTTACCTAGGGGAAAATGACTTTATGTGGAATGTTTATATTGATATGACTGTTCTGAGGATATTTATATTCACTCATTTTTTTCTATCTCATCAAATATATTTATTCACTATTCATAAACAGTAGGGAGACTTCATCTTTGAAAGTTAGTACTATATTAATAAATGTTTATAGCCAAAATATTGAGATAGAGTAGATGGAAAGCAAACTGCATTTTTGCTTTAAAATTCTCAGGTTGTTTTTCCTGGGCAAGTAATGCATTACTTTCTTGAGTGTGGAAATTGTTTTGTATGGGGTTTATAATAAGAGAGATATACATTATATTTCTCTTGATAATGACTGGGGTGGTGTACACACAAAACTAAACTTGTCGGATGCTTGTGGGTCAAATAATCATCAACTTAATAGCTCACACTTCAGGGAGGATGCTTTGGAAATTTTATTCTGATGGAGTCAGTGATCATTCGACTTACTTTCTATCCAGTTACTAGCATTTACTTAGCTTCAGAAAAGATTTCTTGATATCTCACATCACATACTTTCTTAATTTTGTATATATACATAAGAATCTGTCACTATGTATATAATTTTGCTATTTATCATCCTTCCCTAGCTCTCCTTTTTGGATGAAATGGAGTTTTACATATCACCACTGCCCCAGAGCATTTGATGGGAGGATCAAAGTTGTCAAACTTCTCTTTTTTCTCCAACAATGTGTTTTCCCAAAAGTTCTACCAAATAATAAATACTATGCCGTATCCATCAGAAATCCTAAGCACACTGTAGATGACTAGAAAGATTAATATCCAAGGAAAGATGACAGGACTCAAATAGCAAAGAAGCAGACTTCACTTGTGAATCATACACCATAAAGAACAAGAGCCTTCAAGTTGGACACATGTTGGTTCATATCTGGGTTCTGTCACTTTTTTAGGCAATTTAGAAAGCTTCTCTGAGAACTAGCTTATAATTTTGTAAAACAGGGATAACCAGCTATAGCTTTGTGAATTTAATATATATAATCATATATAAATATATATAATCTATTACTGATTATTATCATATATAGTTAATATACAATATGATATATACTATGCCACATCATATCATATATACCATATACCATATACTGAAACTGCCTATTGCATAGTAAATATGCAAAGTATGTAAATACTCAAATATAACTACCATTAGTTCCAAGTTATAAATTGGAATAAGCAGAAGAAATGTTTATAGGGGCTTCCCTGGTGACACAGTGGTTAAGAATCCACCTGCCAATGCAGGGGAAGTGGGTTTGAGCCCTGGTCCGGGAAGATCCCACATGCCGTGGAGCAACTAAGCCTCTGCGCCACAACCACTGAGCCTGTGGTCTAGAGCCCACGAGCCACAACTACTGAAGCCCGCGCGCCTAGAGCCTGTGCTCCACAGCAAGAGAAGCCACCGCAATGAGAAGCCGGTGCTCCACAACGAAGAGCAGCCCCCGCTCGCTGCAACTAGAGAAAGCCCGCATGCAGCAATGAAGACACACGCAGCCAAACATTAATTAATTAATTAATTAATTAATTTAAAGAAAAATGTTTATAGCTTGAATATAGGTTTGCTATTACAGATTAGCTAGCAGTGGAGCTAACAGTTCTAAAGTCACATACATACACTACCAAATGTAAAATCGATAGCTAGTGGGAAGCAGCCGCATAGCATAGGGAGATCAGCTGGGCACTTTGTGTCCACCTAGAGGGGTGGGATAGGGAGGGTGGGAGGGAGACGCAACAGGGAGGAGATATGGGGATATATGTATATGTATAGCTGATTCACTTTGTTATCAAGCAGAAATTAACATACCATTGTAAAGCAATTATACTCCAATAAAGATATTTTTTAAAAAAATCTAAAGTCAAAGAAGACAAGTTTTTAATCAAATGTTCAATTGCTGACCATAATTTAAACCACAGTTGAGTAAAAAAAGTTATCTTTAATGTGTAAATAATAATCAGCAAAATTTTGGCTTTGATATTTTAGCTTATATAGTTTTTGTTTTGCTTTGTTTTGTTAGTGGTGGGGTTAACTAGTGGACAAAGCTTGCTTTGAATGGTTCTTCATGGTCTATAAGGCACAGAAGCACACAGAAATGAGGCCATTTGAAGGACATTTCTATCAGAGGTGATGAAACAGTGAGGATTATAAAAAATCTTTGAACCAAAGGAATGTGTGTTCACCTTTATAGATCATTAATTTCATTTACAACAGATCAATAATCTAGTCCCTAGTCTATAATATTGGTAGGTTAATGGAACCAGATGACATTGATATTGATTACAAAATGTAAGAGGCAACCATTTTTCAAGCAAAAATATAGAAATTAACAACCTTCTCTTCAAAATCAAATCTCTCTGATCTTAAAAGGTGATTTTGCCACAGTGCCTGAATGGTTAAATAACTTTTGCACAGCTAATTAATCATGGATCAAAGATTATATTGATATAAATGCTAGAATCACCATAAATTTGACTGGTGCCAAACCTCAGGCCTTTTCAATTGTTAAATTTGTATTATACTGTTAATGTTTATAGCAATGTTAACAAAAGGTTTGTAATGCTTATAAAACTTCCTGGCACACAAATATCCATCTTAGATCTGATTCCTGGGAAACCTGATATAAGATAGGTTGTATCAGGAATGCTCCTAAAGGCAGGCACAAAAATGGGATTTTGTAGATGGGACACCAGCTGGAAATAAAGACTCCATCACTGATGGTAGCTGACAGCTCCTAGCATGCTATAGTGGTGCAATTGCTAAAAATTTTACTGAGGACAAACTGGGGTGAGATACACATACAAGGAATTGTCCTTGGCTGTTGCAATACCTCATATGACTCTTAGAAAAAATAAAAAGTCAATGGCTCACATTAAGTGAAGTCTACTTACCATAATTACTATGGCCGATGGTGGAAAATAGAATAGAAAAGCTCATGAAAGTGAGCATAGTAGGAGGGCAGAACACACAGGAGCCACCTATGTTCTGTGAGAGAACTGGTAAGAGTTACAGGAAGAAATACTGTAACTGAGTAGAATAGTTTAAATAGTGCCTTGCTAACATAGTATCTTAATTTTTTTTACTTCAGTTGTTACTGAAGCTACACATTTTTAATATCTATCGATCATATATTATCTTACATTGTGAATTACCAGTTTATGTTCTTTGTAAATTTTACTATTGTGGTATTTGTATTTTCTTTTTAACTTGTAAGAGTCTTTTGTACAGGAAGGCCATTACCTTTACCTGCTATATGTAGCACATATATTATTACTGTATTTTTAAAACCATTCATTTCAGTTTCGGTATTTTTGATACAGAGCTCTCCTAAAAATAATTGTGTCCTTCAAACCATTAATTTGTTGCTGTTGTTTCTTCATTTGTTTTTATGTCTAGTAAAGCTCTTTCCCATAATTAGAAAAATAAACACTCATCTGTATATTTCTTGAATCTATTTTTAATTTGTGCATTAATTTTTATATTATATCTGTAAATTCTGAAGGACTTTTAGTGGCAGGCTAAGGAATCTTGGAAAAAGAGGGGAAAACAGCCTAACCGAATTGTTATATTGTCAGTAAACCAATCTAAAGTTTACTGAGTGCCTATAGCAAGCCTGACACAGTGCTGGTTGGTTTACAGACTGGTCATAAATGTAACACCACTATTAACATGGTATCATTATGCTTGGTTTATAGATAAAAAATCGAAGTCCACAAAGTGTAATAGTTTGATCAATGACACCCAGTTAGTAAGTGGTAAGGCAGAAATTTAGATGGTTCTGTTTGACCTAAAGCTCATGTTCTTTCTATTACAGCAATATTCTATAAGCAGTAGGGAGGCTTCTGGACTTTTGAGTGGAAAATGACATGGTCAGAACTGGGCTGTAAGAAAATCATTTTAACAATAGTTGACATGGGAAATTTTTGTTAGAAAAGGACATTCTGGAGGCTATTGAAGTAGATCAAGTCAAGGATTATGAAATCCCTGTGTTTGAATGCAAGTAGTAGCTGGAAATTACAGAGGAAGAAATAGAGAAGAGATATTGTAGAGAGAGGATTGGCAGGGCAGGATAACCCACTGAGTGCTGGGGAAAGAAAATAGACGTGCTAAAGATGATTAGAAAGTTTCCAACAATTTAACTTGAAAGAATATATGAGTAGTTTTTCAAATATGAAGTTTTTCTAAGGAAGATTATAAGGTTAATTTTGGATATCCTGGAGTACCAAATGAAGAGGGAAAGTCCTACGTGATGGTGTAAACTGTGGGATTGCATCTTGGGACAGGAAAAAAGGGTTGAAATTGAGTTATAGATGTGGGAATCATCTGCCTTGATACAATAGAAACCATGAGATTGCCAAAGTTATGAGTTGAAATGAGAAGAATCGCGGGCAGATGCTTGGAAAATGTCTGCATTTAAGTGGTGAGAATAGGACAAGACTGTAGATGCGAAAATAAAGGAGTGTGTAGAGAAGTAAAAAGGGAAACAAAGAGTTTTTATAAAAAGAGAATAATCATCTGTTGCAAACAATGTAAATACTTTTAAATAACATATAACCTACACCGTCAGTGTCATGCCCATAGGCCCTCACACTAACCAGGTTTGTGCCTGGCTGCTGGAATTCCCAATCCCAGCAACTGCATTACTCTGTCTGCGAGCTTTCTCTGGTCACCAGCACCTGTTATCTGTGCTCACGCCATAGGCTAAGAGTGTCAGAGAATTCCCTCCCAACCCAAGAAGCCCTCAACCAATTAACGGGACTTGGTGTATAAGCGCTCCAGCTCCCTTAGGTCTTGAGAGGTTACCTCTGAGGCACGTCTCCCACACTGGCTACGCCAGTTCCCCAACATGCTTAACTTTAAGTTATTCTCAGGAGAAACTTACCTGGTGACAAAACTTTATTGACTGTCTTCTCTTTTATCATTGCCCTGGTAGTGTTTCCTAGAATCATTTAAGAATGTGTTCTCAAACTCAAATCTACCTCAGGATCTTCTGGAAGAACCCAAGTGAAAACAGAACATGAAAAATGGTAAAGGATATTAGTCTTAGGGACAGAGAAGTCATTCCTGACTTCAGGGACAGCCCTCACAGATGAGTGGAAGACAAATTGCATGTAAGAAAACTGAGAATGAGAGAGTACTTGGAGATGCCAGGTAATTTGATGTAGAGGGAAGTTGAGAGGATTAGATCCTGGTCTGAGCCAAGAGTGGGCTTGAGCCTTGCTTCTCAGCCTAGAGTGAGGTGAAGAGAGATGTTGAGGTTCTGAGAAAAGTACATGAATTCTAGAATAGCTGCTGCAGATAACATGATAAGCCATTTATCAAAGTTAAAAATATTTTAAGATACCATTAGGTAATGAAAAGAGCATTTTTTTTTCAATCCCTGCATAGGGATTCTGGCCTTACCTTACTGTGTAACCACATGCAGGACATTTAACTTCTCTGGCCTCATTTTCTATCTGTGAAATGGGGATAAGGCTCATCAATCAAATATTTGTGGATTAAATGCAACAACGTATAGGGTTTCCTGGCACATACTAAATAATAAATGTGAGCTGTTAACCTATCTGAGGGATGAAAAGAATCCAGCTGCAGTGCGATTGCATAGTTCAGAATGGCAATATTCAGCTCGGTGTTATGTACCTTTAAAAAAATCAAAATGTTGATCTCTATTACCTAAATCTTGAGATAAGAAATACCTGTTTGTTCCAAGTTTTCCTTTCTCAGGGGTTCTATGAGACTCACGGGTCCTATTTTGATAATCTACTACATTTGCCTGGCATGCGCTTTAAAAGGTAACAAAAATAATGGTTGCTTCAGCTTTGGCTTTATGGATGTTTTACATGGGTATTATTTTTCAGGCAATGAATGGTATCTGATTATTCTGGGACTATCTGATTTGACTTGAGGCTTCCTTCTCAGATTTTATTTACAAATCAAAACAATGTACTGAATACCAAATTAAAAAGAATTTTTCAGGCACACTGTTACGCCCCCAAAGGAAGCAACAACCTCAAGTGAACTTCCTTGTTCTTAATACATATTCTAATTTCTTTAAGTTTTTCTCTTTTAAAAGTAGATTTTATATACTCAAACATTCTTTTTATTATTAGGATTGATGAGACATGGCATTACAGCAGAAAACACTATTTTACTGTTGTTTCTATAGCTGTGAATCAATCATGTGAATTTTTTGTGCACTGTATCTCCTAAAGAGCATGGAAGGGAAATATTCACATAATCATTACACTTCAAAGTTTATGGGGTCAGTTGCTCTTATTAGACACTAGCAAGTAGGAAGCAAAATGTTTAAGTATCAGCTATGATGCTTCTGACTTTTGAATATGGATATTCTGGTCTTCTACTTGCAGATTGCAAGTTTTTTTTCTCTTTACAAATCCAGATTAAAGTAAATTTCAATGCAGAAAAGAATTTTAAAGGTTATCAGAAAGCATTTTGGCTGTATTGAATTGCACCTGAAACGATATAAAAAATTATGCAAAGAAAGCTTCTTTTGGTAATTGTAGTAGAATATGGATTTATACCCTTATGTTCATTTAAATTATTCAACATTATCTTATTGAAACTTACTATTTCATATGTTCTCTACTAGACATAAAAGTCACAAAAATGAAAAACTCACAGTGCCTTCCCTCAAGGATTTAACCATCCAGGGAAACTATTAACCTGTCCACTTCCCTTTTATGAATATAAATTATAAAAATGGGATTTCCTTTGTCAGGAATTCAGCCAGCATAAAAATAGTTTTTTCTTCCTCTGATTCTGTGGCTGCCAGAATTTTGGCAACAATCCGAGCCCTGAACCAAGCCATCAACACATATAGCACAGAATACTAAAATAACCTCCTAATCTCCACTGGAATAATTCTAGACATCTTAAAGTTTATGTTCTCTCCAAAACCTTCTCGTACCCAAGATTTTTCCATTCAATTCAACAGTGTGCTTAGACCCAAAAGCTAGAAATCATCCTTTATCCCTTCCTTAACACCCCTAATCCAGTACATCAGCAAGTATGCCAGTTGTAACCACTTATCATTTCTGCCATTTACCTTATCCAAACATTATCATTTCTCACCTTGGCTAAAACAGTAACTTCACAACTGATCTCTTTCTTTCCACTTTCACTCTTATGTCCACTCAGCCACTAGAATAACTTTTAAATTATGTAAATCAGTCATATCCCACAAAATTTGATCATATATCATATGTCATATCCTCTCCCACCTCCAGTCCTGCTTTAAATACTCCAGTGGCTTCTGTCCCAATTAGAATAACATTTAAACTCCTTACAACATCCCACAATCTGTGACCTCACCCATCTCTTAATGTCTTCTTTCACTCCTCCATTTTTTCTCTCTGCCACCCTGGTCTTACTTTTCTTAAGAATGCCATTGATTTTCTTCTTTTTTTTTTTTTTTTGTTTTGTTTTGTTTGTTTGTTTTTTTTATACTGCAGGTTCTTATTAGGCATCAATTTCATACACAGCAGTGTATACATGTCAATCCCAATCGCCCAATTCAGCACACCACCATCCCCACCCCACCGCAGTTTTACCCCCTTGGTGTCCATATGTCCATTCTCTACATCTGTGTCTCAACTTCTGCCCTGCAAACCGGCTCATCTCTACCATTTTTCTAGGTTCCACATACATGCATTAATATAGGATATTTGTTTTTCTCTTTCTGACTTACTTCACTCTGTATGACAGTCTCTAGATCCATCCACTTCTCAACAAATGACTCAATTTCGTTCCTTTTTATGGCTGAGTAATATTCCATTGTATATATGTACCACAACTTCTTTATCCATTCGTCTGTCGATGGGCATTTAGGTTGCTTCCATGACCTGGCTATTGTAAATAGTGCTGCAATGAACATTGGGGTGCATGTGTCTTTTTGAATTACGGTTTTCTCTGGGTATATGCCCAGTAGTTGGATTCCTGGGTCATATGGTAATTCTATTTTTAGTTTTTTAAGGAACCTCCATATTGTTCTCCATAGTGGCTGTATCAATTTACATTCCCACCAACAGTGCAAGAGGGTTCCCTTTTGTCCACACCCTCTCCAGCATTTGTTGTTTGTAGATTTTCTGATGATGCCCATTCTAACAGGAGTGAGGTGATACCTCATTGTAGTTTTGATTTGCATTTCTCTAATAATTAGTGATGTTGAGCATCTTTTCATGTGCTTCGTGGCCGTCTGTATGTCTTCTTTGGAGAAATGTCTATTTAGGTCTTCTGCCTATTTTTGGATTGGGGTGTTTGTTTCTTTAATATTGAGCTGAATGAGCTGTTTATATATTTTGGAGATTAATCCTTTGTCCGTTGATTCACTTGCAAATATTTTCTCCCATTCTGAAGGTTGTCTTTTCGTCTTGTTTATGGTTTCCTTTGCTGTGCAAAAGCTTTGAAGTTTCATTAGGTCCCATTTGTTTATTTTTGTTTTTATTTCCATTACTCTAGGAGGTGGATCCAAAAAGATCTTGCTGTGATTTATGTCAAAGAGTGTTCTTCCTATGTTTTCCTCTAAGAGTTTTATAGTGTCCAGTCTTATATTTAGGTCTCGAATCCATTTTGAGTTTATTTTTGTGTATGGTGTTAGGGAGTATTCTAATTTCATTCTTTTACATGTAGCTGTCCAGTTTTCCCAGCACCACTTATTGAAGAGACTGTCTTTTCTCCATTGTATATCTTTGCCTCCTTTGTCATAGATTAGTTGACCATAGGTGCGTGGGTTAATCTCTGGGCTTTCTATCTTGTTCCATTGATCTATGTTTCTGTTTTTGTGCCAGTACCATATTGTCTTGATTACTGTAGCTTTGTAGTATAGTCTGAAGTCAGGGAGTCTGATTCCTCAAGCTCCATTTTTTTGCCTCAAGACTGCTTTGGCTATTCGGGGTCTTTTGTGTCTCCATACAAATTTTAAGATGATTTGTTCTAGCTCCATAAAAAATGCCATTGGTAATTTGATAGGGATTGCATTGAATCTGTAGATTGCTTTGGGTAGTATACTCATTTTCACAATGTTGATTCTTCCAATCCAAGAACATGGCATATCTCTCCATCTGTTGGTATCACCTTTAATTTCTTTCATCAGTGTCTTATAGTTTTCTGCATACAGGTCTTTTGTCTCCCTAGGTAGGTTTATTCCTAGGTATTTTATTCTTTTTGTTGCAATGGTAAATGGGAGTGTTTCCATGATTTCTCTTTCAGATTTTTCATCATTAGTGTATAGGAATGCAAGAGATTTCTGTGCATTCATTTTGTATCCTGCAACGTTACCATATTCATTAATTAGCTCTAGCAGTTTTCTGGTGGCAGTTTTAGGATTCTCTATGTATAGTATCATGTCATCCGCAAACAGTGACAGTTTTACTTCTTCTTTTCCAATTTGTATTCCTTTTATTTCTTTTTCTTCTCTGATTGCCGTGGCTAGGACTTCCAGAACTATGTTGAATAATAGTGGTGAGAGTGGACATCCTTGTCTCGTTCCTGATCTTAGAGGAAATGCTTTCAGTTTTTCACCATTGAGAATGATGTTTGCTGTGGGTTTGTCATATATGGCCTTTATTATGTTGAGGTAGGTTCCCTCTACGCCCACTTTCTGGAGAGTTTTTGTCATAAATGGGTGTTGAATTTTGTCAAAAGCTTTTTCTGCATCTATTGAGATGATCATATGGTTTTTATTCTTCAATTTGTTAATATGGTGTATCACATTGATTGATTCGTGTATATTGAAGAATCCTTGCATCCCTGGGATAAATCCCACTTGATCGTGGTGTATGATCCTTTTAATGTGTTGTTGGATTCTGTTTGCTAGTATTTTGTTGAGGATTTTTGCATCTATATTCATCAGTGATATTGGTCTGTGATTTTCTTTTTTAGTAGTGTCTTTGTCTGGTTTTGGTATCAGGGTGATGGTGGCCTCATAGAATGAGTTTGGGAGTGTTCCTTCCTCTGCAATTTTTTGGAAGAGTTTGAGAAGGATGGGTGTTAGCTCTTCTCTAAATGTTTGATAGAATTCACCTGTGAAGCCATCTGGTCCTGGACTTTTGTTTGTTGGAAGATTTTTAATCACAGTTTCAATTTCATTACTTGTGATTGGTCTGTTCATATTTTCTGTTTCTTCCTGGTTCAGTCTTGGAAGGTTATACCTTTCTAAAAATTTGTCCATTTCTTCCAGGTTGTCCATTTTATTGGCATAAAGTTGCTTGTAGTAGTCTCTTAGGATGCTTTGTATGTCTGCGGTGTCTGTTGTAACTTCTCCTTTTTCATTTCTGATTTTATTGATTTGAGTCCTCTCCCTCTTTTTCTTGATGAGTCTGGCTAATGGCTTATCAATTTTGTTTATCTTCTCAAAGAACCAACTTTTAGTTTTATTGATCTTTGCTATTGTTTTCTTTGTTTCTATTTCATTTATTTCTGCTCTGATCTTTATGATTTCTTTCCTTCTGCTAACTTTGGGTTTTGTTTGTTCTTCTTTCTCTAGTTTCTTTAGGTGTAAGGTTAGATTGTTTACTTGAGATTTTTCTTGTTTCTTTAGGTAGGCTTGTATAGCTATAAACTTCCCTCTTAGAACTGCTTTCACTGCATCCCATAGGTTTTGGGTCATCGTGTTTTCATTGTCATTTGTCTCTAGGTATTTTTTGATTTCCTCTTTGATTTCTTCAGTGATCTCTTGGTTATTTAGTAACGTATTGTTTAGCCTCCACGTGTTTGTCTTTTTTACGTTTTTTTCCCTGTAATTCATTTCTAATTTCATAGCGTTGTGGTCAGAAAAGGTGCTTGATATGATTTCAATTTTCTTAAATTTACTGAGGCTTGATTTGTGACCCAAGATGTGATCTATCCTGGAGAATGTTCCGTGCGCACTTGAGAAGAACGTGTAATCTGCTGTTTTTGGATGGAATGTCCTATATATATCAATTAAATCTATCTGGTCTATTGTGTCATTTAAAGCTTCTGTTTCCTTATTTATTTTCATTTTGGATGATCTGTCCATTGGTGTAAGTGAGGTGGTAAAGTCCCCCACTATGATGGTGTTACTGTCGATTTCCTCTTTTATAGCTGTTAGCAGTTGCCTTATGTATTGAGGTGCTCCTATGTTGGGTGCATATATATTTATAATTGTTATATCTTCTTCTTGGATTGATCCCTTGATCATTATGTAGTGTCCTTCCTTGTCTCTTGTAACATTCTTTATTTTAAAGTCTATTTTATCTGATATGAGTATAGCTACTCCAGCTTTCTTTTGATTTCCATTTGCATGGAATATCTTTTTCCATCCCCTCAATTTCAGTCTGTATGTGTCCCTAGGTCTAAAGTGGGTCTCTTGTAGACAGCATATATATAGGTCTTCTTTTTGTATCCATTCAGCCAGTCTATGTCTTTTGGTTGGGGCATTTAATCCATTCACGTTTAAGGTAATTACCGATATGTATGTTCCTATGACCATTTTCTTAATTGTTTTGGGTTTGTTTTTGTAGGTCCTTTTCTTCTCTTGTGTTTCCCACTTAGAGAAGTTCCTTTAGCATTTGTTGTAGAGCTGGTTTGGTGGTGCTGAATTCTCTTAGCTTTTGCTTGTCTGTAAAGCTTTTGATTTCTCCATCAAATCTAAATGAGATCCTTGCCGGGTAGAGTAATCTTGGTTGTAGGTTCTTCCCTTTCATCACTTTAAGTATATCATGCCACTCCCTTCTGACTTGCAGAGTTTCTGCTGAGAAATCAGCTGTTAACCTTATGGGAGTTCCCTTGTATGTTATTTGTCGTTTTTCCCTTGCTGCTTTCAATAATTTTTCTTTGTCTTTAATTTTTGCCACTTTGATTACTATGTGTCTCGGCGTGTTTCTCCTTGGGTTTATCCTGTATGGGACTCTCTGTGCTTCCTGGACTTGGGTGGCTATTTCCTTTCCCATGTTAGGGAAGTTTTCGACTATAATCTCTTCAAATATTTTCTCTGGTCCTTTCTCTCTCTCTTTACCTTCTGGGACCCCTATAATGCGAATGTTGTTGCGTTTAATGTTGTCCCAGAGGTCTCTTAGGCTGTCTTCATTTCTTTTCATTCTTTTTTCTTTAATCTGTTCTGCAGCAGTGAATTCCACCATTTTGTCTTCCAGGTCACTTATCCGTTCTTCTGCCTCAGTTATTCTGCTATTGATTCCTTCTAGTGTAGTTTTCATTTCAGTTATTGTATCGGTCATCTCTGTTTGTTTGTTCTTTAATTCTTCAAGGTCTTTGTTAATCATTTCTTGCATCTTCTCAATCTTTGCCTCCATTCTTATTCCGAGGTCCTGGGTCATCTTCACTATCATTATTCTGAATTCTTTTTCTGGAAGGTTGCCTATCTCCACTTCATTTAGTTGTTTTTCTGGGGTTTTTTCTTGTTCCTTCATCTGGTACATAGCCCTCTGCCTTTTCATCTTGTCTATCTTTCTGTAACTGTGGTTTTTGGTCCACAGGCTGCAGGATTGTAGTTTTTCTTGCTTCTGCTCGATTTTCTTCTTTTTTAATACAGGCTTTTCAGCAGTAATTTTTTGCCTCTAAGCACAGCTTTAGCTGCATCCCATAAGTTTTGGTATGTTTTGTTTTCACTTACAATCATCTTAAAATGGTTTCTAATTTTCCTTGTGATTGTTTTCTTTGACTCATCAGTTATTTAGAAGTGTGTCACCTACTTTCCACATAGTTGTGATTTTCCCAGATTTCCTTCTGTTATTTATTTCTAACATCATTATTTCATGGTTATATAGCATACTTTGTATAATTTCAATCCTTTTACATTTATTGAGAACTGTTTTAAATAGTCTATATTGGAGAATGTTCCATGTGCAATTATAAAGAATGCACATTCTACTTTGTAGGATGGAATACTCTATAGATGTCTATTAAGTCTACTAGTTTATAATGTTGTTCAAGTCTTATTTTTCCTTGTGAATCGTCTTTATAGTTGTTCTATTTACTACTGAAACTGGGGTATTGAAATCTCAAGTTATTATTCTTAAATTTTCTATTTATCCTTTTAATTTTGTAAGTTTTTGCTTTACGTATTTTGGGGATCTTTGTTAGTAATTGTTAGTAACAATTTTTGTCTTAAAATCTACTTTCTCTGTTACTACTTTGTCTGATATTAGTATAGCTGCTGCAGCTCTTTTGGTTACTGCTTATGTGGTATGTCTTTTCCATCCTTTTACTTTCAATCTGATATATGTCTTTTAAGTGGGATCATGTTTTAAAATCCATTGTGTCAATCTCTCCTTTTTGATTGGAATGTTTAATCCATTTTTGTTTAATGTAGTTACTGATAAGATAGAATTTACATCTTCCATTTTGCTGTTTGTTTTCCATTTGTGTTACATCTTTTTGTTGTTGTTCTCTATTTATCCTTGCTGCTTTTAATTTTTTTGCTAAAGAAATATTTTCAAGTATACAACTTTAATTCCCTTAGTGTTTCTTGTACTAGATTTTTTTGAGTTATTTTCTTAGTGGTTGACCTGGGTAATACAATTAAAATTGCAATTTATAGCAACCTAGTTTGGATTAATACCAACTAATTTCAATAGTATACAAAAGCTTTACGCCATTCCCTCCCCATTCCTTTGTGATCTGATTGTCATACAAATGACATCTTTATATATTATATGCCCATGAATATAGACTTATAATTATTACTTAATGCAGTTGTTTTTTAAACTTAGGAGAAAAAAAAGTTACACACAAAAAGCACATTTACACTATCTTTTACATTTTCCTATGTAGCTAGCTACTTCTTCACTGATGCTTTTTATTTCTTCATGTCAGTTTGAAGTACTGTATTGTTTCCTTTCATTTCAGCCTGAACAAATCTTTTAACATTTCTTACAGGTCAGGTCTACTAGTGACAGATTAGCTGTTATTTCTTAATCTGGGAATATCTTAATTTCTCCTTCATTGTTGAGAGTAATTTTGCTAGATATAGAATTATTGGTTAACAGTTTCTTCCTTGCAGCCCTTTGGATGCCTCCTGCATTCCAGGTTTATGGTGAAAAACCATCTATTAATCTTACTGACCATCTCTTTTATGTGATGGGTCACTTTTCCCTTGCTACTTACAAGGCCTTCTCTTTTTCTTTGTCTTTCAACAGTTGGATTTTGATATGTCTATGTGTTGATCTCTGTGTTTATTCTCAGTGCTGTTTAAATTTCTTGGGTATGTAAGCTTCTTGGGATTAATTTTTTTTTTTTTTTTTACCAAATGTGAGATGTTTTTGGCCATTAATTCTTCATATGCTCTTTCCGCTTTTCTCTCTCTTCTTTCCTTCTGGGACTCCCAATATGCATACGTTGCTATCCACAGGTCTCTGAGCCTGTTTATTTTTCTCCGTTTTTTTTCTTCTGTTCCTCAAGCTGGATAATCTCAATTGACCCATTTTCAACTTCACTGATATTTTCTTCTTCCAACTCATATCTGCTATTGAGTCCCTATAGTGCACTTTAAAAAAAAAATTTTTTTTATTTATTTATGGCTGTGTTGGGTCTTCGTTTCTGTGCGAGGGCTTTCTCTAGTTGCGGCAAGTGGGGGCCACTCTTCATCATGGTGCACGGGCCTCTCACTATCGCAGCCTCTCTTGTTGCGGAGCACAGGCTCCAGACGCGCAGACTCAGCAATTGTGGCTCACGGGCCTAGTCGCTCCGCGGCATGTGGGATCTTCCCAGACCAGGGCTCAAACCCATGTCCCCTGCATTGGCAGGCAGATTCTCAACCACTGCGCCACCAGGGAAGCCCCCTATAGTGCACTTTTAATTTGGTTGTTGTACTTTTCAACTCCTGAATTTCTATCTCCTTATTGATAGTCTCTATTTGGTAAGACATTGTTCTACAACTTTCTTTTAGTTCTTTGCACATGATTTCTTTTAGTTCTTTGACTATATTTAAAATAGCCAATTTAAAGTCCTTGTCTAGTGAGTACAACAAATGTGCTTTCTCAGGGTCCTAGGGACAGTTTCTATTAATTGCTTTTTTGTTCATATATATGTGCCTAACTTTCATGTTTCTCTGCATGTCACACATTTTGTAGAAAACTGAACATTTTGAATAATATAGTGTTGCAACTCTAGAAATCAGATTTCTTTTCCTAAGGTTATTTTTATTCCTATTTCTTCTTATTGTTGTTGTTGCTACTATTTTTTTTTTGCTTAGTGACTTTTCTGAACTGATTTCATAAAGTCAGTATTCATTGTCATGTGTAGCCATGGAAGTCTTTGCTTGGTTAGTTTAGTTACTAGCTAATGATTAGATAGAGATTTCCTTGATTGCCTTCTACCAATATGTCTCCTAGGCTTTCTCAAGGGGCTGAGTGTATGTTGGGGTACACGTTCAATGTTCAAACAGACAATTTAGAACTGTAACTTAATCTTCATTTCCTGTTTTCCCGGTGCCTCATAGTCATCTGGACGTGAGAGCTTACAGCTTTCTCAGATCCTTCGTGGGCATCTACACAGCCCCAAGCATGCATGTGCCTTTTAGATTCCCAAGAATATATTTTCACTTTTCAAACCCCCTATGGACAGTTCACCCATCAGATTTTCCTTTTAAGTTTGTTGGTCAGCTTGTTTGCCCTATCTGTTATTGCTGCCACAGGCAACTGCAACATTAAACAATCGCTGCTAATTGTTTTCCATGAATGCCCGAAGGGAAAGGCTGTTCACCCTGGGTGAGGTCTGAATCAAGTCAAATAGAGATAGGTCCCATAAATGCAGTTTTTCAGGAAACTGAAAACAGGTCAAATAATGACAAGTCTTTGGAAATTGAGCTTTAGTGGAACTCCAGTGCTATTCTGTCCCCTCTAATTGATGCTAGGCTGCTTGTATTCACTGTGATTGTACGGATCTGATGTCAGCTACTACAAAGCTGGGGAGAGTAGAATGAGAATAGGGCAAGTTAAAAACAGCTTGGTGCTTTGTGACCACCTAGAGGGGTGGGATAGGGAGGGTGGGAGGGAGGGAGATGCAAGAGGGAAGAGATATGGGGACATATGTATATGTATAACTGATTCACTTTGTTATAAAGCAGAAACTAACACACCATTGTAAAGCAATTATACTCCAATAAAGATGTTTTTAAAAAAAAACACATAATTTAATGCCCTTTTTTAGATTTAGCCATTTATCTTGAATAAATGCTCCCAGAATCTTGCAAGCTTTCAGCTAACTTCCAGAGTTCCCCGAAAGCTGATTTTTGCCAGTGCTTTCATTAAGTGAATAGGCTAATTTTGAGTCCCATCTTAACACAAAGAAATTACAGTAGATTCAGTTTTTTACCTCCTTCTGTTTTGAACAGAAAGAACTGTGCAGCAAATTATAAAAGTTTTGACATGGTCCATCTCAGACACATTAAACTGTCATTAACATGTTTGAACAAAAAGAGAAAAAGTATAAGGCCTATGAAGAGGTCCAAAAGAGAAAAATATGTCTCTGTAATCAGAGTAAATTGGCCCCAGTGAAATAGAGAACATACGTTAATTGAAAGAATTTTTTTTTTCATATCGCTCAGTGCTCAACTTTATTTTTTTAATTTATTTTTTTATTTTTTTATACAGCAGGTTCTCATTAGTTATCCATTTTATACATATTAGTGTATATATGTCAATCCCAATCTCCCAATTCATCACACTACCACCCCCCAGAAAGACATTTTTAAAAAGAAAAGTATATTTTAAAAAGGGCAAAGTGTTCCAACAAAGAACAGATGATAAATGGCGTCAGGATACTGCTGAGAGGCATAATTAGAGTTCACAATTGTCCAAGGACACATTATTATATGAGATCCTTTACCTATTCAACTTTCTCTAGACATACATGCATTATTCTCATTTATGGCTTTTTAAGTGAATTTGTACAATAACTAGATCCAGGAGGTATGAGGATAAAGAATGGAATAGGCACTTCTTATGTTCAGATTTCTTCACTTGGGTAAACATTACAAATACAGGTACTTTAGAGCACAGACTTTAGAAAGGTACAAATCTAATTTCAATTCCTGCCTCTTCTTCTTAATAGTCCTGTGACATTAAAAGAGTTACTAACTATTTAGAAACATCATTTTCTCCCTATGTAAAATGTAGAGGTTATGAGAAATAAACTAAATAATGTATGTAAAGCTCTTAGCTCGGTTCCTAGCTTATGAGTGCTAAATAAATGGCAGCTATGATAAGTGTATTGTCTGTATTAAATATCTGTGCATATAAATAGGAGTTCTCCTAATTCAGCACTTTTCATAATAACATAATTTTAAATAAGGTCTAGTCCACATGTGAATGTAAACCACATACAACTTGATCAGTAGTTAATACGTACAACACAATAAGAAAGCAGTAAGAAAGTATGATTCTATCACTCCTATTTCCCTGTGTTATTGGGGAAAATAATCCAGAGCTGTTTAAAATGAGAGGCTGAATAATTTTGTTCACTATCTTGTTGTTTCATTTCTCTTGTTTCATTTCTCCGTGATAAGCCTGAATTGTTTTTTAATGCAGCATAATTTTTTTCTTCTTTTTATATCATGCTTGTTTTTGTTTGGTATTAGATCAGTATATTACTGTAGAAAAATGTTGCTATCATTCAGTTTGGCTTCTGCATCATTAGTCTCTCAAACTCAAATGCATAATTTATATCTGCAGGATTGCTATTGCTATAGCTATTTTTTCTTAATTTCTGTTTCATAGATTCACTAAATACTACATTTTCTCTTCTATAATAACAGTAATAATCATCATCATCACTACTATTCATTGAAGATTCTCTATGGACTAACCACAGTCGCAGGAATAATAATACCAATGTCTACTGTTTATTGAGAAAAATTTCGTGTATATCTCAATCTTTACAACAAATCTATTAAGGAATTATTATTCTTACATTATAGATGAGAATACTGATATTCAGAAAGCTACATAGGAATAAAATTGGACAGCTTTAACTGGAATTTTTCTATTTCCAAATACATATTCTTTCTATCTTACCATATAACCACTCCATCCAAAAAGATTTTCCTTGCAATCATGACTGTTACAAAAATTTTCTACACTGAAAAATTTTCTGCATCAATTTTCTACATTGATGTTGAAGTGACATTATGTGTTGCTTTTAAATATAAAAATAAATAGTTTTCAAATTAAATATTGTCTCTAAGATTGTCCTGTATTAGTCAGAACTCTATTCTCATTGATCGATTCTTGCTTCCTCTTCTCAAGCATATCTTGTCCTTCCTACCATATTCCCTTACCCACAGCATCTGAGGTTAAATATATTTAATTATTTTATGGTTATTTACATATAAATTATTAAACATATAAGTATATTCCCCTCTCATGTTTTTTGTTCCATAAGCTTTCAAATCACTTCCAACCCTATGTCAGTTAGTATGGTCAGTCACACATACACACACACACACACACACACACATTTACAGACATATATGCCTACCACATACATACATACACAAAATGCTACTGAACAAACTATCCAAAAACTCAGTGGGTTAAATAATGTTTTAATTTCTCACAGTCTGGGGATCAACTGAAGGTAAGCAGATTTGACTGGACTCAGCTTGGAGGCTGTGGTTATCCCAGCTGTTTGAATTCATGCATCTAGAGATAGCCTGATGTACTTTGGGCCTTGCTCTGTTTATCTTTCTTCCTTCTGCAAGTTGGCTTGCTGGGCATATTCTCCTCTTTGTAATAGTATATTTGCAAGAGAGGGACATCAATGATACAAGCACTTTTCAAATCTCTGCTTGTATCGCTTTTACTAAAATTCTCCTGGACGCACCAAGTCTCATAGCTGTGTCCATGGAAGTAGGAAGGAGGGGGGAGGATAATTTTGGACAAGATTTAATACCACCAGACAGAAATGCATTATATATTTCTAAAAATTACCCTAACCAGTCAGAGTCTTGGACACAAATGTAGACTACTTTAATTGGCATTACATCTCTCATATCTGGATGACACCTGACATACAGATATACTCTGGGGCCAATTCACCCTTGTCACAGTTCAGGAAAAGGCATCACCACACAATTTACCATCAGCCTTATCAATTAAGAGTGAAAGAATGTTCAGATAATTTGGTCTTCCTCCCTGTAATTAATGATGACAGAAGATAGGGGTAACTCATTAACATAGCCTTCTTATTTGCTTCCACACAAATACATAGATGATCTCTCTCCAAGTTCACATTTTTAGGGTGGGTCTGATATAAAGAGTGCTTAATTCATTAAAAACATATGGATGAGCTAAAGAAAACTGAAATCGTCAGTCATCAAATCACTAAGGTTAGTGCAGAAGCACGTCTTTAACAGTGTGGAAGTTGTTTTCAAACTATGTTTTCTGTCCCCAAATATTATAATTCTGACTTCTGTATATTCTGCCCATAAAGAACTACAAAAAGATAGTAAAATAAGGCAAGATGGTAAATTGTGACTAATAGAAAATTTGTGGTGATAATTTGACTTAAAGTTTAAATAATCGTGTTTATAAAACAGATAAGCCAGACGCTTTTCATTTTGAGATATTTATATGAATCTAATTTTCTAAATTTATTTGGCCTAGAATTAGAGGCTATGTTTTTTACAAGGTCAACAGTTATTAATAGTATACTCTTAGGATCGTATAACACTAAAATCATTCAATTATTTACATATTCCTAGGTATGTACACGTTTATCTTCAAAGCATGCATATATAGATTTTATGACTCATTTGATTGTTTTACATCTCTTTCCATATGCTGACTATGTCACTAACACATATACCAAAGGCATAAACATTAGTAACTTTATAAAAGTATAATTTAAATAACTTTAAACAATTAGTCTCTCTTCCATTTGACAGTATTTCTTGAAAATATCCAACTCTCAGGTTGATGCTATGGTAACTGTCAGTGTTACTAGTGGCAACCAAGAAAAGCAATCTTCAGGTTCAGCAATAAAAAGACATAAGAAAACAATTGGAAAAAATTTTATCAGTTTACTTCTAACAATACTATGAAAAATAGCAGAGAGAACATTTTGGAAATGTTCAAGTCTTGTGTCAATTTGTTGACATGATTCTAAGACTAGTTTACTTTTCCTAGAGAAAACTGTTTCAGCCAGAATTACTTTAATAGTTTTAATTTTTATCTAAATGTAGTTGTTGATGCATTATTTACATTACTTATATCATTTGAAGCAAAATTGTATAATTTTTGATGGTTTATTTTATTTTTTTAAATGATTTGTGCTTCTCTTACAGTAGAAATACATGTCACTTTGGCATAAAACAAGTAAATTAATGCTGAATATTAATTATATATTTGATTTAAACCACACAGTTTATTTTGAAAACCATGTAAGAAATTATTTCAATTAACAAAATTTTGCTTTTAAAATGGTTTTAATTTAGTGAAAAGATAAGGAACCTTATTTATTCAATTTCTAGTTCCACTAAAATTTTTTAAATTTTTAAATATTTTTGATACTGAAATCAGGTATGACACTAAATGGACCTTGAGCACATTATGCTAAGTGAGATAAGTCAGGCAAAGAAAGACAAGTACTGTATGATATCATTTATATGTGGAATCTAAAAAAGTTATACCTGCATGAAAACAGAGTAAAATGGTGGTACCAGGGGATGGGGCATGGGAGTATAAGAGTGATGGTGTTTAAGGGTACAAACTTATAACAAGTACTAAATAAGCCATGGAGATCTGATGCACAGTATAATGAATATAGACAATAATATTGTACTATGATGATATAATGTGATAAATATTGCTTCAAAGGCAATCATATTACAATATATAAAGGAATCATAGTAACATGCTATATACCTTAAACTTTCAAAATATAACATATCAAATTTATCAAATTAAAAAAAAAGAATTTTTAATTTGTGTGTGAGAGATTATGCACAGATGAATTAGAAGAGAACAGTACTGAAGACATATATTTATCTAATTGTCCTCAGCTGAATTATTTGAAAAGGCAGCAAAATTTAATTTAAATTATGTTTGAATCCCTGATTGTCCCTTAAAATTTGTTTCAAAGATTATACTATGGTACATTCTTCAAACAAAAATTATTGTGTATACCAATTATTCTCTGTCACAAGCCCAGCAAGTGAGTTTAGGAAGTAGAATAACTAAGCCCCTTCAGAGGTCAGAGAATTTACAAAGCTTGGAAAGATTGAAGATTCATCGATGTGTCACAAAAAACAATCACTCAAGCATTGAATAGGCATCCATCCAAAGCTTCCAAATGATTTTTCCAAGAGAAACTGTTTAATTTCTAGCATTGAAAAAAAAGAATGAGGTAGGGTTTACTAAAGAGGAAATACACATAAAATTCTAGAATTCTTTGATATACTGTCTTTCAAGCTGCAAATAAATTCAACATCATGAGCATGTACTATCAAAGCAGGAGTCACCTGATGTGTGTACTTGTAGCAGTTATTCGGGAGACCATTTAGACTAAATAACGAAGACATTTAAATTTTATGATATTAAAGATTAAAATGGTCTGCAGTTATATGGAAACATATGCTGTTCTGTAGTTGTCTTTTTAAATGTTTATATTTAAGGTAATACTTTATTCTTCTCACCGAGCTTCCAGAAAATGGATGATGATGTGTCTTACAATTAATAGTGTCTATGAACTGAGGAAATATGGTCCTTATACTTCACAAAGCAAAATCCCAGCCCAAATTACATTTTATTTGTAAATGCTTTTTCTAAAATGATTGATATCACATTTGCTACCTTGAAAAGGCAGACATTTTTCATATGACTCGTGTGATCTATTCATTTGTGTAGCAAAACTTCTATCATAGACAAGGCACGGGTAAACTTTTATTGAACTTCATCTTCACTTTATCGTATTACTAATTCAGTACAGTAAGTCCCCTACTTAAAAACCTTCAAGTTGCGAACTTTCAAAGATGAGAACGTGCGTTCCGTCAACATCAGGCGTGAGTGAAATCGCAGCTTGCCCTCCGTCTCCTATTGCTGACGATCCTTCAGCTCTGCCATCTCCCACCTCCTCTCCCTCCTCCAGTCAGTAACTCTTCTTGCCTGTTCACTCGATGCCAGCCCCTGTATGCCAGCTGTTGTACTGTACTACTGTGCTTTTCAAGGTACGGTACTCTAAGATTAAAAAATATTTTCTTTATTTTTTGTGTTTGTTTCTTATGTATTATTTGTGTGAAAAGTATTATAAACCTACTACAGTACAGTACTGTATAGCCAATTGTGTTAGTTGGGTACCTAGGCTAACTTTGTTGGACTTACTAACAAATTGGACTTAATGAACACACTCTCGGAACAGAACTCGTTCCTATGTAGGGGACTTACTGTAATATATTTTCTTTTTCTACTTCTTTCTATGCATCCTGCAAGTTATAAGGCCTATATTATTCTCTGTTACTCTATATTTCTTATTGTAGTAACTGGGCAACGTTATAACTCTTCCAGGACTTCTCGACCTCAGCACCAATGACATCATGAGTCAGATAATTCTTTGCTGTGGGAGGTTGTCCTTTGCATTGTAAGATATTTAGCAACGTCTCTGGCCTCTACCCACCAGATGTCAGTGGCAGACTCCCCTTCTCCCAGTTGTGACAAGCTAAAGTATCTCCAAACGTCACAAAGTGTTCTCTGGAGAGCAAAATCACTCTGGCTGAGAATCACTGATCTATTGCAGTGCTTAAGGACTTGATGAAGTTCACATGTGGAACTATGATTCAAAACCTGAATTTATCCATTGCTTATAGTTTGTGTGATCTTGGGCCTCATGTTTATAAACTCTGAAATATAAATAATACATTTCTTATAGAATTATTAGAATTAGATGGATAATATATGTTTTAGAATAACAATTTATACCTTTTACTATAAAGAAGATTTAAAAGCATTTAAAGACAAAAGGAAGAGGGATCATATTAAAAAGTATATATTTATTATTATTTTAGCTATTGAGCTGAATTTAATAATAATTTTTAAAATTATTTGGTATATCTTATAAAGTCATTATCAGCATATTTTTTTCTCCCACCTGTTGTTCTTTTCATGTATTTCTTTAGACCTGATACTTTGTAGAGATACAGAACATTTGGCTACCTTATTAGTTTTAATTCCTCATGTAATTAAGTAGAATTCTTGAGTCAAACCTCACACCTACTGTAATTATACTCAATTATGCCTGTTAGTTTATGCTTTTATTATCCATCCCAACTACTACTCATTACTTTCAACTAGGTATATTTCTCTACGTGTACTGGCCACTAAAATTTCTTCCTGCTTTAATAAGGGACTAGTTAGGTACTGGGAATAGTGTCTATTTGGTTGTATCTTAACTCTTATTGGTCAATATAACTTAAGCCTATCAAATTCTTATTCTCACCAGTCTTAAATATTAGCCAACCTTTGGTGGCCTGGTCTGACTTAGGTGACCTGGAAACAATGGAAGCAGGGAAAACTATTAGGAGACTATTTCAGTAATCTATAAGAATAATGAGATTGCAATGAAAAAGAGATGGATATAAGAAATATGTAGATAAAATCTGATTGAATGTCGTTGATGGACAAGATTGTGGCATCTGAAGTAACTGAAGGGTTGTGGGACATCTATAACCTATTTGATTAAGGAATTATAAGAGTAAAGAATAGCAAAAAATGATGAGGTATTCAGTTTGGAACAAGCTAAGTCTGAGAATTAAATGGAAAATCCAGGCCCAAATATCTAGCACGGAGTTAGATTAGACCTACATAATATCTAGAACTTAGTTTTTAGCCAAAGCTAAACCTTTGGAGAGAGATATATATACACACATACATATATATACACACACACACATATATACACACATATATAACCAATTTTATATATATATATATCTATATATATCTCCAATATAATGTATGTATATGTATATATTTTTTTATGGTCCATCTTAATGCCTTAACTACTATACATACATAAACACACACGTGTATATGCAAAAATCAAATCCTCAGGCACTGGAATTATTAGTATCATGTAAGTCCTCTCAGATAGCCCTAGGAATTTTTAAGGTCTTAAATAAATGAATATTACTTGTGGAAAAAATACCAACCATCAATGATTGTAAATGGCAAGAAGATGACAATATTCTCAACACATATTACTACAGTTCACAGACCATGGCTTTGTGACAGCTGTATAATTTTAGTGAAATTACGAAGTAGAACAAAGCACTGTAATGTTGGGAAAAAGTGCTTCAAAATCAGTCTTTGAACTGTAAGACTTTATATAATAACACAGTTGCTACTGACAAATACCATCCTCTCAATTCTTTTTTTTCAGTAGGAGGAGCTGTCATGTATTTCCTCTCTCACATTAATTTCTAACTTCCTTTATACTAACATAACCAATCAGATCTGAATTTATGACCAAAACTTACTGCTTCTTATTTCATACCTCTCAAAATTTACTTTTAATAGTTTAGTTGAAATTTCAAATTCTTCTACAAAAGTTCAGTTTAATCCAACATCCTTCAGATATTTTTTCTTCCATTGGTCTCTTTCACTAATTTGATAAGAGTTTATGAAAAGAACTGACACAGATGTTTTAAAATAATACCTACATTTGGTGATCTAACACAATGAAGATATCAGTAGGATATTGAGTTTGCTTTCAATCAGAAGCAAAGAAACATGATTTTAAATTAAAGGAGATTTGCTAATTCCATATTTATAGCTGACCTTTACATAATGTAATCGTCCAGTTTGTGAATTAATACTATGGAAAATCTAATATAAAATAAAATCAATGTATGTAGCTGTAGTATAGACAGACACACACACATATATAATAAACTCCCAGTACTTATTGTATGAATTATAATATATATAAAAAAAACAGTTTATTTTTAGATCTCACAGTCCCTTTGAGTCTACCCATCGGGGAGCATTTTTCCTTTTCCCTGGATAAAAAGTAGGACATTTCCATAATATTCAGTTTAATCTTAAATAACAAAAAGTCCTCCTGTTACTTTAACTAATTAATATGACCTCAGTTCTGTAATTAAAAGTGCCCAGTCTCATGTCACAATAAAACTTTGAACTTGCTTTAAAGTTAAAACTTCTCTCTCACCTAAAAGGGGCTTCTGCTAATGGAAACAGGAGAAGGAAGACAAGGTACTTCTTCTATTTTTTCCTTAGTTTAAGTTTCCATCGTTCCTCCTCTGTCTGATACACTTCAATTTCTGACTCTCTGGAGATAAAGCAAGAGGACAGCTAAAAAGCAAGAAAATAAAAGTTCTTACAACACTTAAAGTGTTTGTAAGACGGCTTAATGTTCTCTGCGTCTGGTAGATGTTGTAAACTGATAGATTTCATAGAAGACTTTTTCCCCTCTCACTTATTCTTTATTTTATTTAAAATAACAAATGAATGTAATTGCATATATTACTTAATAGATAGTCCAAGCATAACTCCTTGCTTTACCGTTAGTACTTTTTCTACCTCTTACTTTTTCTTCAAGCCCATTCATCTTTTACTAACTTAGAAGTGCTTGAAATTCACTCCTACTTTTTCATCCTTTTCCCCATGCTTAGAAAATGTGTCTGTAAATTAGACAACAAAAAATTTTAACTTTTACTTCATCAACCCTAAATACTTTGTATAAGTGACTCAACAGTTGTTCCAGGTTATGATTTATTGTCTTGAATCCTTTGTTGTTCCTGTCACTGGAAATGTTTTAGTGTGTTTTCTGTGGAGTAGTACTGAATTTTCTTCCTAATGGATGCCCTATATAAACATCACAAAGAAGCTTCACAGGTGAATTCTATCAAACATTTAGAAAAGAACTAACACCTATCCTCAAACTGTTCCAAAATATACCAGAGGGAGGAACACTCCCAAACTCATTCTACAAGGCCACCATCACCCTGTAACCAAAAACAAAGATGTCACAAAGAAAGAAAACTACAGGCCAATATCACTGATGAACATAGATGCAAAAATCATCAACGAAATACTAGCAAACAGAATCCAACAGCACATTAAAAGGATCATACACCAGGATCAAGTGCGGTTTATCCCAGGAATGCAAGGATTCTTCAATATATGCAAATCAATCAATGTGATACACCATATATTAACAAACTGAAGGATAAAAACCATATGATCATCTCAATAGATGCAGAAAAAGCTTTTGACAAAATCAACACCCATTTATGATAAAAACCCTCCAAAAAGTAGGCATAGAGGAAACTTACCTCAACATAATAAAGGCCATATATGACAAACCCACAGCCAGCATCGTTCTCAGTGGTGAAAAACTGAAACCGTTTCCACTAAGATCAGGAACAAGACAAGGTTGCCCACTCTCACCACTATTATTCAACATAGTTTTGGAATTTTTAGCCACAGCAATCAGAGAAGAAAAAGAAATAAAAGGAATCCAAATCAGAAAAGAAGAAGTAAAACTGTCACTGTTTGCAGGTGACATGATATTATACATAGAGAATCCTAAATATGCTACCAGAAAACTACTAGAGCTAATCAATGAATTTGGTAAAGTAGCAGGATACAAAATTAATGCACAGAAATCTCTTGCATTCCTATACACCAACAATGAAAAATCTGAAAAAGAAATTAAGGAAACACTCCCATTTACCACTGCAACAAAAAGAACAAAATACCTAGGAATAAACCTACCTAGGGAGACAAAAGACCTGTATGCAGAAAAAAGTAAAACACTGATGAAAGAAATTAAAGATGATACCAACAGATGGAGAGATATACCACGTTCTTGGATTGGAAGAATCAACACTGTGAAAATGACTATACTACCCAAAGCTATCTACAGATTCAATGCAATCCCTATCAAACTACAAATGGCATTTTTCACAGAACTACAGCAAAAAATTTCACAATTTGTATGGAAACACAAAAGACCCCAAATAGGCAAAACAATCTTGAGAGGGAAAAACGGAGCTGGAGGAATCAGGCTCCCTGACTTCAGACTATACTACAAAGCTACACGGTAATCAAGACAATATGGTACTGGCACAAAAACAGAAATATAGATCAATGGAACAAGATAGAAAGCCCAGAGGTAAACCCATGCACATATGGTCACCTTATCTTTGATAAAGGAGGTAAGAATATACAATGGAGAAAAGCAGCCTCTTCAATAAGTGGTTCTGGGAAAACTGAACAGCTACATGTAAAGGAATGAAATTAGAACACTCTCTTACACCACACACAAAAATAAACTCAAAATGGATTAAAGACCTAAATGTAAGGTCAGACACTATCAAACTCTTAGAGGAAACCATAGGCAGAACACTCTATGACATAAATCACAGCAAGGTCTTTTTGACCCACCTCCTAGAGAAATGGAAATAAAAACAAAAATAAACAAATGGGACCTAATGAAACCTAAAAGCTTTTGCACAGCAAAGGAAACAATAAACAAGACCAAAAGACAACCCTCAGAATGGGAGAAAATATTTGCAAATGAAACAACGGACAAAGGATTAATCTCCAAAATATACAAGCAGCTCATGCAGCTCAATATCAAAAAAACAAAGAACCCAATCCAAAAATGGGCGGAACACCTAAACAGACATTTCTCCAAAGAAGATATACAGATTGCCAACAAACACATGAAAGGATGCTCAACATCACTGGTCATTAGAGAAATGCACATCAAAACTACAATGAGGTATCACCTCACACCAGTGAGAATGGCCATCATCAAAAAATCTACAAAGAATAAATGCTGGAGAGGGTGTGGAGAAAGGAAACCCTCTTGCACTGTTGGTGGGAATGTAAATTGATACAGCCACTATGGAGAACAGTATGGAGGTTCCTTAAAAAACTAAAAATAGAACTACCATATGACCTTGCAATCCCTCTACTGGGCATATACCCTGAGAAAACCATAATTCAAAAAGAGTCATGTACCACAATGTTCATTGCAGCACTATTTACAATAGCCAGGACATGGAAGCAACCTAAGTGTCCATCAAGGGATGAATGGATAAAGAAGATGTGGCACATATATACAATGGAATATTACTCAGCCATAAAAAGAAATGAAATTGAGTTATTTGTAGTGAGGTGGATGGACCTAGAGTCTGTCATACAGAGTGAAGTAAGTCAGAAAGAGAAAAACAAATGCTATATGCTAACACATATATATGGAATCTAAAAAAAAAAAAAGTTCTGAAGAACCTAGGGGCAGGACAGGAATAAAAACACAGACGTAGAGAATGGACTTGAGGACACAGCGAGGGGGAAGTGTAAGCTGGACAAAGTGAGAGAGTAACATTGACATATATACGCTACCAAATGTAAAATAGATAGCTAGTGGGAAGCAGCTGCATAGCACAGGGAGATCAGCTTGGTGCTTTGTGCCCACCTAGAGGGGTGGGATAGGGAGGGTGGGAGGGAGATGCAAGAGGGAGGGGATATGGGCATATATGTATACATATAGCTGATTCACTTTGTTATACAGAAGAAAGTAACACAGCATTGTAAAACAATTATACTCCAATAAAGATGTTAAAAAAAATAGATAACCAACAAGGACCTACTGTATAGCACAGGGAACTTGGCTAAATATTCTGTAATAACCTAAATGGGAAAAGAATTTGAAAAGAATGGATACTTGTATGAGTATAACGGAATCACTTTTCTGTAAACCTGCAACTAACACATCATTGTTAATCAACTACACTCCAATATAAAATAAAATTTTTTTAACTTAAAAAAACAAACAAACAAACAAAATCACAAGGAGTCTTAATGCCAGGATCCCATCACTCACTCCTCCAAATGGTCTTCTTGGGCCAAATTAAAAATGATTATGACCCAGCTCTCTCGCATGGCTCATATTTAGAAAACACTCATGCTTTCTTTTCTCCCACCACTCTGTGAGTAAGCCCTACCAAAATGCTTCAGCCCATTTCTGCTTTCTGGATTTTTTTCATACATGAGCTAGAGAGGAGTCCACTGTGTCTTCCTATTGCAAGAGACATGGGTCAAGCACTCTAATATTGAAGCTCTGCTACCTTGACCTGATATAAAGAGGTAAGCACTTACGCTATCAATCTCTCAGTAGAAGGAGAAGCACAGATATCGCCAAAGAATTTCCATCACAGATCCTCTCCCAATTTCCTTTTCACTGGCCTGTGATTCGTACCTTTGATGTGGGTGAAAGATCGAGACTAGTGAAACAAATCCTTGCCTTCCCTTTGGAAATGTGCTTTGTGTTCTGACTTATAATCTGATATATGGGATGTCTTATAACTTAGTGCATCACCCAGTATTTCTAGTTCAACATCCTGCTCTACATGTTACACACTGAGGCAATGGCTAATTGACACCAAGGCAAGACGTGTAACTTATAACATAGAAAATTATCTATGCAGGATCTGAGGAAATGTTCCTCAAAATACCTTACCTCCTGAACTTAAAAAAAACATCTGAATTCCTGTCATAATTGTAATTTAATCATCCTTTTAGTTTAAGGCAGTAAAACATCTGTTAAAATCTGAACGTAATTATCAGCAAATAATAATAGAAAAGTAATTGTTACCCACAAGATCTTACATTAGATTTATTTTGCTTAGTAGTCATCAATAGTTGAAAGATCAATGGGTAAAAATGGTTAAACTCTTTAAAGTGGTTAGAATCCAGGGCAGAAGAGCCTAGATTTGGGCAAGAGAATCATGAAACTTCCAAAGTTGGCGTAATGTCTCAGTCAATATAATAAGGTAGGATATCCCTCTTAAAAGTTTGGAATTGACAACCTACAGCATGAGGGCACTCTTATGAGGGTGGCAAAGCAGAAAGAACAATAGAAAAGACGGTGGACACAGTGAATTTCACTAAGGCTAATGTGTACCGTCCAGCAAAAGACAAGATTATAAACAAAGTTTTTCTCAGAAAATACTTTTTCTAAAAAAGAAAAAAAGAAAATACTTTTTCTCTTGTAAAATGATTTCTAACATGGACAACTCCATTATGTTTAGGAAATTCTATATTAATAACAGTATGGGAAAAATTAACAATGATTCTAGGGTATCAACCAGAGGTATACCCACTAGACTATAATATATTATATATAATCAATCTATTATCTCTATATCCATCTATAATATATATTTCCAAAATTCCCAACGTGAACTTACTAGGCAGTTTAGCCTACCTTCTATAATAGCAATTGCAATTCCCAATGCCTTAATAAAAATAGTTTATAAATTACTCATATGATTATTGGGGCTCTGCTTCACATAGCTATTCAGGGACCCAGGCTCCTTTCTTTTAATTATTCCACCATTTATATACTTATCGAATCCTCCATTGGATTAGATTAAGATACTCTGTATCTGGTTGGCAGAGGAGAGAAGAGCGAGGGTAAAGATAGTGTGAAATATTTAAGGAGTTATGTCTACAGATGTTGTACAATACTTCTAACCACGTTCTGTTAGCTAAAGCTCAGTCACATGAATATGTTTCCAGGAAGAAAACAGTAAACATAGTATTGCCTCTGTTATAATGAATGTAATGACTCCATTGTTTGTAAAAACAGTAAATAACAGTATTAAATTTTAATAAGGAAGGCAAGTAAAAGTGTTTTAAATTGATTTAGAAAATATTAACTGTTAATGTTGAAAATTCAACAGAGTACATTTGTAAGAATAGTCAAGATTTTTGTCATAGCTTTCAAAAAAATGATATGCAAGTAAATATATGCAATAAAAAATATAGACTGCCACTTACTGGTTCTAATAGTTTTTTGACTGAGTCTTTAGGGTTTTCAATATAGAGCATCATGCCATCTGCAAACAGTGACAGTTTTTCTTCTTCCTTTCCAATTTGTATGGCTTTTATTTCTTTTTCTTGTCTGATATTTGCTAATATTTTTGTTGAGGACTTTTGCATCTATGTTTATCAGGGATGTTGGCCTGTAATTTTCTCTTTTATTTATTTACTTTTATTTTATTTACTTTGTTATACAGCAGGTTCTTATTAGTCATCCATTTTATACACATCAGTGTATACATGTCAAACCCAATCTCTCAATTCATCCCACCACCACCCCCACCTGCCTCTGCTTTCCCCCCTTGGTGTCCATACGTTTGTTCTCTACATCTGTGTCTCAATTTCTGCCCTGCAAACCGGTTCACCGGTTCTAGATTCCACATATATGCGTTAATATACGATATTTGTTTTTCTCTTTCTGACTTACTTCACTCTGTATGACACTCTCTAGGTCCATCCACGTCTCTACAAATGACCCAATTTCGTTCCTTTTTATGGCTGAGTAATATTCCATTGTATATATATGTATATATATATGTACCACAACTTCTTTATCCATTCGTCAGTCAGTGGGCATTTAGGTTGCTTCCATGACCTGGCTATTGTAAATAGTGCTACAATGAACATTGTGGTACATGACTCTTTTTGAATTATAGATTTCTCAGGGTATATGCCCAGTAGTGGGATTGCTGGGTCATATGGTAGTTCTATTTTTAGTTTTTTAAGGAACCTGCATACTGTTCTCCATAGTGGCTGTATCAATTTACATTCCCACCAACACAAGAGGGTTCCCTTTTCTCCACACCCTCTCCAGCATTTGTTGTTTGTAGATATTCTGATGATGCCCATTCTAACTGGTGTGAGGTGATACCTCACTGTAGTTTTGTTTGCATTTCTCTAATAATTAGTGATGTTGAGCAGCTTTTCATGTGCTTCTTGGCCATCTGTGTGTCTTCTTTGGAGAAATGTCTATTTAGGTCTTCTGCTCATTTTTCGATTCGGTTGTTTGTTTTTTTGATATTGAACTGCATGAGCTGTTTATATATTTTGGAGATTAATCTTTTGTCTGTTGCTTTGTTTGCAAATATTTTCTCCCATTCTGAGGGTTGTCTTTTCGTCTTGTTTATAGTTTCCTTTGCTGTGCAAAAGCTTTTAAGTTTCATTAGGTCCCATTTGTTTATTTTTGTTTTTATTTCCATTACTATAGGAGGTGGATCAAAAAACGTCTTGCTGTGATTTATGTCAAAGAGTGTTCTGCCTATGTTTTCCTCTAAGAATTTTATAGTGTTAGGTCTATAATGATGTTTGCTGTGGGTTTGTCATATATGGCCTTTATTATGTTGAGGTAGATTCCCTCTATGCCCACTTTCTGGAGAGTTTTTAGCATAAATGGGTGTTGAATTTTGTCAAAAGCTTTTTCTGCATCTATTGAAATGATCATATGGTTTTTCTTCTTCAGTTTGTTAATATGGTGTATCACATTGATTGATTTGCATATGTTGAAGAATCCTTGCATCCCTGGGATAAATCCCACTTGATCATGGTGTATGATCCTTTTAATGTGTTGTTGGATTCTATTTGCTAGTATTTTGTTGAGGATTTTTGCATCTATATTCATCAGTGATATTGGTCTGTAATTTTCTTTTTTTGTAGTATCTTCGTCCGGTTTTGGTATCAGGGTGATGGTGACCTCATAGAATGAGTTTGGGAGTATTCCTTCCTCTGCAATTTTTTGGAAGAGTTTGAGAAGGATGGGTGTTAGCTCTTCTCTGAATGTTTGATAGAATTCACCTGTGAAGCCATCTGGTCCTGGACTTCTGTTTGTTGGAAGATTTTTAATCACAGTTTCAATTTCATTACTTGTGATTGGTCTGTTCATATTTTCTGTTTCTTCCTGGTTCAGTCTTGGAAGGTTATACCTTTCTAAGAATTTGTCCATTTCTTCCAGGTTGTCCATTTTATTGGCATAAAGTTGCTTGTAGTAGTCTCTTAGGATGCTTTGTATTTCTGCAGTGTGTGTTGTAACTTCTCCTTTTTCATTTCTAATTTTAACGATTTGAGTCCTCTCCCTCTTTTTCTTGATGAGTCTGGCTAATGGTTTATCAATTTTGTTTATCTTCTCAAAAAACCAGCTTTTAGTTTTATTGATCTTTGCCATTGTTTTCTTTGTTTCTATTTCATTTATTTCTGCTCTGATCTTTATGATTTCTTTCCTTCTGCTAACTCTGGGTTTTGTTTGTTCTTCTTTCTCTAGTTCCTTTAGGTGTACGGTTAGATTGTTTATTTGAGGTTCTTCTTGTTTCTTGAGGTAGGCTTGTATAGCTAAACTTCCCTCTTAGAACTGCTTTTGCTGCATCCCATAAGTTTTGGATCGTCGTGTTTTCATTGTCATTTGTCTCTAGATATTTTTTGATTTCCTCTTTAATTTCTTCAGTGATATCCTGGTTATTTAGTAACCTATTGTTTGGTCTCCATGTGTTTGTGTTTTTTATGTTTTTTTCCCTGTAATTCAATTCTAATCTCATAGTGTTGTGGTCAGAAAAGATGCTTGATATGATTTCCATTTTCTTAAATTTACTGAGGCTTGATTTGTGACCCAGGATGTGATCTATCCTGGAGAATGTTCCATGCACACTTGAGAAAAAAGTGTAATCTGCTGTTTTTGGATGGAATGTCCTATAAATGTCAATTAAATCTATCTGGTCTCTTGTGTCATTTAAAGCTTGTGTTTCCTTATTAATTTTCTGTTTGGATGATCTGTCCATTGGTGTAAGTGAGGTGTTAAAGTCCCACACTATTATTGTGTTACTGTCGATTTCCTCTTTCATAGCTGTTAGCGGTTGCCTTATGTATTGAGGTGCTCCTATGTTAGCTGCATATATATTTATAATTGTTATATCTTCTTCTTGGATTGACCCCTTGATCATTATGTAGTGTCCTTCCTTGTCTCTTGTAATAGTCTTTATTTTAAAGTCTATTTTATCTGACATGAGTATTGCTACTCCAGCTTTCTTTTGATTTCCATATGCATGGAATATCTTTTTCCATCCCCTCACTTTCAGTCTGTATGTGTCTCTAGGTCTGAAGTGGGTCTCTTGTAGACAGCATATCTATGGGTCTTGTTTTTGTATCCATTCAGTGAGCCTGTGTCTTTTGGTTGGAGCATTTAATCCATTCACATTTAAGGTAATTATCGATATGTATGTTCCTATTACCATTTTCTTAATTGTTTTGGGTTTCCTTTTGTAGGTCCTTTTCTTCTCTTGTGTTTCCTGCCTAGAGAAGTCCCTTTAACATTTGTTGTAGAGCTGGTTTGGTGGTGCTGAATTCTCTTAGCCTTTGCTTGTCTGTAAAGCTTTTGATTTCTCCATCGAATCTGAATGAGATCCTTGCCAAGTAGAGTAATCTTGTTTGTAGGTTCTTCCCTTTCATCACTTTAAGTATGTCACGCCACTCCCTTCTGGCCTGTAGAGTTTCTGCTGAGAAATCAGCTGTTAACCTTATGGGAGTTCCCTTATATGTTATTTGTCATTTTCCCCTTGTTGCTTTCAATAATTTTTCTTTGTCTCTAATTTTTGCCAATTTGATTACTATGTGTCTCGGTGTGTTTCTCCTTGGGTTTATCCTGTATGGGACTCACTGCACTTCCTGGACTTGGGTGGCTATTTCCTTTCCCACCCAAGTGGGAAGTTTTGACTATAATGTCTTCAAATATTTTCTTGGGTCCTTTCTCTCTCTCTTTTCCTTCTGGGACCCCTATAATGCTAATGTTGTTGCATTTAATGTTGTCCCAGGTGTCTCTTAGGCTGTCTTCATTTCTTTTCATTCTTTTTTCTTTATTCTGTTCCGTGGCAGTGAATTCCACCATTCTGTCTTTCAGGTCACTTATCCATTCTTCTGCCTCAGTTATTCTGCTATTGATTCCTTCTAGTGTATTTTTCATTTCAGTTATTGTATTGTTCATCTCTGTTTGTTCTTTAATTATTCTAAGTCTTTGTTAAACATTTCTTGCATCTTCTCAATCTTTTCCTCCATTCTTTTTCCAAGGTCCTGGATCATCTTCACTATCACTATTCTGAATTCTTTTTCTGGAAGGTTTCCTATCTCCACTTCATTTAGTTGTTTTTCTGGGGTTTTGTCTTTTTCCTTCATCTGGTACATAGCCCTCTGCCTTTTCATCTTGTCTATCTTTCTGTGAATGTGTTTTTTGTTCCACAGGCTACAGGATTGTAGTTCTTGCTTCTGCTGTCTGCCCTCTGGTCAATTTTCTCTTTTTGTAGTGTCTTTGGTTTTGGTATCAGAGTAATGCTGATCTCATAGAAGGAGTTTGGAAGCATTCCTTTCCCTTGAATTTTTGGGGGGCTTTATTTTATTCTCTCATTTGGAACATATTCCTCTGTCTTCTCAATTTGTTTGTGTTTCTCTGTCTCTGAAATTACGCAAGACAGTTACCTATCTGGTCCTGAAGGTGTGTCCTTATGTGGGAGCATCTCCATGTAGCCAGTGGCCTCAGTGAGAGAGCCAGATCTGAAGTAATCATGGGCTGTCTTCTCCTGGGGTCCACTGGCACATGCTGCCTTGATGGGTGGTCATGCCAGAGTTGGAGGGGCTAGAGTTAGTGCCAGGTGTGAGCCAGAGGTTTTCCCAGGCTCAGGAGCAGTCACTGCCTTGTTATGGGACAGAGGCATGGCCCAAGGAGCTGAAGCCCCACTTCTGAGCTGGCTCCGCTTTTCCCCAGTGCACACAAAGCCAGTCTTCACCTTATCAGGGAGCAGTGCTAGAGCAGAAGAGACTGGAGCAGGAGTCCTCTGTGGGCATTGGGATACACTGGGGTAGTCTTGGAAGGCTAAGCAGAGTACCAGGCAGTTCAGTCTTCTGCCTGTGTACTGGGACTGAGAGCAAGCAAGCCTGTGCATGCACTCTTCAAGAGCAGTCTCAGTTTCTTACTGCCCTCAGGTAAGCCCCACTTGTTTTCAAACCAGTTAAGGGGGTTTGTCTTCCCAGGGGTGAACCCCAAGGCTAGGTGCCTAATATGGGGCTTGTGCCTCTCACTCCCCAGGGAAGGTTCCCCAAGCCTGTGATATCTTCCTGTTTTTCTGGGTCACCCGTAAGGAGTGTGGGTCCCAACTAGATCGCTCCTCCTCCCCTCCTACCAGACATTTTGTGGTTCTTTCTTTATAGCCTCAGTTGTAGAAGAGCCATTCTGCTAGTCTTTGTGTCATTTTAAGCGAGAGTTGTTCTATATGCAGTTGTATTTTTGATGTATTCATAGGGGAGGTGAGCTCAGGGTGCTCCTACTCTTCCATCTTTATCCCCCTCTCCTAGCTAGCACATTTCTATCCCTGACACTATCAGTGTAGGTACTGATTAAGGCTGTATCCTTGACCGTTCATCATTCCCTCCCTATTTATCTGTAGCGATCATATTCTCTACTCTGTTTCAACCATCATTTCAATATAAATGGTTCTTAAAATTTTGTCTCCATTAATTATATCCATCTGAAATTCCAGACCTTTTAAAATTACTATGTGAATGTGGATTTTTGTTAAGCTCAATTTTGTGACCAAATATTTACACTGTATATCTTGCCATCATGGCAAATTCCACAAAAAAAACACAAAAGTCAGATTTTTTATCAACTTGGCTCTTACTACTAAATTACTTTTTTAAGTTAACAATACTAGTGTTCTCTCATGAATTCATTCCTTTTCACATGTTAGTTTGTTTTATTTTATTCCATTATTTTATGCCTGGAGCTGAGCTATTATGGAAGACACAAAAAACAAATGAACTTTGAGCCTTGTCTTAAGGGGAGAACTTGACAATTAACCAGATGTGTAACACAAATGATAAATTTTCTAGTTATGGGTATGAAAAGCATACAAAGGACATACATAAATGTCTAATTGAAAACTAAACTGAAGGGTCAGAAGATGCCTCTAATCTCAACCTGTATGATCTCAGAAAAGAGGACCACTGAATTTTGTTTTGAAGTTTGTTAGTTTGTCAGCAAAAAGAGTTTGGGAAAAGAAAGAGCTTCCCTGTCAGAAGGAATAGCAAATATAAAGACATGAAGTCACTTGAGCATGAAACATTCTTAACCTAACTCCTACTCTTGCCTTTCCTCCCATAATCAATTTGTCACAGAGTCTTCTACTCTGACTTCAGGACATTCCTCTCACTCTCTCCATTTCCTTTGCTACCACTTGAACTTTCATTAACTCTTTTCTGTATTTATCTCTTAAATTCTTAACTGATCTTCCTGCATTTCGTCTCTTCTGATTCGAACTCATCCTACACACCAAAGTCAGATAACTGTAATTATGTGAGAAACATGAACTGAATTTGGTCTTAAAGTTTGAATTAGAGCTTGTCACTATTCCAATTCAAGAATGGATATTTGAGTCATTCACTAAAGTAAAAGAGACAAGAAAAATAAAAGTTTGTATCTTGCTAATGTAACCTGAAGAGAGATAGCTAGATAGACATAGATGATAGATAGAGGATTGATAGATAGATAGATAGATAGATAGATAGATAGATAGATAGATAGATAGATAGATAAAGATACAGAACAGAGGACTGTACCATGGAGCAAAATAAGAAGGGAAAGTTTGTTCCAGAGAGTTCAGCAAAAGTCACAGAAAGGAGTTGCCATTTGAAGGGATTCGATGTTTGAGTAAAAAAAAAAAAAAAGGAAATAAGAAAAATCTTATATATGTTAATATATATCTTGGGAATGATGAATGACCTGCTTACACTAGGAAATATTATGTGCAAATCTGAATCTTTGGGGGTAATTTTCAGAGCTCCTAGTAAACTCTAGAGTGAATGCTGAACTTCTTAAGTTGAAATCAAAGGTATTTGTGATGGTTTCAGTGACCTTTTAGTTATCTCCTTCTACTTCTTTATATAACCCATTGTATTACTCAGGGTTTTCCAGAGAAATAGAATCAATAGGATGTCCATGTATATGTGTGTGTGTGTGTGTGTGTGTGTGTGTGTGTGTTTGTATATATAGAGAGAGAGATTTTAAGGAATTGGCTCACATCATTATGGAGTGTGACAAATCTAAAATCTGTAGGGTCAGCCAGCAGGATGGAGACCCATGGAAGAATTGGTGTTGTAGTTCAAATATGAAGGCCATAAAGCTGTAGACCTGGTGTATTAGTCAGCCCTGGCTGCAATGACAAATTACCATAGACTGAGTAGCTTAAACAACAGAAATTTATTTTCCCATTGTTCTGGAGGCTGAAAAGTCCAAGATCAAGGTATGGCAGTGTTCATTTTCTAGTGAGGGTTCTCTTCCTTGCTGGCAGATGGCCACCTTCTTCATATGTCCTTATAAACTGGAGATATCCTATCCTATTCTCTTCTCTTGTCTTCTCTTGTCTTCTCTTCTTTCTCTTCCCTTCCCTTCCCTTCCCTTCCCTTCCCTTCTCTTCCCTTCTCTTCTCTTTCTCTCTCTCTCTCCTTCTTCTTCTATAAGGCCACCAATCCTATCAAGTTATCACCCCACCCTTATGACTTTATTACCTCCTAAAAGCCCTATCTCCAAATACTTTAATTACCTCCTAAAATTACCTTAGTTACCTCTATTTACAAATACAATCACATTGGGGGTTAGGGATTCAAAATATAAATTTTGAAGGGATACATTTCAGTCCATAGAACCTGGGAAGAGGTGATGTTGCAGTTGAACTTTGAAGGCTTCTGCTGGTGGAATTCCTTCTTGCTCAGTGGAAGCCAATCTTTTGGTCTATTCAGGTCTTCAGCTGGTTGGATGAGCCCATCCACATTATGGAGGGAATCTGCTTTACTTAAAGTCCACTAATATAAAGGTTAGCTTCATCCAAATATGCTCTCACAGAAACATCTGTAATAATTTTTGACCAAATATCTGGCACTGTGGTCAAGTTGACACATTAAATTAACCATCACACTCATGTTTCCTCCCAAACTGCTTTCCTCTTTTCCTTGACATGCTTCAAAACATCCTTCCCCCAATGTTTACTCACCTGGAATATATTATTTTCCTACCTCTATTTAGAAAAATTCCACCCATTTGGTAAGATACAGATCAAATGCCATCACTTTCATAAGGGTTCCTTTGATTATTCCCCAGGAGCAATTACTATATCTTTCTATTTCAAAGTCTCTAATAATTCATAGCATTTGTGGCATGTAGTTCTTATCATAAACAGACATATAATTTGTGTGCTTATATAAGTTTTGTTACTAAATTTTCATCAAATTTATCTCTGGAATATCTCAAAAGCAGTATCTTTCACTGTTTCATATCTACTCATAATTCTTATTATTTTCTATTTCCCCATGTTGCCAACAGAGGGACACTGAGGTTCAACTGGGGTTCAGCTCTTCTACTTTGGGGTAGAATAATTAGAGAGATTATGAGAAAAAAAGAGTTGCTGAAGAATCAAATGTATAGCAGGCCTATACTATGATGTGTGAAATGTTTGAAATTATACAATTATATATGCTTATGTTAGAATATGAGGTAATAAACAAATCATTCTATATAATATCACAGGTGGGTTTTATCAATATTTAAACACATTTTTTACAAAAAGCTATTTTGATATTTTAGAAGCACAGGAGGAAATATTCTATAACATCACATCTTTTATAATGCAAAAACGTTTAAGTTAGCTAAACATGATATATTAGTTTTCTAGGGTTCCCTTAACAAATTGTCACAAACTGAATGGTTTTAAACAAGTGAAATTTATTGTCTCACAGTTTTGGAACCCAGATGTCCAAAATCAAGATGCCCATACTCTTTCAAGACTATAGGGGAGAATCTGTCCCATACCTTCTCTTAGCTCTGGTGTCACCAGTAATCATTGGCATTCTTTGGTTTGCAGTCATCTCACTCCAGTCTCTGCCTCTGTAGTCAAATGTCATTCTTCTTTTTTTATCTCATCATCATCTTCTTATAATGACACCAGTAATATCTGATTAATGTCTCAGCCTACTCCATTATGACCCCATCTTAACTAATTACATCTGCAAATAACCTATTTTCAAATAAGGTCACATTCTGAGGTACTGGGGGTTAGGACTTTGACATACATTTTCAAGGGGCATATTTCAACCCATAAAAATGATCAATTAAGAATGCTTCCTTTTATATTCAGAAATATCCTAAAAGATTGATAGACCACATTTTAAAATGACTATCTCAATAGACCTAATAATTATTTGATCAAATTTAAGATCCATTCCTGATTGTAAAAACAAAACCAAAGAAGAGGCCAAAAAGCAACTCTTAAAATCTAGGAATGAAAGGATATTGATATTTGCCAAAAATTTATTCTGTTAGATTTAAAACAATTAACTAAAGAACTGTTTGAATTCATAATGATGTTGAATGGATCTTGGACATAAGATAAATATACACAAATTGAATATTTTCATGTATACCACAGAAAACATTTAGAAAATAAGTCAAAAATAACTTTCACAACTAAAGAATAGGCAGTTTCATACATTACTAATATATATGCACCAAGACAAATATATTAAGTTATATATTCCATTTCTTGATAGGAAGGAAATATTTAAAAGCTGATGTCAATTCTACATAAATCACACTTTAAGTTTAATAGGAAGCAAACTTGACAAAATGATTCTTCAGTGAATTGAATGTTTATGAATAAAAAAAATTACTCATCCTCCCCAAATGATTTCCAACATTTTCTGAGGGTTTCTCAGGGTGAGGAATGCTTAGAACAGGTCTCTCACTTTTTTCCTCCCAAGCCTCCTTGGTACCCTCACGCTGATGGTATTGCAAATAAAGCTTATATAGTCATCTCTCTGTGGGACACAACTAAACTCAGCTGGTGACTGCCACTGCTACCACCATTCTAGTCTCCAAGGAGACAATAATCACCTTTTTTCTTCTGTTCCAAGAAGAAAACCGGACCTTGATTTCAACGGAAGGACTTACAACTGCTTCTCATTCTAAAGTCAAGCTGGTCTTCTTTTACCAACCAAAATATTCCAAGTCTTCATACTGTAGAGTCCAGAAAAAACTTTTACCTGCCCTTAAAGAGAGAAGGATAGTGGCTTTTTATTAACTTCAAGTAAGCATTTATCACCTACTAATTAATACTGTTTTACCTGAATGTGTTCAGCTAATATTCTGTAAAGAGCTTTGAGAGATAGAAAAATAAAAGTTAGGGTCCTGTCTTTTAAGTTATCGAAAAAATGAGAGTAACATATAATCACACCTAGAGAAAAATGCAAACAATATATAATTAGTTGCTAAATTGGATGGTATAGAATGTAACTGTAATAAAAGGAGAAGTTAGGCAGGATAATTTCTAAGGGGCTTGACAGTCCTTAAATGTTGGGCTCCTGACATTGGTGTACAGGTATTTTAAGGGACAGAAATGACTTATGTAGTTTGAGCATCCCATGTTAATGAAACCATAATTTTCGGAATCTGTTTCTAAGTGGAACTTTTTTCTACAATATTTTGATTAAAGTAACATTTATGTAAATCTGATTGATTATCCCCATCTTTTGCTGTACAGTGTGTAGAATCCGTGGTGATTCTGATCATGTGTTAATGCAAGGCCCATTATCACATGTAATACTACCTACAGTCTTGTAAGGTGGGAATTACTATCCTTACTTCAAAATTGTTGAAAATGAATCCAGGAAGTTAAAGTAGTTTGCCTGATCACACCATTAGTGGTGCACAAAACTGGTGTAAGTTCCTGGAGTATTCACTAAATGTCAGAGAATAGAGTAATGGGGTAGCCTGAGGCAGGGAGGGGTGAAAGTTTGTTATCAAATAGAAAACATTTTTTGGAAAAGTAGAATAAATATCCCAGGAATAAATCTGAGTTAGAAGAAGCAAAAAAATAAATGTTTCATATTAAATTTTAAGAAAGGAAAAATAGACGATAAGGAGAAATTTGGCGTAAAGAAACAAAACATTATATAGGATAAGTCAAATGGGAAACCATAGGAAATAGTAACATAAGAGGGAAGATAACTCGTTCAGTATCTGGCCACATCTTATCTCTTCATCCCTATTTCTTACCACTTCTCTTCCAGATAGTCTAGTCAAAATGAGCATTTTAACATGTCCTGCAAATTACAAACTCTCTAGACACTGTCTTTTTACTTGTTCTTTTGTATCCAATACCATCCTAGTCATAATTGTAGATAGTTATTCCTATCATAAAAGGGCTATGCCATGAATAGAGAAAATCAGATTAAAGGAACACATTTTTATAAATTAATAATATACTCACAGAAATTTAAAAAAAAACAGTCTAATGTTAATGCTTACGCTGATAACTGATACTCCATGTTGCATCAAGGAAACAAAGGAACATTGTCCAGAAAAACCTGAATTGCCAGACTGAAAGGAACTACTGAATACTCAGTAGATTCTGAAATTTTATCCTGGGGAAAAAGAGAGGACTCTAAAAACTCAAGAGAGAGAAAGAGAATGAAAAAAGGTGATATACAAAGGTGAATGAATGGGAAAGATATAAGGTTTCTGATCTGCCAGATCAGTGAAATGATGCCTTCAAAATACCAAAAGAAAACGATTTGCGACCTAAAATTCTCTAACCAGTCTAGCTATCAATTGAGTAGGAGAGTATAACAAAGACATTTGCAAATGTGTTAATTTTTTTTAAAAGATAAAAATGACTTTTATGAATATATAAAATAAATCAATGATTTTATTTCACCCATTAATTGATGTTAAAACCAATTCAAATGAGAATTTGAATATACATTTAGAAATGCTAAAATTAATTTGCAGTTATAAAAATTATTAATTCGTATAGAGCAATATGATGTAATGATTGAAATCATCTTTTCTTTAAGGCAAAATCAATTATCTCTATATGCTAGACAAAACTCATTTGGATTATTATGGAAAAGATGATTTGAATGACTATCAGTTTTCTACACCTTGACTTATACCCCTACACAATTATAAAACAGTTTATAGTCAATGGGAAGATTATCCAAGAAGTACATTTGTATAGGTCAGGCAATTTCTGAAGAATTTGCTAGAGGATGCCCAGAACTCCACTGAAAGGACATTCAGTAATCTTTTTGTCCTTTTCCAATTCTGTGACATTTTTTCCTGACATGAAAGAGAACTCTCAATTTTAAATTCTTAAGCATTTAGGAAGCCAGTGAAAGATAATCTTCGACAAAACAAGGAATAATCCAAGAAAAAATAACATGAAGTTTCTGGAGGATAGGTAATTCTTCCAGTTCCATTGCTCGATTGCTGCAGGAGAGCAGAGAAGCTCCAAGATGATAGCCGAGCATCAGTCACAGCAGGAAACCAATCATTAAGAGCAATGTGAAAAAAAATTAAGTGCAATTATATATTATGTATATATGGGATCTCCGGAGGAAATTATTCCCATACTTTGACAGATCTGTTACTGTATTTAGAGAAGGAAAAAAAAAAGCAGTAGATACCCAGAAACTAAGCAAATGAAAAAATGCAATTGTTAATGCCAGGGAAAAAACACTATTTTATAAGAAGATAAAAATAAATGCAATACAATGCTTGGATTGATACTAAGGCATATTTATATATCATAATAAAATAATGACTTATTTGATTGATTTAATGCATGCTTATGATGTAACTATACTGGGCTATTGGATGCTGGGGAAATGTGTTGAAATAAGAGGGCTAAAACCATCCTATAATAGGAAGTTAGTAAATGATGTCAAAATATGATAGACTAGGAAATAAAACCTTAACATTACTTTTTAAAAATATACTTTTTAAATGCCTGTAAAAAAGTGAATGAAACATTTGAAAATTTGTCTTGGGGGAAGAAGATCTGGGTTGAGTGAGAACTGAAGAATGTGTTCTTCGTTTTCATTAAAAGTCTCAGTTTTATTTGATTTCTCAACTATGTGTATTTATAATATTGACACAAATACAAAATAATTTCAAATAAATGAACAAATATGTAACTGCACAGTGTGTGTGTGTGGTAGAAACAGGATTAATACAGGTGGCTGAAGTTGGGAAATTATTCTTAGTTGAGGTAATATTTGATTTGGTACCTTTTGAGATTCAGCGTTTTCTTGTTGGAAAAAGAGAAGTAAAGGTTTTTCAGTATAGAAAATATTATGTGAGCTAATCTCTACCATTCAAATAAGTTTACTGAGTTATGGATATAACTGAGTTGTGAATAAAATTCTGTATTTAATTATCTCTGACATTTCCAGACTATTTACATAAAATTTATATCTATATATAATGAAATGCATAAAAACTACATAAGTTTAATTCCTTGTATCCTTGCTTCATGTGTGTTACATAGATTTGTAAGTGTCTGCTTTTCTGATGTTCTAATATTTTAACTTGCATTGTTCAAGAGAGAACAAAAAGAAGAATGAATTACATGTGGACTGACATAAAGAACTTCCACATTCTTGTATGGAAAGCAAGTCTTTAATATATGCAAGCATATATTTTCTTATAAGCAGATGTTGACATTAGAAAATAACAAGTAATTGAGCACAGATGGTGTGCTTGGCATACTAAAAATGCTTAGGGGAAAGCACTTAGAGGAAAGCACAGATTTTCTTTGCAGTTAGGATTCTTTTGGCTTTAAATATTCCAGATTTCTTTCTCACTTAATGCCTCTTTGCAAAGGGAGTATTCTGAGCCAGTATGAAAATGATAATATACTAAATATTAATGATAGATATAAAAGTGATTGTTATTCCAAATCAACCTCAAAAGAATGATGTTACATAGCTTAAGTGTAAATGGTAATTAACATTAGTATTATGTATAAATTACATATATATCTATTATATCTTTTATTTCCAATTTTTATTATAGTGATATGACTATCACATTCATTTGTATTAGTCATTGAATAAATTAACCTTAAACTTGCTGTGGCGATAGCTTAGTATTTCTGATAATTGTAGTGAATTAAACCTGCAGCAGAATAAAAAGTGTCTACTTTCTCCTATTAATGTTTCCTGTTGAAATGTGTCTAACTACTTAACCAAAATACTAATGATGATAATTGAGGGAAGAAATGGGGAAAAAAAGTAGATAGATAATGGTTTCAAATTAGCATTTGGTATAGCAAAATAATGCTAATTTTCATTTTAAAGTATAATACCAAGACATCCACACCATGTTCACAGCACTGACTTTTAAAAATGTTAAAAGATGTATTTGAAGTTGTTTTCTCCTTATGAAAGAGGAGAGAGGACAGACTATATCACAAATTTCTGGGCTGTGCCCAATTTTTTATGTTCAGTTGAGAAAGGACTTGAATTATTTTATGCCCCAAAGCCATCTCTTCCTCACAAAGGTTTTCTCATTGACTTCAAAGTAGGAGCCACAGGGGTGCATATTAACACTGAAATGGATGAAAAACAGATTCAAAATTTTGAATGAGCATAACAAATTGAAAGGCAGCTAGTAGAAATAATCAGCAGATCAGTCACTCTGACAGACCATTTGAATCTCTATTATATTAAAGTCAAATGAAAAGGATGAACATAATTTTTTCTGTGAATGTGGAAAATCTGACAGTAGAAATGCCTATTCATAAAACAGGGGAAAAAGGAAGCATTTAACTCAGATGCAATGTACCATTACTCTGACAATGAAGCACGCAGAATACTTTATTCTTCGCATCCCATGCTAAATCTCAGGATATGCAAGGATTTTGGTGACTTAACAGTTCTGAATCATTCTCACAGAGAATTTTTAAAAAACAAAGACCCTAGAAGAGTTAGATACTCTGGTATTCTCTGAGTATAAGTAAGTTATTTTTTTGGAGAAAGTTTGCCTCATATGAATCTCTTAATAGTCAAAAGGATAGCATGGAAGATTTATTTTGAGGAGCTTTGATTAAAATTCTTTCTATACATTTCAAAATTTTCTTTTACCTCTGGGTGGAGGATTACTAATTAAATTGACTAATCACATATTTATTGAATATGTTATGATAGTGAACTAGCTGCAGAATAATCAATGGAAGAGTTTTATTCAACAAAATTTGAGGCCATTATAATACTGGAGAACAGAAAGGGTGCCATCAACAGAACAAAAATTTTGAAAAATTCCAAAAAATAGCTAATGAGATTGGATAAATTCTTAAATCAGAACAGAGGAACCTGCAGCTGAAGGCACCAAGAGTAAGTGAGGGATTTCACCCAGTGGAGTTCCAGGTAAGCTCCAAGTTCAGTATCAACTAGTACCAACTGCAGAAACAGCAATCATTAAAGTGTTCATTAAACTCTATTCTGAACAGTTGTTGTCCTCCTTCTTACTGCCATGAAAATAGAAGAGCTATTGATGAGGGATAATTGATAGAGCAATGTGGTTCCATCTCCTTCACAGTGGTTCTAAACCATGGTGGCATTGTTAGGATTAGATGCGGAGCCTTTACAAAGTACTAATTCTTAGCTTGCCCTCCCCAGATAGTCTGAGTCAATTGGTTTTCGCAGGACCCAGAAGTCAGTATTTTTGATAAACTTCCCAGGTAGAAGCTTTTTACAGTTTGGTCACTCGTGAATCCCCAGCATCTAGAACAGTTCCTAACACAGTAGGAACTCAATAGATGTTTGCAGAGTGAATGGATAAATGAATGAGAATCAGATTGCCTTTAAGAAAAATATTAATAACTAGATAGTTGTATATAGTTGAAAGATAAGGTCACAGTTCTAAAGAAAAAAACAAGTGATCCTAGATTTTACACACAATTGAATGATCAATAAAATGTAAGAAAAAAAAAGTAAGCATGTTTTGAAATATACATACACAATTTACTACCAAAGCAAACTATGTGAAAGCATGACTCAAGGTCATGCTATAAGCAAATAAATAAGAAATCCAAGAAGTAGAGCACAGGATATAAGTAGCATTTGAGTACAACACAGATGTAGTAAATAACATCTGAAATAATTAAAAGAGAACCCAGTAGACCTTGCCACCTGGAAGATTCTCATTACTGCAGGGAGTATTTTCTTTATTTGATCCCCAATCACACTACTGGTTTTATAGTGAATAACTTTATAAATAAATTTTAAATGCTGTTTATTACACTTGAGTTATTTAATCAAATCAAGCCATAAATATTTAATAAAATTACCAAATAAAATATAACTGTTAATAGCTGTGGTATGAAATATATTTGGTCTTCATCACTGGTTCCTGACACAGGAGCTCCTAAAACCCTTGAGATTCCCTGAATGATGGGAATGTCTTTTGTTATTCTTAAGGAACCCCATTTGATCACACTTGAGTTTATGCTAATGAAGTGACTAAGGGGTTATCCCTAGATAGCCTCGGGGTGGCACTGATCACCAGAGTAAGTAATCAGAGGGCTGGAACTTTCAGCTCCACCCACCAGCCTCCAGGAAAGGAGGTGAGAGGGGCTGGAGATTAAGCTCTATAAAAGCTCTTGAATAACAGCATTTGAAGAGCTTCCAAACTGATGACCATTTTCACATGCTTGCTCCTGTGCTGGGAACCCTTCAGACCCTGCCCTATGTACCTCTTCATCTGGCTGTTTATCTGTATCCTTTAAAAATAAACCAGTAAATGTCGTAAAGTGCCTTTCTGATTTCTGTGAGCTGTTCCAGCAAATTACTGAACCGAAGGATGGAGTTGTGGGAACCCCCGATTTATAGTGGATTTAAAACAGTACTTCAGTCAGAAGTATGGGGGCCAGCACTTTGGACCAGCATCTGAAGTGGGGAGCCATATGTGGGACTGAGCCCTTAAGCTGAGCTAGAATTGAATGGAATTGTTAAACACCCAGTTGTTATCAGGTGAATCAGAGGATTGGTTGTTGATTTTGGAACAATATTTTGGCCTGGTTTCTTTCACTCAGTATAATTATTGTAATACTCTTAAGTTATATAGTATGTATCAGTAGTTCATTCCTTTTTACTGCTGAGTACTGCTTCTTTGTATAGAGATACAATAACTTATCCATTCACCTGTTGATCAACATTTAGATTGTTTCTCATTCTGGGCCTTTACAAATAAAGCTGCTATGAACATTCATACACAAGTTTTTGTATAGTCATAAGCTTTCACCTCTTTTGCATAAATACCTAGGAGTGGAAAGTCTGGATCATATGGCAGGCGAATGTTTAACTTTTTTAGGAAACTGCCAAACCATTTTCCATTTTGTATCCTACCAGCAGTGTATGGGAGTTTTAATTCCTTTGCATCCTTGACAATACTCGGTATGGTCAATTGTGTACATGTGTTTAAGTTTAACTATTCTAATGAGTGTGTAATAGTATCTCACTGTGATTTTAATTTTCATTTTCCTAATGATTAATGATGTTGAGCATTTTTTCATACGGTTATTTTTTAAAGTTGTCTTCTTTGATGCAGTATCTGGTTAAATAATTTTGGTTTTGTTCCTTAATTGGGATGTAAAATAGTGTTTTAAAAATTCCTCTCAGGTGCTTCAAGTTCTTAAGAATTTTTAAATTTTGTCTTTTCATTCCGATAATGACTTAAAAATTAGTGTGGTTGTATTATGTTTCATTAGGACGACAGTGTATAGCAAAATTCTGCCAAGCAATTTCAACTCCTGCATTTCCATTTGTGTGCATAAAGAATTATCCAGAGCTACTGAGAAGCAAATAGTTGCCTTTTTAATGATCAAATACTTGGCACTGAATGATTGATGCCAGGCAATCTACATCGCATTATTGCTTTTACCCTCTGGAATCTTAAGATTTTTTGCATCAACTTTTCTCTAATTACTCAATTCATATAAGCAAATTGACTTTGATATTCTGTATTTTTTCTAGATTTTTCTTCCTTATGTCTTAATATCCTCCATTCTACTTACCACATACAAAAGAAAAAGACATTTTTAAAAGTCTCTTCTTGCTAGCTTAGGAGAAGAAGGTCTCTTCAGAATTACATTTCTCTCGCTTTATGATCAAGGAGCATGTAAGATTTGCCACATTCCTCACATTTATTTTTGTCTTTTTAACATGGAACCACAAAATGATTAACATGAAAAAGTGGGACTGTTTTGTTTATGAAGATATATACTGTTACTGTGTACCAACACCTTTTTTTCCTCTAGGTCAACATTGGCACATGTCAATTTAAATATTTTAACATCACCCTTCACCTGATAGGTGTTGAGGTACAGGAAGGAGAGGTGAGAAAGGCACACGGGCTTAGTTGCCCCGCAGCATGTGGGATCTTAGTTCCCCGACCAGGATCGAACCCACGTCTCCTGCATTGGAAGGTAGATTCTTAACCACTGGACCACCAGGGAAGTCCCATGGAAACTTGTTAATCATAGGTTAAGGGCAAACAAGAAGAGAGGGAACCGATCAGAATGTCCATCATCAAAAAATCTACAAACAATAAATGCTGGAGAGGGTGTGGAGTAAAGGGAACCCTCTTGCACTGTCGGTGGGATGTAAATTGATACAGCCACTATGGAGAACAGTATGGAGGTTCCTCAAAAAACTAAAAATAGAACTACCATATGACCCAGCAATCCCACTACTCGGCATATACCCTGAGAAAACCATAATTCAAAAAGAGTCATGTACCAAAATGTTCATTGCAGCTCTATTTACAATAGCCAGGACATGGAAGCAACTTAAGTGTCCATCAACAGATGAATGGATAAAGAAGAAGTGACACATATATACAATGGGATATTACTCAGCCATAAAAATAAACGAAATTGAGTTATTTGTAGTGAGGTGGGTGGACCTAGAGTCTGTCACACAGAGTGAAGTAAGTCAGAAAGAGAAAAACAAATACCATATGCTAAGACATATATATGGAATCTAAAAAAAAAAGGGTCATGAAGAACCTAGGGGCAAGACGGGAATAAAGACGCAGACCTACTAGAGAATGGACTTGAGGACACGGGGAGGGGGAAGGGTAAGCTGGTACAAAGTGAGAGAGTGGCATGGACATATATACACTACCAAATGTAAAATAGATAGCTAGTGGGAAGCAGCCACATAGCACAGGGAGATCAGCTTTGTGCTTTGTGCCCACCTAGAGGGGTGGGATAGGGAGGGTGGCAGGGAGGGAGATGCAAGAGGGAAGAGATAAGGGGGCATATGTATATGTATAACTGATTCACTTTGTTATAAAGCAGAAACTAAAACACCACTGTAAAGCAATTATACTCTAATAAAGATGTTAAAAAAAAAAAAAAGGAGAGGGAGAATCTTGTAAATCATTTAACTTATTCATTCTTTCCACAATTATATGTTTAACATTAGGTGCTATGCTACATGCTGATGATACAAAGGTGAAAGAAGACATGGGCCTTGCCTTGGTAGAACTTTTACAACATGCATGTTGCATATGTGTAATACATTTTTCAGGCTACATGTATTTGTAGAATTTGTAGATTCACTAACTGTGACTAGATGATTCCCCTGTTTTGGCTAATCAAGGAGAGAAATAGTAGAGAGTCATTTTTCCTCTGTGCCTAGAGATTGGAATTTTGATCATCATAGACTTAGAGTACACTAAGAATTTGAAGAACACTTAGAAACAGTGAAGAGGTATTAAATTATTTGATTAAGTTCACACATTTATTTGCAGTGAAATTATCCAATTTTACTTATCATCCAAGACTAGTATAGTTTCCTATGTCATGGCGTAAAAGAATGGACTTAGCTGATAACATCATCATTTATACATCTTTTATTTTCTTATACGTTTTAAAGGAAAAGGGGAAGAAACCCTTTTTTGTTATATTTATGCAATCAAGAGTCGATAAGTGATTATTTTTAGTATAACTTCATAAATATTCTTATCTCTCTTCTGCCTTCCATTTGTTGCTTTACCTTAAAAAAAAACTCAGATTATTTGATATTCTAACAATAAAGAACAACTTGGACACAATATTCTCTCTACAGTTTAAAAATTTAAATAGCAATATTTAAGGTATCTTCAACATTATTTGTGACATTTAAAACCTAGTGTATACAAAGCATTCATAATAGAAATTTAATTGATTTGATTACAGTCTAACAAATTGTTTATTCTGAATTACTTTCATTTCCACCTACTCTTATTTGTATTATTTTCTCAAGTTTAATTTTAAAATTCTCTTGTTATACTCTGTTTGTTTGTTTGTTTTTTACTTTATGCTTAAATTTACAAGCTATTTCAGTCAAAATGAAGCAAATTCTGTGACCTCTGTTTAATTTGTCCTATTGGTAAAATAAAAATTGTATCCTAATGTGACCTGTGTGCCTCTCACACTTGTTCAAAGACTTGAAGGATGCCTTATACCCTGTTACTTCACTCCACCCTATATTTCTGCTGTCATTACCACCCACATCTCATTTTATTATTGCCTTGTTTCAACATGTTGCCCAACTACCCCTTTTACACCTGCCCGTGTTCTCTGCCACATTAATTTAATACCCAGAATGTTATCCCTTTTTCATATTAACCATTTTATTTTTCAGATCAGATAAATTGTTATTTCTAATGATTTTTGTAGTCCCATTTCCAAATCGATGGAAGTTATTATGAAATTAAAACATCATTTTGTGCCCATATGGAAGAGGACATTTTTTTGAAAGTACAATGCTTTGTAAAGCTACACTAACATGTATCAGATACTTTGTGTCCTAATTACCATACCCTTAATGAAAAGTTGCTGTTTTGTAAAAAATTTTAAAAAAACACATATAGCAGAAATTCATTAAAAATTAAAATTTATGGAAAGTTTTCAGTTAATAGAGTGAATCAAATTGATACCCAACATTATAGAAAGGAGGCAAAAATAAGCAAATAATCCTTTTATCCAAAAAAAAAATGTAAGTACTCTGTATACCAGAAATAATAGTACATTATAACCATTTTTATCATAGAAAAAATGTACTAGTTCCTTTGAGGAAGCATCCTTTGTCCAGAAAATTTCACTTATGGGCTTCTGAATAGAGCTTTTTAACCTTATTCACAGGTTTATAATATTAACTCCTCTCCAACTACTCTCTACTGTTTAACTGTTTTACTCTCCATGTGCCTTTATTGCACAGTGCTTAACATTCCTTAAGTATTTTTTATTTCACGTACTGTTTCCTCAAAGTAGATTAACTGATTTGACATCATCTTATATTTCTTTTTCATATAAATCTAGGTCCAATATTGATACTTGGTTGAGATCTGCTCCAGCCTCCTTCAGTAACAATATACTTATATATTGGGACTAAAAAATATATTTTAATGTGATTTTTATATTTGATAAGACCCTGGGCCACGAACATGGAATTAGCGATAAGAACAGAAAGATGAGTCAAACATGACTGTGGTTTTCAGCTTTGGTAATTGAGTCCCTTATGTTTAGAGACTGGGAAGGGGCAAAAGATTTGGGAGAAACGCACATAGGAGGAATAATAGATGTGCAGGTGCAAATAATGAGAGTAGATTTGGCTTGATAAGCTTCAGGTGCCTGCATTACTTTCAGGTGGTAATGATTAATAGGTAGTAGGAAATATAAGTGTAGCAACAGGGTGATGAAATAGGTTTGGTAAGACCTAGTTATTTGAAGCTACTGGATTGGATGAAATCCATTGGGAGAATGCTAAAAAAGAAGAAAGGAAGAAAGAGAAGGGAAGGAAGAAGGAAGGGAGAGAGAGAAGAAGGGAGAGAGTGAGAGGGAGGGAGGAAGGAAAGGAAAACAATGAGTAGCTCAGGAATCTGACTGTGAAACTAGTGGTCAGTTATTTTAAGGCCAGATTAGTAGGCATAAGCCTAAAGGAGGGCACAAAATAGCACATGTAATCCATGAATAAAAGAAAAAAGGGTATATAAGCATGATTTATAGTTTGTGAACAGAGTCTGAGACTCAAGGTTTCTATCCAGGAATGTAGAAGTGATTCACAACATTCTGATGGACCACGGGAACCAGCAAGTTTATCTTCCACAATTGCTAACTGCCTAGCTATGAAAATTTTTGAATTCAGAATCCAAGAATTCCAACTAATGAATGGACTTGGGTAGGAGATAGAAAACTCGTCAAAAATAGGCTTAAGCAATAAGGACTAACTATTAAAATAGTTATCAGAAAAACAGGTTCATGTACAGGGATTAGTTAATAAGAAACTTTAGTGCAAATGCAAAGTAAGAATCCAGCAGGAGTGCCTATAAAACCACTGTACATTCTCAATATTTTCCCTTGTGTCTAGGTTGGGGCTCTTGAAAGTAGAGGCAAATAAAGTCATTTCAGCTGATGTCTATGGAAGTGGGAAACCAGGTTTATTCACTGAAACACAGGCGTCCCCAAAAGGAAAAGAACAGGCCAGGCAGGCCCGCCCAAAGCTCAGGTGTAGGGTCTCGGGCTCAGCTCCTTTCAGGTTCTCCAATCAAATTAGTCACTCTTCTTCCACGGAGTAGGATTGAAAGGTAAAGAGTATAACTCCAGGGAAGTCCCTCCACATGGAAACATGAGAACTGATGATAAAGCAACCTCCCCTAACAAAGCACTTAAGGTTTGTAGTCTCTCTGCCCCTTCTTCCAGGAGTTACTGCTAAAGATAATGAGAAAGTACTCATTTCTCTGGGTTCCTTTTTTAAAAGCTTTCTCTCTCCCTCTCCTCCCTCTCCTCCCTCTCCTCCCTCTCCTCCCTCTCCTCCCTCTCCTCCCTCTCCTCCCTCTCCTCCCTCTCCTCTCTGTAATAGAATAAAGATTCCTCCCTTTCTGGGCCTTGTTCCAGCCAGTTTAGGGTGCTTGCCATCTTCCACACTAGGGCTAAGAGCAGACCAAGGCAGTTAAGATTTTGATGAGTAAGAGGCTACATCTTGCTACCCTGCCCTAATAATTCCCTAGACTATGCCAAAGGTTAATATTAGTAAGAGAATTGCTCATCTTATAGTTGTTTCATTCTGATAGTAGAATAGGATTTTTCCCTTTTCTTCATTACTTTCCAAGCATAAAATCTGAAAAACACTGATAACTTTTCCTCAGCTCAAGAGAGGGGGAAGTGGGGTATAAGCAGATAAATGAGGGCCAGTCTCGGAGGGAACTGGGCTGGGGATTTCCTGTCCTTCCAAACTTCCAGGGTATAGTTAGGTGGTTTGTATTTACATCTGCCAAATCTGCTCTCACCAGAAAAAAGGCTAAGTCTACTCCCTATCCTGTAATTATGGTTTTTGGTTCTGAATTTTTGATTGAGACCCCCAGGTAGTGTTTTTGCTGGCACAGATCTTTTCCTACCTAGAGCTTTGGGTGGGTCCATCCCACTATGTTGGAGGTATTTATCCTTTTTTTTTTTTTTTAAGTTCCTTCAGCAGCCCTCTCAGCAGCTCTGTTCGCTTTAAATTGTATCAGGAAAATTAAAGAGGATATCTTTTCAATACAAAAAACATTGTGAAGAGATTTTGAAAAATAAATTTATTGGATTTCAACCCAGTGTTCTATGCTGATTATTTTTTTAGCTTCTCTATATAGCATTTTATTCAGAAGTCTTTAATAAATTAAATTACCTAGGCTGTTAATAATTCAAGAGATTATATCAGAAGCGTGCGACATTTTCTCCTGCCACATTGTGCTACAATTAGTCTTATCAGCTTCATAACTTATGACTATTTTTTTCGCAGTCTTTTAAATATTTCCTTTAGAAGGTTGGTTTCCTTCTTTGTAAACTTCTCTTTATTTTTAATAATATAATTTGCTTTCTGTGTTTCGGAATGATGTCATACCAACGGAAATTATATTAGACAAGAAGATTAAAATTACATTTTATTGTAAGTCATTGAAAATGTTCATAGACAAATAGAAATGATCAGACACTTATCATTTTTGCACTATAAAATGTAAGTCCTACAAAGAAGATAATGAAAATAAAATAAATAGCGATTAAATTATGAATAATTAAACAAACCAAAAGAAAAATATGTAAAATTAGATTATCTACTCTTATTCCACATACATATGTTGATATAAAATGATGTTCCTTTATTTTTCACCAAACTCAGTGCTTTGCAATGATTGCCTCTATTGTTTTGATGTTACATTAGTGCTAGTAGCATTTAGGATTTTGTTTGTTTATGTATCAGACCTATCCACAGTGGCTAAAACAAAAAGGAATTTTTTTTTTTTCAAGTAACAAGAGTCAGGAAATAGGCAGTTGAGGTCAGTGCAGCTGCTTAAGGAAATCATCAAGGACCAACACTCATCCTGGCTTCCTGATCTACCATCCTTAGCATATAATTTTGGACACTGCTCCACTTCTAGGGAATTTGATCTTATTTCAGGCAGAAAATAAGGGCAAAAGGCAGGGCAACTCAGTCTGTCCTACGAAGAGGCCTCTACTTATAACCTTGGCTGGAACACAGCAAACCCAGACCCCTTGTAATTATTTTTAAATGTGTGTTTTAACCAAATAAAAGTGGGGCTCTCTTAGGCCTTCCTCAAAAACACAAGAAAAATCTCAAACAAACAACCTAACCTAATTAGAAAAAGAAGAATAAACAAAACTTAAAGTCAGTAGAAGGAAGGAAATAATAAAGATCACAAAGGAAATAAAATAGAGATTAAAAAAACAATAGAGGGTGGGAGGGAGGGAGATGCAAGAGGGAAGAGAAATGGGAACATATTGTGTATGTATAACTGATTCACTTTGTTATAAAGCAGAAGCTAACACACCATTGTAAGGCAATTATACTTCAATAAAGATGTTTAAAAAAAAAAAAAAAAAAAAACAATAGAAAAAGTCAATAAAACCAAGAGCTGTTTCTTTGAAAGGATAAACAAGATTGACAAACCTCTGGCCAAGCTCACCAAGAAGAAAAGAGAGAGAACACAAACAAAATAAGAAATGAAAATGGAGACATAACAACTGATATGCAGAGATACAAAAAACCATAAGGGAATACTATGACTAATTATATGCCAACAAATCTGACAACCTAGAAGAAATGGACAAGTTTCTAGAAACATATAGCCCACCAAAATTGAATCAAGAAGAAATAGATAATTTGAACAGACCTATCACTAGAACTGAAATAGAATCTGTAATTTAAGAACTCCCTACAAACAAAAGTCCAGGACCAGATGACTTCATAGGTGAATTCTACCAAACATACAAAGAAGAATTTATACCAGTCTTTCTCAAACTCTTCCAAAAAATTGAAGCAGAAGGAACACTCCCAAGGACATTCAATGAAGCTACCATCACCCTGATACCAAAACCAAAGACACCACCAAAAAAGAAATTACAGGCTAAAAACAGGGCTGTCTTAGTAAGAAAATAATATATTTGCCATTGCATTTCTTTTTGACAGAAATAGGTTACAACACTCTAATGATTGCAGAAGTTTACAAAATTAGAATGCTTAAGATTCAACTAGAATGTTTATCAGAGGTAGATTTCAAGTCCTCAAAAGGAGAGACTCATTCAGTAGGGGAGAGTCATCTCAGTTAATTCTGATACAGATGGTTCACAGACCATTCTTTGAGAAATGCTAGTAAATTCTAGCAAAGTTCATTGAAGATCCTTTCCATTACGATTAGTGGAGTTCAAAGATAATTGGTGTTTTAATTTATTTGAACTTTTGCTTCATCTTGTGATTTTATTCTTTCATTTTCTTCTAATATTTTCCATCTTTTTCTTTATTTCTATATGTGAGACTATCTCTTATTGCAAACCTCGTCATTTCTAATAATAATAATGATTAAGTGAACTTAATAATTATTTTTCTATCTTCATTGATTCTTTTTTTTTAAACACATTTATTTATTTATTTTTGTCCACGTTGGGTCTTCGTTGCTGTGCGGCGCTTCTCATTGCAGTGGCTTCTCTTGTTGCGGAGCATGGGCTCTAGGCATGCAGGCTTCAGTAGTTGTGGCACGTGGGCTCAGTAGTTGTGGTGCACAGGCTCTTTCTCTGCAGCATGTGGGATCTTCCTAGACCAGGGTTCGAACCCGTGTCCCCTGCCAGATTCTTAACCACTTTGCCACCAGGGAAGTCCTGATTCTTGAAACATAACCAGTCTGGAAACTGTTATATGCTTTTGGGAATAAACTCTAGATCCATTACGTAAGGTAAATTTTGAGACATATTTAAAGATGGCAACATATTGAGACTTTTTCAAGTTTGAGAGTATGCAAGCATCAAGTCCTCAGAACTGCTGGTGAAAGAAGACTCCTTTTCTATCTCTTCCCTTTGATTCTGGTACTGATTTTAGCAAATATCTTTCATAGCCTTCCATTGACTAGAATGTGGTCTACCTTAAAAGAAGCAAAGGAGCTTAGTAGCTGTAAATTACTAAGCAGTTCCACCCTCCTTGCTCATATTCAGTGATGAGCTAGAGCAGGCTTGTGCCAGCTAATTAGAGGCAAGTGTCAACACCTGTTTCCAACTCCATGATTAATGATGTCAGCTTGGTAGTTTGAAATTGGCCTTCGTGGGTATATTTTACACCCCAGAAATTGGAAAATGCTACAAATTAAGTTTTTGCTTTGTTTTTACTAGAACATTACTGCTTATAAATTTACCCGACTTTCCTCAGCTTCAACCCCTCAGAAATTTGAGTTTTGTTTTACATAGCTAAGAGGTAGGGCTGAAGGAAGAAAGAAAAGAAAAAGGAAGGAAGGAAAGTGGGAGAAAGGAAGGAAGGATGGAAGATAGAGACAGAGAGATTTGGTGAAATCAATCAAAATCTGGGCCTGCCTTGTTCTCAATTTCATTCAAAAATTTCTTAAAAAATGAATTAGAGTCTGAGGATCTGAAATAGAATCCTTCTTAATAAAATTAAATTTAAAACATATTTTTCAATACCATAACTAGTTTCTACTAAAAAATTCTTGGTTACATTGAAATTGTTTTACTCATCCATCTCCAGATGAAGAATCTAGGCATTTTTGAAGGACGGGATAGGAAGAAAGGTGTGGAATAGCTCTAGAACAAAGTCATATAAATGATTTACTGTGTTCTGTAGGATACAGATTATGGGTTGCTGAGATCATCGCAATGGAAGGTACTGATTTGCTTATAAGAAAGTAGAAAGTCAGAACTGAGTCAGCTCTCAAAGAACACTACAGAATGATGTCCTATAAAATTCTACCAAGACAAGCTGCATTGTTAGGCGGCCTCCACACAACCTGTTTTTGCAGGATGCCCTTGACTGATGCATAGAGCCAGCTATCCTTAAATCAACACAGTATAATAGTGAAGAAATAATTTTGTAATTGCTTTTGTTGTGGCAGTTCTACAGAATACTCAAGGCAAACTGCATACTTTGAAATGGGATGAACTACTAAGTTAGTACTCCAAAAACAACAGTCCCACATAGGTCATTGATTAATGGTCTGCAATACATGCACTCTGGTTAAGTTTGTATTTTGCAAGTCAATCTAAGTAAGTCTGGCACACCATGTAATAGACTTGAAAAAAGATCTCAACTAAGGATATGAACTTTGGGAAGACAGATATACCAAGAGTCATTGTAAAGAATACAGTCACCATCCCTTCCAAAAGAATCCAACATTACAGTTTAAAATAACGGAAATTCTGAAATAGGTATTTTATGAAGAGACAAGGCAGTCATAAGACTCTATTAACTGTGTATACATACATATTAAATGATCTTATTTTGCTTCTAATTTTTATTTAAATCTGTCACAGTATCTGTCTGGTTCCATTCACTTTTACCTATATACACCATGAAAGACATTTTTCTAATTGATATTAATATTATTAATATTATCAAATGTTCTTCTCAAGAATTGTATACCAAACTTTTGAACTAAAAGTGATTAAGTCCACCCAATCTCATGTATTAAATATTCACTTGGTAAAAACCTAACTCAAAGCAGAGAAATTTTTAAAATAGGCCAATTTCACAATAACTGAGGACAGGTGTGGAGGTGACAGAGGCATAAGAGTGGATCTAGGGCTCACACATTGTCCTTAGAACTCTTTCTACCTACTCACCCTGCTTCTCTCTGAGTTTTGGCCACATTCTCTATTAATACAATCAGGTTTCCTCCATGTGGTGGGGAAAACGGGCAACGCTAGCGCTTAATTATACTTTCTGCACTGTGAATCCAGAAGAAAGAGAGTAACTTTTAAGCATCCTAACAAAGAAAGAATGTCCCAGTGTAGTCTAAATTATGTGTTTATCTTTGAAACCAGTCACTGTGGAGAGGACAATGAGTTGGTCAGAAGGCCTAAATGAGAAGCTAAGCCATATACCTTCTCCTAAATCTGGGAATAGTTGAGATTGATAATGATTTATTTTCAGTACTTTTTAGCTTCCTCACAAAAGTTAGCAGAATTTTAGAGCTTCTTTTTTTCAGTTCACGCAGGAATAGCTGATGAACATATATAACAATTTCCAGCTTACAAAGTGTTTCTTCACAGATGTCATCATATTTGCCTAAGGTAGTTTGAGTAGGTTTTTGTCCTTTGTTGCTGAGAAGCCTAAATCACAAAGCCTAGTGGACTTGGTTTTCCATATTCAGTCTAATTCATTACAATTATAATTATTGCAAATGAGGAAACTGAGATTTAGAGATGTTTTTCAAGTACCCAAGGTGAATAAGGATTCTATTTCAGAATTTCAGAACCCAATTCATGTTTCTCTTTTTTTGTTTTTGTTTTTAAATTTGGAATGAAACTGAAAAAGAAAGCAGGTCCAGCTATTGATGTATTTTATCATCTTATTTATTTATTTAAATTTCTGTACCATCATTAGCCTGCCTTTTGAGGGCAACTATATCCCAAAGCCAGTAAGAATCCAAGTGTTGCTTTCATCTCAATGACGATTTATAAATTCCTTTTTGGTGAATGAGAAACAGTGACTCCATTTGCACTGTAAGACTTCCTTGTTCTTGATTAAATTGCTAATTTGAATCAATAGGAATAGGAAGTCACCTTGGTTCTTACAACAACACTGTTAGGTGAACATATTGCTCAATTTTCTGTTCATTTTGTGGAAGAAAATCAGAGCACCATTAGCCTAAGACTTTATTCAAAAATGCTGCGAACAGGAATGTTCACAATGACCATTGTCACGAAGAAGGAAGGAAAATTTTAACTGAGCTTTAGCAAGAGGAGTTATACAAAATTGAGCTAATTTTGGAAATAGTTGGTCAAAATCAGTTCTGGGAAGACGGAGAAATTGTTCTGCAGATTAGTAGTTATTTGTTAGTCAATTCGAATTTCTCAAGAAGTATGAAGAGGAAGAGTTAGGGACTAAGGTCATGTGTCAGTAGGGTGGGAGAAACAGCTGTGGGAGACAAGGACCTGCCTCAGTAGAAATTGTCAGTCTTTCAAGCTCTCTTACAATTCTATTCTAGTCTATGGAGTATAGACTCATCTCCCCTCATTTATGTTTGGGTTACATTGTCTGTCTGGACTGCATATAAATAGAACTCTGTTAATGCATCTCATTATTTATTTACAAGAAGATCTAGCTTTTTGAATTCCTTTTTCAAATAAGTTATTTGTACTTAACTTAATCAAACCCCAAAATTTAACCAAAACAAAACAAACCTAAGAAAACCCTCTTTCACTCATTGTCACTAAATGTTTTTTAAAATATTCCCCTGATAGCTTTGATCTGCATTCTTGTATCATCTATAATTGGACAGTAAGAATTATGTAGGGCTTGCTTAATACATGAATATAATATTATATATAATTTAATACAGTAGTTAAAAGGATGAATTAATATATCTTAATGTAAGCTAAATTACTTGAAATCTGTTACCTTAAATATATTAACTTGGAAAATAGCATCAATAATTCTGTTCACTGGAAACCATATAACAGGGGCTCTGAAAATGCATGAGCGCTGAATAATATTCATTATTGAAATTCATTTTCTAATAACATATCAGTGTAGCCCTGTCCAACTTATAATATGCTCACCTGATTTACAACGGACCTTCTTGAGTAATAGTTATCAGGGTCATACATAGTTAATAATTCAATATATCAGCCTAATTTGAAACAACTGATTGCTTTATTGAACAATATAATTAAAATATGTCTAATCTGTTGGGTATTTAAACATATTAACATGGTGACAAAACAAGTTTAACCAACATTTAAAGGTTCCCAGTCATCACCACAAAACAACATGGAGGGAAAAGTAAAGAAACCAAGAGGTACCTGTCTATACACAGTGTGTTCATTGGACTCACTGTATCTTTGGATCAGACTGGTTTTGAAAACAGAGTGTTTGTATAAATAATAAATGCAGTCACCCCAACAGAGAATCTTTCTGTTTTAACAAGACCAAAAAATTAAAATATATCAGTTGCTTTACATCTCCCACAACATTGCAGTAATCTTGGAAGCACAAATGTTTCACCTTGTCAATATTTCATTGTCAATACATGTTTTAAGCAAATATTAATATAATGCATAGTGTCATTGTACCTGTAATGCGTAGGAAGCCATTTCCATAATTCTAATAATTAAGATTACTCAAACACAACGGCCTACCATTGGATTAAATTGAAAATATGTAACCAAAATTATCTGAAGTAAGAAGCTTGAGACCAAAGAGTCAATTTCTTGTAAGAGTAAACTTAAATGTAACTTCTCTCCTGACTGAGATCCTCCCAGAAATAAATGCAGCAGGTGAGTGACATTGCCTCACGCCAAAATAAAGTATAAAGTGTATCAGAGCTTCTGTACACCTTAGCCCACAGCCTTCCCTCCTGCAGAAGCCCAGTGACATTAAACCCTCTTGCCTGCCTGAGAGGTAGAATTCCATAGTGGTTAAATGTAGAGATTCTAGAGATAGCTACTTGGGTTCAAACCTTGGCTTTCCCACTCACTGCCTTTAGGACACTGGACAAATCACTGAAAATATCTACCTTAGTGTACTTACTTTTAAAATAACAGAAATAAGAAATAAAAACCTACCTCACAGCATTGCAGTGATAGTTAAATGGTTGGGTAAGTGCAAAGCCCTCTAAAACAGTGCCTGGTTCATAGTGTGAACTGTGTAAATGTGAGTTCATATTATTGTTTATCCCCATCCTGTTCTAGATGCCCAGGGTGTCTTTCTAGTGGGGAAAACCTTTAAATAAAGTTTAAAGGCATAAACCTGGGCAGAGACATAGAATTTGGGTGACTAATGGCTAATTTGAAGATCCTAGGGAAGCGGACTCAATAAGTAGTGTGATAATTCCCATCAAAATTCAACCTTCAGGATCATGGACAGAGGAAGCAATGAAAGGTCAAACTTTTATATTCTTGCTCTTTTTTCTGTTTCCTAGGCTATTCTTAGAATAGGATACTATAGGTCCACTTTCAATGTAGTTTTGGTTTACAGTATTAGTTCTCAATCTGTCTCCAAGAAAATGTTCAAATTTTGAAAGTAATTCTAATTATCATTTTACAGATGAAATAACTCAATTTAAAAATGATTGCTTGATCTTTCTTATGTCACGCAAGTAATCATAACAGTTAATCCCATACTGGAATCAACTAGTCACAGATTGAAATACTTCCATTTGGAATCTCACTATATCGAGCCAATCAAGGAAAAATTCAGTTTAAAAAAAATGAAATAGGTGAGCTATAGAAAAATGAAAGATTTTAGCATTAGAACAGACCATGCTGTCCAAGTTGAAATCACAAAGCAAGACTTGTAACCCAAGTGCCTAAGAGAATTTCATATTCTGAAGTAATCAAGAGTGTGTTTTCCTAAGTCAGTTTTGTTTGCTCCTCTGATATTCTCTCTTCAGTGTTAATGGTACCATTCTGTCAATGTGAATGGCAATCTGGTGATTCATCCTAGACTTTACCTTCTCTTGCCCCTACTTCTTTGCAAAAAGCCCAATTATTATACTTCAAAATCCCTCTTCATCTCCTCTCTAGCTCCTTTCCTTCCACATCTCTACCTCACTTCCAGCTCTTAGCAGTTTTGCTTGGATTGTCTCTTGACCTCCTTTCTCAAGAATATTCCATCAAAGTCAGAGAATGTCAAAACCTTAGTATTAAATATAAAGGCCCTATGTAATAAGACCCAACAACACCTTCCTCCTCCTCTTCACTCCTTAAGATGAGTATGAAATAGTTCCTGCTCTGAATTTCCATATTCTGGGTTAAACACTGGGGAAATTATTGTTTTGCTGCTGTTGTTTTCTGCTCAGACTCCTTTCCTTACCTCTCACAAAAGTAGGAGGACAGATGGCCCCAGCTTGGCTAGTCACAATAGCCTCACTCCACTGGCAATAGTTATTGGTCTAGAACAGATTTAGCCTGTCCAATCAGAGTCTCTTTCCGATGTTTTTCTTATGGTACTAACAAGAAAACTCTATTGTTCTGGACACATGGAACAGGAAACATGGGGTCTTGGGTCAGCTAATGGCCATGTTCCCCACCACATGAAAAAGCCTGTCTGTAAGATAACAAATTATGCTAAGTGGAGAGGAAAGATACGTAGAAAAGCAGTACTGGCAGAGTTGAATTCCCCTTCTAAACCCTGAAGTTTTCAGAGATGCCAAGATTGCAACAGATCTTCCTTTAATTGTCACAGAATCTTCATTATCTTTACAACATATCTAGTTTTTTGTATAAGCAACTTAATTGGGTTTCTGTCACAACCACAGAGTCCTAACTATACAAATACACAACCTGGACCACATGCTATCTGAGCACTCTCATTTTCTATTGATTTATGTTTGCGTATTTTATTCCCCAAATAAGACTGAAAATTTAATGGAGGAGGGGAGAGGGTGGTGCTTCATACATGATTCTGCAAATATTAACACAGTAAATGATACATAATTGTTGAATAAATATGTTAACAGATCACTAATTTAGCAAAGCTTCGAAAATAAAGCAAATTTAAACTCTTTATATACAATTATGGATTTTGAAATAATAAATATTTATAAATCAATTTAAATTTTTTTCTCAAAATAAACTTATAATATTTGACCACAGTAGTCTTATAGCCCAATGTTACCATTTTGCAGATGAAAGATATAGGCCCCAAAGTGATGAAACTTGACCAAGATCACAGTGTTGATATGTGGCAATCTTCTCGACCTTATCCAGACAAGAGGCAAAAAAAAAAAAAAAAAAGCTTTATAGTATTTGCTTGGAATATCCAAGCAAAAGTTATTCAATGAGTTAAATTAGATAAAATTACTTAGTCAACTTTATCAGTGTCATTGCTTTCATTTACTTAAAGCTTCCTTTATTTATATTTATTGTTTCTGCTTTTAACAACAAATTTCCCAGGAATTAAAATTCTAGTCACTATAAAAAGTAGATTTCTTTCTTTTTTATGTGTTTATGTTTGTCCAACAGAGGGTAAATCAATAGTAAAGAAGAGAGTGAATCTGTCAATATGACACTCCAGGATACGTAATTGATTCTTAAGCTTTTGACATTTGCCCTAAGTATATACTGAGCATCACCCATCAAGACTTTTTAAAGACTTTTTTTCTTTATTAGAAATAAACAGTGAAAGTTGATGTGAATCAGTCTTACAAAATTTTCTCTGAGATAGACTTCTCACAGAGTACTTAGTGAGAAATGAAATATTTCAGAAATATTCGTGAATGTTTTAAAGTTGTAAAAAATTCCAAATCAGATAAAGAGCATGTGAAATTTAAAAGGGCAAAATTCTTTTTTTTTAGTAAAAAATATTATTTCCTTTAAGAAAACTAGTTTAAGCTGTTTATCTGAAAATGTCATCAGTAAAATTAGGGATTAATTTTATCTGTTTAATTTAGTATCTGCAAAAAAAAAACAAAACACCTACTTTGTTTTACTTATACACCACGTCTAATTTTTCAGTAAAACGTTCACCACACATCAAAGTATACCCCAGATGTGGTCACTTCTCATCATCTCCACTGCTGTCACCTTCATTCAAGCCACCATTTCCCACCTGAATTGTTTCAGTGGATTTTTACTGTCCTGTATACCCCACCTCTAGTGTTCTCTTCTACATACAATATCCATAGGGATCCTATTAAAACATTGCTTTGATTTTGTCCCTCCTATGTCTTCCCAGTTTACCCAGAGAAATGGTAACCTTTATGATGGCCTACCAGGCTGACACAGTCTAGCAGTTTCCTCTCCGATTTCCCATTACTGAATCCTCCTCGCCATGCTTCCAACCATCCTCTCTTCCTTTCTGTTCTGCGAACACATCATGCATGCCCACAATGCAGTTTATGCACTCTCTCTTCCCTCTGAAGCGCTCTGCACCCTGTTATTTATACATCTTGCTTATTTCCTTCTTCAAGCATTTGCACAAATTTCAACTGTTCAGGGAGACCTGGATTGACCATTGTACATAAAATTAGCCGCACTTCTGTAACGTACTTTGCTTTCTCATAGCAAGTTACACTAGCTAAATGTTGAATATGTTTCTATCTCCATTAACTACAGTACAAGCTGAATGAGAGCAGGGACGTTGTTTTGTTCACTGACATATCCTCAGAAACAAGTAAGGGTTCAAAAATATTTACAGGATGAAAGAATAGATAAATAAAGAACGAATGAATGAATGGAATAGCTGCATCTAAAATCTATAGTGAGTGGCTTCCCTGGTGGCACAGTGGTTAGGAATCCGCCTGCCGATGCAGGGGACACGGGTTCAAGCCCTGGTCTGGGAAGATCCCACATGCCATGGAGCAACTAAGCCCATGCGCCACAACTACTGAAGCCCACGCACCTAGAGCCTGTGCTCCGCAACAAGAGAAGCCACCGCAATGAGAAGCCCGAGCACCACAACGAAGAGTAGCCTCCACTTGCGCAACTAGAGAAAGCCCACGCACAGCAACAAAGACCCAACACAGCCAAAAATAAATAAAATAAAATAAACAAACAAATAAATAAAATCTATAGTGAGGCAGTTAAGAAAGTTTTAATTGTTTCTAATTATTGTCATTACTTCTATCATTTTCATTTCAAAGTTTGTGGTTTTTATTCTAAATAATTTGGACAAATTCTACAGTTGGAGTTAGATTCATGACTTTAAGGTAAATATGACGTATTTCTTCCAGGTTAGTGCTTGAGGACATATCCTTCCTAATTTGAGCCTTCAGATAAGACCACCTTGATTACAGTCTTGGGAGAGCTTTTGAAGGAGAGGACCCAGATCAGCTGTTTCTAGGAAACTGTGAAATAATAAATTTGTATTGTTTCTAGGCTGTTAAGCTTTGAGATAATTTGTTATGTACCAATAGATAAATCATCAGATTAGGTAATTTTGCATGAATTTATCCGTGCATAGAACTTGAAATGTAAGTTTTTCTGGTGTTTTCTAAAGACATATTTTCTTCTTTTGGCAGTGCAGAAATTTATCATTAGCAAAGTATAGTTTCTTCATCACCCAGTCATCATCACCCAGATCTAAGAATAATCAAAACTTTTTGAAAACTTTTTCATTTTTTTTAGTATAAAGGAGATGTTAGAGAAATTATTCCATCATATATTATATGCAAAGGTTAAATATGCTCTGATTTATTTATTGTCCTCAGTTTGTTTTCCACATATTCTATTCTATTGTTTCTAAGAGAAGTTGCTTATCTGTGGAACTTTCCATTTCCTGTCTCTTGTAGAGCCTTTTTGATTGTTTATTCTGTTTTTGTTTTTGGCACATCTCTGAGATTATTCTTTGCCTACATAATCTCTCACCTGTTTTATGACCACTTTTTTCTTTGTGAGTCACTACTGTTTTCTTTTGATTTACTGGATTTTTTTTCCCTCACAGTGATATATTAGCATTTCTTCTTTTGCTTTATGTAATTAAGAACTTGTATTCAAACAAGACAAAGCAAAACAAACTACAACTAAAACAAACAAACAAACAAAAATGCCACAAAGACCACCAAGGCTTTAGGGGTTACTATTATACTTCAACAAAATCACCTCAGCACATTTGTGTTACAACACAATAACAGATCGTTTGTAAAAACAAGAAACTCAAGAACAGCTTTCTTAAAGGAAAAATAATTGAATGTAGCTGAAGTTAATAGAATTTAGAAGTCACAAAACCAGCATCATTAACCTAGAATTTCTGTCTCTAAACCTTCATGAAAGAAGTAGGTGGTCAATACCTTGACTAGGAAGAGAATCATGGGATCAAATAAAATATGCTCAGTTTTCAACAGGTGAGGATTGAAAACAGAGAGAATCTTATTAATTTAAGATAGTTTCATCCTAGAAAGAAAGCAATTACTGTGCCCTTTTCTCCTATTGGTGAGTTACACTACATCTGTATATAATTAAATGTTTACTGTAATCTGACCTAAACCCTTCATCTCATTAGATTCCTGAAAGAAAACTACTGTATCCTTCCCATTCCCTGCCCATCACTTAGTAATATGTGTTTCTGTGTATAACTACACCCTGGAGCTTAATTATGTCTTAAGTATAATGCAAATCAAATTATTTATTTGTCCTTGGAAGTCCTTGCCATCAGATATAAGGAAATAAGAAAAGGAAAACAACAGAATGACTTTTCAATCCTAAACAACAACAAACATCCTACTTACTTTCTTTTTTCAAGTTATTTTCTGCACAGGAACTAGCCCTCAATTCAGTAGATGCATTCTGTTGTAAATTATTAACATCCTGATGACATGCATGCTCAAGTGTTAGTTTGAGCCAAATGAAATTGCAGATTTCTTAAGTGAAAAATGGTTTAATAGCAGTAACTTTATATTGCTTAACCTAGCAGGATACCTGATTTTCAATTATTCTTTTAAGAAATGTTAACCTACGTTTGGGTTATTATTCACTTGAAAGGAGCTATTTGTTTCCCACATTGTTTTTAAAATCCATTGCTCACCTTTGCATATGAGATTTTATCTTTTCCAAACTCATTTATAATCATACTTTTCAGCGTATTCCAGACTTGAGACAACACAATATTATATATAACACCAACTAGATTACGTCTTGACCCAGGTGTGGACCTCTGCTGGTGTAGGTTTACATTTGTGTATCAGTTGTCTGTAATTTTCTATGAGAACATGAATCAGCCTTTTAAAGCCAGGATTGAATTTCTCTTGTGATCAGTGGAACATTTGGTCAAGCCGATTTTTTTTTTTTAATTGCAGATATAGAATATGCTCACTGTAAAAAACTTAGTACATATAATTGGACCAAATGGAAAAAATGAAAACCAATTTCTACATAGAATACCTAGGTTACTATTCTGATGTATGCTCTTCTAGTTTTTCTTCGCCTATATTATATTTACATAAATCAGCATATGTACTTGTATCATATATTTTGTGTACGTGCATGTGTGTATATACAATTGCATAGAAAAAAATAAATGGTTGGTGGACCTGTTAACATGTTCTCTTTATGAATTCTTGTTACTGTAGTATCCTGTACTCCTCTGCATCTATGAACATTTTGAGGCAAACACTCACCTATTCTCTCACATTGTTTTAGAAATATGAGTATTTGTAGATTCCTATAACGCAAGTACACAAAGGTGTGCTTTGACACATGTAAGATCAAACATAATAGAAATGAAGCTTTGTCTACTAAGTTAAAGACAAAATAGATATTAGCTGGCTACTTAATTCAATAAATAAAGTAAAAGTAGAAAAAGTAAAAAATTCCCAAATGATTTAATTATTTCTCAGTGAATGTGAAAGAAACAATTATTAAGACTACAATTTAATTTGGACTAGGCAAGCCGGTGTTTCCCACAATGCTTCATAAAATGCTACTTTAGTGGATCTTTTTTAGGTGTAATCGAAAAAACGGAGTTCAGAAACCACATAATTTTGGACATATTCAGTTATCTTAAGTGAAGCAGGTTATTTGTTGTTGTTGTTTGTTATTGTGTATTTTTGCTTGTTCTTAACACAGATATTCTCAGATCTTTTAATACGCTAATATACGTTGCAAATATCCAATAATAGAAAGTAGGATACAATATTTCCCAAAATTTTGGGCCATGGAACTCCTCCACTTCTTTTATTTAAAAGAACTGACAAGGGTTTCAATGAACAATTCCTGACAAATGCTTGTGTACAAATATCAGAAATGATTTTCCTTGAATGTTTAGCATGTTGTTTCTTTTAGTAGCTTCTATTTAGTGGTCTATGTAAACTAGATTAGAAGCCTTGTGCAAATTTTCTAACTTGATAGCCTCACATGCCTTTAAACTCTTTAAATTCAGTGATCTTTACCCTTCTGACTCTTTAGTCCCCAAGGTATTTGGATGTTAATTTCCACGGCTTAATCTTAAACTCTGAAATATTTTTCTTTTATCACCTCCTCTATTCTTCTTCTTTCACTTCTTTACTTGACTGAACAAATTCCCAATTACTAGACATCGGTATTTCAATGCACCTCTTCCTTCTTTCTTCCTCTTTGGTTTTATCAATATAACCAGTCACAGCTCTTCTTAAAGTCATTATAAGGGATAGCCAAGTCTTAAGGCCACTGCTCTGTGAATTTTCTCTTAGTTATAGAAACTAATTTTTCAATTCTAACAATATCTCAAAATCAGCAAATCAGAACCTTTATTTTTTTTATCTACTCTTGGTTCTCCTATGTCCCAATCACTTTACAATTTTATGTATCTTTTGTCTGCTTCCTCAATCATAACCCAAAGTTTCAAACACTTTCCTACAGTTAATATTGCTGAATATCTCTCCTGTCTTTCCCTTTGTAATCCCAAGAGCAGCCACCATTTAGTACCTCATTCGCTCCTAACTACACTTTTGCAATAACATCTATTCAGTGTGTCCTTCCAGAATAATAGTCTCAAAAAGGTTTTGATCATGTTATTGCCAATTTATTGACTACTTAAATTAAATACAAGCAAATGCAACATTTATATATCACTTTTGCCAAGTCTATTTCCTTTAGCCAGGCTAGACTACTCAGATCTCTTGCTCATTTGTTAATCTTTGTATTCCTTTGCTTATGCTTTTTCTCTCTACCTACAGCTTTCTAAGTCCTTCAGGGTCCAAAATAAGATCTTTGACATCATGCACTTAGTTTCAAATCTGACTATAATATCATGGGAAATTTGCTTATCTTCTTTTAGCCTCAGTTTTGTTTTGCTTTTTTTTTTTTTTGGTTTTTTTCTGCACGTACTTTAAATTTATTTATTTATTTATTTTATTTTTGGGTGTGTTGGGTCTTCGTTTCTTTGCGAGGGCTTTCTCTAGCTGCGGCAAGTGGGGGCCACTCTTCATCGCGGTGCGCGGGCCTCTCACCGTCGCGGCCTCTTGTTGTGGAGCACAGGCTCCAGACGCGCAGGCTCAGTAGTTGTGGCTCACGGGCCCATTTGCTCCGCGGCATGTGGGATCTTCCCAGACCAGGGCTCGAACCCGTGTCCCCTGCATTGGCAGGCAGATTCTCAACCACTGCGCCACCAGAGAAGCCCCTTGTTTTGCTTTTTTAATCTGTATGGTTGAGGTGATAATATCTATCTCAGCCTTGTGCAGTTGAAGTGAGATAATGATTGCAAAGTCCCTTGTTAAATATAGATCCTCAAAAATGTTAGGTTCCTTTCCTAACTGATTTTCGCTTCCGTATAGGCTTTCTTTAAAATTCTGTCATGTTACTTTTTATTATAATCATCACTTCCACTCTTTTATGGCTGTATGTCTTGCTTCTTCAGTAAGCTCTTAGAGACTGTACCCATCTTGAATCATACTTCTTTTGTCTCCATCACATGTATTATATTCATTGTTAGGATCATCAAATATTAGTTGAATGGATTTTGCTATATAAGTTATAAAATCTTCTATTGAAGTACAGACTAAAATCTTGAAAATTTAAATTGTGAAGGATTTCATTTGAGCTCCTAATCTGTAGATGACAAAAAAAAAGCCATCTAACTTTTGGTATTTAAAAAGAAAACACAAAAGGGAGGAAGGAAGGAAGGGAGGAAGGGAGAAAGAGAAAAACAATTAAAATCTGGTTTTTGAAAAACAAAATGTATATACAGTTTAAGATGAGAAACTGATATGAAAGAGCTAGAAAACGAGTTTTATTCTTTGCCTACAACATTAACAGTATGGTAATGCTTGGAGGAAAATACTTTGATGTGCCTTAGTTTCAGCAACTCTAAAATACAGGTAAATTCACTTTTAACTCTCTTCCATGTGAGTTATGATGGTAAGACAATATCATATGTGGAAATGTTTTGAGACTTTTGGACAGTTTCAAAGAACTGCTATATATAAAGTGAGATCATCATTGTGTATACTGTAAATATTGTATAGATGTGTTTCTTACAGATTTATAATATTAATTTATTCTTATAACTTCTTCTTATTAGTCATGATTTCATATTTACATGGCATTCATTATACCTGATATGATGTACTCTTCCTTCCCTGACTCTCTTGATGAATGTGCTCCCTGAAGTTCAGGTGTCTTCAAGTTCAGCTGCTTCAACCACCCCTAAAGGTTGCGTGCACTAAGTGCCAGACTAAATCTCAAGATATTTTTTTATAGTTAGAGTACAGTAAGCTCTCAATTATCTATGATAATGGGTTACTGGGAGAGCCTATATAACAGATTGGTTTGGAGATTTGTCACTTTGAGTAAACTCTCCCAGGATGTCCCCTGGGAGTGGCAGAAAGGGTAGGGTGAGAGGAACAGGAAGGCTGACTCCTCACAATGACTGGAGCTCCAGAGGGTGGCTCAACAGATAACTTCTGGAATGTCCCTTTGTCATTCTGCCCTCGAGGATGAGAAGACTGACAAAACTGAGAGCCTCTAGCAACAAACATTTGTTGAGCAAATGAGTGAGTGAGAGGATTGACTTGGTGTGGCTCCAGCAGGGGAGAGGCCTCTTCTTTTACTTCCATCCCAAGTTTGGAGTAAATAAATGCATTCTCTGAAAAAAGACTGTGGTAGTGCAAACTCTTATCTCAGGAATCTAGACTTCCATGAGAGACATTTCTGTCATATGTTCTGTAAACTATATTCACTGCAACAAGGCAACAAATAATAACGAAATATTTTTAAATCAATGCTAAATATGGAATAGTACTTCTTTAAAGATTTTACAATATTTATGACATTCAGAAACAATATTTCTGGGACTTCCCTGGTGGCACGGTGGTTGAGAGTCCGCCTGCTGGTGCAGGGGACGTGGGTTCAAGCCCTGGTCTGGGAAGATTCCACGTGCCGCGGAGCAACTGAGCCCAAGCACCACAACTACTGAGCCTGCGCTCTAGAGCCCGCGAGCCACAACTACTGAGCCTGCATGCCACAACTACTGAAGCCCGCGCCTAGAGCCCATGCTCCGCAGCAAGAGAGGCCGCCGCAATGAGAGGCCTGTGCACCTCAGCGAAGAGTAGTCCCCCGCTTGCCGCAACTAGAGAGGGTCTGCACGCAGCAGCGAGGACCCAGCACAGTCAAGAACATAAATAAATAAATAAATTTATGAAAAAACAAAACAAAACAATATTTCTTCTGCCCCTTTGGAAAATGCTGCTGATTTTCTGTAGTAGGTACACTGAAAATTGTAAACTGTTTATTGAGACAGGGGAGAAGGTGCACACCTTCTAATTGTACAACCAGTTGTCAAATGATTGATTCATTTGAATCCAACCAATATTCATGAAATGCTTGTCAGTTCTAGGCATTTTCTAGTTACTAAGGATGAAAAGGTAAACAAGATGCTTCACCTGTCCATTAGTTGCTTCTGTGGGTATGTTGGTATGAGTAACAGAGGAATTTGATCCCAGGCTCTAACTCTTCCAAGGCTACATGACACTTTTCTATCAGTTCTGTTTTGTTTTTTTTTTTTCCCAAAGAAGGAAATGACACTAAGATAAATATTCTTAGACTATTATAATTGGGACAGTAAGTTATACTTAGACTATTGTAATTGGGACAGTAAGTGTTACATTAACACAGACTGTGAATAATCCACTTTCCTAAAGGCAACAGGTAGAAAGAGAACTGTATTGGGAATTCAAAGGTCTGAATCTCAGTTATAATTCCTCCATTAACTATCTATAAAACTTCAGCTGTCTGGAACTCTGTAATATGAGATGTTTGGACTGCATGGACTCTTAAAGTTGTCTCAGACGCTAACTGCAATAAGACCATAATAAAAGAAAGGTGGGATTTTTGAGAACTACATGGATGACAAAAAGCAATGGGACATGGAATATGAGGATTTGATAGAGTGAAGAGTTTAAGGAGATTCTGAGGATTCCAATCAGGATAACCTATGTCTGGGTAAAAGTTCTAGAGAGGTTAGTTAACTGTTAACTCCTTCAAAATACAGGTGAACTGAGGAGAAAGCAGCAGCCAGGATGATTCATATATTTGACAACTGAGCACTGATTGCCTAAGAAAACTATAATCAATCATTTTTTTTTCCTTTCCCTGATTTGTGTGTTCTTGTTCTACCCATCTAGAAAAATTCCACTGGCATATGCATAAAAACTCATTACTCACCTAGCATGGAGTAAGCATATACTCTTCAAGCCTCATTTAATTTGTATGTACAAGGAATGATGAATGCTAAGCGTGGGCTCTAATTATGATTTTAAGATAGTGGAGTAAAGCATAAAATAGTGACCACCCATGATCCCAGCTAATGGTGGTATTAAGTACAATAAGGTAGAGACAGAGACTTACAGAGCCAGTTTCAGCCGAGCTTCCATGGTGACTGAGGCCTACACAGAGTGCTTGTAAAAGTCTCTTTGTAATGACACAGCACTGCATCAAGGCTTTAAAGTATTTAACTCGCATCACATCCTCCAACTGCATTATATACGGAAAGTTGCTTACTTATTTATGTGTGTATAGGTGAAAAGCTGAAAGATTTTAGTTCAAAATAAGTAGATCATTTTATCTTTTTACAGTATTTTGGGATTCTTCATCCTGAGTCATTATCATTGATATTTTGGTTGTAATGTAATAGCCATGTAATTTTTTTCCTATAGTATTTTTATCACTTGTATCTCCAAAATATTAATTGCTAAAAAAATCTTTTTTAAAACTGTAACATTGAGATAGAGGTCAGAGCTGTTCTCTTTCCAGTTGCATCATAACCATCATCTAATTCCTCAAGTGCCAAAGTTACAAATTGCCTTCTCTCTAGCTCAGCTAAAGTGAGTAACATTAGAGGAAGATGGTCAGCAATCCCCTGCTTCCTTTGGAAATTGGGATCTTGATTATGTCTTTCTCGATGTTGTCTGTTATGAAATAATAGTTGTAAGGTAAAATGTACTATACATAGAATAATGCATATTTGCTCAATAATGTTTCTTGAGAAATAAAAGAAACGCTTCATGCGATAGCATTTTTAGCCAAAAATTGTATCACTTTCTTATTCTGTTATAACAGGAATGTAGGTCTGCCTTCCTGTTAAGAACTCCTAAATTGTTCTAAGTCACGAAGCATTAGAAATTATGACTCCTTCTTATGTATATAAAATGCCGGTTTTCATAAAAAATATTTATGAACTTGATCTCTATCTTGAAAAAAAACAGAGAATGTAAACATTCTGCACCTCTCTTTTGTAGTAACTTGATTCCTTAACTTAATTAAATATTACTGGAAATTAATTTTTCCTGAAAATCAGTCAGATGTTTTTGACAAATCGTCATTTGGTGTCTGAGAGGTAGTCTTCACGACACATAAGTTACTCACACCAACATCTCTTAACTTTGAAAATTCCATGGTCTATTCTAAGATTCTTGGAAATTTTTGCTGCCTTTAACTGTCTGTTCTGTGAATAGACAATCCCTTCATAATTTGTCTCAATGACCAAATATGGTGCAACTTTATCTTATTAAGTTTTATTAAAATTTTGGTTGTTGCTTCAAATTCAGTATAAATATTGGTACTTAGTTTCTGAAATGGTATAAAACTTTCTCCACTGTCTTGTGTGGGGTATGATGAATGCTACTTAAGAGTGAAAAATAAACTTTAAAAATAGGATTCAGAATGGAAAAACCTTACCTTGAATATGCATCTGTATAAGTGCCAGTGTATTTGTGCTGAGTGATAGACAGTTATGATATAATCTTTCCAAGATACTTAAATTATAAAATGGAAATAATTAATTTATAGAAAGGGAAAGAGGTAGTGTTCATTTTGAATATAGTATGTAAGTGTGTTTTACTCAAGGATAGAAGTTTCACTTTTTTTCATGACTTACAATAATAGTTAACATTTACAGAACAACTTTTATGTTCAAGGAACTGTGCTAGCCCTTTGAGTTATGAATCTGATTTTACTAACACTTTTTTTTGGTGAATACTAGGTGCTAATCTCTGTTAGACACTAGAGCAATATAAAAATAAATAATACAGGCTCTTTTCCTTTCCACCTCTATTTCCAGCACAGTTTTTCTGTTCTGGAAACACAAATGATGTTCTTTTTTCCTGGCCATATATTGTTTAGTTAATGTAACCATGACTTTTTTGTCTATCAAGACCGGTACTAACAGCCCTACAGCCCTGCCCTAACTAATTTGGAAAGAAATGAGATAAGAGTGAAAATGTTGGGAGAGGCAGAGTTTTGAGTTTTAACTCCTCTTTTGTCAGTTAGTGGGCTACTTTAATTTAACCTTGTGTAGACTCTGCCAGTGTAGGCACTGCCAGAGATAAAAAAGAGAATAGAGCCAAGAACAATAACATGTTGTGCATGTACCAAACATGTGTTGTGCATGTACCAAATCCATTGAATACATTACCTTACATAATTTAACCTAGCTTAAAAAAAACCTTAAGGATTATCTAATTTATTTTTTAACTTTTCTTTTTCTTAAGCCTTTTAACTTGTTATTAGCCCTAAAACTATGATAAATATCATAGTTTGTGTGTGTGTTCACAAAACTTTGCATATGTTTTTTCACAAACTTTGGAATATATATTTTAAAAATTATTTTATAGGTAGGTATCTGCCATCCTGGGATTCAAATGCTTTGCTTACAGCACTCAGGCTTTCTGTTCCCAGTTGGTTGACCTTGTCATTACTCATCACTCTCTAGCTGTTTGGTGTTCATGAAGGTCTCTGGAAAGCCTCAGCGAAGAAATGAGAGAGTCAGAGGGATATTCTATTTTATACAAAAAACATTTTTAATGTGTTTAAATTATAAAGATTATATATATGTATTATATATACATATATATATATGAAGCATATTGTGCCCCCAATTATCACTTTAATATAAAAACTCAGCAAAAATTATGCATCTCCATTTTTATATGTTTTTCTTTCTGGTATGCATGGGGCTTTTTTAAACAGAGTTGGTCTATATACATTTTTAATTCCTTTCTTTTAAACTAGAATTTCACTGTTGTATGGTCTTATAAACATCAGAATTAATATTTATAAATTTCTCACACAAATAATACCTCAGAATTTACCTAATAATTTGTCTATTATTGGGCTTTTAATTTGCTATTATTCATAAAACTATAAAACCTAAATGCATATGTGTTTTCATAACTTTTGGAATACTTTCTTGCCATTTATTATGAACAATAGGAGTACTGACTGAAAGCTGTGAATAATCGAGAGTTGTTGATAGATACCAATATTTCCAAGTTACTTTCCAATGTTAGTTATAGCAATTGCCTTAAGTAAATCTAGGTGACTAGCAGGCCATTTCATTTACAGTTGACCCTTGAACAACACGTGGGTCAGGAGCACGGACCCCCAAAAGTTGAAAAATCTGTGTATAACTTCGCAGTCTGCTCTCTGCTATCCACAGTTCCATATCCTCAGATTCAACCAACCGTGGACCATGTAGTACTGCAGTACATATTTATTGAAAAAAATCTGCATATAAGTGTAGTGGACCTGTGCAGTTCAAACCAGTGTTGGTCAAGAGTCAACTGTATTCTACTTCCAAAGTGAGAAGTTCTTCAGTAATCTGAGTGGTGGGGCCCGTACATGGTAACAGCACAAATTCTAATAAAATACACAGCCAAATCAATGGAATGGTATAGGAAGTCCAGAAATAGACCCCAAATACATACCAGAGATTGGTTCACCAAAGAAAGGTGGGACACATTTATTTGGTAAGTGATGTGGGATAACTGGTAACTATCAAAAAAATTCTTTCTACTTCTGAACATTGTAACAAACTGAATTTCAGATAGTTCAAATGTTTAAAAGTAAAACATAAAACATAGTATAAAAAAGACATGATAGAAACTTATTTTTAAAATTACTTATCATGCAATGGAAAGGCCTTTTTAAGAATAACCAAAAACAAGAAAAATAAACCCTCATGTGTTATTAATGAGAAAAATCCATAAATTCAAATTCAAAAAATTAAAAAAAATTTTTGCATTCAAATAAAATAAAAAAGACAAACAGCACACACCGTGGGAGGGAGGAGTATATTTTCAACTCAGTTCTTAAAGAGTTAATTTCCATAAAGAATAACCAGCAATGTTTATTAAATTAAAAAAAATCCATTTGTCACTCTTTGACACATTTCTACATCTAGTAATCTAGCCTCACAGAAATGCATTGATGGGATAATAGTAGATGATTGTTTATAATAGTAAATGATTGGGAGACACATAAATGCCCATCAGAAGAGGACTGGTGAAATAAAATTATGATAATTGATATAGTGAAATTCCCTACTGCCATCAAACAGAATAAGGAATCTCTACATGAATACTGTAGGAATATATATGTATAGATCTGTATATGCATAGATTATCTCTAGAACAATAAATAACAGTGATATTTATGAGGAGGATATCTGGGTAATTAGGCCATGGGATAGAAGGGAGACTTACTTTTCATGGTGCACATTTTTTGAGTAGTTTGAGTTATAGTAATAATAATAATAACTTGAATATCATGTGTCTATTTTACTTGAAAATAAATTCAATAGTATTACACATGCATTATATATACATATGAAATGTAAGGAGAGACTTAGTAGTCTTTTGTAAAAATGTGTCTGATATTTCTATTTAGGAAAAATATAATATTTAAGTTGCTTTTTTTAAAATATGAAGGTAATCATTTAGTTTTTCACTTCCTGATATGGAACTATTAATTATGAAACCTACAAATTGCGATTCTCAATTCCAACAGTTGTTGAAAACACAAATTAATGCTAGATTAACAAAATGACTATTGTATGTTTTCTCTCACTATGGAGATACACTGGCTAAGAAAATAGTGTTAACTTATTTCTATGTGTCATTACTGAACATTATATACAGTTTTTTAATAGAGTAATTTCATGGTCATTTATAGAAGGAGCAAATGAGTTTCCTTAATTTTCAAATGATTTAGTTACTAAAGACAGTCAAAATTAAAGGCCTATTTTGAGAAATAAGGGTAGTGACAAACTGAATAATAGCAAGTAAGATTTACACTTGAGTATTTTTACATTAAAATGGATTTCATTCTAGAAAGCAACATACCAGGCCATAAAAACAGCGGTCCAGTGTAAAAGTGAGGACATACTTTCATGACAAATTGAAACAAATATGTATGAAACCTAACAAAAAGTTTTGTTAGATCTTTCTTGCTATATATGTTGTCATGAAACAATATCTGATCTTAACTTGTGTGAGTTAGCTCAGCAATTGTATAATTTCAACTGCTACAACATTTATTTTTAATATAGCCAAGTAACACACCCAGAAAAACAAACAATATCACATGAAAGAATACAACCATTCCTTTTATTATTCTGGATCAGTTACACTTGAAGAAATTATTTGTACTTTATGTTTGTCATATCAGGTTATTAAACCAATCAGGTAGTATGAAATGAAATAGCCTAATATTTAAAAGAAATCTATGTTAAAAGGTATTCCTTTGTCACTAGAAAAATATTTTAAATAAAACAATAATCCTACTTAGAAAAATTATGAAATGCAGCCACAGAAATATATTTTGTCATGTACAGTAGATGTTTAAATAAATATAAAAATAAAATTTCAATGGATTAGAATAGGTTCTGCACACTAATGAGGGGCCATTTATGTTTTTAATTAAAAAGAGAAAATAAAATAGATATTTTTAAAAGATACTTTGAAGTTATTTTGTGTGTCTACCACTTAAAATCTAGTTCTATAAAATATAATTTTTCTTACATGCAAGGCATGCAGAGGAAAATACCATAATTTAACCACTGAGGGGCTTTAAAACAATATTTCCATTGTTTTAAATCAGTAACTATGTAAATTAAAAGTAAAATAGAAAATTGACACTACATTAAAATTTTTTCATAACCCTAAGATTTAGTGCTTTCCCCAAAGAATATATAAGTAGTATTACTGTTAATATTTTAAGTCTGCTAAAATGCATATTTCTGTATAAAATGCACAAGCATCATTTACCATGTATGGAAATAATTTTTTTAAAAGTTTACAATCTTCTAAAATTTAGCAATTCAATTCCAAAACTGAGTAGGGGCAAAGAGGTTGTTGTAGGGAATAAGGTCAACAAGATAGAAGACAAAGTAATACAATCAAAAATACATTGGGGGAGAGAAGTTAGATAAGTACATAAATAAACATAAGCTAAGCTAGAATATAAATGTTCCTCTATAAAAAATACACTAAAATATTTGTGGGTTCAGAGATAAGATATTACAACAGGTTGAATGGAACAATATATGTTTTATACAAGAGATAACATGTTAAAAACCTGAAATGGGTGGGATTTCAGTGTATAGCAGATGGAAGAAAGAGACATTCCAAGTCGCAGGATGAACAAGGCACAGTCAATGAAAATCTGTCTTGTTATAGGAAAGATTAGTCAGCTTTGGTTTGCTACTTCTAGCTGCATATAGCAATTTCATAGTTAACCTGTCAGGTTACTCAAGAATTTATAAACATTTTATTTTAAAGCCTCTATAAATAATTAAAACATTAAGGTTTCTATCAAGTTATAAATTTATCATATAAATTCTCACTTAATTTGATAAAGAATAGCTCAGTATCCGGAGATGAGTGCATCGTATTTTAGTATTTTTATTTGTATTAATATATTACTCTAAGTTAGAGATTCACCATGGTAACTGATGATTTAATATTGTAATGAATCAAAAGCACAAATACATTTGTATATAACTAAAGAACAAATAGAAATTCTAATGTGAATTTAAAACTTGATGGTCTTGCTGTCTGACAAGAGTTTTTAACGTTATCTACTCTAAAAATATAGGAGAATTGGCCCTTAGAATGCATCACTGTGCTTAACTGTATAAATACAGACATTAATGCAGTTTCTAAAATGAAATTATCTGTCTAGTTCTGTTTCTTATCAGAACCTCTTTTGAATTCAGATAATTAATCAAATTATATAGCAGATAACAGTGTTCTTTTCATTATTTTCTCACTGAAGAGTAATACAAAGAGATTACTTTCACTTTAGAAAAACAACGTTACAATTGGTTTATCTTTGATGATGATCTTCTGAGTTTAATCCCCAGTAGTGAACAATAAATATCTCAATAGCTTACCATAGTGCTGAATGATTTAATGGTATATTAGGCAAATAAACTTCCCTTTCTCAGATGACTATTCAATTCCCTTCTTATTTCTTTTAAATTAAACCCATGTTAGTGTTATTACTTACTGTTTATCACCTTAGTTTCCCTAGAATGGAAATTCCTACTTTTCTTACCATCCAACTTCAAATAAGGCCTTCGGCAATATCTTGGCATGAAAAATAATAACATTAGATGTTCTCCAAAAGTGAAATATTAAGAAAGTTCTAAATATCTTCCCAAAGATTGGTGAAATCTGGGGGATGGAGAAATTTTAAAATAGATTAGGAAATTGAGTTAAAACATACACTAGAGTAAACATAAGGATAAAAGGGAAGAAATGAGAAATACTGGAAATCTTAACCAATATCCACATATTAAAACTAAGTAAAATAATATTTCTACTTACATGTGCACTGACATATGGGAAAGGTGTTAGCTAAAGAAAAAATAAACTGCAGCTGTATTCATTTAACAGTGCAATAAAACAAACTGTTTTCAATATGATATATGTTCAATAGCAAGAAATAAAGAAGGGAAAGAAGAAGGAGAGAAGAGAGAAGGAGAAAGGAACTTCCTAACTAAAAATGAAGCAAAACCAAGCCTCTTCTGGCACTGTAATGATTGTCAGTCAAGATAGGATCTAAATAATCTATTCAATTTGTTGAATATTTACTATCACGCTTGAGGGTGGGGTAGAGAGTAGAGCTAGCACTTTTTTTTTTCAGTTTGCACCTTAGATGAAGTACTACGAAGACAATCTGAATTATAGTATAGCAGGATAAAAGATTTTTGTCCATATTAGGTCCTATCTATATGTTCAGAGACAAAATGCTAATATTAATACATATGGCACATAGAACTCTATTTTACCCACACGAAGGACCCCAAGTTGCATCCCTTCAACTTTTGTAGATAAGGTATAATCTAACAGAACTAGGACCCTGTGATTTTCTCTGTAACCCACGCCATATCTCATTCAAGGAATGAAACTGCACAGACCATTGGTCTGACCAAAGTTTTGCATATCAGAGAGAGAAAGCACATACATATCCCTTAATAATTTTCGGATTCTTTAGAAAAGTTGCTGTTGTCTGCAGCACTTGGCCTTCCTCATCTACATACTCCTCTCTGATCCACTGCTGGTATTTGTACATGTCCCAATAGCAACCATTCCCACTTCCTGTCACCTAGGCCTAACAGGTAGAGGGGTTCAGGAAGTAACAGAGATGATATACATTCTAAATATCAATGAAAAGAATCAGGATTTGAATTAATACAGTTACAATATAGTAGCCGTCATGTACTTTACAGATTATAAAATTCCAGTGATACATTGTTGAAAAATATGTAACAGTACATTTTAATTTTACTTGTTCATGTGTATAGTTTCAATATATTGACTAATATCAAGAATTAGTTTGCAGTTTGAATAAATCATTTCTCACAGAAGCTATGAGATGATAATTCCCATCAAATTATTTCTCTGTTATATACCTGCAAGCTGCTTGTGCTGCATTCTTAATAAAGAGTTCATTGTTTGAACTTGCAATAATTAGGTCACATTGGAACTCTTAAATCAAAAACAAACTTACAAAGTTCTCTAGTTTTTATTAACTACCGAACACTTTAACATGATTTACATTTTTTTTTTTTTTGCAGAATGGAATATTTAAAGTTTCCTACTAAATTAAACAAACACGAACAACATTAAAGTAGGTCAGAAAGAAGCCATTCAAATTATGTTGGCAACAGCACCGTATCTCCTACAGTTGTTTCCGAGTCCTGACTGTGGTTAGAGCTGATACCAGTGTCCGAGTCTGTGTCATTTGAATACATGTTAAATACTCTTTGAGTAAAAGGAGGAACCTCCCCACTGCTGGTAGGGACCTCAGATTCCTTTCCTCTGTTTTCCTTTAGTTGGCATTCATCTTTGTTGCTAGTATGAAGGGAACTGAACTCCTTGGCCAGGAGCTCATATTCTTTAGCTTTCATCTGAAGCAATGAGTCACTGTATTTAATCTCTTTCTGGATGCCACTCAAGTAAGAGTGGATTTTCAAACCAGCTTTCATGCTTTTCTCCAAATCACACTTAACACTTTCTAAATTAGAGCCTTCAAGTTCACTTGCAGCTGCCCCTTCCACAGCATCTGCATTTATCTCTGTGCAAATACTTCTTACCTCTTTTTCTATTTCGGCAGAAAGCTTATCAATGAGCTTTCTATAATATGTTAGTCGTTCCTCCAGCTGTACAATTCCATCACTTTCTCTCAGGTCCTCCGGAATCTGGTTTTCATCATACTCCAAGCCTAGGTTTTGCTCAACTTCACTGAAACTGGGCATCAAATATGCATCCTGGACATAATTTTCTCCATCATTTTCTACCCGGTTGAGGTGGAATTTAGCTTCACACTTTTCAATTTCCAGGTCCAGCTCTTTCATTCTCTTGACTTGTTGATGAATAGTATGATCCTGGGAAATAATCAGATGAACTAATGTCTCCATACTATCTCGATCTTGGGAAACTGTGTCCTGCTTAATTTTAGCCAGTTTCCGGAAAGTTTTTCTGACTATTCTCTTTTGCTTATCTGGTGGTAACGTCTTCATGTAATTTGCTGGGCTGAGCTCCCACAGTTTTTCTGTGTTTTGCATTAATTTGGCTTCAGCTGTCCTCCACAAGGGAACTGGAAGAAAAGCATCTGCTTTAACCAAAACAAACTGCATATTAGGCTGCTCATCTCCCCATGCTTTCCAAAGCTTCAGGATTCTTGTTAGTGGGGGAAGAACCCGTTCAGAGCCTCTCCACTTTTCTATGATGCAGTAGTCACTGGGCTTCCCCAGAAGAAATCGTTTCTCTCCAAATGTAGTCTCGTGTTCCTCAAGCAAAGCCTGGATGATGTCAGCAGAGGTGGTGCGTTTGGTTAGCCCACAGACAATCTTCTCTTCTTGGCAAACCCAAACCACAATTTCCTTCTCTTCTGAATCCATGTCTTTAGTTGGAGATCTGAAAGAAAAACAAAGTACATTATATTACAGTCACCACCTGTGTAAACTCAGAAAGATGATTTAACTTTAATACCCTTTCTAGATTTTACCCTTAATGAGAGATGCATTTTGAGGTTGAGACTACATAAGAATCAGAAGTTGTATGGCAAGAAAAAAGAAGCTAAGACCATGAAACATATCTTAATTTCCTTTTTAATTCCTAGTGGGCTCTGGAAAGAGCAAATTGTCATCAAAGACAATGAAGGCTATTTTATCTTTAGAAGTCAGCCACAATATAACTACAGTTAGAGCTGGCAGAGTTAAGACAATAATCAAGGTGGAGATTAATAAGAAGTAGAATAAGACTATTTTGCTGGAGGCTTAGGACTGGTGAATAACCATGGAAGCATAAGTAGGATGTTATTAAAGTCATAGAGTTGAAAATAGTCCATTACTGAAATTAGTGATTATTTAATTCTACGAGTATTTATTGTATGCCAACCATGTGCCAGACATGTCTGAAGATGCTAAACATACAGCAATAAGCAAGGGAGACAAGGACACAGACATAAATGTGTAATTAATATAATATCAGATAGTGGTAAATGCTAGGAAGAAAGTTAAACTGAATGAAGGGATAGAGAATTACTTAAGGAGAGGTCTACTTTATTTAAAGAGCTTAGGAGAGACTTCTCTAAGAAGGTAACATTTGAATAGGGACATAAATTCACACAGCAGTGACACAAGTGAAGATTCAACCCAAGGAAGAAAGCTGGCTCCAGAGTATACTTCTAACAGATACACTATAAAAACAAGTTTACAAGTTTGATGGTTTAGACGTGTAGATTAAATTGGAAAAAAATCATAAACTACTTCTTAAAGAGGAACTTTGTAACATAAATTCGCTTTTGATAGCAATGGAACCATAGTGCCTCATTAGAGCACCCAACTGGTCAAGGAAGGACTTTTCCCAATGGTCAGCCATGGAGAAGAGTATGTGGAAATGTGTTACCTTCTGTGCCTTTTTCTTATTAATCTTGTTCCTGCTTCGATGCAGTAATAAGGGATTTTGACTGGCCTGGATGCCTCCCTTAGCTGACAAAACTCTCATACATATAAAAGCCCTACTGCCATCTCCTTAGAGTAACCCCTACGTCCTGTTCCACTTTCTGGCTCGGGAAACATCAGTTCTGGGTCTGTAGCTAAGGATGACACATGAGTTGTAAACACTTCAGCTCTACACTGCAGCTGTGAAGACTGGGAAGCAGGGATCAGGGAGTCCTTATGTATACTAGAATAATAATAAGGACATACATGACAATTCCCCAATACTTCCAGGATTCCTGCTCTAATTGGGATTTTCTTGTTTTGGAAGGAGCAAGTTCTTATATATTACAGCTTCCACTAGAGATCTGCTAGTTTTCAGCTCATGTGGATTATGTAACACTGACAGTCATTATGCACAATCAAGAAAGATATTATTATTTCCATATAACATATGAGAAAATTAGTGCCTTTATTAATAGCCTCACAGTCCAACTGGTTCCAAACCCCTTTTTTTAAAAAAGTCTGCTCTAAATGTCCTTGTATTTTCTTGAGTCAGTTATATTTTGAGGAATTTTGACAACCATCATTCAAACCAGGTAATTTTCAAAAACTTCTGCCACTTGACTGAGCATGTTTAAAAGTAATGACCATTCTTTATTGAATGTAGGCAATAAATCTTCCATACCTAGTATAAACTTCATCATGTTTAATTCTACTTTGTAGCAGGCTTAGGATTTTGAAAATTGTGTTTATTTTATAGTATGGCTCCAATTGAGTTTCTATTCATTCATTCATTTGACAAATATTCGCTGAGCACCTCCTCTGTGTTTGACACTGTCATGGAAATGTGGATCATAGAAAGACTTGTATGATTTATTAGACAGTATCCCTGGCTTATTGTAGGAAACACTGCTTGGGTTGGGAAGGAAACACTTACATGTCAGTTCTAGTGCTAAGTTTCTTATTACATCAGCAGTTCCCAAATGTTAGACTGATGACCCCTGGTATTATTTCATTAAAAAATTTAGAAATATATGAAAGATGCAAAATAAATATTAAAAATAAACCAATTTAGGAATCTTATAGAATCACTACTTTTTCAAAATAATTGTTTTCATTTGGTCCCAGATCCATGTAAACCTAGTCATCTGATATAAGTAAGGAATTTAATTCTAGAGCTGGGACTAAATAAAATGCTGCCTTCTCAACCTTCGGAAATTTACTATCTAGTATAAGTAATGACATCTCCAAACACATATATAACAAAGGTTAAAAATACAAACTTACATTAGATAATTTGGTTTGTTATGTAATATAAAGTAACAAACTCATTACCTAATGATTCAAATTTAGCAGTTGAGATATATAACCTCCAATTCTAATGCAACAAAATAAAAATAAACACATCCATTGCATGACTTAGTGTTTGTTTTGTTTTGCTCTGCTTTGCTTCTCTGTATGTTTATTGGAAGGAAGGGATAAAGATTTTTACTGGATCTTAAACTGCCCAGAGAACATACTATAACCACATAAAGACTGAAAAATCATAAAGCTTTAATTCATATAATCGCATATTCCAATAATTTACTTCTATTTTCTATTTTTATCCCAGTGTTTTAGTTCCATTTATAAATAACTTCATTGTTGATCTGATTAATATTATTTTTTTTTTCTTTTCATATTTTACCTTTGCTCACTCAATGTTACTTAATGGTGCAAATTAAATTTTTTTTCTGTATATTGGAATGTTTGTTGATAATTACTATTTCCAATCCAACAAAGTTACTTTTATTTTAGAAATTTCTTGGCTTGCAGCATTCTTGATTTTACTTATGTACATGGTAGTTGCTAATATCATCCCCATTTTACAGATAAAGCAACTGAGATAAAGACAGGGTAAGTAACTTGCCTAAAGTCACAGAGCTAGAAAGTAGAAATATTCCTTCCAACTCTGGCTTTAGATGTTAACCTACAACTAATCCCTGAAAATAAATTACAATAGCCATTATGACTACCCACTCACAAATATTTCCCAATTTGTGAACTGATTACATTTCAAATGTGATTTTTTTAATTACTTGAAACTCAGTGCATTTTTCCTATAAAATTAAAGTTCCACCTTATATAATCAATGAAATCCCCGTTTTGAATGCTTTTAGGTAAAGTATAAATTTGGTTCCTTCAACTCTATCATTCTTTTCTTTGAACATCCAGTATAAAGGCAAGTATTGAGAGTGTCCCATGTATCTGATTCTGTAATATTAAAGGAGTAGAGACAGAGAGATTCTCAGCAGATATAAGGTTAACATGGATGGAGGTTGCAGGAGTGGTTCTCTCTAGATACTATTGGAGAAAGTAACAGCAGGTGGACATCGAGATAGGAGGCTATATAGGAATATGATAGCTGTTCACAAGTATAGGTTATTTACAGTGCAACTGGCTATAAATTGGGAACTGCTTGGATTGGGGGATTCAAAATTTATAACTTCTATGTTACATTATAGGGTAAAAGCATTTACCTAAAAATACTACGTTAATAAAAATAAAGTAACTACCACACTGACATTTAATTCACACCAGTTTAAATTTTAGGTTAATTTGTTAAATGTTCATGTATACAATTAGAAAGTAGATATGAAAGTTTATAAGCCAGAATTTAATCAGGTCATGGTTTCATATAGCAAGGATATCTTCTTTAATGTCCACTTCAGGAAGGCAGAAACAAAGGAGACATAAAATGTTTTAAAATGCCTTGCATAATGTTACGTAGGTACCTCAAATTTTGCTTATGATTAAAACACACAAAAACCAATAAAGCTTAAGAAATTTTACAATGAAATAGTATTAACAATTGAATAAGGTTATGGCTGTGTTTTGTCTTGATTTGAACTAGTTTGTTTATTTCAAGAATGGTTCATAAGAAAAGAGAAAATGCTCTTGATATCTAAACTGTGACTCCCACCAACACATAACTGTTGTACCCAATCATCTTTAACTACGCTTTAGTCATTGGAAACTGAATTAAGAGTAATTTGAAACACTGTTCAACAGATTTTACTACACATTCTAAATATATATTATACTACATCTATGATTATGTAGTATACATTATGACATTTCTCATGCACCTACTTTTAAAACTTGTGTATGTATTTAAACACTTTATTAAATTTGATAATATTAATATATCCTAAGATTCTCATGGAAGAATTGTTTTGTTGCTTAGCATGCTCTGTTTAATTTATTTTAAAATAGTTTATAATCACAAAATATGTTTGAAAATTATTTACATATACAGAAGAAAATAAAAAACATTCATAATGCTACAGTACCCATTTTTATCTAATTCTTTAAATTCTTGTTTTTCCCTCTGAAACATTAACAAGATTTATTTGTGAAGATTTGCAAAATAGATATGGTGGGAACAATCCTTGATATTTTAAAATATGATTTCATCTTAACTATCACTAATTTAACTATCACTAACTCATTTTGAATTCCGATGAATCATTTTTTTTCTACTCCACTGTACCCTTCACTGTAATACTGCAGTATATATACATCTGACTCACATTTCTCACAAGATTGCTTCAAATATCAGATAAGTGAAAGGAAAAGAGTGCTTTGAAAATTGTGAAAAATGTACTGGCTAAATATAGGTTATTAACTCTAGTGGTAAAATTACTGTTATTATTACTTAATGCAGAGAAGGGTATAGTGTTTTTAGTATTGTTATTCAGTAACTTTACTGAGCTTGCTACAGTAGTTAACAATATTATATTATAAATATTTTCCAATGTATCCCACAATATTTTTTCACCTGCTTTGACTAGTCAATATTTTTGCATGTACACTTCTAATAGAACACAACTGTTTAGCTAATAAGAGATGTTTAAAAGATCATTAATATAATCTTTGGGTCACAGATGAGCCGGGAATGCTTTTAATCTTTCTCTGATTTATAACTCTCTGATTTTGACTGAGTGTGTTAATGAAGCATATTACACTGAAAATAAATATATACATAGATTTATACATTTATCTGATTATTCTTCTACGACTATTTCATTATTCAGTTCTTGCCTTTTTAGAGTATCTTCATTAGACAAGAAAATTTATATGCCAAATGCAGCTCTTCAACAATGTGTGTCAGCCTCACTTACAGGCACTTTTCCATATTTATTCTGAAGTAGAGTGAAAATATATGAGAATTTTTGTGAGAATTTTTGCATTTACTCTATTATCAATCAGGAACTTAAAAATATTTCTCCAGTGATAATTAGTTTGTTTTTGTTTTTGTTTTAAATTATTTTTATTTTATGGCTGTGTTGGGTCTTCGTTTCTGTGCGAGGGCTTTCTCTAGTTGTGGCGAGTGGGGGCCGCTCTTCATCGCGGTGCGCGGGCCTCTCACTATCGCGGCCTCTCTTGTTGCGGAGCACAGGCTCCAGACGCGCAGGCTCAGTAGTTGTGGCTCACGGGCCCAGCCGCTCCGCGGCATGTGGGATCCTCCCAGACCAGGGCTCGAACCCGTGTCCCCTGCATTGGCAGGCAGATTCTAAACCGCTGCGCCACCAGGGAAGCCTGATAATTAGTTTTAATACCACAAAAACACACAGAATTAAGATGAGTTGGCTAGGAATTACAAATGCAACATTCATACAATTAAATATTTCTTCAACAAACGTTCACTGAGTATGGTGCACAAAGCACTGGGGAATAAGTCAACTATTTAAATCTATTTAACAATTTAAATAAATCAACTATTTAAGTCTTATCTTAAGACGTTAAGATAAAGTATTAATAGGATATTTTGATGTCACATTGAAGATCCCACAAAATAAGTATTTACAGAAAAAAGATTAAGTGTGAAGGCAGAGAAAAATAAAGGTAAATGGATAATATTTGGTTATCTTTATTCAGTTGTCCAGAAAAAATAAAAGGCTTTGAAGTTGGGGCCCAGGAGAATAACTCAAAGAACAACAGTTCTTCCTAGTATCGCAGACATTAAAGTTTAATTGAAATTTGATGTATAAAACTTATCAGGACAAATATTTCATATTGACCCCTACTTTCAAAAAAATAAGAATCAAAATAATAAATTATTAATTAAGAATAATTACATTATGAGATATGCTTCTAAAACACAGTATATGAAAACTAGCAATCTATAGGTATTTATAGAAAATATTTGGATTTCTGAGTACATCTTTCCATAGAACCTATGTTATACTTCTTTGTTTCCTAAGCCAGCCTGGAAAGTATGATACTAACACAATCTAGCTGCCATATATAGGAGTGACTCTGAAATGCTCTTATTGCTTGACTCTCTGAAGAATCATATTCCATGCTTGGAAATCAAGAGTTACAACTTTTTCAGTTCCAAGCTATTGGTGGCACCTGTGTCTGCAAATAGTGACGCACAAGTCTCCAACAGATTGAAGGATAAAGACCTGTGAAGCTTTGGGGGCATATTGGGGGCATATCTGAATGTTGGCCCAATGCCCGAAGACTGTCCTCTGTTTCCTTTTTATTACCATTACTTATTATTTAAACTGAACACTCTCCTTATAAACCAGTTGTTCTCTACTAGGGGTGATTTTGCCCCCCAAGAGACATTTGGCAATGTGTGGGGCATTTCTTTTCACACTAGGGTCTGGGGGTGCTACTAGTATGGGCAGAGCAAAGAATGATCTAGACAAAATGTCAACAGTTGTGCTGTTGAGGAATCCTGATCCATATTTACAACAAAATATACTTTCATCACAGCTTTATCTATAGGCTTTTTTTCTTACATCTTCTGGAGAATCTATGAGTAAAATACATGAAAATAAAAATAACAAATAAGGGAGACATTTCCAATCTCAAGTAGACTAAAATAAACAATGCAAGTTGGTATTCTACTTAATGGAATGCAAATGGAACTTTTTCTCCTTTCACCCCATAGCCAATCTTTATGATTATTATTATTAATCTGCCTAACTGGACTTCCCTCTGTTAATCCCAGAGCTGGTCCTAAGGCATACTAATATTTGCATTAAGATGCTATAGAACCACAAATATTCAAAATAGGGTTAATTTTAGTTCAGGAAAAAATGTGCATTCACAGACTTCATTAAGAAATAGTAAATCTTTCTTCTTCATTAAGAATAGTATTTGAGTGTCTGGCCACCAGATATGGGGAATGGACAGTGGGGTGAAAAGATGTGTGAATGAAATGACATGATAGAAATGGCCAAGGCGACCAGTGCAGTGCCAGGGCGTGGTGAGGGTTGGAAGTCAGCAGAAAGGGTTTCATTATATTTCTCCCTTAATGCTTCTTTGCAGTCTATTCTGCCCTGGACAGAAGGGACAAAGACCAGAATTAGAAATGAAGATTCTGAGACACCTTGAGTTTAGGGGACGAGGAGGTCAAGATAATACCTGCAGTCTTTAGAGGACCAAAGGAAAATTCCCAGAGATGATAACCTTGGGAAATGAGAAAAAAAAAAAAAAAACTATCACCTAGTTAAGGCTGGGGGTGGTGCAGTCATGTAAGATATGCCTAGATAAGTCAGAAACAGCCTTTAAAATACCTTAGCAATAAAACTACATGGAATATAACATTTTCTTGCTTTGGTTATTCAGAAGACACTCTGGAATGTAATACTGTCTTGAAGTCACCATCATTAAATGAACTGGCATGCAACACTATATTTTAAAAGTGTGGTTATTTGTGCTTTCTGATAGCTGAATACAAAACAAGAGTTTCTATTATTCTATATTTTATCAGACTTTCGGCCAAACTAAGATATTGTCTTAGTATGTTTGTCCCATACAGTTGAAATTAAATTAATGCTTTTCAGTCAAACTTCTCATTCCATAGGGAAGTGAGAATTGTCTCTTTAACATTTTCTTAACACGTAATACAATTAACTCCCTTTGAAATTTTGATTAAACCTCAAAACATGTTTATACTCCTCAAAAGACATACATTTATTTTACCTGATATCATCATGCAATTCAAAGCCATAGCAAGGAACACAACCAGAATTAATACAATATGTTATTCATTTATATATCCTGTATTCTGATAAATGTAATAAAAAATTACAATACAGAGAAAAAAATACATCCTGCATAGAGATTCTGATCCAGTGGAGAACAGATTTTAATGCCTCATAATAGTCAGATTTTTCATGGAAAACATAGATGTCTGTGAAATTATAAAAACCCTTCTTAGGCAGTCTGTTCTCAAGACATCTTACCCAAATAAGTTATCACAGGGAATGAGATCCAGTCTATATAACTCTTCAGTGTATAACCCACTATATGTGGCACTCATATTAAAAACATGTCAGTAAATAACACTTGGAATAGACTAACTCAACAATGCAAGGTTCAGAAATGATGATTAGGAATGGGAGCAACAAAACCGTAATAAAAGAAATTTGATTTCAGTATATTTATTGCAGGCTCAAATCTAACAATACCTTGTAGAAATTCACATTGCTTTGAATAAAAGCATATAATTAATTAAAGAATAAAGATGGGTGAAGATAAAGAGCAAGTTTACTAAATCACGTTCCAATACCAAATGCTATAAACTGGTATTTGAATTTACAAACCCAGCTCTATACCAATTATGAAGTTTAAAATACTGAGGATGCCATAAATAGTTTGGATGGTGAAGGTTTAAATTACATGTCACGGCTATTTTCGAACTAAAAGATCAAACTTCTAAATTTAATAACATCTCTTCCCAATAATCAAAATTATCACAGTACAACTACAGTGAGTTTAGGTAATAAATTACTTAGCTTCACTATTATTATGTAAGAGAAAAATTTATATTTTGTGTACTATAATTGGCTTTTAATAAGAGAAAAGGAATGACCCAAACACGGAAATTTCAAGACAGAATTTGGTAAAGATATAAGTTTAAATAAATGATTGACAAAAAAGTTCTACATAAACCAACTGAATCCATTCTAAGTTAGTTATCCCCCAAATAAATTGTCCTTTTGAATTATGGTATACAACTTTTTATAACTGGATTCAACATTCATTTCTTAACAGAACTGTGGTTTTAGTAAATGTAAATAAATGCTGAGGGTAAAATGCTACAGAAAATAAGATGATCTCAAGGGGGAAAAGTGGTGGGGAGGATGTGTGTGTGTGTGATGAATTGGGAGATTGGGATTGACATCTATACACTAATATGTATAAAATGGATAACTAATAAGAAAAAAAAAGTGCATCAAAATTCATTTATAAAACTGTTCATCCAGCATTGTTTGTTATTAACAATCCAACAAGATCTACATTCATACATTGTAAAACTATTCATTTTGAAAAATTAAAATGTATGTAAAAATTATATCATTTCTGTGTAAAAACATTTATATACACATCACACATTACACATAAAATGTATTTAAAAAGAAAGAATAAATACTAAGGGAGTAAATTTTTAACAAAAAAAGAAAAGAAGATGATCTTTACATTCGGAAATGTGTCATACATAGGAAGGAGAAAAGATATGTTTAGAGAGAAAGAGATTTTAAAAATTCAAGACCATCTTAAACATTATTGGAAATCATGAGATACATTCTGTATAAATATGCTACAAAATGTAAAGAATAAAAACAAGAATAATCAAAGTTGAGTAATATTTAATAAACAATAATAAGACATAGAAGTTGACCTCAATGTCTTCAATTCATTCTCAATTCCCATAACCCTTTGAAGAAAGTCAGATTAGGTAAAAGAGCCTCAAGAGATTTCATTTGGGACAGGATGCTGATTTGGAGCTTGTCTGTAAGGAAGACCCTTTCAGATTTTTACTTAACATGATTATGTCTGGGCCTGGTAGTTGAGGAAAAGGTACTTGGAAAAAATAGTAAGGTGACTAGGGAGAAGAACAATGGGATGTGTGTACAAGGAGACATTAGATAATAATAGCTCACATTTATTGAATGCTTAATATGTGCCAGACATTGTTCCAAGAGCTTTATACATATTAACTCATATAATTTTTCTCACAACCCTATCAGATAGGTCCTATAGTAAAATCCATTTCACAGATTGAAAAGCTGAGACACAAGAGATTAAGGACTTGTTCAATTCCACCCTCAGCTAGTAAGTGGGGGAAAATAAGGATAATGTGGAACTAAGGAAAATAAGAATAATTTGGATAAATGAGTTAGAATTGAATCCACACTGAGGAACTCCCTATTGCCTAATACAATAATCAACATATTTCATTAAGTTTTATCTCTGCAAACAAGATACCAAATCTGATTCAGATGTAGTAATCTATTGAGAAAAAAAGGCTTTTGTGGCATTATGAGAAAAATATTCATTTTATTCATTTGTCTATTACCTACTTCTATACATTGTCAATATGTACAGGATCATCTATCAATACAATATTTAATGATTGACTTTCTTGGAAATCTGAAGGCTCGTCAATACACAGACTCCTAATTCTTTTACCTTTTTAAGAAACAACTATAAAATTATTTTGCAGTTTCCCTGGTAGACATCTGGATAAAATATTGAATGCCCATTCAAATCAGATTTTTTAAAAGTATTTTATTCATCCCAGCACCTAGATATAATTAACATTTATATTTTTTCTATACATATACTTTATTTTTAGGAAGTTCTAAAGCATGATATGTTCCCTACTCATTTAAAAGCTATATTAACCTTTAAAACCTATTTTAAGTTTGTTTTGGCTATTTTATTTTTTTATTTTTTAATTTTTATTTATGCTTTTTTTTTAAATTAATTAATTTATGTATTTTTGGCTGCGTTGGGTCTTCGTTGCTGCGCGTGGGCTTTCTCTAGTTGCGGTGAGCGGGCTTCTCATTGCGGTGGCTTCTCTTGTTGCGGAGCATGGGCTCTAGGTGCACAGGCTTCAGCAGTTGTGGCTCGCGGGCTGTAGAGCACAGGCTCAGTAGTTGTGGTGCACGGGCTTAGTTGCTCCGTGGCACGTGGGATCTTCCCGGACCAGGGCTTGAACCCATGTCCCCTGCACTGGCAGGCGGATTCTTAACCACTGCGCCACCAGGGAAGTCCCCTGTTTTGGCTATTTTCTGTACTTAAAAATTGATCACCTTAGGCACCCTGAAGGCATTTGATGTAAACCAAATATACTATTGACGGGATTCAAGACATGATACCCCAAAATATGGCACCTTGGTATACTGAATATGGTAAGCTGAAGGTGTTTTAGAAAATGGGAGAAACAGGGAGTTCACTTGGACTTTCCACCCAAGCCTCTCCCCTGAAACAGGTCCTAACACCCTCACTTGAGAGATGCCCTTCCTATACCTGAACGAAAGGAGCATCCTTATCTCTGAAGACAAAGGGATGAGAAGAATCCAAACAAACAGGCCCTGCTAAATTTCTCCCAGTTTACTACGCTTACTTCATATTCTTTGACCTACCTACCACACTTCTCCATGAATGTCCACTCTTCACTAAACCTAGCATAAAACAACACAGGTTTAACCATTTCTTTAGGTCTTCATTTCCTTAGGAAGGCTCCTGTGTCATGCGAAACTTATATTAAATCAACTTGAATGCTTTTCTCCTGTTAGTCTGTTTTGGTCGGTTTAATTTTCAGAGCCAGTCAGGGACCTTAAGAGTGTCAAGCAAAACTTTTTATTCCTCTACACTATGCATAAAATTTAAAAAAAAAAATTAAGTGACAATTTTGATTCTTTCTGTAAAGTACACACACACAGACACACACAAAATAAAGTTTAAGCAAAATTAAAATTAATGAAGCAGGCAAATGGTAAGGAAACTCTGACCCACAAGCTAACTCAACTCTGGTTATTTTACACAGAGTATGGCACGTGCCCTCTGAAGTAATATTTTTTGAGATCATAGTACTGTAGTCTCAGGAAGATAATCACAGGGCGTGTCAGCCACAAATAATACAAGTCTTTTCTTAGGTCGCTATGAAAATTTGGATCACTGTTTTGATAGATGAAGCATGAAAATAGTGCTATCAAATAATTTTCACTGAACACAGACTATTAACATTTTATTAAAACAGTTTTAAAATTGGAGTCCTTCAGAAAATTAATCACTCCATGAAAAATTGGGGCAGTCAAAAATTAAAACTACCTTGAAAATTAAAATTTTACACATACATACGCATTGAAAAAAATCACTAGTTTTATGCTCTACTAACACCAGTTTAATTTTCTAGGGAGTAATAATATAAGCCAGTCACGTAGGACAAGAAAAATCCTAGACATTCCATACCTGCAGGGTGGCTACAATACTGTACATAATCCCCACAAACAGAGAAAAGGGAAGGGAATATGTAAAGAATGTGTATTGGGGACTATGGGGGTTAAGTAAACTAAGCTCATAGTCAAGATTCCAGAAATTGATTATACTCAAAATGTAAATATTTAACATGTAGTATTTACTAGATGAAATGCTGAGAAAATATCTAATCTCATTGGAAATTCTAGGGCTAACTTCCAAGTGTTACCTGTGCCTGGCAAATACCTAAAGTTTCCTTATTGATTTATACTTTGTAAAGAAATATTTCATAATAACAAAGCATATTTACTAAAGGAAAGTTACCTAGCCTGAATATTTAGTTTAACGATAGCTGTAGTTATGTCAACTACTAACATTTGTTTTTCTTTTGGCAGCTAAGCCCGTAATTGGTTTTGCCTTCTTAGTGGAAGCTATTTCCTAATGACTTTCAGCTTGTATCTGCCTGCAGCCAGCCACTCTTCCCTCTCTAAATGTATTCTGAAATATGTTGGCAGATTTGAATGGCACTAGAAATATGTAAGAATTTGAATTATCCAGTAGGATAGCTGAAAATACAAGATGACCTCCTTTATCCCTGATTTCCATGTTCTGAACATACTCTATAACAAACAGTAATAAACTGTGACTTCCAATTGGAAGCTTCGTCGAAAATAATCAGCTCTTCACATTAGTCACAAATCAATTACCTAAAGAGCAACAAAAAATTAATAACTTTTAGAAACAAGAATATACCAGGGCCTATCATGCCATTTTGTTAAGGAAAAGGAGCTACTTGAAAACATCACTGATACGAGAAAAATACTGGTCATCTACATCAAAAGTATCTTATATCCATTTACTTTCCCAAAGTTTTTAACTCTTTAATATGCTCTGAATTTCACTGCTTTCACCTCCTCTAGGAATTTGCTTCATAATTTATCCCTTCTTAAACTCATTTTATCTTCTACCTTTACCTCTGGGCCTTCCTACTACCAGGTCACATTATAACAACCATCATTTGACCACATACACACCTCAACTATCTTTCCTTCACAAACTCAAATAATAACCCACAGTCACTTTCTCTAGTTTACCTCTTTCCGGGAACAACCACCATAAAGTGACTTCCACCCCCCCCCACAGACACCCACAACAGAAATATTTCTTCCTAGGTTTATCAGAGAGCTAACCTCCAAACCCAAGTGCCATTTTTGGAACTGATCTGCCTCGACCTCTTTGTAATATTATGCATTGTGACCTTTTCCTCCCATTCTTGCAGCAGTCCATTCCTTGACTTCTTGATTTCACTCTCCACGGCTATTCCTTTCCCTTTCTAGCTTCTTCTCAGTTCTGACATGGGCCTTGCTTCCGCTGTATATTCAGTAAACGTAGGTGTCATGCAGGGGTGGCCACAAATTCTTTGCAGCTCCTTCCATTGAGAGATGGAGTCTATTTCTTTTTGCTCGACTAGACCTTGGGACTAAGTATGGCCAATAGAATATGGTAAAAACCATGTGTGCGAGTTCTAGAGTCCAGGCTTCAAGAAATCTTGCAGCTTCTGCCTTCTTCCTCCTGTAATGCTGTCCTGAGACTGCCGTTTGATGAAAAAGCTTGAGATGAAAGACCACATCAAGAGAGAGAGAGACCCAGCCATCTCAGTTGTCCCATCAGAACCTAACCCTTGACTAACCCACTGCTCATGAGATAGCCAAAGTAAAACTCAGAAGAACCACCCCAGTTTACTCAGAAAATCATAGCAAACAATACATTGTTGTTTTCAGCCACTAATTTTTATGATGTCTTATTGCCAGTAAGTGATAACTGATACAATAGGCATCCCACAGGTTTCTATGACTCATTTCTTGTCTCATTATATACACCTTATGGGTGACTGTAATATCACCCACAGCTTTCTCAACCAATTGAATGATGATAGCTCCCAAATTTACTTATTTTTTCCCTTGAGCTCTAGACCAATACTCCAAACTTTGTTTTTACATGTTGATTTGATCTTTCTGTTACTCACAGCCACCTCAAATTTGGCCCATCAAAACTAATTCACCATCCTCTCCTCTCATATCTCAAACTATTGCACCTCTTGATTTCCCATCCTACTGAATGTAATCACTATCTCCCCACCCTTTCTCTCAAGTTTGAAAACTGGGAGTCTTCCTAGATTCCTTTGTCTATCTCATTCCCCTTTAACAACCAGCCCCCATGTCTGTTTTACTCTTTCTCCCAAATGTCTCAAATATGCACCCTCCTATCTATCACCACTACTACAATTCGGACACCTTCCCGTCTTACAATAAGTTACTGTAGTAAGTTCGGACGTATTATGTTATGGTAAACTCCTGCCCACTTCACATTTGTGCTCCATAATATTGTCAGGCTTCCCTTTTTAAACTGAAAATCTAGTTGTGTACCTTCCTTGTTTAAAATCTTTAAATGGTTTCCAAGTCCTGCATTTTCAATTTGTTTACCTTTCTTCCTCTCCCTCATCACCCCTCCCCTCTCTGTCTCTGTCTCTCTCTTACTCTCTCTTCTGTTCTCTGTTTCTCTCCTGCCTGTTCCTAGAATTCCTTCCATGATCTGATTCCTCCAACTCATAGCCATGCACTCTGTAATAGACACCTTGAGCTAGCTATTCCTAACATCTTGCTGATCTCTGACAGATCTAATGTGAGGGTAACTGGCTGTCACTGTAACATCTATCACCCTATGAATTGCTAGACTGGATTGAACTGTATCTGCCATGCTTCTATTTTTCACTCTGGGCTTTTCCATAACCTATTTCCTTGGCTTGAAACACCTTTTTTCCCCTTTCTTCATCTAACTCTTACTCTGTTTCAAATGTTGCTTCCTCTAGGAAAATTCCCCTATCATCTCTGAATAACCCCATTCCCACCACTCCAGATGGAAATGGATGCCCATTCTTGATGCTTCTACAGAACCCATTGTACATTGAGTGGTAGCATTTTCTACCTTCGTTTTTTGCTAGTTTGCCAGTCAGGCCCTGGACTGACTTTTTCATCTTTGAAGCCTAAGAGCCTAAGACAATAAATGTTAAATGTTCTTTTATTTTTTGGAGCATGAGAGGAGGAAGGGGGTTGTGGGGGAGGTATATAAAGGGAATTTTTCAGTCAACTAGGGCCTGGTGGTTACAACTATCCCACCATATATTTTTGTAAATAAAATTTTGTTTAAGTACAGTCATGCTCACTTAATTATGTACTGGCTGTGTCTGTTTTCACACCACATTGACAGAGTTGAGTGGTTGAGACAGTGACATTATGGCTGGAATAACCTAGATATTTATTATGAGGCCTTTTACACAAAAGGTTTGCCAACTCTTGACAAATCTAGATGATTTACCTGCACCAAAAATCTAGATTTTGTTTATTTAAATACTAAAATATTATTTGAACTCCAATATCTATACAATAGTTCTGTGTATTATTCTTTAGGGGACAAGAAAGTAAAAATAATGTGGTCTTTAAACAGAACAATGTATGATCTCATGGAAGTCACGGCCTTGTTTGAAAGTAATTTCAACCAAAGGCAATGGCTGAAGGCTCACTAAGAGGATGGCTGTGAAATGATTCATGGAGAATGAGTGGGTTTAACATAGGATTAGTCAGCGTGAAGGCCTTGGCTGGGAAACCAGTGTGTTTTGCCTTTAAAGTCCCATTCCAGGTGCAGTGTGTTCCATATTAATCAGTCCCATATGGATGTCAGGAGCGATGGCAGTAGGTTGGATGAAAGGCTGCTTTCACAGCGCAGTGTGTCCAAACACCAGGTGTTTGGAGGTGGAATATGTGGAAACATTCAAGTGACACCTTGAATTTTTTTACCCTTCACCCTGATGTTCTTCCCTCCCCCAAATTACCCTTGCCATTTTTTTCTGTTCTCTATGATAAGGCAACTATATTCCTATTTACTCAGACCCCAAATTGTAGTTATCACTGAATCTTTTTTTCCATCCTGATATTTTCTATTGTCCCCATACACTCAGTTTTGAATTCCTATAAATTCCGCCTCTATAGTGAGTCTTATAACTGTAATCTCTATCTGAAATTTCTTGTTCATTTATTGTTTGCTTGCTGTCTGCCTGTCCACCACTGTACTATAAGAAGATCAATGAGAATAGAGACCTTGACTGCCTTTCTCATTGTTGTATCCCCAGCACCTAGAATAACATGTAGCACACATTATAAGGTAAATAAATATTTTTTGTTGAATACATGGACTTTATTATGATACTTTAAAATGCCTGCCTTGTATTTTAATTATTTATGTATGTCTGTGTGTCTACTAATCAACAAGTTCCTTAAAGTATGTTCCATATCTGATTCACATTTAATCTTAATAATGCCCTCAAAGTATGAGGTTCATTTGATATTTCTGAATTTTTAAAAATCATCAAATAACCATTATCTTGAGTCCCAAAAAGGGAAATATATACAAGTAGATGCCCAACCTGATAGAGTGGGATAGTTTAGAATGTTTTGTTTTTAGATGCTAAGGTAGATAAGAAAGCAATACTATAATATGCTCAGACTATGTAAAGCATTATATAGCACAAGCTGCCATTTTACTTAATTCTCTAAACTGTGATTACAGCAAGGTCTCCTAACTAAAAGTAGAACCACTAAAAACGATCATTTAAAAAAAAATAACTTAGTCTAAGTTTCATGCTGCTTATTAATAATTCTAGGAAAATGTTCTTTGACTTTCACTACTAAAGTAAAAGAACAAGCAGTCAAGAAATTAAAGCTAATACTTTGTGGTCCACTGCTGTAAAGTGCCTAACTTCCTGTGCTCTTAAAAAATATGAAATCTCAGAGGTCCAGTACAGCTTCATAAGTGCTTTTTCTAATTGCACACAACTCTTTTCTTCATACGAGACTGTAGTTATTGTATGTCTACTCCATGAAGACATCCATGGTTTTTCAATAGCACTTCTCATAGGTTCCACACAAATGTAATTATATGCAGAGCTAAAAATAGGTATCTTCAGTTTCTACTATTGAGGACTGTGGTCTCCCCCAAACTGATGTGCTGCTGCTAGATCTTAAAGTACTCTCAGTTAACCATAACTGCAGGGAATTCCAGAAGAATTGACAAATGTCAGAGTAAATGAGGAGCATTAGAGGAACCAAAGATATTGGAGATGGCTGTAAAATGTCTTAGTCATTGGTTGAGAACAACAAGCATACACTGTGCAGTACATCAATAAACCCCAGACACAAAATTCCTACCGATTATATACCATCATTAGTAAGAATAAAAATTTGTTGAAATTGGACCACTATCTGCATTAGTGGAATTACCATTTCAAAGATCCACAAAATAGTAGAATAACTTAATTCTATAAGCTGATACACTGACTAGTTTAATATGATTATTAGAACAAATAGCAGTCAATTACAGTTGACTGTAAGTCTATTACTGTTATATAAACACATCCTTAACATTTTTTTCAATTGTAAAATACTGTTTTCACCAACCAAGCAAGATTCTGGATTCTCACCAAACTGACCATATTACTGCCTGCTTCCTGAATTCTTTTCTTTTGATTATCCTGAATCATTCTTAGCTTTGTGTGCTTCAGCCCCTCCTACATCTTTCTGTACACCTTGTTGTGTTCCCTTCTCTTGTCCAAGCCTGTCACCTAACTGTGGAAGTTTCATAAACACTATCTAATGTGATGAATGCTCCATTTATTTTTCTTTATCTCCATTCACTTCTCTCTTATATACTTCTACTTAGAGTCAATCAAAAACATTTAGTGAGCACCTACTCTATAGAGGAACAGCCTTCCTAAGAGATTATACTTTCATTTTATAAATTGTATTATAAAGATAACTTTCTTTACCCTGTCAATGATAGTTTCCCATGGAAGAGTGATTTTTTTTAAAATTTCATGCATGAGATACTAAACTATAGTGCTCTTTTCTCAATTAGGAGTTTAACCCCCTAGGAATGAGGTGGTGTCTTTGCATGTTTGGTATAATACAAAACACAGAGTTTACCAGTCCTAAAGAAATAAAATAAAAAGATAGCTACTCCTAACATTCTTATATTTGTATTACTAAACTTAAAATTGTGCTTAGCAAACACTCAATAATTCTTCGATATTATAATTTATAAACTAATCGTATCTCTTTATAATTGGAAATAAACACATTTGACTTTTACCGTAATGGTACCTTTCCTGGTGGAGGTTATGTGGCAATGCATCATGTTTAGGTAAAATAAAATTACAAAAAAAAATTCTTCTTTCAATTCTATTTTTAAAAAAGTTTTCTTGAAAAAAAGCTGGACGAGAATTAAATTCTACTCTGCAGAGGGAATTTTAAAACCACAGAAGCTTAGAGATGAAAGGGACCTTAAGTACCCAATTCAATCTCTCATATTATTAGACAAAGATAACACTAAAATATTCAAATTATGTATCCTTTGTTCTTATCAAAAGTCCACAAAGACACATAAGGAACTGTCTCTTAAACTACGCTATGCATTGCAAAATCATTAATAGTCTCATAATTTTGCTCAGATGTGGTGTGAGGATTAAACATAAAAGCTGTCAGAGTTGAAATATTTCATCAAGATCCAAGGATAGTATTGCACAACATTTATAGACTCACTTCTAATTATAGTCAGTAATTTATAATGTATCTCTAGGGAGGAAAAGAGATCAGTGATGATCAGGAAAAGAGAACAGATGTTCTAGTGAGTCAAGGTTGAGATTTTGAAGCCCCTAATGTCATGTTTAGGTGTTAAAAACTTAGATATACTTCATAACATATTTAATCCAAGAGGCCTGAACAAGGAGTGAATATTTACTGAGCTTTTATTATGTCCTAGCACCGTGCTAAATTTTTATATATAATCAGATTTAATCCAAATTCTTGATGGTTTAGGATTAACTCAATTTTAGAGATGAGAAAACTAAATACTAAATAGGCCATACAGAGTCATGGTTAAGAGCATGGATTCGAATTCTGTCTCTGCCACTTATTAACTGTGGCACTGCTCTGGGTCTTAATTGGCTTACATGTGAAATAGGGGAAATACTAGTACCTTCTTCAGAGTGTAATTTTAAGTATTATGTAAATTACTTAGACCAGTGCACATAGTAAGTGTTATAAGAAGTATTAGCAGAGGTGGATTTACCCTGAAGCTAATGAAGTTTAAGCATAAGGGCTTCCTCATTTGCATAGTCACATTCCGAGGCCCCATAACGACCTTAGTGATATTATTAATCAGAACTTTAAAGAGCAACTTAAAGAGCAACCCCTTCAATTGTCAAACTTAAATTTGCCTTTGCTTGTTATTATTGTTATTGTCATATTAGAAAGATGAAATATTTGCCCCAGTGCATACAACTAGTAATGGCAAATCTGAGATATGACCGAAAGTCTAGGTGACTGAAGAGCTGGAGTTCTTAACTAAGATAATTTTCTGCCTGTTTCTAGCATTTTCCCTTTGTCTTATAACTGTAATTATCTTATACAAAGAGCATAAATCCTCCTTTCGTGTGAGAAAATAAGTATTTCCCCAATTGTATTTCCCTTTTACCTCCAAAGGAGGAGGAAATGTTCCACATTCAACCATGCGGTCTATAGTAGCCAACTACCATCATCCACCAAACCTCACTCACATACATACATGGTTGCATTCAAGGAGCATGAAAGGAAGTGAGAGCATCCCTAGAGAAGAATGAGTTACCCTGCACCTTGGTTTGTTCTCTACCAGAACTCCAGTAAAGTCTCTGACAGCATCTGTTTCTCAAATATGGCCCTTAACCATTTGAAAGCAAGGAGTTAAGCCTAGAAGCAGGGATGATGAGAGATCAACCTTGAATTTATGGATTCATTCTTTAACTTACCCATGAATCCATTCACCACAAATGTACTGATTTACTACTCTGACACAAGTGCTTTATGGGGACCAGCTGTATTTGGAGAGTATATGTTGAATTCATTTATTCAATCAACAAATATTTATTGAGCACCTACTCACTGTTTATCTAGAAAGAAACAAGATAGATGAGGTCCCTGATCTCAGAGTGTATACTCAATTTTTTTATAGATATCTTAAGTCCCTTTACTTATAAAAACAGAGGGCATTCTAGCCTGCAGATATAAACCTTTGAGAATAATTTGCCTTGTTTGTCAGCATATTTAATACCCATTGCTCATTTTTATTCTTGAAATATTTTTCTTATCACTGCCAATGCTAAATGTCTCCCCAAGGCTCTATTCCATTCATATAAGTAATTACTTTGCCGTCGGGTGACCATTCACATTACTAATCGCTTTAAATTACTATCAACAGATATGCAAACTTTCTCTAGAAGGTGTAGCCTTACAACAGGCTCCACAATAATTGAATCACAATCTATTTTAAAAAACCAAATAATTGACTCTTAAGAAATCAATGCTGTATGTGTTATGTGTGTTTTGCCAAAGGGGTGTTTTTTAAAACTCCTAAGCAAGTATACATGAAAGAACATTAGCACACAGAAGTATGCTGAACTTTTTCCTTTCACGTGTACTCGGTGCAGATGGCATGTTGCCTTATTTTAGAAAGCCAATATGCTAGGGACAAAGAGATCTCTTGTCAAGGACTGGAATACACATTCACCTGGAAGAGGTAAACTCATACTCCTACTTCAACTTTCTTTCATTTTTAGAACTAAAATCAAAAGAAGAGAGCCATACTTTTGTGAATTACCTAGAGCCATTATCAGATCTCCCAAACTACATACCAGTCAAATAACATCAAAACTTTCGAAGTTATACAGTCCAGCTAATAAAGAGGCTATGTAAATAAAATTGTTAACCAACTATAAACTTTTAAAAACTTTTTAAAAATCCTTAAGATTTTCACCTTGACATGCTTCACTAATTGATACGGTACGTAATAAAACATCGTATGTAGTGGATTTTAAGTTGGGTTATAGTTTTTTTGAGTAACAATTCAAGATCTAACCTAGAGCTCAGTTTCACCGCTGCCACTGCTCTCAGGATATTTTTGCCAGGGATAGAGCATTCCAATCATTGTTCCTAATGCGCTGTCTGCTGTCAAGTAATAACTACTTACGTTACTAGGTATCATCAGGGGAAATCTCTTTCAGGAACACCTGGGAACTAAAAAGATGTATGTACTCAAATATCCAGCATTTCTCAAGCCAATTTCAGGGCCCTTTCAAATATTTATTGGAGGTTAGACAAAACAGTACAAGATAATTTCCTGTTCTGCAGAATTCATAAATTACCATACTTCTAATTACAAAAAGAAAACATCCAGCTTGCCAGCAACTTCTACCATGACCACAAAACTCAATTCTTCCTTCTGATGAAGTAACTGTGGCATGAGGTGCTTAAGAGAGCAATATGAGGCACCTGGTTTTAAAAAACTTGGTTAGATATGTTCTAATTCATTCAAAAGCAAATTTTAATGCAGATTTTATGTGTCAATTATACAACAATAGAGCTGTGTTATTTACTTCTAATAATTTTATTACAAATATATTTTTTGGAGACTTTTTTGATTTCAAGTTTATATTAGGACAATGCTTATTATCACTTGTGATCTAGGTATAGGAAAAGCCAAAAGAAAGCCAAGAGCTGACTGAATGGTACCTAACAATAATTATAAGGCCTTATTCACTAAATTAGATCCTTTCATATTCATTGTTATTATCAATGAATCACCTGAAAGAACAATTCTAATTTTATATTTCCAACAAACATATGAAATACTGCTTTACTCTGGCAATTTTTTGCTCCTAGCAAGGTTTGGTAAAAAGTCCAACCAACTTTCTGCCCTCAAATTTTATTAATTAAAACACCAAGGAATCATAACTCACAACCAAGTATCCCCAAAATCTTTAAAGTGACATTCCACTTTTCTGAACTTATTTTTAAAAATGTTGCTGATTGCTATTTAGAAGCATTAGCTTTTGTAGCAATCATTGTTTTGAAAATAGAACCTACAGATGGAACTTATGTGAATACTTGAATATGTTAATAATCTAAATTCAATTGTTGAATGACCATATGAATGTCAAGTAAATTCATGCTTCATTATTTGCTTCTTTGGGTTTTCTATGAGAAACAAAAGCCACCTAGTGACTTTTAGAAAATATTTTCAGAAACTTGAATAGCTTATTGAAAAGAAAATATCTAGACTCTCCAACATTTTTATTCTTCATGTGAACAAAAAGTTGCTTAAGAAGGTAGTTATCAATCTTTGGGATTCAGTCACAGAACATTTTATTATTATGGAACCAAAGTAAACAATCCATCTCCTGAGACCAAAAGGTCTTCTGAAAATTGTACTCTTCCTATTAAATGTTATGACAATTAGAAAACTTTAAAAAAATAATTCTGACTGTAAGCATAAAGATTTTAGATTGGCTCCATTTCTTTTATTTGCATGAAAGTTAGAAACGAAAAGCATCAGGGCGGGGGTGGATGGGATGAATTGGGAGATTGGGATTGACATATATACACTAATATGTATAAAATAGATAACTAATAAGAACCTGCTGTATAGCACAGGGAACTCCACTTCGCTGTACAGTAGAAACTAACACAACATTGTAAAACAACTATACCCCAATAATAATTTAAAAAAAAGAAATGAAAAGCATAAAATGTTTGTGTGTCCAAATAAAATCATTTTGTGACCAAGTATTATTTTCAGATTTCCTGAAGACTGTTTTCCAGATTTTTAAATCGAATGATTCTTAACATTTAGAAAATATTTTCTGGTAGGGTAGGATTAGCTTGGTGTCCAAATCCATATAATTATTTGTCCATCTCCCTGGTTTTTGGATTTTATCAAATATCAACCAATCCTTTATAAAGTATTCACTTTTATATAATACCAGCTGATCTCAGATGATGACTAGAGAATAAAATGATTACTGTGTTTTTGATTTGAGTACAAATTATAATTTTGTTTATAAAATTATATAAACAACTGTATTATATACGTCCATCACATACCAGGCACTGTCCTGGGAATTAGAACACAATGGGGACTAGACAGATATGGCCCTGCCCTCTTTAACCTTTACAGTGTGTGTTTTCTAAAAGCTTTTTGTGCCTCATACTTTGAAGTTTCATTTTTTTTCCATCTGTCTCTAAAACTCTCAAATATCCATGTATTATGAGACTATTTACAGAGGTACCTTAGGAGGTTCAATCTTGGGTGATTAAATATTCTAAGAGTGAACAAAACTGAAAAGACAGAACAGGATACAGAAAAGTTCAATAAACTTTCTCAAAATTTTATGATCTCAAAATCCTAATATTCCCTTGAAAAATCCTCATTTTTTCCTGCTGACAAAGATACAATTATGTTCAAGTTGTTCTTTTAACTGTATAAATGTTATATCACAATGTATACAAAAATATTGCTCAAATTTTTCCTTTACATTCTACAAGGAATTTTATACCATATATTTGAAGAATGCATTGGCTGTTATCAGATAACTGTTTTATCATCAATCGAAGAATGAATCTATCAAACGATGAATCACTTGTCATTTAAGGAAAGTTATTTGGTTTCTATATTTTGGAGTGGAATTATTTAAATCATTATGGAGCCCAGGAAATGAAATTGATAAACTTAATCATGTAACTGAGTTTCATCTGTAGTTTCACCTTTGTGAAGGTGAAAAAACAAAACAGACAAAACAAAAATATCTCATCTATATCAAAACTTAACCTTGAAAAAAACAAATATACATTAATTCTATTTCAACACACCATGTGGCTTATTTACTGCTTAGTTTGAAATACCCATATTTTTATGTCCCTAACCACCCCTGTGGTTTAAGCATACCTTAAGGATTGGAAAAATACAAATCTTTAAAGGGAGGCACTCAGTTATTACAGCAACTCATGCACAGCCTCACTATTACCACTTTCGCCAAAACACACGTTCATAAAAAAGCATCACCTTCAGGAAGCACCATTCCATTTTCTCAGAGCAACTTAAAATACTATTACGCTCCCCATCTTTTATTGTTTCCTTCCACTTTTTTCTCATTTTGCACAGAAAAAATATTTAAAAATGTTTGTATACTCACCTCCCTGAACGAAAGCTAGTTTTATGGGTAGAGTAGATTTTGCAGTGGCAAATTAAGGCAACAAAAGTGGCCATGTGAGGGAAACTCACAGGGGTGCATGCAGTTTTATTGCACTGTTATTTGGCGTACCAATGACAGAATTCTTGAATTAGTTAACACACACACACACACACACACAAATACACAACAACTCTGAACTACAGGGATAGTATTCAGAAAGATCACTATGCCAAAAACATAACTTGTTTTGTAATACCATGAACTTTCCTGAAGTAATTTTTTATATATTTTTACAGCATTTAAACAAACACACTTCAAAAATGATGCTACTGAAAAATCCTTTAAAAAGTAGGAAGGATTTTCTTTTGGTAAGGGGAGTTGTCTGAAATATTTTTTAATGCATCGACACTACGAAAACACAAGCCTATTTTTGATAACTATCACTACCATATTTTTTAATACTACCCAGACATATTTCTTTATTTTAACATACACACAGTTTCATTAATTATCATAAATACCATATTTGTGGCATATCAAATTATTAGAAAATAAAACAGGTTTAGAAAGTTTGATAGTATTGATTATTGCTGCTTTCGTTTCTTAAGCTAGTCAACTAAATCATAAAGACTCTGGAATGAGGTAATAACAGAATTTTTCAAGTAGACATTCATGCCCCAAATAAAGTCTGGAGATTTACTTTAAAGTTGTACCACTATATTGTCATGCAGACCCTCTAAAATAATTGTATCATTTCCCACCATGTAATTGATGCTTTTAAATAGACACTAAGTAAATTATGACAAGTACAAACAGGTGTGATTGAGAGAAGAGTTGTGGAAAAGCCTTTATGTCAAAATAAATATGTTTAAAAAGTAAAGCCCGTGTCTACAATTATCCTCACATTTTTTTAGGCATAAAAATGTAGTGCTTGAGTTAATAAAATATTTAATAGGACTGATACACACATACTGACTCAAGAAAAATCTGTGTGTGTGTGTGAAATATGTTTATTTATACAATGGGCATAGCCGGCTTGAAAACAGCAAATCAAATCAAAGTAAAATAGTAATAATAAGGATTAAGAAGGACAGCTGTTTGAATCCTTTCTTTAGTGCCTAAAATCACCTAAATTTCTCAAAGATTTTTGAAAGAATGAGTTCACAAAAAGTTTCTCTACAGAGTATTTTCACTTTGGGAACTTTCCAGGTTTTAGGAATGCCCCACTCAAAAAGGGAGGCAAAGCATTGTTTCCGGATTGTATCAGCAGCTCTGTTTTTCTGTTCTAATTAGTGGCTAATAAATTCTAGTTATATCTTCATCAAAATGTCAACTCTTCCTATAATATACTAAAATTCTGTCTAAAGCAAAATAAAACTTGCCATCCCACTACTCTCAAACAGGCAAGGCAACAAACACGAAGAGGGTGTGCTAGTGGTGGAAACCAGAAGTGGCCAAAGGGAGAAAAAAGGAGTCAAAATAATCATCCTTTATTTTCAGAGATCCTTGAACTGGTCACTGCAATCACTGTTACTGGAACAATATCCTCACGAGTTGAGTGTACACACTAGTCCTAACTCCCTAGAGCTTTGTTCCCCAGGAGCAATTTTCATCAGAATCTAACTGCAACAAAACACATACTTTCACAACAGAAGCTCCCGAATACACACACGCTGGACTTTACCTGTTTTTATGCCGAGTCTTTAGCAAGTTTCTTCCAAAGGGAGCCATGGTCCGCCAGGCCAGCGAACAGCAAGGACAGTATCTCAAAGTTCTCTGGGGATGGGGGTGGGGATGGGGGGATATCTGGATTTCTAGGGTGAAGGGAAGAGACCTGGAAGCTTCCTCTTCACCTCCTCAGATGCTCCTGGCTTTCTGCTCATTAGCAGCCGCCTGAAGGGAGCTGCTGGAAGTTGTGCAACTGTTGCTTAACTTTGAACTGCGGGATTGCTGTGGCTGCTGCACCTTTGGAGACCTGCCCAGCTTCAGCCTCGAAGAAGGCGTTTGGAGGCAGGAAAAGGAAAAGAAAAAAAAAAAAAAAAAAAAAGAGAGAGAGAGAGAGAGAGAGCGAGAGGAAGGGAGGAGGACTCTATTGTGTTCTATAGTTATTTGCAGACTTGCTAAAAGAGCTGCCACCCCACAGGCATGGCAATACCCACGGAATGGGAATTTCACTCTCTTTGGAAACCCCCCTCTCCCGCTCTCCACGCCCAACCACACAGGGTGAAGTGAACACACATAAAAGATTTAAAAGTAAATACCCCCACCTCCCATCCAGCTCCAGTCTGTGAAAAGTAATCTGACCGAGGCAAGCAGGAGTGAGGGCCAAGAAGTCTTTGCCCAGCGGTTCGACACAAAACTCCCCCGCCCGGGGTGTCAGTGCTGTTAACATACATCGAGGAGCGAAGCTGGAGGCTGGATCAAGGGGGGGCTCACAGACCCCTGAGGGATCTGAGCCCCCGAGTTTCCCCCAACTCCGTCCCTCCACTCTTCAAGGTCATCTTCCAAAAGTTGGAGGACCTGAAGGACCAAAGGGCTCCAGGGCTGAATGATCACAGCACTGGCCCAGGAACCAGCCAGGGTTTGGGGTCCCGCCCCCGCCCCATCTTTGGCACTTACTGGCCGTTTTAGACCACGGGAGTTTGAAAGAAGAGCCAACTGTTTGCTCTCGCCCCTCGAGTAGTAAATTGAGAAAGGGCGGACTCAGGGAACTGAAGTGTGCAGTGCAGGTCGAGGGGCTGGCTGACATCACCTAGTCTCACGTGAGCTCGAACCCTGGCCCACGGCAGCCCCGGCAGAGCTGGGCGAGCGCACGCGGATGCGGGCGGCAGCGAGCAGCGCGGGAGGAGCGCCCCTGCACCGCGACGCCGCGGGAAAGCGCTGACCAGGGGCGAGGCCCTGCGGAAACTTCCCAAGACATTTTTTCTAGGATTCCGTTTCCGACTCCCCTCTCTTCTGCCCTCCGCCCCTCCGCCCCAACTCCTGCCCGCCCCCAGCCCTGCCGCGCTTCTAATTTTGGGCTTCCGTAGCAGAGGGAGGGAGGGAAAAGAAACTGTGGCTTCACTCTGAATACCACTTCAGGCTAAGGGATCTCTGGACCACTAGAAACATGAAAGGCTCAGACTTTCTTTGGGAGCACACCCTCCACCCTCAACAAAAGCAAGCAAAAAAAGTGATCTCAAAGGTTTCTATAATTTTTATATGTCCTGATTTATGCAGAATTATACAGAGCTCAAAAAAATCATTTTCCCAAAATTTACAAGCATAATTCTTCTCTAGTCCTCTATACTGTATACACATATATGTATTTTATATAACATTATTATCTAAAATTTGTTTATTGTTTGTAATTGTACATAAATATTATATATAAGCCATATATATATATATATATATATATATATATATATATATATATATATCCCTAACTCTTATAAATTAGCCAATTTATTACAATAGCCAATGCTTTAATTCAGTTACCTTTTTTCTACTCCTGGAAGGTAGGATAATTTTTTTTAAAAATACAGTCATCTTTTAAATGGATCTGTGGTAGTGGTACCAGAGAAAACCTTTAAAATACTGAAAGTCGTAAGTAGTAATGACATATTTTGTTTTATATGTTTATATATATATACATATATACATGTATGTGTGTATATATATATATATATATATCACATATACACATACACACTTTACATGCAACATAAATAAAACCATATTGGGTGTATTTCAGTTTCAGTTCTTGACTTTATTTTACAAGCACATCACAAAAAATGATTTAAACTATCATGGAAACTTGCCCAGTTACTCTAAGTTGTTCAAAATAGAATCCCCTAAAGCTATACTGCTTGCTTATTAATATGATGGCTGCAGCCAATTTGCAAAGAATGTTGCATTTACAAATATCCCTGCATTTCCTGTAGTTTCAGTTCTCCACCCTTATTAACATTATTTGTATATGTAGTTTTCATATAAAGCAATTTTTAATAGAAGAGTTTAATGGAACAAGGGGAAACAACATTACTTCTTTATTAGCATAATCTTACGTTGAGTTTCAAGTTAGCACAAATGAACCTCATTTAAGATGTTATTATCCCTCACATAAAATATTCTATTAATACTATTTATGACAAGCTCTTTGATGTGTAAGAATTAAATATCCCTTAGATATTAAAAGCTGAAAGGAATCAAAAACATGGGCACTAATATCTAAATAGAAAAGTAAGCAAATAACAATTTGAAAAGAAAATAACAAAACCATGTTTAAAAAAAAACTAGTAACCAGATATTGTATAGGAAAATTGAAATGAGATTTTATTTTGCATCTACCAAATTGCCTGATTTTTAAAATGATGATTCTCAGCTCTGTCAGTATGATGGTCAGAGTAGTGTTGACACATAGTATTAGACAAGGAACTGGCTATTTTTCTTTACAGGGTAGAAAGTAGATAAAAAAATTATCTCAAAGTGAAAATAAGGCAAACTAATGACTGCATGTCCTTCCAGTGATATAATGGAGCCTTGTCTAATAGTTCTTCCCAAAGATAATCCAGTCCCCTGGCAGAATGCAATTTTTTTTTTTAAACATCTTTATTGAAGTATAATTGCTTCACAGTGGTGTGTTAGTTTCTGCTTTATAACAAAGTGAGTCAGCTACACATATACACACGTTCCCCTATCTCCTCCCTCCCGCATCTCCCTCCCTCCCACCCTCCCCATCCCACCCCCCCAGGCGGTCACAAAGCACCGAGCTGATCTCCCTGTGCTATGCGGCTGCTTCCCACTAGCTATCTATTTTACATTTGGTAGTGTATATATGTCCATGACACTCTCTCACCCTGTCACATCTCACCCCTCCCCCTCCCCATATCCTCAAGTCCATTCTTTAGTAGGTCTGTGTCTTTATTCCCATCTTGCCACTAGGTTCTTCATGACATTTTTTTTTTTCCTTAGATTCCATATATATGTGTTAGCATACTGTATTTGTTTTTCTCTTTCTGACTTACTTCACTCTGTATGACAGACTCTAATTCCATCCACCTCATTACAAATACCTCCATTTCATTTCTTTTTATGGCTGAGTAATATTCCATTGTATATATGTGCCACATCTTCTTTATCCATTCATCCGATGATGGACACTTAGGTTGCTTCCAGAATGCAATTTTTTAAACTTACTATTTACTACTGATTAGGCCCAGACTCTGTGAAATTAAGGTTTAAGTTGGGTTTTAAAAAAAAGGAAAGATGCAAGTAGAAAGATAACTCAAAAGGTTATAGTTTTATTGTGCTGTAGGACGTCAACCAATTTTACATCTAACTTAATTTTATTTCAGCCTTCTGTCTTTAATTCACTAACTATATATAGCAGTCTTCCCTATCCTCTTTTGGGCCAGTTTTACAATTCTGCTGAATTCCTCATTAATAAGTCAATCTTTGACACTTGCCCACTATATATTTGTATGAGATTCATAACTGCAGTTTTTTGAAAATTATACTTTGAAAAACTCTGAGCATGCATCTGTCCTTTTCTGAACCAATAGGAAATCTTCATAGAAGAAAGATGGTTACTTATCTATACAATCCCTATCTTTCCCTATGTGTAAAATGTGTTTTGATGGCAGAAAATAGAATGTTCTTTCAATCATCTCTAAGTGTACAGCTCAGCCAAAATAAATAGAAAAGGTATATTTCCTTACATATTTAAATTAACATGAAAAATCAGCAGGGAAGATGGTACATTATACTTGATAATAAAAGAATGAATGAATATTCTCCTCAATCAAATGAACATTATTTAATCTGTGGTTGAGGTGTTATCAGAAGCTAAACAGTGTTAAAACATGTATTCTGATAGAAAGCCCTGTTTTTGAAGGAGGTATAACAGACAAATGTATCAATTTTTTGTCTAGTTCATTCACAGACTCTCTTCATATTAGGAAGTTTTTTTTTATTTTATTTTTTATTTTTGCTGCACCACGCAGCATGTGGGATCTTATTTCCCCGACCAGAGATCAAACCCATACTCCCTGCAGTGGAAGCGTGCGGAGTCCTAACCACTGGACTGCCAGGGAATTCCCTAGGAAATCTTTTTTAAATTGAATTTTTCCAGTGTTATTGAGATATAATTGACATACATCACTGTATAAGTTTACAGTGTACAGCATAATGACTTACATATATTGTGAAATGATTGCTGCAATAGGTTTAGCCAGCATCCATTATCTCATGGATACAATAAAAAGAGAAAGCAAAAAAGAAAAAAAAAATTTTTTTTCTCGTGATGAGAAGTCAGAATTTACTCTCTTAACGTTAATATACATTATATACCTGTGTTAACTATAGTCATCATGTTGTTCATTACATCCCTAGTACTTATTTATCTTGTAACTGGAAGTTTGTACCGCCTACCTCCAATTCCCCCTCCCCCCAACCCCATCCTCACTTCTAGTGACCACACTCAAGACTTTTTATTATATGAACTTTTCTGACTTTAAGCTTTAGCACATATGACTTCACTAAAAGGGTAGCAGATATAACTATAGGGGTTAAGGACATGAGTTTTGTATCCACAGAGATCTACGTCATGGTAAAGATCCTAGCCACTTCCTAGTAAAGATCTTGCATAAATTACTTAATGTGTCTGAGCCTCAGATTTCTGATAATAATAATGCATTCTCATTTTTCATTAGACGTAAGTTTAGGAGGATTTTAACTTTTTTTAAAAAAATACTGTCTGGTACAGATGTGTTGTATTCTTATTACTAGAAATTTACTCTTCACATTTTAATGATTAAAATGGCTTACTGGTGTAATTGTCATACACATCTGTGCTGGTAAGAGCCAGTTTTCCCCAGGGCCTACATGAAAAAAATAGCAGAGCTGAGGTTCTAGATCTTGGATTACACACAGGTACTTGACTCTGAGCCAGTTTGTCACCACTCATATGGTAATCTGTGAGGAAATAACATACTACACAGCTTGTTATAATCAATCAGTTTATCTGATTTACTGAAAACCCCATTTTCAATTAAGGGGAAAAGAGTAAGATAGAGAACCTGTTTTGTTTGGACAACAAAGAACTCAGAAATAATTAAAACTGGCCAGAAGAGTGGAATCCAAACTTGAATGAGAATCTTTGGACAATCAAGATGTGGCAAAAGGGCACCATGTAGAACAGAGCTGTTTATAGCAAAAGGTAGAAAATCTCAAAAAAGTTAGTGGAGGATACGGTTAAACTGAATTCCAGAGCTATTATTATTATTCCAATGAGTGTCTATCTTCTGAAGTTCTTTCCTATCTTAAGGTTGCTCATGGAAATAGAAAACATGTCTAAAGAGTGGAACAGATGTATTTTTTTCTCAAAGAATCTTTTAAATAATGAATGTAGGTGTCATGGGTTATGAAATAACCTCTCTAAAAGTTTTGAGCAAGGAAGAGATAACTATTTTGAATGGTTTAGGAAAAGCCCAGAAGCAGAGATCCCATTTCATCTCTAGGATTCTTTTACTGGCAATAATCTTTTGATTCTCCAAAAAGAACTTTAGAATGGCCGTCTAAGCTTTTGTAGGATTTACATAATCATGTCTACTTAGTCATCCAGCTTCAATAGGTGGCTCCAAGCTTTTAATTAATTAAACAGTATTTGAATAGCTGGCTGGTTGGGTGTTGGCCAGATACCTGTGTCCTAAATAAAAGGCCAAATTTCTTCACTTGGTAGCCATAGCTATTATTAACTCTAAATGAGATAAAGTGACATCCATATAAGGAAGGCTGCTATTAGAAATTGCTCAACTTCATGGGACTTCCCTGGTGGCACAGTGGTTAAGAATCCGCCTGCCAATGCAGCGGACATGGGTTCGATCCCTGGTCCGGGAAGATCCCACATGCCACAGAGCAACTAAGCCCGTGCGCCACAACTACTGAGCCCGCGTGCTGCAACTACTGAGCCTGCGTGCCTAGAGCTCGTGCTCTGCAGCAAGAGAAGCCACCGCAATGAGCAGCCTGCACACCGCAACAAAGAAAGCCCATGCTCAGCAACGAAGACCCAAAGCAGCCAAAAATTAAAAATTAAAAAAAAAATCGCTCAACTTCAAAGAAAGTGTTATGAAACACAGATACTTTAATAAAATAAAATGTGTGCATATGAATATATAAACACCCTCAAATATACATTCACCTGCTATATGAAATAATAGAGTCATAATGTGTTTTGGTGCTTTATGCAAAGCATTTTCATGTCTGATATCTGATTCCACTATGGTCAGCAGAAGAGAAAATATTATCTTAGTTTTATGAATAAGAAAACTGAGGTGTAGAGCCATGTGATGATTTAACTATTACTCAGAACAAAAAACAAACTGGAATCAAAGATGACTTAAGTGTAGGTAAGGAGCATAGATACCCTCTATTTCAAATTTCTCATTATGTAAATAAAGAAGACAAGACTCAGATATAAATGCACTTGCTCAAAAACATGTGTTAGCATGAAGTAGAACCAAGAACAGACCTTGTTGACTATATTAATAACTCAGATACACCTTTCCAATTAACTTTTAAATAGAACAAAATAAAAAATATAGAGCCTAACATGGACCTTAGAATTCATCCATGCAAGGACCCATTTTCCTGCCAAGGACTCTAAGTGCAAAAGAGAATAAATTAATTTCCATACTTCATGCAGTATTAGGCTTGAAACACGGTTCTCCCAGTTCAGTTTTCTTTTAAAATTATGTAACTGTATGTGCTTAATCTATTTGCAAGCATTTAAATGACTTGGGTTCAAATCTCACAGGCCTAAACTGCATCTATTTCACAGTTTATAAAGAAAGAAAATAGTTTTAATCCAGTGACAAGAATTTTCATGTGCTCATGAAGCACTAGCAGAGTTTTTCTTGAAAAAATAGTGTCTTATAGAGATATATGTTATGCTTATTACTAGAAATTTACTCTTCAAATTTTAACGTGTCAAAGACAATAATTTTGAAATTTGGAACTCTCTTTTAGTAAATATGAAATGGAATGGGTAAGAAAAGGTGATACCATATGTTTCCAATCAGGATATTAAACACCACTTTAGATCGTTCAAGCCAAGCAAGATTTGATGCAGAGAATTGTTTACAAGGGTGTTGAAAAGAATAAAGAAACATAAGCAGAATACCAAGAAGCTGCTACCGTGCTTGTGCTGGAACCCGTGAGCCAGCAACGGCTTCTCAGCCGTTGGAGAAACTTCTTCAGCCTTCCACTACTGTTACAATATTCCAGGTGAAAACCCTGAAGTGTGCACTCCAACAGCACTGGGTCAGTATTTGCAAATCTCTCAGCTCCTCCCACTTTCCAAACTTCTGCCCATATTTCTCAATGTGAGAACTTAAGAGAAAGTAGGCACTGAAGCCACTAGCTTGGCAAAGCCTCTCAGAAATATAGTTTGTAGGCGCCTAACCCCGTCAGCACAGGGGGAAATAGAGAATGATATGGAGTCAAGAACAATTAAATCATACACAGTTTGACATTTGGTAAATAGTTTTTCAGTGTAGAGCTACCTGGAAGATTATAGAGACAAAAGACATGCTTTCTGTGTATGAACTAAATGGGGGAGAAAAATACTTCAGGAATGTGGTACGTATGTCTAAAGGAGAGAGGCTGAGTAAAGTGTCAGACTGTTGGTATCTTATGACTGTCCCATCTTATGACTGCTGTAAACAGAAAACTCTAACAGTGGGTGCTCAAGACTTGGTTCATACTGGTAATAAAAGCTCCCAGGCAATATTCCCTTCCTTAAGGGAAGGATCAAAAGCTCTAAGAGAGAGAACTCTTGTCATGTAATATAATTTCCTAACTAATCTAAATGGATAGAATCCATACCTAATGTGATTATCATGAAAATTAATGTAGTAACAGAGATAACGTTCCAAGTCCATTACACATGGTCAATAAAAGTCAGCTCCATCACCCTGCAGGCCCTACCACTTGGGTGTGTATGATTCAGGCTAAAATTACCCTGTTGGATGGATTGTTCTAGACAGAATTGGAATCACCTCTTCTTTTCTCACTTCCTCAACTACTCACACATGAAACTGCTAGAATTATTACTTGTGAAAAATTTAAGTTGGTTGTCAGTCTTCAGGTCTGACTAGGTTATAGATATTATCGGTAAATATTAAAAAAGAGTTTACATTTGTATGCTGAATACAGGAAATAATTAGAATATTCTTCAATTCAGAGCATTTAAAAAAATGTTACAAAGGGCAATCATTTATTGGTTTAAGACTCTGGGGTTTGCCTCAAATATTATTAATACCCAAAATAAAAGCCTGAAATCTGGTTTCTCCTTTGAAATGCATTATGTGAGTGATTCAAATTAATCTGTGGTAATTTTCAGAGAATATTATGGAATGACAAATGATGATTTTTAACAAAGGTTAAAAATATTTAAATTATTAATGTTAAAAAAGATACAAACATAATAATACATTTGCTGATCAGTATTTCTTACCATTTATGTTTGGTTCATGTTTAACAAGCACGTTGACTTGAGGCTAATTAGTTCTTTGATACAATAAATGTTTATTGGGCACCTAGAGTATGCAAGGCACTGAATTAGAAGTCTACTATTCAAAGATGAGAAGGCACAGTTCTGGTTTTCAAAGAGCTTGAGTTGAATGGGAAAAGCAGTTGTAATATAAAGCATCGTTCCTTGAATAGAACTATGCATAAAGCACAGTGGTGATATGGGAGAGAAGCAATTAAATCTATTAAGGCAAGCTGAGGAAAATCATAATAACTCTGAGAACTAGGTATTATTACGGCCATTTTATGACTGTTAGCAACAATAATGGCTTAGAATTATAATACAATCACTTACATAATCTTTGGAAAAATTTTCCTTAATTGATGCTTAAGAGATATTTTATTAAGTAGATTTGGGAATGTTTCCTTTCCAAACTTAGTAAAGACTTTGTGAATGTAATTTTAATTCACCACTATCAGCCACCTTTCTTTATGATGTGGAGAACATATTAGCCTCATATGTATTCAAAGCACCAGTACCAATTGTTATGGACTGAATTGTGTCTTCCCCAAATTAATAAACTGAAGCTCTAACCCCCAATGTGACAGTATTCAAACATAGGGCATTTAGGGAATCATCTAAATGAGGTTAAATGAGGTAATAAGAGTAGGGCCCCAATCCCATAGGGTTGGTGTCCTTATAAGAAGAGGAAGAGACGCCAGCGCTCTCTCACTCTGCAGGCACAGAGAGGAAAGGTCATGAGGACACAGAGAGAAGTTAGCTGTTTACGAGTCAGGATGAGCGTCCTCACCAGAAACAGAATTTACCAACACTTTGATTTTGAACTTCTAGCTTCCAGAACTCTGAGAAAATGAATTTCTGTTGCTTAAGTGGCCCAGTCTATGGTATTTTGTTATGACAGCCCAAGTAGACTCAGACACCAATAATATGAAGCAGATGAACTTGGACTAATTTTCCTTGGGGAAGAACAAACCAGTACCTTTTTTTCCCTTGGAAAAAAGCCACCTCCTTTAATACCCCCTGTGTTCTGGTAGAAGAGGTGGGTGAGTTTGCACCTGGATCTGGGAACCTCCTGGGAAGCTCAGGGGTCTCAGTGCACACCTTCCCCTTGAGATTTAATGTTATAGAATTTCTCAGTGAATAAAAGTGCCATCTTGGACTGAAAGGATACCCAGGTTGCCAAAGGTGATTCAAGTCCAACTGGGAGAAAGTTTGCAGGTTGCATGTTTCTCACTAGGGTTCTACAGAAAAACCTGTAGCCTGTGAGGGAAGACTTATTCTGGAAAACTTTCAAAACACTGCCACCATAGGTTTTCAAATTCTAGCTATGTTTGTTAGTGTAGGTTAGGAAGAAATGTGTGACCTTCCAAGTCGCCTTTTCTGCACTTACTTGTTAGGGCAGTGGGCACAGATCCGACTTTGTGGTTCCAGTTTTTGAGATTGAAACCTTGTGAGAGCAATAGAACAAGGGCAGCTAAAAAACTAGAACCGCAAGTAAGCCGTTCACATTTGCAAGATTTCCTTCCCAGTATTCTCTGTAAGCAGGACTGCTTTGTTTTTACAAAGAAGGAAGGAAGTAAAGGAAAGAGGGAGAGGTGGTATTAGATTTCCTGATAAATATAGGCATTTACTCAAGTGATTGATGGGAGAAATATATTTAAAAATGTGACTCTATTGCTACTCCGATCTAGTGGCTTAGAGCTTGCAGATTTTTCACATGTAACAGAGCCTTAAAACTACAATTCAAAAAAAAATTGTCATTCTTATAAACAGGCAATTCACAGAAAGATTAAAGAAGCTCAGTGCTGAAGTGTTAAAAATATGTCCACAGATTCTTTAATGCTCCTCCTTTCAATAGGTGAAAGCTTAATCCCACCTCCCCCTTGTGTGTAGACAGGTCTGGTGACACTCTTTTAACGAACAGCAGTAGGTTCAACTTAGTGACTTCCTTCTAACAAATAACGGCAGAAGTGATGGTGTGTCATTTGCAACATTAGGTTATAAAAAGGCTGTATCTTCTGTCTTGCTCTGGGGTAAGTCATGTTGTGAGCAGCCCTCTAGAGAGGCCCACACGATGATGAACTGAAAGCTTCAGCCGGTGGCCATGTGGGTGAGCTCAGAAGCAGATGACACCCACCCCCTTCAGAGACTGCAGCCCTGGCCAATAGCTTGACTGAAATCTTATGAGAGATCTTGAGAGAGAACCGCCCAGCAAAGCTGCTCTCAGATTCTTGACTCTCACAACTGTCCGAGTTAATAAAGGTTTTTAGCTGCTAAGTTTTGGGGTAAATTCTTAAACAGAGTATTTGTCTACGGATCACAGTTCCAACATATGGGGGAGGGGGAGTTGCCCGCCCACCACCAAACCATGCTCTAGGCAGATGCCAGCTGGGTGTCCTAACATTTTAACTCAATTCTGACACATCTACCCGGAGATAGCATTGGATTCCACAGGTTAAGGGTTTAGTCCTACGAGACTCCACTGACCCCTCACTTCAGCCTCCAGTTACAAACCCAGGGTGTCACCTATCTTTTTTGATGAACAGCCTGTAAATCAGAGGTTCCCACAACCCCCTCCTTGGGTTTGATTAATTTTTTAGAGTGCTCAGAGAAACACTTTTACTTACGAAATGACTGGTTTATTATAAAAGGATATAACTCAGGATCAGCCAGGTAGAAGAGAGCGTAGGGAAAAGTACGGGGAAAGGGCACACTTTCCATGCCCTCTCAGAGTGCTCAACTCTCCCCGCACTGCCAAGTGTCCACCAATGCAGATGCTCTCTGAGCCTCATCCTTTTGAGATTTTCTGGAGGCTTTCTTACATAGAAATGAATGATTCATGGCGATTGAACTCAATCTCCAGCCCCTCTCCCCTCCCTGGAGGCAGTGGAGGCCAGGAGACTGAAAGGTCCAACCCTTAAAACAAATGGTTGGTTACCCTGGCAGCCAGCCCCCTATCCTTCAGGAGGGTCCAAAATTCACCTTGTTTATGTTAAAAAAGGCAGACATCTTTACCATTCTCACTTAGTAAATTCAAGGGTTTTAGGACCTCTGAGCCAGAAATGGGGACAAAGACCAAATATATATTTCTTATTATAAATCACACTGTTACACAGAGTTAAACAATTATTTTTTTTTAAGATTTATTGATTGATTGATTGCTATGTTGGGTCTTCGTTTCTGTGCTAGGGCTTTCTCTAGTTGTGGCAAGCGGGGGCCACTCTTCATCGCGGTGCGCGGGCCTCTCACTATCGCGGCCTCTCTTGTTGTGGAGCACAGGCTCCAGACGCGCAGGCTCAGTAGTTGTGGCTCACGGGCCTAGTTGCTCCGCGGCACATGGGATCTGGGATCTTCCCAGACCAGGGCTCGAACCCGTGTCCCCTGCATTGGCAGGCAGATTCTCAACCACTGCGCCACCAGGGAAGCCCAAACAATTATTGTAATCAGACTTTTACTAGATACCAGAGAAATGCTGAATAAAACAACAAAGTCAAGCACCTTCTTAAACATTAGCCAAATTTTAAAAATTGTAATTCCCAGTATTTCCCAGAGCATACACTTTTTGGGTATTTAATCAAAATGCTCTGTTTGGGGAATAATTTTCCAATGTGCTATCTATGAAAATTTAAAGCACACGTATCTTTGATTCAGTGGTTCTGCTTCTAAAAATCTAACCTAAAGGAGTATTTGTAAATGTCCAAAAGGGTGCACTTTTGTGTCATGTGTGTAATAGTGAAAAACAAATTGTGTAACAATCACTTATTATATGTTAGCACTTTCCTTAATCCTTTTAAGAGTCTGTGAGATAAGCTCATTTTTTTAATCATTATTTTACCGATAAGGGAAACTGGAATGTGCGGAAGTGAAATAAATTCCTTGAGGTCACAAAGCGACTAAGCAGCAGAGGAGAGATTCAAAGCTATGCTCTTATCAATTACAGTAGACTGCCTCTCATAAAAAGAAATATTTTGGATACATTTTAATAAGAGAATATTTAAATAAATTAGGAGTTTGGGATTAACATATACACACTACTATATGTAAGATAGGTAATCAACAAGGACTTACTGTATAGCACAGAAAACTCTACTTAATATTCTGTAATAGGGCTTCCTTGGTGGCGCAGTGGTTAAGAATCCGCCTGCCAATGCAGGGGACAAGGGTTTGAGCCCTAGTCTGGGAAGATCCCCCATGCCGCGAGCAACTAAGCCCGTGTGCCACAACTACTGAGCCTGTGCTCTAGAACCCACGAGCCACAACTACTGAGCCCACGCGCCACAACTACTGAAGCCCACACGGCTAGAGCCCGTGCTCCGCAACAAGAGAAGCCACCGCGGTGAGCAGCCCGTGCACTACAACGAGGAGTAGCCCCAACTCCCCGCAACTAGAGAAAGCCCGCGTGCAGCAACAAAGACCCAACGCAGCCAAAAATAAATAAAAATAAAATAAATTTATAAAAAAAAAAATTCTGTAATAACCTCTGTGGGAAAAAGAATGGATATATGTATAACTGAATCACTTTGCTATACACCTGAAACTAACACAACATTGTAAGTCAACTATACTCCAGTATAAAACAAAAATTAAATTAAAAAAAAGAAGAAATATAAATAAGTAAATAATCACTCCATTTACAGACAACTCTATTAAAAGTAATGTTAGAGCTATATACAATTTGATGAAATGATATCAGAAATTATTTTCCTTCAAGTTAAGCTACATATTAAGGATTGCTAAGGAAAATGCCTGAAGTTGTTAACAGGTGATGCTAATGAATACAGTGGCCTGGACTGCTCTAGCAGATTGGAACTATGTGAAACGTTGGTCCATCAATTCTAAATTTTATGATTTTTTTTCAAGAGAATCCATGAAACTTTGATTTTTTTTTAATGTGAAATCTTGCTATATTAAACACATAATAAATTAAATTTTTTAAGATGCTAAAGCCAAATATAATATTTCTGAATGCAGACACCACCCACACTACCTGACAAACTTTACTGAAACTTGATTGAATTCATTATCATATCTAAACAAATAATATCTTAGTCAAAGAGACAGTAGCCAGCCACTGAAACATAGAAAAGTAGAGAGAAAGAAATGTGTCCTCAATACAGGTACTGCCCATCCCAAGAATCAATATATATTGATTGATATATATCAATCAATATATCAGATCTTGATATATTGGACTCTGTATTGCCCTGTAGCAGAGCAGTTGAGGACTTGGGGTCTTGAGCCAGACTCCATGTGTTTGAATTCCAGCTCTACCACTTACTAGGTCCTCAATCTTTCTGTGACACAGTATCTCTCTTTGTAAAACAGGGATTATGATTGTATGTACCACATTGAAATGCTGTGAGAAAGTAATGGCTGAATAAATATTAGCTATTATTACTGTGGAGGTGAAGTATTAGATTACCAGAGGCTGGTGCCAGAAACCATTCTTATCATTTAATCTTTGTACTGATTTCATTCTCACAAAGCAATTGCTGATTATAATAGACTTGTGTAAAATGAAAGAATGCCTTGGTTTGAGGGTGTAAGAGCAGACACTGGGGTAGTTAGAGACCTTAGTATAAATTAAGAGATTGCTATTCTGATTAAAGTACTTTACTCTCAGTGAGTTCAGTTATCGTGAATTAAGTTGCCTAGGATTTGATTATATCTAGAACTAAGACATGATTATTTTTCTGGATCCTAAACCATGGTGAATTCACGAAGACAGACACCAACCAAAGAGAACTCTTGGCATCTAGGCATTTGGAATGTTCTTTTTTTTACCGTGAGATTTTTCTTTCAGACTTTCTCTCTTAAAACCGTAATAAGAAAAATTATGTCTCTCTTACTCATTGTTTAATTCCCAATCTTTAGCACAGTGTTTGACAAAAAGTCAATGTTCAATAAATATAAATGATTAAATGAATGAATTTAAAATAAATCAACAGTCGAAAAACAGATTTCTTTGTATCAGGTTGTTTGTTGCCATTTACCTTGTTTCAATCGAAGTGGTACTTAGAGAATTATTTCTGGTTCATTGATGGTCCCTTTTAGTTGAGTTCCAAGTATTGAATATTGTGCTGTGTCTTTTACAGTTGGAGCAGGAATTGGAGAGTGGAAAATGAGAAGTGGAAGAAAGGAAAAGCAACTAGCTATTTGAGAGAACATCTTTCGTTCACTTGAGGGTAAGGGATTGCAGGAATGATGTATATACACAGCCAGCTCTGGACACAGCAGAGTAATGAATATCAGGTTTATCTTCCTGACATAAAATTCAACAGAATAGGATAAAATATATGAAACAACTCTTTTCAGGCTTTGGAAAAAACACAGCATATAACTGTAATTCCTGAAAGAAGGATAACTCCTGAGCCGAGTCCCGCATTCACTCTGGTTTTCTGCCTGGGAACGTCTCAAACTGCTGCACAGGGACGAAGAGCCTCCAAAGAAGGCAGCAAACCTGCTGGCCAAAGAAAACAGCGATTCTATTTTGTTGCTGCTGAGGCTGCTGTATTCCATGGCACAGGGGAGCAGAGATGAGGGAGCTGCACAGAGGAGCCTCAGAAATCTGCATAGTGGCCCCTCCAGATATGTGACTAAACAAACACATGGCAATGCTGTACAAGGCTTGACTCCACCTACCAGGCAGAGAATAATTGTTGGGAGAATGAGAGCAGAACAGAGATTCTGGAAGTAGCCAGGTGCTGGAAGAAATCGGATTTCCAAACTGCTAGAGTGAAGACTCTTCAGAAAGGCCACCCCTTGAGAATAAGAACTGTGCCTGAGAGCGGTGGTCCCTCCATCTGGTCCTCAGAACAGCAGCCTTAGCATCATCGCCTGGGAACTCGTTGGAAACGCTGATTCTCTGACACCAACCTGATCTACAAAATCAGGAACTCACCAGGTGGGATCCAGCACTCTGTGAATCAAAGAAAAATCCACAAGGAAATTAGAAAATGTTTTAAATGAATGGTAATGAAAATACAACTTAATCAGAATTAGTGAAAAACAGCTAAAACCACGATCTGATAAAATTGATGTATTTAAATATTTATATTTGAAAAAAAGAAGAGGTTTGAAATTAATGTCCTCAGCCTAACCTTAAAAAGAAAGAAAAGGAAAAATAATTTAAACCAAAAGTAAGTAAAAGGAAATAATAATGGTAAGACTGAAAATCAATAAAATAAAGAACAAATGATGGAAAAAATTAAGACCAAAAGTTGCTGTTTTGAAAAGTTGAATAAAACTGAAAAATATCTAACAAAATTGATCAAGGGAAACAGAAAAACACAAACAAGATCAACAATGAAAAAGAGAATGTTGCTATAGAGCCTCCAAGCAATAAAACGATAATAAAGAAATACTATTGATACTAATAAAGGTATATGAATAAGCCTGATAACTTAGATAATTTAGTAAAGTTCATTGAAGGGGACTAATCACTAAAACAAGGAAAATTCAATTGGGTTGCATATACACATTTAAGAACAGTGAAATACTGAGGCGGCATCTCAAACTGGTATTGGGATCACGTTGTCAGAATTAATAGACAACTTCCTATAATGATCATGATGAAAGACAATTATTGGGAAGTGTTGGTCTTAGCATTTATGTTCATTTAAACTGTTGGTTATCCATGCCTTAAATAATCTGTGATACCCCCTCAGAATCTTGCAGACCCACATCAAAATACTTACAAATAAGCATATGTCATCTTCCATGATTAGTTTAGATAAAATTAGACTGGTGGAAAAAAAAAAATAGAACATATAAATAGAAGTAGATTTCTTTAAAAATAAATGAATTTCAAAATTTAAATTTCTCACCAGGCCAAAGTGTTTTCTCTGATAGATTCTAACCAAAGTTAAAACAATAGTACCAATCTTATACAAATTTTTCAGAAGATGTAAGAGGGAAGATCACTCCCCACTTCATTTTATGAGACCAGAATCATCCCGATACCAAAATCAGTCAAGTATACTCCAAGAAAAGAAAACTACAGAACACTATCTCTCATGAAAAGATATGCAAAAATCCTTAACAAAGTACTAGCAAAACACATACAACAGTATATAAAAAGGATAATATGACAAGACATAGCAAGGTTCATCCCAGTAACAAAATGTTGGTTTATTATTTTTAAAAATGAGTACAAATAATTCATCACATTAATAGAAAGAAAGAGCAAAATTCATATGATATCTTAATAGATGTGGGAAAGTACTTGACAAAATTGAGCACCCATTCAAGATAAAAACTTACAGCAAACTAGGAACTAACACTCACCAAAAAGTACGTAATGTTTGACTACCTTTATATGAAGATCAAGAATAGGCAAAATTAAGTGTTTACCTGTGATGTCAGGGAAATTTACTGGGAATGCGTATGAGAAAATTTTCTGGTATGGAGGAAATTATCTTCATCTTTATTGGGTTTTGAATAACACAAGTTCAAACTTTTGTCAAAACTCATCAACCTTTACATTTAGGATCTATGCCTTTCACTGTATATAAATTATACCTCAATTAAAAACAAGCCACAGGAGGACAAAAGTTATATATTGGACTACCATTAAAACAAAAGAGGGAAAGAACTGGAATAATTTTTAAAAGATGTGAATACAAAATATGTGAATACAAAATAGAAAGTCAGGGGAAATAAGAATAAATGAAGGGCTTCCCTAGTGACGCAGTGGTTAAGAATCCACCTGTCGATGCAGGGGACATGGGTTCGAGCCCTGGTCCGGGGAGATCTCACATGCCACGGAGCAACTAAGCCCGTGGGCCACAACTACTGAGCCTGTGCTCTAGAGCCCGTGAGCCACAATTACTGAGCCCATGTGCCACAACTACTGAAGCCCACACGCCTAGAGCCATGCTCCGCAACAAGAGAAGCCACCACGAGAAGCCCGCACACCACAACAAAGAGTAGCCCCCGCTCACCACAACCAGAGAAAAGCCCACGCGCACCAACGAAGACCCAAAGCAACCAAAAACAATAAATAAATAAAATAAAATAATAAAATAAATAAATTTATTAAAAAAAAAGAATAAATGGAAAGAGTGTGTGTAACTTATAATCAGATGCACAAGTTAAGATTTATTGAGTATGTATTCCATACACATTTTGTGATATATGCATACCATCTTTTAGATAGTAATTTTTTAATTTTATAGATGATGATAGAGACCAGAGAATTAAAGTCTAAAGCCACAGGTAGAAAGTTATCGGAATAGGACTTAAACCAGGGATTAGTAGAATGGTGGATCTTGAGGCTGAGTTCAGCACATAGACATTTCAGTTTGTCCGCTTGGTATTGCAAAAGAGAAAATTGAAGTAAATATTTGCATTTAAAGATTGTGACATTTCCATAAAAATCTGAATTTCTGGAAAATACTGAAAATTGGAAGATTTGCCATGTTGGGCCTATGTTCCCACATGCAGAAAAAGCATCTGAAGCTCAGTGTCAAGCAGATGGTCCCCTTAAACAGGACTTAAATAGGACATGTTACCTGCTTGTGTCTGTAAGCGTCTGAGTATGGATACCTAATTTATGACTGCGTTTATCTGAATTCAGGTCCAGAGAAGACATAGGAAAAAAGGTGATATTGCACAGTGAAGGGGGGACAAAAGATCATATGAGTAAGGAGTCTATGATTTAGGAGCTAAGGGATTTGTGTTTACTAAAAGATAGCAACAAAACCTGATAATGCCCAAAGCAAGATATTATATAAGAGGAAAAGACAAAAAACAGAGACCTGTCCAAAAGGAAAGCCCATTTTATAGTGAGTAATACTCATTGGATGCTTTCCAGCTTGTTGTGGGGATGCTATACTGTAACAGAGAGACTCACAGAAGATAAATTAATTTCTCAAAATTTCTTGACTGATACTGAAGAATAACCTTCCTCTGGGATAAGAAGTGAGGTTAGACTCTGAGCAGTCAGAACCAATGTAATTAAGAGTAGGAAGGTGGAGGAAATTTGTAACCCCCTTAGAGTATCTAGGTCTGTGTTCCCTTCTCTGTAAAATTAAAGCATAATATAAAACTGGTTATTCCATAACGGACCTTTTCGCTTCTGACATTCTTTAGCTTCATGAATTAGGATGACATTGAAATATGGCCTAGTACTCCAACAGTGCTTGTCTGGTATTTTTATTCTATACATACTAGTGCCTCCACCCAAAGTACAAAGTGGGAAGGGTTCTTCTTTTCAGATCACTCACTCCAACTCTCCACGGGTTGCAACCTCAATTAACTTCTTGATTCCTCTTTCATACTTTCTAATTTACTACCCCAGTTAAAACAATTCAATGCATGCAGATCCATTTAGGTTCTACATAGCCCTTATAATAAGAAGGAGGAGTCTGAGATTTTTTTTTTAAGTTTATTCATTTGTTTAATATGTGCAGCACACCTAAACCTGGAAAGGGAGAAAAACAAGGATAAGTTGTTGAGTTAGAATCAACTTGAAAATAGAATCCAATCTGACTTTTTACTAAATGTACTTTTAGGTTAAAAATATTAGCCTGTCCTTTATTTGGCATAGTATTTTCTACAGCATGTTAACACAAGATTTTTTTTGACTTGTGCTTGGATCCAGTATTAATATTACGAAGATTAGCTGTTGCTTTAGAAATGAAAGCTGTTCAGTCCTATCTAAGCTCTACTTAATAAGTCCCCTTATCCTTATTTAAACTCTCTATGGCTTTATTATTTTTTTAACCAACACAATGAGAATGACATCATTCTGCAAACCCTGCTTCATAGTATGCTATGTTACATGAAATCAGATTAATCTGGCATGTTGCCTGTCATAGAGTAGGGTTTCAAGAAATTAATTTCAAGTTTAATCTTTAGATTACTCTGAGGCCTGTGGTATTGGTTACGGTGGATGTTTCTAGACTCAGAATGCTATATTGTTGACTCTAGTCCTCTGCCTCTAACAACTTGCCCCTCCTTATTCTTTCTGTACACATTGGCTCACCACGTTGGAAACATCAAGCCAGTGCCTTTAGGACCACCATACTCCCACTCTTCCTTAATGATAACTTACAAAATGTCAATTGCAGTCAAAAATAACATTCAAGACTCCCTTGAAAGGAAGCATTCTCTTATACCATTTGGCTAAAAATCTCTCTAGAAGAGACTTACTTCCTGTGTTTCATTGTTCACAGTTTGGAGAATGAAAATGTCTTTGTGAGAGGTGAAGGAGAAATAGCCACCCTAAAACCATCAGGGAAGGGTGCTTAGAATTTCATTAGTTCATTAATTCATCCAATTAACAATATTTACTGAGTCCTTACTATGGAGAAGCATTATTTTTGTTCTGAGAATATAAGAAATAAGACCAAAAAAACAAAAAAACAAAAACATTCCTGCTTTTATTCACAAAAGACAAAAATAAGTGGACAAATAAAGACTATAGAGATTGAATGAAGTAGCAGTGGGATAGGTTTTAAAATAGACAATTGTATCAGTCAACCATTGCCACAAAAATGCTGCATAACAAACTACCCTAAAACTCAGTTACTTAAAACAAATAATTTAATTCTCTTCATATATCTGTGAGTTAGCCAGGGTGATTCTGCCTTCAGCTCAGGAAGCTCTGCTTCACACTGCAGTTTTGCAAGTTGGCTAGTTCGACTGTGCTTCATGTTTCTTCTCATTTTGGGACCACCCAGGAAAATTCTTCTTCTGGCAATGGCAGAAGAGGAAGAGGGCGAGCCAGAAGCTGCAAACTCATATCGAGTTTTTGTTTTCCTTATGTCTGCCAACATCCCATTAGCTAAAGCAAGCCTCATGGCCAAAATCATGAGCAAGAGTGGGGAAGTATATTCTACCCACTCTGGGGGGAGACAGGGGATGAGTATTTGCTGAACAATAATATGATTACAACATTCATGGACGATCTCTGAGGAAAAAGGTTGGCCTGTTTAGGAAAAAGCCAGAAGACCAGTATGCTTGAAACAGACAGAAGGGGAGAGTGGTAGGATATGACAGCTGAGAGGGAGGCAGAGGCCCACTCAGGGTAATATAGGCCACAGTCAGGAATTTGCTCTAAGTACAATAGGAAACCTTTAGGGGTTTTAAACAGAGAGTAGTAAGAATTGATCTACATTAAAAAACAAAAAAACTTCTCTGTGTGGTGACTACATTGAAAGGGACCGAGACTGTTGGTAAGTATACTATTCACGTTACTCTTGCTGCAGCCCAGGGGCGTGATGATGGCTCAGACCTGCATGGTGATAGTAGGATGATGGCTTGGACCTGGATGGTGATAATGGAGTAAGGAAAAGTACTTGGGCTTGGAATCTATTTTGGTGGCAGACCTGTACCCTAGGGAGTTTCCACCCTTGGAAGTGGTAGGGGGAGAGGGAAAAAAATTGTAAATGGCTTCCAGCTATTTGATCTGTGCAGCTCAGTGAATGATGGTGCTAGTAACTGAAATGGGGAACACTGGGGGAGGAGGATATTTTTAGAAAAGTGTTGGAAGGAATCAAAGGTTTTATTTTGGGTGCTTGGGGCCGCACCATGACCACCAGAGGAAACCCTGTCCCTCTGGAAACAGGAGCAAGCCCCGCTGAAGGCCCTTGTTGTGGACCTGGGCATGCAGTGGTGGCAGCGGGACCCGCCTTCTCGGGCCGGCAGAGGGTCAGGAGCGTGGACACGTCCTTTGTGAAGGGCGACCATGTCAGCACCTGTGCCTCCCTGATGGTGCTCAGCTACCCTGAACTTGAGGTCCTTCAGTAAGCCCCCTTCATCCTGCAAAACCAGGAGTCGCTCCCAGCACCCTCTTATTTGTCTTTATCATACTGGGATGGAACTGACCAGAATATAAGCTCCACGATGGGTGGTAGGGATCATGCTGTCTTGCCCACTGGTTGTAGCCTCGGCACCTAGCACAATGTGGGACACACAGAAGACCCTTGAATAGATACACAAATGAATGAGCAGTGTACCCACGATTCCTTTGGAGTCAACGACTCAGGGAGCATTGGCTAAAGAAGAGCTTGAGAAGGAAACCTCTGAAGCTTCAGCGTTTCCCCCTCCCTGTTCCTCTGCCTGCTCCCAAAGCTGCCAGCCTCCTGCCTCAGTGTCTTTGCGCTTTACTTGGAAGACCCTTTAGTCCAAATTCAGCAGAAATGTATTGATAACCAACTTACAGTTTGGTGAGGAATAAATGAGATCATGCGGGAAGCAATTTAGCATAACAGGGCTGGGGTAAGCCCTCAATTAAGCCACTGCTAATTCTGAGGATGACTTCTTGCTTTTCAAGACACAATTCACTTGTTCCCATCGCTCTGTACCTTTCTCTAGCAGCAGAATTAACCACCCCATCATCTCTGTCCTAGGCCTCTTTCTTAGGTATGTGCTATTCCAGTACCTCTCACACTGTATTAAAGTTACTGGTTTAGGAGATACTTGCAGATCTTATGACCTATTTATGATCAGAGCAATCTACCTATTGCAATAGTCCTCCTACCTGCCTTGCAATAATTGTTTTGAATAAAGTCTCTCCTTACCTCAAAAAAAAAAAAATTTTTATTTTGGACAGTATGGTTACCTAATGATCCTCCAAGTAGAGCTGCTGCGGATGTGATTGGATATGCAATCTGGGTAGTCAGAGATGAAAATTGAGGGGTTATTAGGGAATAGATAGGATCCACAGCCATAGATTTAACAAGATCAGCAGGGAAAGAATCTAAATTGAAAAAATAATAAGACCAAGGACCAAGACTAATAATATAAACCGTTATGTTCCAAGTTCAGCATCTAATATCTTCTTCAGATAAAGAAAAAAAACAGTATTTCACTGAATCCGCTTCTGGTAAATGGTAGCTCAAGTACATTTGTTCTATTTTGTGTATTACAGGTGATACAGCAATTTTCTTAGATTTTGTAACAAAAAAAAAAGAGCGGAAGCTTTTCTTTAAAAAAGAAAAACTCATCTCATTTTTTACTCTAAATAATTACACTCTAATCTGTAAAACTAAGAAAAATAAAAGTTGAAAGTTGTTAAGAACTTTTCCTGGAATGCTTTCATTTTGGTCTTACTCAAAAAGTAGGCTTATAAGGACAATTACTTGAGCAATACACATAGTGGGGAGTGATTTCATGGACATATCGGTATTTTTCTTTGATATGAGAAACAAGATTATAAGTGAGATCAGTAGTACCTACAATATGGAATATCCTTAGTTAAATATGGCAACCCTTTAACATGTGAATCCCAGGCAAAGCTTGTGTTATAATTGGAGTTTAAGTTGCAAAATATGCTTTGACTACAGAAATCCATCGTCAATTTTTCCGAATTAATTACCTATACAGATGCAAGAGCAGAGACAGGAAGAGCCAAAGGGAAATGAGCTGGGAATTTATAGAGATTATGGGCAGAGCATGATTACACATAGATTGGAAAATTGGACATTTGGTTTACATTTACCTAACTCTCCAAGGACAGGATTATATGCATTTTGTGTGTAAGATAGTATATGTGGGTGTGGGTCTGTGCATGCATATAACCGTCTGTATGTCTAGAAAATGGACCTTAATTGAACAGAAAAATCAATTGAGTTTGCAAAGAGATTGGCATCATTGTTTGTTCAGATGAATCACAGTCACAGCTCCAAACCAGAGACTCATTTAGAGGAATGGCGTAAACGTGCAATTTATCCTAAGCACTCAACTGGCGAACGCACATGATCCCAGGGTGCTTTCTTAAATATGTTTAATTTTGACTTCCCCAGTCAGGGAGGAAAAGAATGACTAGAGCAAAGTCTCAGAAAACTGACTTAGTTAAAGTCTCATATCAAATATTAAGATTAGTGGTAACAAAAGAGTTATTAGTAATTGAAATTAACGTAGAGATGTGGCTGAAAGAAATGTTACAAATGGAAACATGGAAAAACAAGTCAGAAATTTAAAATAATCAGCTTTTCAATTCAACCTAGTGAATACGTATTGAGCACTTACAGTCTGTAAGCCTTGGAAGAAGAGGATATACAATGATGTGTGAGCATCCTTTCCTTCTAGAAGTTTACAGATGTAGGGGAGGAAAAATAATTTTCCCTCTGCCCTTCTAGGTTCTTGGTTGAGACCACCCCACCATCGCCACCATAGTAATGATTAACAGTTAAAAACAGAGTTTAGGGTTTCCCTGGTGGTGCACTGGTTAAGAATCTGCCTGCCAATGCAGGGGACATGGGTTCGAACCCTTGTCCGGGAAGATCCCACATGCCGCGGAGCAACTAAGCCCGTGAGCCACAACTACTGAAGCTCACGCGTCTAGAGCCCGTGCTCCGCAACAAGAGAAGCCACCGCAATGAGAAGCCCGTGCACCACGACAAAGAGTAGCCCCCGCTCGCCACAACTAGAGAAAGCCCGTGTACAGCAACAAAGACCCAACGCAGCCAAAAATAAAAACAAACAAACAAACAAAAAACAGAAGTTTAATACCAGGTACACTTCCTGTATCCATGGGAGATACCCAGGAAAACTGAGTGGTTCCCCAAAATGGTCCAACCCACCACCTTAAACACCATCTTTAGATAAAGACAAAAGAAAGATTTTGGGGAGGGGCTTGGGGAAGGCCTGTTAATGGGAGATTATCAGGCAAAGCACAGTAAACCAGGGTATGATTGTTACAGAGTCCGAGCCTTCTCCACTGAGGTGAGTTTTCAGAGATTTAGTCATCCTTCTCTTCCAGGTATAGTATAGTGAGGGAGATACCCTTTCAAACAGAGATTCCCCTTATTAACGTAAAGGTCCCTTATAAAAGGGTAACTTCTACTCTGTTTTCAGAGCTTCTCTCACCTTGGCTGTGTCTTAAAAATAACCAGCTCAAGTAATCAATATGCCAAAGAGGCATATTTGTGGGGGGCACATTCTGCTCCCCTTCAGTTTACCACAAACGGCTAGCAGAAACTGGGAAGAGTAGAAGTAGATGAAACTTTTAGGATTCAAACTTGGAAAGGTTTACCTTGAATAGGCCTAAAATAGAATCTTTTAAAAATTAAAGATAAGTCAGAAAGTGAGAGACAGAGCGGTCAAAGGGAAGAAGGAGGGCAGATTCCAGATGGTAGAAACACCACGGGGTAAGTTTTTGGTATTATGGTATAAAAAGATTGGAGTGTCCAGGAAGCTGTATATAAATGGGATGATGAAGTCTCCAAAGGTACAGGAAGAAATCATCTGAAACTGAAGACACACTATTTATCAAATAGTCTTTGAACTTTCCCATCTCCAAATTAAATATGGTTACAGACCACTCTTTCTAATTGCCAATCTTTCAGGCATCTCTGTTGATTTTTTTAAGGAATTAGCTAGCAAAAGTCTGATTTAAGTCACAGTAGAAGCTCAGAAATCTACCTACAGTAGAAATGTAACCTACAGGTACCCAGATAAACCTATTTAGATAGAGAAAAAGCTAAAACCTATTCAGAGTTAGCTGCTTCATGGTGACCGCAAGCTAGAAGGCCAACACATGAAGATTGTCCAAGGGTAATGTTCAAACTCTTCATTAGTATTTTAAGAGCTAAATAAAAATTAGAAGGATTTTAGGCATAAAGGCTTTAGAATAAAGATATTTCAGCCATCTCCATAGAAAAGTGCCTGAAATCCTGCATAAAAGGCATCATTGAAGTACTTCCTGAAATACGTTTAAAGGCAAATATCCACACTTAACTTACTGTCTCTTAAAACAAATTGTTTAATTGGCTTTTCTATAGCTCGAAGGCATTGGAGCTGAAAAGCAAAGGTGTAACAGATGTTTTTAAAAATACCATTTAGAGGTCAGATAAAGTTTATCTATATCATAATTTTACCATAAAAGTTACACATCTTCTTTTTCTCCCAAAAGAAAAAATAGTGTATAGCATCTATCTGATTTTCAATCATTTGACATTTGCTAACACATTTCCCCCAATTCTTTCAGACTTATCATTTCTACATTGACAGCTAATGAAGTGATATATTTGAAACAAAATGAATTCCCACTATTAATTCTCCCCCTTTTTTTCTAATTAATTAAGAATAAATTTTGTCAACATTTCCCTGAGCTTCATGTATTAAAGAAATCAGTTGAGAAAAATAGGACTCACACTTTCTTTTTACCATTAGGCTGCTATCACACATTTTAAAAGATTATTCTTTGTATTTGCATGTCAAAAGCTCATAAAACAACTAATTTAAATATCATGCAAAGAATATATAATTTCGTGACTTCTTCATTAAAGTGGCTTTGAAAGGATTCTGTCACAAAGATGCTCTGATCATGAGAAGAAAGTAAGCATAAGGCTCAGAATTCTAATGTGATCCGTCAAGTGAAAATAAAAAGCCTTGTAAACATCTATTGCGCCCCCTAGTGGCAGAAAGGCAAAAATTAAGAGTACATATTTCAAATTTCTTTGCCAATTAATTACCCTTTACATATAAAACTTTCCTCAAGTGAGTCGTGTTCAATGCTGTGTGGTATGTAAGTCTGTAAAACAAACTAAAAGAAGTAAAAAATATCAGCCATTGTTAAATTCCTAAACATTAAGTTACATGAATGACTCCTTGCTATTTTAAATTATTATTACATGTTTGGAATTAGTTCCTCTTCTTAGGTGTAGGGTAAAATGGAGAAGTCATTTCCATAGACATATACCATATGATATAAATCAACTCTCTGTAGAAATCAATCCAGACTTCTTTTCTCGATTGTTACTATCTGGTTGATATGTTTAAGAAGCGAACAAGTCTCAGACACATTTACCTTCAAATATTCACATTTCTAACAGCACCATCTTTTCCAGTCATGCCATGTATCCTGAAATACTTAATGCAAGAAGAAAACTTCACTCCAAAAGACATTTTGAGCAATTTTCTATTGAGAACCCGGGAAAGGGAAAGAGTGTCATTGTAACTCATGAAATATGTGAAGATGCGGTCTTAAGAATGCGACGGGTGGACGGTGGTTACTTAAGATTGTCTCCGTTCCAGAAGTACCGTCTCATCTTTATCACTATCACAGGGGAAGAAATCTGATGCAGTGGCGAAAACCAGTGAAAAGGGGATTATAGACTGAATAGGATGGGGCAGCAAGAATGAATCTAAAGGAGCAGAGCGATGCAGACAGGAAAAGAGGAAAGTATCAGAAAACAGCAATCAGTGATACAATAATACATATTTCTGCCTGCTAACACGTAAATAAATTATAGTTGGGTTTTGTAAACATGAAATTGTCTTTCTAAGACACTCAACCATAAATCAGCATACATAATTCAGTCATCCTTTCAGTTACTTAAAATAGACTTTTCAATTTGTTAGGAAATAATACCCTATTGCTTAGAGCTACTAGTCTCTTTTCTTAAAATTGATTCCCTCTCCTTTCTCTAAATTCTTTTGCTTAACCCAATATTATAACTGATTTTCTGCTTATCTTCCACTTGCTTTCTTCTTCTAGCATGTATTGTCTAAGACCTTATCAGTCCTGAAACCACAAAACACTTGTTCAAAAGTATGGTTTATCAGAAAAGAATCCTGACTCTTTAAGAACTTCCAAACCTAAAGAATTACTGATTTTAGGCATTCATCCTGGAGATTTTGATTCTATTGGAAATAACAGATCTCATGCTTCACAAAATCAAAATGACAACTTCTTAGAGTCAGAGAATAAGAGGAAATGGGGAAAGAATAGTACTGGAAGTTCTTTTCCAGTATGCTCTGTATGGAATTGCTTTTGAATGACTCCTGTGTGTCAGAAATCTGGAGCAGCAGTGGCAATTAGGGAAGATGTCGCTGTTACTGGAGGTTCAGAAGTGGGGGAGAGGTGTCGGGGGGACAAAGAAGAAAGGGAGGAGGAAGTGGGGAGTGGAGGGGAGGGATGGAAATGAAGGGCACATCCTGAAGAGATAATCCCTGTATACTGATGACATCATCCCCTGCATATATATATATATATATATATATATATATCTATACACTTAGGGAATGGTCAAAGCATCTCTCATAGTTCAGTCACTTCCAAACTCAGCTGGAGGCAAGAGGAAGCACTAGAGAGCCCCCTTCAGCCTGTCTCTGACGTTTATGGACTGGGCTTGCTAGGAGGCTCAAGAAGATGATGGCAGGAATGAAAATCCACCTGGTGTGCATGATACTCCTGGCTTTCAGCTCCTGGAGTCTGTGCTCAGGTAAGCTCAGCTGCATTTCACAACTCCCTGAAGTGATTTCTTTTTCCATTTTTACAGCGTGTTGCCACTTAACGTTAATGTATCCAGGGAGAAGAGTTTCTCCCTTATTCTGGATTTCCTTTTCAGTGATAGAAGCTGGATATTTTCTCTCTCTGTTTTATGATTACAAGAACTGAAAGATTTCTTTTTCCTTTTTAAATCTGCAAGGTAATAAAAGGGATTTCAATGAAACACTTCATGTTCCCCTTTGCAATGTAACCACTAGAAAAAAAAAAAAAAAAACATGTGAAACTTAAATCAAGCTGGTCACTCTCTAATGAGAAGTACAGGAGTGGTGCCTGTCAAAGTGCAAACCCATAATTAAAACTGATTGCATTTGAAATGTTTTATCTCTTCCTCATTCACTCTCTTAGGACATGGTGGCTTCTCCCTCTCAAAAATTATTTTCTTAATTGTGTGTATATTAAGATAACAAAGTGAAAATTGATATTTAATGAATAAATGAATAAAGCATTATTTGTAGAAAATTATTTCTAGAAAAATACACACGATACCAAGCCCTTTTAAGAGTACATTTTATATAACTTTTCTGTGTGACAAATAGACGTATTATTAAGTTAACTATTTTTTGCATGTCATTTAAGTTGATACAGAATGTAACTGGACAATTGTCATTCTTATACTGATAAAAATTATTTCCCTGTAGAGTATTTTGCATGTGATAATTAAGAAGAAACCATACATTGTCAAATATCTATCAATAGCTCACCTTGAAAATAAGATTTAAATTTAAGAGAGTAATATGAAATATTATAGTGATTGCAATATGCTCTAATTAATGTTGGAAAATAATTGAATGATCACATCAAGGTGGAAAAAAACCCAAGGGATAAATGCAGCAAAAATTATTTAGCCTGTTTTATACTGTTATATCAGAAATATGACACTGAAATTAATTCAAACTCCTGCTATGATTTTATGAATTAACTCAGTATAGTGTTCTATAAATTTATTTCTATTACCTTATAGTATTTTCTAAATTTTTCTTCTCTGTGAAGTATTCATTATTGGAAACTGGAAAGAATATTCTAAAAAAAATCAGAAATCCATTTTCCACACTCTTGTACATGTATTGATGGCAACTCCACTCTTGCTTAAACAATTTTCTTAATAGCCTGTGATAAAATTGCTAAGTACACGTGATTCTAAATCCTTGTTTAAAGTAGAGAAACAAATCTTTCAAAGTGTGTTTTGTAAAATAGCATCTCAAATTAAACAAATCTCAGTGTCTTTCTTATTCTAAAATTATCAACAAGCAATTTCCTTTGTTTTTATCTTGAAAAAATGTCTTATACATACCTTTTCATTATGTTGTTTTTAAAATATCAATATGTATATATTCTGTATATGTAAACTATTTCCAGTAAAAATTATCCAGCATAGTTGATGAAATCTTTATTACATCATATAATCAGGGTTTTTTTTTAATAATGAGATTCAGTGATTAAACAACTCCAAATCATCAATAGCTCTCCTGGCATAAAATCATGTGTTTGTTTTCTTAAAAGTGCTTCTATTATTCTATTCTGTTAGCCTAAAGTAAAACTATAATTGTTTTTTTCTGAATGTTATTCTAAGGAGAATGAATACATAGCAAAGACAATAAACTTCTAAGACAAAGTTTTTTGAGACTAATCTTAAATCTCTAGGTTATAATATAATTACATGATATGTGATTATACAGTAAACATGTGGTTTTGATTTTACTCAGATTCAGAAGAGGAAATGAAAGCGTTAGAAGCAGATTTATTGACCAATATGCATACATCAAAGGTAACTTTTTCTTTTTTTTTAAACCAAGGACTGAAAAACATATGAACTCTCATTATAAACATGGTGTCCTTTTCCTATAGTAATAACTTCCCATTGAGACTGAAAAGTTCATTGGGAGGCATTTCCTTTATGGGGAAACTTTTCCTTAAGTTCAAAGGACTTAAGGGTGTGGATGTGACAGGGAAAGAAGCTATATTGATACTGTATAGTGTATCAATCACTATACTGCAAATTTAATTAAGTAGTCACATATTATTTATGTGGACATGCAAATATATTTTTAAAACTCCTCTTTCCATTCCAATCACATTGTGTATGATGAAAGGTATATTGGCCCCAAGATAAATACATAAATGAAAATTAAGTGATATTTTTTGCCTTTCTTGTGCTATTGGGGAGAGTGAAGTGGAGTTCCTAAATTAAGAATTAAAGTTCATGAAACCCATGAAAGAAATGTGGTAGAGAGTAAAGAACAATAGACTGGCAAACAGAAGCCTTGAGATCTAATCCCACAACTGTGACTTATGAACTATTTGATCTTAAGCAAGGGGGTTAGTTAACATTGCTTGCCTTTGTTTCCTTATTTTTAAATGTTGGGGTTGGAGTTTATGATCTCCTAGACATTTACATTAAGTCCACACCTTGATTTAAATTCTCCTCATAACAGAAGTGTTATTGGTACCTGCTTATTGTTTTTATTGAATCAGGTGAAACTTTGTACTGGACCTTAGTATTCCTCTCTTGGGGTCTTGAAAGCAAGGTTTTTAGATTCCAGCCTGTACCTAGGAATACAACTCAATTAGAATATACCCAGTTACCATGCTACTACACAATCTTGATTTACTCGGAGTGAGTTAATCAGTGTGTATCTAAATGTAGAGTTAGAGAACAGGTTTCCCAACCAGAAGATGTTTCTCAAAGAAAAACATATCTTGAGGTGAGGCAGTCGCCCGGTGCAATCTCTGTTGTAATGTTGAGGACTCCACAGGCGCTGTGGTAAGAAAGTAAATGCTCAGGACGACTCCTGCCACCTCAGGCTTCTCTTCCCTAATTGCATAAGCATGTTCCAGGTGCAACAACCCCCAGCATAGAAGTAGAATTATGTTCAGTAGTGGGTGTGAAGGGGTAATAGCCATTTCTGTGTGTGTATGAGAGTGTGGGTCACTGTTATCTCAGAGCTAACAAAGACGTTTTCTACTATGGTCCTTAAAAGGCATTTGGGGAAAATTTAAGCACCTATATATTTCCACAATTGCCCAGATCTACAAAAGTTGAACACATTGAAACCAAATTCTACCATGATTTGGTGGGTTTCCTATCAAGAATGATCAAATTTCATTTAGTCATTAAAACTCAGTGAACAAATATATTTAACCTAAAATAACGGATCCTTTGTTTAATACTCAATCAGAATAACAATGGCTATAATCACTTCAACTCATAAATAGGAAGACAAGTGAAGTCAATAGTCTGTTTTGAAAAATGGAACAGATTAGTATACCTTAGTGTCTTGGTAGAGATTTTACCTCTGTGATTTCAAGTTTATGTAGACAAATAAAGGTCCTCAATAATCTCCAAAATGTGATATGGTGTGGGGATTGCCAGCTACTTTGCAAAAACGTGGGAGTAGAGGTTATGATTCCTTCCCTGGCCAAGATGCTGCAAGGGAAAAACAATTTCAGTATATGAAGTGGTTTAGTTTTATTCTTAAGAGAAATACGTAGCAAAAGTATAGACAGAATAACATATACCGCTTTCATTCAGTCATGGGATATATCTCTAAAACAGATCATGGAAGAAAAATTGAATCCCATTGCCTCCTGTTTTATTTGAAATAAGTAAAATACAGACTATGATGAGGAAGCACCCAGAAGCATAATTATCCTAATTTTGCTGCTAGGATGGGAACATAAAGCTCATTTCTTATTTTTTATAAAACTACTATCACTTATTTCTCTGTGATTCAATTAGTTTTTGGTGTGTGTAGTGTTCTATGCAAATGAAAACTCTAAACTTTTGACCAGTTTAACCAAAATACTGTATCTAAAATTTTGAAAGGATAGTATTTGAAATTGGTATAACTCCATTATTAAAAGCTTCAGAAAGCTTCAGCTTTCTTCTTTCCACTCTAAAGGTAATTTCAATTTTAAAGTAAAACTATTTAGACATTGAAATACTAATGTAGAAAGACTGTTAAGCAACAGAAGGCCAAGAGAGATTCCAAAGCCTGAAAAGAAGGGGAAGATAAAGAAATTTGTTCTCACCATACAATTCTCTTTATTACCAGTGGTAGTGCTTTGGTATAGTTTTATTAAGAAAGAGAACTTTGAAGAAAAGAGTATGTTTTCTTTAGGCTCTCAAAAAGCTGCTGGAATGATGTAATTTTCTATGATCAAATTCAATGTCTTGAATACAGTAAGAGTTTAATAAATATTTATGTACTAACAATAAGAATCTAGGATTTATTACTAGCCCTTACCTTTTGTATTCAGCTGTAAGAACTTCAGGGCTCCACCACAGATGACTTTGTTTTTACTTAGGTGAAGTACTTGAATTCACCATGAATTCACCAATTCAACAATTCAAATGCTTGTAATACATTTGAGTTCAGTGTATTATAGATAGTGACCATTAGTAATATAGATTAGGTCCCATTTAATTAAGGAAACCAAAATTTGACCAGGATCTTATTCAGTATTAGGAGTTTAATCAAATAATGCTAAGTAAGAACCACAAATATTCTTGTTTTCCTCATTTTAAAAGCAAGAGAAGACAATATTCTAAATTTCTTATCTATAGGCTTAGGTCTATTATAGACATTTACGTAAAATAATTTAATAAATAAGAATGTTTATTGTTAAAGAAAATTATTCATGACACTTGTTAAAGATAGCAAGGAATACTTTATTCAAGAGGAATTATGGTTTTGCAAAGATCAGGCTCAACTCCAAATACAACAAGGACAAGTGTGGATTTACAGCCAAGGAACAGGGTTGGGGTGGATCATTGTATGGAAAATTACTGAGGAAACACTAAATCTAGGAGGATTCTTGCTAGACAACTCAATAGAATCCTAGGATGATCAGGTACCAACGGTGGGGCATTTTTACTAACTTGACTCAGAAGGATTCTTGCTAAAACTGGACTAAGTAGACCAAGGACAGAGCCCAAGGTTGGGACCTCGTCAAGAAGAGGGCTCAGAGGAGCCTAAATCAGATTTCATCAAAGACAGAGTCTTTGTCATTTTCTTGAGTGAACTATTTAAACCTTATAAGAAATGTTCTTAAATACATGTCTATTTAGACATCCTATTGTCAAAAGTGCCCTCTCTGCAGTGCTTCCAAAGTATGACAGGGGCTAAGGTGATATTAAATCGTATTATACTAGTGAGTGATGTAATGACTGTTTTAACTGGCAGAAGAGAACAAAATGCTTTACTCAGTTTCCTCATCCAAAAAAATAATCAGACAACACAAGTCCCGACAGATACTTTATGAATAAAGCATTATATGGTCAGTTAGTTTGGGGAGCATTGAATATTATGTTAGCACCGTTGAAAAGTTACAATGAATGTTTGCAAGTAAAAAGCTCTGGGGATATCTAAATTCAAGAAGCCTTTAAATTTCCTTTAAACTTCCTTTAAACTCAAGTTTTCCAATTCACTTGACAGTGGAACTCCTTTTTAAAAACAGTGAGTACAGAGCTAGTGTTCTAAGGAAAACACTCAATCAGATGATCTCTAAAGAGCTTTCCGAATGCAAAACTGTAGCATCCCATTAATTGGCAAGACATAAGGTGTTGCTGCCACACAGTGGACCATGCTGCCTCTAAGTTTCCCGTAGCAGAAAAATTCAAGAACAGGCTGATAATCACATTCGAGGGGCATAGCTGAATGTATTTCCAAACTGGTTGAAAACATTATACCGAATATTTTTGTACTCACAGATTTGCATGTCCCTAAGGTAAAATCTTAATCAAAGGCTATGCACATTTACAATTTTAATACATATTGCCAAAACACCTTTCAAGAAATTATACCAATGTATACTCAGACTAACACATATTTAGAAGAGAAAGTGTCTGTTTCTCCATATCCTTATAAGTACATCAAGCGTACTTATACTTTTTAGGGTCTTCTGACCTGATAGTAGCCACGTTGAACATCATTCCACATATTTCTGTTCCATATTTCTTCTTTGATAGCGATTCTGTGACTTGTCTGCTCATATTATTTATCTGAGGTTTAACAATTTTTAAGTGTTTGGTTTTTTTTTTTTAATTGGGGCATTCACCAGTTTCTTTTGGAAGAGCTCCACCTGTGTTAAGTATATTAACATTTTGTGGCAGCTTTTACAGTATACCTTGCTTTTGATTTTAGTTCAGGCAGTTAATTTTTGAGAGATAATTTACACATTTATGTATTTAAAATGATCTTTTCCTTTATGGATTCTGGTTTGGATATTTGCTTAACAATATTTTTCCAAATTTATAAAATAAATTCTATATATTTACATATTTTTATTTTTACTCATATTTAACCCATCTGGATATTGTTAGACTATAATATGTCAATAAACGTTATAACTAGATCTAAATCCAGCTTTCCCCATAGCCAACTGTCCCAAGGACTTCAAATGCAAACTTTGCTATCTGCTCTTCAATCATATTTACTTGGATCAAATTTTGGACATTATATTCTCTTTTGTTGAGTTTTATATTTATTCTTACTCTATTAATTCACTCTTCGATTACTGCAGCTTTAAGATACATTTTAATATCTGGTAGAGTAAGTCCTTCCTCATTACCTTTTTATTTTTCTAAGTTCTCACATATTCATACTTCCAAATTAACTTCATAATTGTTTTGCTACACTCCCTCCTCTAAACTTCCAGTCTCCCCATATTTTCCAAATTGGAACTTTGATTTGGAATTGCATTGCATTTGGAGAATAATTCAGAGAGAACTGACACCAATAAAATTGATACTAATATTTTTGAATCTTCTCATCACAGCTTTGTGGTCATTCCAAAAAAATTTTTTTATGTTCTTTAGAAAAAATTTATGCTTCTCTTCATCTGTGCCCTTTGAGATGCTTGTTAAGTTTTATGTTATTTCACACTTAGTTTCTCCAAAAATTGGCAAATGAGAAAGTTGTTAATTATGATAATAATGGTTTCAGACAAGATCTTATTAGAAAAGGATATTTTAGAAAATATTATAATTTTCAAATAAATAAATTGAGCTGTGATGTTACCTGTGACAACTATTAATGTGTGGAACAGATTCGTGGTCTCACACTACTGTAATTATCCAAATCCATTAGTATCACCTTGGCCGCTGTTCCATTAGACACTAAACTGAAGTGTAATAAGGAGAGAGTGGTATTTTTAATATTTTCACCTGTGATGTATACATGTATATTTATGTATTTCTACTTACTGTAATTTCTATTTTCTTTCTTGCTTTGCTCATGTATGTGTGTGTTTATGTGTATTAACTCTATTGCATTTGGTAAATAGAGGATATGAAGTATCGACACTCTTCAACTTTGTGATACGAAGTTACTAATTAACAACAGTGTTTTTATTTGGCTAGACTAAGAATTAGATCTTAAAAGGTAATGGCTTAGCACAATAGAACTTTATTTCTAACTCTTACAACACAAATTTTAATTGCATTAACTATTTCTTTCTACATTTCAGATCAGTAAAGCAAGTGTTCCCTCTTGGAAAATGAGCCTGCTGAACGTTTGCAGTCTTGTAAATAACCTGAACAGCCAAGCCGAGGAAACAGGAGAGTTTCCTGAGGAGGAGCTTATTACAAGAAGGAAATTTCCGACTCCCTTAGATGGCTTTAGCTTGGAAGCAATGCTGACAATATACCAGCTCCGAAAAATCTGTCACAGCAGGGCCTTTCAACACTGGGAGGTAAACAAAAACAAAATATGAATATGATTGCGGTTATACTAGTTAACTCTCATTTGTACTGATTTTTTTTTAATCCTGATCATTATCATAACAGGAAGACTTGCAAATATTAAGGAAGAATAAACCATGTGTTGAGGTTAACATTCCTTCAGATCTTCAAAGTGTCCTGCAAATATTTGGAGTTTAGCGAAATATCTTTTCTTTGGTCTTAAAAGGGGGATCTGTCTTAGGGCAGATTTGATACATATGCTTTTATTGTGGATGGCATGCTTAGGCAGTTTTTGGTGGTGGTGGTGGCATGCCTAAGAAATTTAGGAAACGCAAAATGTTTTCTTAGAAACACATAAGTCATGTGTGTTTATTTATAAACAAACACAGAACACAAAATGTTCCAGTTTCATTTGAATATATTAGGCAAATAAAACCAGAATGATAAGGATATATACATATTTCTATTTTAGTTGAATGTGTGGATTGTGGATTTCAATCATCCTTAGAAGCTAAACGAGGTCCACTATGGCTAGTACAGCCAAATTTCATTATCCAGAACTACCACAAAGGAGTGGATGAATCAGTTCTATTAAATACTACACTGGTGACTCACCACCTTTGGTTTGGAAATTTTTGGAAGAGAAAAGAGAAATGAAAATGCTTTAAGAAAAAATAAGAAGAAAATTTTAAAATTTTCCCGACAAGGGAAATATTTCTTTCAGATTAACCCCTAAGAGAAATTTGCTTCATGTTTCATATTCTGGGCTTATACCAACACTGGGGATCTGAGGGTCTGAGGATGACTTTCCTGCTAATATAACAATCTCTATAACACACTGTCACAGAGATACCCTGTGGAAAAGAGGAAATGAAATGCAGAACTTCTAGTGTTTATTCTAACTTGTAAACAAAATGATATTTTCCAGATTTAAGAAAAAAAAAAAGCTAGTTTTAATTTTCCTTGCTGGACTGTTTATCCCTTAATTCCAATTCCAGCTAAATGATTTTCTCTTCAAAATATTACATCAATAAAACTTGAAAAATACTAACTTTAACATAGGGAAATATCAATTATGTGCTGTTTATCCAGGAAAGAAAATAAACCCTCAATAAACTATAATACAGACAAATCAGGTACACATAAGATTAAAACGTTTGCTATTTTAAATGTTGTTGAGTGATTTAAAATAAAATGATAGTAGTATTCAGAGTGTAGTACAATTACAGACTATGTGCACAGAGAAACAAAAGATTAAGAAACTAGATTGTCTGACAGTAGCTGTTTTTCCTTCTATGAAATTGAACAGCTGTGGGTTGAAATAAAGTACTTGTGATACGATTCAATGCATACAGATTACGATTAAAAACTTACTCTCCTGTCAGTATTATAGTCACCCCAAAGTTTAGAAGACATTCACAGATATGAATACGGTTCTTACCTTGAGCATTGATTTTTTTAAAAATTTTGTGTAAATCATGTGCAAAACTCTGGAAAGAGTTCCTAAATATTTTATGCCAGTGGAACATTTGAATCAGAACAGTACTATCAGAAAAAGTGTTTGGAACTAATTTTAGAATGCAGCATATTTGATGAGGTATTAGACAAGATCCTACATCGAGATTAACTCCCTTGAGTTTTTGAATGTGAACTTGCTTTTAATGATTAACTATTAAGCAGCACAATATAAAGATCTTTACCATTTAAACAGAGCTTTCACATATGTTAATTTCTACAACAGCTGAGCAAGTAGGCAGAACAAGCATTCCTCTCTCTATGACTGAGAAATAGATCTTTAGAATGGCTTTCAAGTCAAATCAGTAATTAACTTAATTGAATATAAAATTCTATTGACCTGGGGCTTCCCTTGTGGCACAGTGGCTAAGAATCCACCTGCCAATGCAGAGGACACGGGTTCGAGCCCTGGTCCGGGAAGATCCCACATGCTGCGGAGCAACTAAGCCCGTGCGCCATGACTACGGAGACTGCGCTCTAGAGCCCGCGAGCCACAACTACTGAGCCTGTGTGCCACAACTACTGAAGCCTGTGTGCCTAGAGTCAATGCTCTGCAACAAGAGAAGCCCACGCACAAAGCCCACACACCACAAAGAAGACCCAGTGCAGCCAAAAATAAATAAATTAAATTAAAAAAAAAATTCTATTGACCTTTGAGGCCAAACCTGGTTTACTAGCTTCAAAACTTTGTGTTTGTTGTGATTTATGATATATTTCCATCTTTTGGTCTATCATAAATTGAACAAAAATACTCAAAGTTATATTAAGTGTGCTCCTTCATTTGGAGGTATTAATATATGGGCTTGACAAATAAAGAAAAGAAATTTTAAAGGCTGGCCTGATGAACTAAGAGCACTGAACAGAGAATCAGAAAAATCATGTTCTCATCCTGTCCCAGCCACTTGAGAGCCACCTGGTCTTGGGCAAAACATTTAATTGTTTTGACCTTCATACATCTCATCCACATATATCTTACTGTCTGAATAGCAAATGAGATAAAAGGTAGACAAATCCTCTGAAATGGAAGGCTTTATGCATGTAGGTTTCATTCATATTCGGTCTATCTTGCAGTTGATTCAGGAAGAGGTTCTTGATACTGGAAATGACAAACATGAAAAGGAAGAAGTTATAAAGAGAAAAATTCCCTACATTCTGAAACGACAGCTGTATGAGAATAAACCCAGAAGACCCTACATACTCAAAAGAGGTTCTTACTACTACTGAGAGGATATTTTATTTACATGTGATTGTGATTTACCATCCTTTAATTAAATATCAAAGTATATTTGTGTGGAAATATGACAGAACACAATTATTTTGTCTCTGCTACAATTGTGATTTATTAGATGTGATTTTTCTGCATTAATATAAATTGGACTAAATGTTTTCAAATAAATCTAGATCTTGAGCATGATGTGTTGTGTATAACTGGAGTAGATATTAATTAAGTCATATATAGAATGTTTTGTCATTTTGCAAAGCACTTTATGGGTTGTTGAAACAGTCAAAATGTTTGACATTCTAAACCAAATTATAAGAGATTAGAACAGAGTCTTATGGCAAAGTCTAGCTTACATGTCATTAACCCAAAACAAAATAATAGCACCTGTTTTATTATTTGACTGAATGTTTTATCGAATTTAAAGAAATACGTGCTCTCTTCCAAGACTTACTCATGAATCTCTCAGATATGGGGAAGGTAATCATAGTAAAATAGGACCATCTTCAAAGAATGTTTAATGAATTATTGTTAATTCTGCTTATCTTAATGAATGATCTTCAACTAAATTTGTTTTTCTGTTAAATAAACTTAATAGCTAACAAAAAAACAACAAGCCATCAGAACCATGTTTCTTTGCAGATTTACTATCATTAGAAGAGTTACCCTTTATTGACTTTTTTCCCCTCACATCCAGTGAATGATAGCTTTATTTTTAACCTCACTGAGGAACTTATGTGACTAATATTTTTCCCACTCAGGAGACCATTTCTGAGGCAAAAGGTATATTTGAAATAGCGCCTCATGAATTTCCTTAAACACTGTACTTACAGTCTCATAAGCCCTCACAGCCCTTACACCCCACCATTAGCAGTGGGCTCCTAGACTCCTGCTCTGACAGGGGGCCTAGGAGGACCTCTCTTTACAGGTTGCATCCTAATCCCATAGTCGTCTATGAAGGGAGATATCAGGATTTGACTTATTCTGGAACTAAGGAGTTTTGGGAGCTCTATGGCCTTTAGATGAGATTGCCCCTTCCCCTAGGCTAAACCCCACTTGGTAGGATTTAAGTGTAGCTCACCAATCTCTGAGTTTTTCTGATAAAACCATGACTTCTCACAACTCCCTACCATCTTTTACAGTCCTAACAACTTCAACATTAAATAGTGCTCAAGGCACTGATCCTAAGAAGGAAACTACTCCTTAGTGATTAAGAGTGTCTACTCTGGAGTCAGAAGGCCCAGATTCAGCTCCACTGTTCACTAGTAATCTTGGACAATTTATTTAACCTCTCTGTTTCCTCAGCTACTAAATGTGCAGTCTGGAGGAGGTTAAAGTAGTCTGATATGGTGTAAAATGCTTACAACGGTACCTGGAATAGATTAATAACACACTAAATTTAACAGTTCTTCTGGCCACTTTCCTACCGGTTTTCCTTTCTTCTTCACAAACTACAGAGCATAACACAGTTTCATACGCTAACCCTCTGTGTTTTGAACAACTGCTGATCTCCTTTTTACTTGCTTCATTCATTATCCTTGAGGACTTCCACATACACGTGCAAGATCCCTCCATAATCTCCCTTCTCAGTCCCTGCCATCTTCACTGCCAATAATAAGCATTTTATCCATTTCATCTCATCCCATCACTTCCATGGTCCTACCATAGTACTTCTCACTCCCAATAAATTCAACCTCTCCACAAATCTCGATTTCAAGCACTCTGCTCTCTACACGACATCTTCTCTCTCCAGTTCACATAATCTATCACTCTCTAACATTTATGATCCCATCTAACACATTGTCCCCACTTCTTTTCACTCTTCACCTTCTAATCATGCCCTCACTTTGCACTTTACTTGGCTTAGATTCTATCACGTAAAATTAAAATCACTCCCTTATTACCCTCAACTTCCTGTCCTTCTACATTATATGAGCCTGTGGGAACACCATCAGTTAAACTGAAATCTCCCCCTGATTCTGACCTGACCTGAGAAGCTGAACATAGCTGGAGAAAAGCACCCAAACTATTGAAGTGTCACGCTTAAAATTTGTGATCGCAAATCTCAAGAGGGTCCTTAGTACTACCCAATATTCCTACTGTTTGCATGATAAATTTTGCCTCCAAGTATCACTAATGATTGTTTTATATCTTCTCGTCTTCCATAAATTGCAACACTCATCATTCTCCTGACATTCGTCAGATGACTTTCTAATGATCTCACCCAAAATACAAAGCAATAAGAAGAAAATCATATCATTTCCCTACCACTGAATGTAACAATTCCCTTGCATTTATGCCTCACTCTCTTACATTTCAACAGAGGAACTGTCTCTTCTCTCCTGAGGTTTACCCCTTTATTTCCCTATGTCAGTGAACGGTCCCACCAACTGCTCAGGCCAAAAATCTAGTAGTAATTCTTAATTCCTCTCTTTAATACGAACCTGCCGTTTCATCTGTTAAGAACTTTTGTTGGCTTTGCTTTCCAAAGACATCTCAAATCTGTCTGCCTCTTACCATATCTACCACCACTGCCCTAATCCACAAATTTTCCTCCCCCCAGGACTGTGACAATTTCTTCCCAGATGCTTTACTCTTATCGTCTTATTCATCTATATCCTCATAGCAGAATAACATTTTTAAAAATATTAATTAGATTATGCCATGCATCTCTCCTCAAAATTCCACAGTGTCTTTCCCTTGCATTTTGGATTAAATCCAAATTCTGTCTTAAAAGGCCTGAAATGCTGCAGCATTGGTTTACTTCTCTGTTTAATTTCACTCATTCCCCTCCAGTCATATTGGCCTTTTTGTTCTTCTTATATCCAGCTTGTTTCTGCTCCAGAAACAAAAAACAGTTGCTGAAACCTCTTTTCTGGAAAGCTCTTCTGGTTGAAAATCCTTTTTCCTGGGTACACAGGACATCCACTTAAAGGTTACATTTTCAGCATCTCTTGTCATAGGAATGGCTAAGTTGGAGCCAATGGGATAATGGGTGGTAAAAATGTGTATAACTTGTGGGTCTGTAATAACTTAAACAGAAACTTCATTCCCTGAACTTTGACTTTTTCCTCATTTTGCTTTTTTGGTCTTAAATGTGAATTTATTGTAACCACACAAGTGAATACCATTGTCTTGAGCATGACACTGATTGATAGAGCTTGTGGAGCAAAGCTGCCTCACCGGCCTGGACCAACCACATTGTTACTTGAAAGAGAAATGCATTTCTAACTTATTTAAGGCACTGCATTTTTCAGCCTCATTGTTACAACGCCTCAACCATTATTTTAATTGTTACAGTCTTCTCCAAATCTTCTCATGGTTTATTTTTCACATAATTTAGATCTCTGCACATATGATATATGTACAGTCAGGACTTTTCTTAAATAACCTTCATCCCTGAGTCAATATCCATCTAACTTGCTTTATTTGTCTACAGCCATACCACCCTGAATGCGTCCGATCTCATCTCATCTATATTGCTATATTTTTCTTCATATTTGAAAAAGAAAAAAAAAGGAAAAGCAGTCATTGACAGCAATCAGCTGGGAGCTGGCCTGGCACCAACAGCTAAGCTATGGTGCCCTCCAGTTAAACGCAGACAATTTCATAGAATAAAACTTCAGACAGGGTCATTCTAACCATGATGCAAAAGACAATAAACATGACCACGCTATAATCGTGCCTGAGCAAAAATCAAAAACAAGGACACCACAACCACAGAAATGATCAAACATCCTCCTTTCCCACATAATTTGAGTGACTGCTGCTTTAACTAAGCTCTATTTTTCTACCTCTAGCATAAAAGCCACTATAATACCCAATCAAAGAAATACCCTCACTTTCTGAAAACACCCAAACCAGAGCAAAACCACACTTTCAGAATATTCTTCAAATCACAAGTCTAAATCCTGTAAAAGGCCCCTACATATGCCCTGTTATTGGGAGGTCCCATGGTTTTCCATTGAATGAGATCTCCAATACCAGCAAACCCAACCTTGTGGGAGAGCACTGTCTGTGGTCTTTGGCTGGTAGACATCAGCACAGCACATATCATAACTTGAAATTATATAGTAATTTATTTGTTCACGTGTTTATAATTTTTCACCCCCGCTCAAATGTGTAAACTTTGTGAAGACAGGGATTTTGTTTTTCTTATTCATAGTTGTATTCCCAAGGTTG